>NC_090984.1:102062613-102687613 GCF_041146395.1 Eulemur rufifrons
GGAGGTGGTGAGGGGAGTTTCTCTAGTTTTGGAGCCTGGTGGATAAGGTTACCATTTTCCAAGATGGAGAATAATAGGAAGCCAAACAGTTCTGGGGAAAGATAACAAGCACTGTTTTGTTAAGTACTGAATACCTGTGGAATATCCTGGTGAAGATGTCTAGAAGGCATTTGGAATTATGGATTTGGTGTCCAGGAGACACTTGGCTGAAGATATGATTTGAGTGTCATCATCATAATATTGTAGCCATGAGAATACATGAGATCACCCAGGAAAGAGAAGTAGAATTAAGAAGGAAAGAGACCTGAGGATCTCACCATGAACAAATGTACCATTGACTAGCTGAGCAGAAGAGAAGGAATAAAAGGAGGAGAGGAAAGAGGAGGAGAATCAGAAGAGAGCAGTGTCCTGGAACCCAAGGGAGAAGAAAGTTCCAATAAGTGAGGGGTGGTCAATAGTTTCAGATGCTTGGGCTTGGCAGTAAGGTGGTCTTTGGTGATCAGTCAATTGTTAGAGAGCGGGAGCAGAAGCAAATTCTTTTGTGTGGGGAGTGAATAGGTATTAAGAAAGTTCAGACAGCTAAGTGTAGATTGCTTTTTCAAGAAGCTGTATTAAAGAAATAGGGAGATAAGGGCAGGTGAAAGTAGGAGGTGAAGTTAAGCTTCTCCTTACCACTGGCTAGTCTAATTTTCAAGTTTGTTTTGGTTTGGCTGGAGGCTGAAGGAAGTATTTCTTACCAAGGAATCCTGTCCTGGGGAAATGTTTAATAAGATACTATCACTTGAGTCCAGGAGTTCAAGACCAGCCTGAACGACACAGCCGGACCCCATCTCTACAAAAAATGGAAACATTTGCCAGGTGTGGTAGACCGTGCCTGTAGCCCTGGCTAGTCGGGAGGCTGAGGCAGGAAGATTGCTTTAGTCATGCTCTTCCCTCATGATGAAGACAACACAGACTAACAGAGAGAGGAGCTGTCAGAACCAGAAAAGCCTAGCTTGCCTGTACCCATTAATGACAGGAACACTGGTATATCTTTTTTGGGATACTGAAGATTTGAAATTCTAAAAACTGCTGCTAAAACACACAACATTAAAGGGTGAAGAAGTTTAATATTCTTGCTACAACCTATTCCTTACCTTTTAAAATCTTTATTGTCCATAGAAAATACCAATCATAAGTTAAAAGTGTTATTATAAGGACTCTAGTAGCCTGCCAAAGACCTAAATTATTTTTCTTAAGCTGAGTTGATTCTTTTAAGAGGGAAACCTGATACAAAAGCTATCTTTTCACCCCATTTTTCTCTCCTAATTCCAGCTTTTTAGATGAGCTGGGCTTTGCACCATGTTAACAGTGCTGTCACATACTAGTATGTGTTTCTTCTTCAACTCTTAGATGGTAGTAGGTCTCAGCCTGGTACATGTACAGATGAAGTTAGAGTTGAGGTTTGCTTGTTTAGTTTGGCCACACTCTCCATGGAGATTGTTAAGCACTAACAGGTTTTATTCTTTTGAGTGAAAATTAATTTAACACAGTGAAGGCTGTTTTTTCTCTAGGTCATTTTTTTTGTTTCTTTTACTTCCCAGAACATTGGTTCTCAGCCTGTCAACTGAGATTCTTGGGATTTGCCCCTGATTGGGAAAATGGTTAAGTAAATGTGATAGCTGCTCAATGCACGGTGTTTAAATAGTGGGCCTTCCTTATTTTGTTTTTTTGTTTTCTTAGACAGGATCTCACTCTGTCGCCCAGGCTGGAGTGCAATGACCTCATCACAGTTCACTGCAGCCTCAAACTCCTGGCTCAGGGGATTCTCCTGCCTCAGCCTCCTGAGTAGCTGGGACTATAGGCATGTTCCACCACACCTGCTTATTTTTCTGTTTTTTGTAGAGACAGAGTCTCACTCTCTTTCAGGCTGGTCTTGAACTCCTAGCCACAAGCGATCCTCCCACCTTGTCCTCCCAGAGTGCTAGGATTACAGGCAGGAGCTACCTCACCCAGCCTCATTGATTCTTAATTTGATTTGAATTTGTGGCTGATTCTGCAAATCTAATCAATATGTACATCATTATTTTTACCCTCATTCCTCTTACTATTATTAATATTACCACTACATAAAACAGTTGAATCCTTTGCTTATGACATATTATTTTTCTTGAGTCAGACATTCTGTTCTCTCTTGTGTAATGATAACATGGACTTGTAGACTTTGCAATTATATTTTTCCTTTAAATGCCTTATTTAGTGCTATACTGCAAAAGATTTTTCTCAGGTTAAAGGGGGAATATTCTTTGGGATTGCTGACGATTAGGTCAAATATTCAGAAGACTATTCTAGCCATAAAAGCTATGAATTCATTACCAAAAGAAGGTAGGTGAAAGAGTTTTCCTTTTCTTTACATTTTACAGTATAGATAATATGTAAATTTTGTGTAGTTATACGAAGGTGAATCCATCACAAACTCTTGTATAGTTTGTGATTATTTTTGCAAATTAAGTAGAATCCCAAGTAATTGCTATGAAAGTCAAGTTATTCATGGAAACTTCCCTAGAGGGTTTAGAATATGCATGTCTGCAAGAATCCATACTGCATAAATAGGATATAGGTTTACTGTGCATCCACATATGACAGACAGTGATTAATAAAGAGCCTAAAGGAAATCAAAGGGTGCTAAAGAAAGAGAGAGAAATGATTTCTCCAGGTTCCATAGTGTAGAGTCTTGAGGTCAACCAGGTCTTCAGATTCCCATTCTAGGATTCTTGGTACTACATCATATAAAATCAGACTTCCTGTGTTCTGGAAAAGAGTCTTTGGAAGCCCATCTTTTTAGAATTATTTTCTGCTTTTTTTTTTTTTTTTTTTTTTTGAGACAGTGTCTCACTCTGTTGCCCAGGCTAGAGTGAGTGCCGTGGCGTCAGCCTAGCTCACAGCAACCTCAAACTCCTGAGCTCAAGCGATCCTCCTGTCTCAGCCTCCCAAGTAGCTGGGACTACAGGCATGCACCACCATGCCCGGCTAATTTTTTCTATATATATTTTTAGCTGTCCATATAATTTCTTTCTATTTTTAGTAGAGATGGGGTCTCTCTCTTGCTCAGGTTGGTCTCGAACTCCTGAGCTCAAACGATCCACCCACCTCGGCCTCCCAGAGTGCTAGGATTACAGGCGTGAGCCACTGCGCCCGGCCTATTTTCTGCTTTTTAAGAGGACTGAGAAATAAAATCTTAAAGCAAGAAAATTTGTATGAGAATTAGTTTCTGGAAAATACCTAGTTGTGTTCTATGGGTGTAAGCTCTGGCCTGTGACCTTTAGTCAAATAGTAAGCAAGGTAGTCTTTTTCTCTTGGAGGAAAGGTATAAGCAGTTTATTTTAGGGACATGGGATGGGATGTTTGGGAGTGAGTGGGACTTCTGAAAGTCTGATATATTTTTTATATATATATATATATATGTGTGTGTGTGTGTGTGTACACCAAGGACTGTGCACTATTGTGATTTCTGTAGAGAGGGTCTCATTAATGATAATATGAAGGGTTCCAAAATTACCCTCTCATCCCTGAATTTGTTAAATGAAACCGGGTACCCTGGGAGGAAATCCTGCTCATGGGTCTGTCTTTGCTCCTCATAACAGTTGTCTTCAAAGGAAAATTGAAACCGTGGGAGAGAGAAAAGAATAAATATATTTTACATTTAGATGTCTCCTTGACCTAGGTTGCAAAAGCAAGACCCGGGTCTAAGAAAATGTGATGGCAGGATCCTGGAGAGATGCCTGCAGTAGATTTTTCTGTGTTCAGGGTGTGGCAGGAAGGTGGCGGGGGAGGACAATCCTGAGCAGGCCCAAAACAGCATTGTTTCATTCCTTTTCCCAACTTTTTTTTTTTTGTCCATAAACACAACAGAATCATGCTTGTTAACTCTTCTAGAGTCAAGTTCCTCTGTTTCTTGGGAACATCAATAGAATGGATGATAGAAACAGTAGAATTTCATAGCATTGTTTTCTTATTATCCCTAGAACTTGATTAATTTCTCTTGAACTTGAAAGAGTCTCTGCTTCTACTTACTACTTATGCTCAGTTTCTAGCTTCTGATGGGAATTGATTGGATTGAATCTTCTAGATCTTTGTATGGTTGTAACATGGAAAATGATCTTGTGTATTGTGTTGTATTTCTAGAACTCTATGGCTTTGACGTGCTGATAGATGCTACTCTGAAGCCGTGGTTGTTGGAAGTGAATCTTTCTCCTTCTTTGGCTTGGTAAGTCAGTTCCATCAGCTAGAAAAGCCTTCAAGTAGCACTAACACTCTTTCTGTCTTTCTGTCTTTCTGTCTGTCTTTTTTTTTTTTTTTGTCATTTCTCTTGGCACTAGATTTTTTTCCTAGTTATTAAAGATGACTAGAATTTCTTAATTTAGATGGTTTATGGTATATTGTCAAATTCTACATGACAACCATGAATCTATGTCTACCTAGTCAATTTTTAATATATGTTTACTTTTATTGGGCTTCTAAGGGATGATTCCTCCATTCTTCTTCCTCTACTTCTTTTTTATTTTTTTTTTGGAGACAGGGTCTTACTCTGTTACCCAGACCGGAGTGCAGAGTACCATGGCATCATCGTAGCTCACAGCAACCTCAAACTCCAGGGCTCAAGCGATCCTCCTGCCTCAGCCTCTCAAGTAGCTGTGACTACAGGCACGTACCAGCATACCCAGCTAATTCTTTCTTTTTTTTTTCTTTTGTAGAGACGGGGTCTTTCTATTGCCCAAGAGTCTCAAAACTCCTGGCCTCAAGTAGTCTTCCCGCTTTGGCCTCCCAAAGTGCTAAGATTACAGGTGTGAACCACCATGCCCAGCCCCTCCATTCATTTTTATCCCCAGTTTTTAAAAAAAAAAAATTTTGTAGATATTCCCTTAAGGCTACATAAAGACATACAGTATTATATTTCTTCTATTACCAAAAGTTTATGTAGACTCAAATCCACATATACTATAAAGATATAAAGCTGGACCCAGGGCAGTGTAGATAATATCTGGTCCTTTTACCCTGTCCCATATTCTGGTATTTATCCAAGATTAAAGTCTAAAAAACTTTCAAACAATCTTAAAAGAATTTTTTTTTTTATCCAAGCTATTGTTTAAAAGAAGGAAAGAAACATGCGTGGGTGTGGTGGCTCACGCCTATAATCCTAGCACTCTGGGAGGCCGAGGTGGGAGGATCACTTGAGGTCAGGAGTTTGAGACCAATCTGAGCAAGAGTGAGACGCCTTCTCTACTAAAAATAGAAAAAATTAGCCGGATGTGGTGGTGCATGTTTGTAGTCCCAGCTACTCAGGAGGCTGAGGCAGTAGGATCACTTGAGCCCAGGAGTTGGAGGTTGCTGTGAGCTAGACTGGCGTCACGGCACTCTAGCCCAGGTGACAGGGTGAGACTCTGTCTCAAAAGAAAGAAAAGGCCGGGCGCGGTGGCTCACGCCTGTAATCCTAGCACTCTGGGAGGCCGAGGTGGGCGGATCGTTTGAGCTCAGGAGTTCGAGACCAGCCTGAGCAAGAGCGAGACCCTATCTCTACTAAAAATAGAAAGAAATTATATGGACAGCTAAAAATATATATAGAAAAAGTTAGCCGGGCATGGTGGTGCATGCCTGTAGTCCCAGCGACTCGGGAGGCTGAGACAGGAGGATCGCTTGAGCCCAGGAGTTTGAGGTTGCTGTGAGCTAGGCTGATGCCATGGCACTCACTCTAGCCTGGGCAACAGAGTGAGACTCTGTCTCAAAAAAAAAAAAAAAAAAAAGTAAAAGAAAGAAAAGAAAAAGAAGTAAAGAAACATATTTTTCAATGCCAGAGAAGATTATTCTTACATTTGCAGCTACAGCCAGAATTTCTATTAGCTATTCACTTCTCTAAACAGAGAGCCCTAGAGATTTATGCCAAAGACCACCCAGCTGCTGAGTTTTTAAGGATGAAAGATATTGGCAAAATGCCAAGTAATCAAATAAAGACAGATTGACTACTTTGTGGAGTGGGAGTTTGGCTTAACCTCAATAGTAAGGTGTAGAGCTAGATATTAACGTGCTTCAGATGTTATGCTAAACTTTTGTCAAGTCAGCCTTTCACAGATTGCCCAGTAAAGTGCATTATACCATGTTAGAGGTCCCCAGAGTGATGCATTGGGTACAGCAGCGAGAGTAGTCTGGTTTCTGGAGGAACACCTCCATGCCAAAGCCAGCATGGCAGTCACTGCCACAAGGAGACCTCTTGCTTTTGGTCCGTGTTACTTTTGTTTCCATGTGGGTTCCTGCTGTATCATCTGGTGAGACTTTGGTATGATTTGTATTTTTTCGTCCTATTTGCAAGCCTGTAAGCCTAAGAAGATTGATTTAGAACAGAAAATGAAGACTTAAAAAAAAGTACAAAGGTGGCCAAACTTTCTTCTTTTGCATATGAATGTGATTCAACTATTGCAGCAATAAAAAATAATTTGAATGACAGCACACTCATAAAAGAGCATGCTAAGAGAACCTCTAAAATCCATGGTGATAATGAAGCAGTATTCCTAATTTGTGCAAAATTTGAATTGTACAAGACCTTCTGGAATAAAAAAAATTGCATGTTAAGGAATCAGTGCTTTGGTGCTGGGCCTGCCTTCCTTAGGATGAGTTTAACACCGGGCTTTTATTTCTAGTATTTTGGCCCAGATTTCTTTTTCTTCTTCCGTGGATTTAATGTGCTTTATGTGTTGCTCCTCATTGACATATGGAAACTTTGCTATATTGGTGCCCATTAGGGGGCAGCTATTCCATTAACCTACAAAATTATCAATTACTCTTTTCTTTCTCTCTTCTGTTAGTGATGCACCTCTGGACCTAAAGATTAAAGCCAGTATGATTTCAGATATGTTCACAGTTGTAGGTGAGTAGTATTGTTTTCTGAACTGGACTCACAAAAATAACCAGAGCATCCATTTTGTCAGACTCCATATGTATTGCCAACTGGCAGTTCCTAAGCCATGCTGAATATTTTGTACTAAAAAATTATATTTTCAGGGACATGTTTACATGTTTCTACTCCCCCTGGCTCCATTCTGTCCTGAGGCTGAACCACAACTAAGGCTGAGACCTGGGGCACAGGAATTATGAGCTGTGGAAGAGAATTAAGCAAAGATCTGGAGAAAGTATATTTTTCTCTGAGCTGGGAAAGTGAAACCCACTGAAGAAGCCTTGTTACAAAGGAGACTGGTTATATTTCTGCTAGCCAGTCTCTACTGATCTCAACACGATCTGTTCTGTAGTAGTTATAACCAAAGCAGCCCAAGGAAGAAATCCCATTTTAAGTAGATAAGCCAAAACTTTGAAATGGAGGTGTGCAGTCAGGTGGGTATGATGTAGGTTTGTTGTTTTTTTTTTTGAGTACTATAAAAAGACATAATAAAATTTATTTGAGATGAACTAGTACCTGATGTACCAGCAAATGCTGTAAAACTTGGCTACTTTATTCTCCTTGGAGGAAAATCTGCTTCTTTTTAGGAAGTAAGTGAAATTAGCTGAAGTCCAATTTCTAAAGTCATAGATAATCTACAAAGCTTATTTTAAAAGTTGCCAATAGATCACCTTCTACAGTTTCAGAAGTAGATCATGTAACAGGACAAGACTGTGCACTTGCTTTTGGATTCTCCCTGTAAAAACAATATTATTTTTTGGTCATTATTGAGGAAATCACTTTAAAATAACGTGTTTTTATTAATAACAACTGTATTTTAAAGTGGTGATTTGCACATTTATTCTGAGGTTCATCAAAAATCTACATGTCTTTCTCAATGAGAATCACATTTCACCTACACACCAGCAAGGTGGATTTATCTGCATATTTCTTTTTTCTTCTCTCCAGTTATGGTGGTTCAAAGTTGAAGCACAATGTGTGTATGGGAGACTTGTGCATAATCCTTTTGGGGTGGATCTCTGTAGTATTTATGACAGTGAAACTGAGTTTGTACATCTAAAGAAAAGGTACACCCAAACCTGCTAATTTCTTAGAAAATGGTAGGTTTTAATGTTGCCCATTCCCCATTCAGGATTTGTGTGCCAAGATCCTGCCCAACGGGCATCAACCCGGCCAATTTATCCCACCTTTGAGTCTTCCAGGCGAAATCCTTTCCAGAAATCTCAGGTAAGCAAATTCAGCAGCAGGGAGCCCAAAAAGAGGCTTTCTCAGAAGTGACAGCTGATGTCATTGAGGGAGCTGAAGCACTGTGGATATGAGGTCATTGAGCAGGAGAATTTGGGGATCAAGCTAGACAGCAGACTAACAGCAATGCTTTCAATGCTTTCCAACACACTTAATTCATTTTTTGTTTTGTGTTTTCTCTTAGCTGCTTTTTTTTTGTTATCTTTCCTTTTTCCATTCTCCCTCCTTTTAAAAAGCACCTTTTCCCCCTCAGATTGACATGCTCAAAACAAAGAACAGAGAAGGAGCCTACTAATTCTTACTCATTATTGCATTCTTTTTGATCTTCAGACTAGCTTCATAAAGATGATGCTTCATTGAAATAGTATTTTCTCTGCAAGTAATTCTCTTCAAAAGGACCCTCCATGATCATGAGTTGATTGAGGCTAAATGAGATGAATGCCTAAAGAAAGTTGTATATCTCTGAAACATCATTTGACCAAGCAATGCTCCAGTCTTTGTGTACTCTGCATTTTTGGTCCAGTTAAACCAATCAGCTAATGCTCCTGTTTACTCGATTTTACCATCTTGTCAGTCCTTGCCTGTTTTGACCCTGCTGGTTTCCACTTCTGCATCTTTGACTTTAACATTTCTTCTTATTTAAAAGATCCACCTCCCTCCTCTCTTCCAATCTGGTTTAAGTACTTTGCCTGCTCAGAAGTTTTGGAGATCTTTTCTTACTGAATCCATCCTACTCTTTCATAACCTTTACTTTTCATTTCAACATTATTTACTTTTCTATATTGCATTGTTTTGCATTCATTGATTTGCTGCTTTTAAATTGTTCAGTACTCCTCTGCTAGATTGTAAGCTCTTTGAAGGCATAAATAGCTGCTTCTTCTCCCCTCCCTCCTTTCTTTCCCTTTCTTCTCCTCTCCTTTTATCCCTCCCCCACCTCCACTTTAGCTCTCTATTCCTCTCTTTTTCCTCCCACCCTCCACTCCTTTTCCTCTTCTTGTTCCTTTGGCTTGCTGGTCTCATTTAGAGTAGTGCTATTTCTGTTTGTCAAGCTCATATACTATTGTTAATTCAGATAATTTGTCATTAGAACAGGATTTTCAAAGGCAACACCTATGGGGCTTTCAGGCAGGTGATGTAAATGAATAAACAGGGGCAGGTGTAATAATGCTAAGAGTGATGTGACTGAGATAAACTGGAGTGTGCATGCCTCATCTAAAGGGGCAGCTGCTTTACTGATGTGCTCTAGCTGATCACTTCATGCATAAGTGTGGGCCAAGTGTTGTGAGATCTTCCTATTGTCAAGAGAAATCAGAAATTTTACTTTTAAATATTGGCCAATAGTTCATTAAAAAAAATACTTGCAGGCCAAACATAATATGTCTTTGAGCTAGATTCAGTCTGTGACCCCCACTCTCGGGTGATTCTCTAATTAGTGTTGGGATGTGGAACAGGGTTTACTATATTTTAAGAGGTCTTACCTTGATTAGAAATGAAACTAGGCAACAGTGTTGTACTTGATCAGTGCATCAACACAGATCAAAGAATTTCCTTTAATTTTTAATAAGAAAAAGTAGATGATTAACATAGCTATACTAGGAAAACTTAATTTAGGTAAACTGTTTGCAAATTCCTTTGCAAACTATTTCCTGCAGTATCTGTGGCAAGAGCTGCAGGATTGCATATAAAGGATTGTCAATGTTTCTGTGCAGCTTTGACACAGTTTCTGCCAAGTGTCACTTCTAGAGGTAGCTGTATGCCAACTTAGATGAACTGATCCCTTTTCTTAGGTTGCCTGTCAGCTCTTATTGGCAAATCTTCGCAGATTATAGAGAATCTACTGAACACTTGTTTTGCTAACTGTTGGGTAATGACATGATTTCATCTGTAAGTAGCCCACAGGACACTTAGATGCAGGCTAAAGGAACTATAGATCATTTGTGTGTACTGTGTGAAACACATTTGTCAGGTGGACTAGTTAACTTCCGGATCTTCAGTGTCTGGTAGTAGGATTGTTTCCTCAGTGGTGAGATGTGAAAGCTGGGATATATATGGCATAGGAGAAAGCAGTGTGAAAGATGATAAATGCTCTAACTTTCCAACCAGAGTGTAGGGCTTTTACTTTTTGTCCCTGCTTGGACATTATTTTTTCCTTTTTTATATCGTAGATGTAGGAGATGGAAAATGTAGGCATGTTAGGAGAAGATAAGACTTTATTCCCTTTTTCCATCTTTTATAGCGTCCAGTATCTGCACAGTTTCAGTCATCAAACACCAAGCAGGTAAGTTCTGGATCATTTGGAGATCTAATTCACTTTTATTTCCATTCCCCAAATGGAATGCCTTTAGCTTAGTTTTTCATGGTACGTATTTTATTGTACCTGCTTTGCACAGTTTAATAACATAAAATAAAAATAAATGCACAAGATGTCGTCTTGGTTATAGAATGTAAGAGTAGAGGATGCAGGAATTTAGGAATCCTCTTTTCCCGTCACGATTATGCTGTAATGGAAGCATTTGAATTTAAATGGTGAATAGGGCTTAGAGGCAGGCATATCTATCACTTTGATCACAATATTCCAGAAAGGAAATATTACAGTTCACAAATGAACTCTGTTTTGTTCAGACATCTTATGAAACAAACTATCGCCAGTAGCTTTATATTAGAAACATTTTCACATTGGGTGGCGGGCTGTATTTGAGCTTCTTAACAGATGACATTTCATATACTAATATATAGTGATTTGCAGTTTATGAATCTTAGAAACTCTGCCATTAGTGTCTCAGATGCTACCTTTAAAATAAAGACAAATATCTTTCTCTCGGAATCATCAGCATTTGTTCTCTTAGTGTTCTTGTTAGCAGTATTTGAGGTTAACTATCACTTCTTCTACACAGACTTTTAAAAATATCTTTTTGTAGTAATAGGCTAGCAGTGGGGATTCTGCTCCTGCTATTTGATACTTTAATCTGAGGGATATAGATGTTCTCCTACATAAATGTGTCACTGTGACTATTAGTTATTTAGCAAAAAGCTCCAGTATATTT
This sequence comes from Eulemur rufifrons, assembly GCF_041146395.1. Lineage (NCBI taxonomy): Eukaryota > Metazoa > Chordata > Mammalia > Primates > Lemuridae > Eulemur > Eulemur rufifrons. The sequence goes on from NC_090984.1 coordinate 102,073,828, forward strand.
GTTTTGGCATTTGTACTCTGTGATGCAGTTTCTGGTAAGCTTGGAAGCTTGAATTGTAACTTTCTTAGCTACTGTTTCTGATGAAGTGATTTATATGGTTTATATGAATCCAAGAAATAAAAAAAAAAATTGTTACTGGATGCCTTGTCTAGTATTGGTAACTGGTTAATGTGGTTCTGTAATATGAATTTTGGTGTTTAGTTGGTAGAATTCAAAACTGTGTAATATGCAGTGCTTTATCTTTAGTAAGTGCTTAAGTATGCTAGCTGCTATCCATGGCAAAAAAATAAATAAATAAAACAAGGCTGTTGACTTCAAAGAGCTTACATTCTAAATATTCCTTGAATTATTCTACTTAAAGGAGAACATTAGGAAAGGAGTACTCTTTCATAGACTTCTGAGTAACTCTAAAGAAGTGTCTTTGATATGCAGTTCTAATCTTAATTTCTCTTTATACATTTTACTTCCGTTGCATCTGGTTGCATTAGTTGAATTGCCATAGGTTACAATAGCCTTGTTGGAGAGCAAGGCCTCTCTTTAGTAGTTATATGTTTGAACACTTGCTTACTTGACACAAAACCTTTCTGGTTTTAGTCAGCCAGATTTATGCATGTTGGATTCTTTGACTCTTACTGTTCTTTGCAGTGTTCTACTTTGTCATTGTCTTTCTGTTAATGTAGTACTCCCAACTCTACAGTAGTTTCATCAGAGCTAAGTAAAGATAAAAAAAGGAAAAGAAAGGAAAAGAAATTCCCTGTTCTATTTAGACTACATTGTTTTCTTTTTCTGTTGCTGTAAAATTGTGAAGTCTCTTTCTTCTTTGCCCTTTGTCTGCCTTTTCCGTTTTAATCTGTTCTATCTACATTTCTCCCTTCCCTTGAATGTCTGTGGTTCACATTTTCTACCCACCAGAAATTGTATTTATCGCATGGTGTTGTGGAAAGAACATGGACTCTAGAATCAGATAGACCTGGATTCATATTTGATTTCTGCCAATTACTAGCTGTTAGACCTTGGGCAAGGTCCCGTACCTCTCTGAGGCTCAGTTCCCACAGCTGTCAAATGGGGATATATAATAATATATGCATGGAGTTGTGGTGAGAAGGAAGTGATAAAACATAGGTAAAATATTCAGGATAGTGCTGGACATGTATAATAGTTTATACTCAGAAAATGTAGTCCCCTTCATACTTTTGAATCCTATTTTGATTTTCCTTTTCCCATTGTCATTATCTGGTTTTATTTTGATATTCAGCTATTTATAGTCAGGTTTTTCACATTTGCTGTCATCCGCATTTGCTGTTTTATTTATTTATTTCTCCTTCCAGATGTTAAAGAAGATTCTAAATAATGCTTAATTAATACCCATCCTGGAAATCACTTATTAACTTGATTCACTGCTATTAATATTTATCTTATTTTACAGTTATGGGTTTTAACTGTTTTTAGTTTTTTGTCAATGTATTATAGTCATTATATTATGGCACTAACCCCTGATTAGAAATATAACTTAGAATAAAAATTTCGTCAGATTTTCTTAAATGCTTCTCTAAATTCCAAAGACATTAAAATATATTTGCTGTCATCCTCTTTTTTTGTAATTTTGTCCTGAAAATTAAACTTTTTGAGCATTTTAAAAATAAATAATGCAGCTTCCATACTGTTCTTCATGAGGCCATTAAATGTTTATGGATTTTTTTCTTTTAATATTTGTTCCTTATTTTACTAGGGATTTGAGTTAGACTTACCAGGCGGTAATCACCAGGAGCATACTTCTTACATTTTTGAGGATTGGTACCTCATTTGTTTTTTTCTAATCCTCTGGTACCTCCTCAGTTCTTCATGATTTTTCAAACATAATTGTAAGTGGTTTTGGTAAGTTTTTTTATTTTTAAAGCCAATTCCCTTAATAACAAGATGCATGTCTCTCAGACCTGCTGACTTACGTTTATTCCAAATTTCCAGATGTTGCGTAATCTCTTTTTTTTACTGTAACAGAAGCCTACTTACTTACTTTCCTTTCCTCCCAAATTTCAAAGTATACTTCTGATTATCATTACGTTTAAACCTTCTCTTAGAAGCCATTTTTGTCCACTTCCTGTCAGATTTCTTGATGGGTCATTCTTTTCACTTTTTTTCTTTCAGTTGATAGCATTAATTCATATTGTTTTTTTAAACTTAATTTTACCTTTTATTTTCTAGATGGCAGATACATCACATATACATTGAGCTATTTCTAGTTTATTTACTTCAAAGTTTGTAAAACTGCATTGGGAAATTTTTATTCTTTGCATGTGTCCCCTGTCAAACAGATTTTATTTTTTCCCCTCAATTATGATATCTTTTAGGATATCTCACCTTTTTTTCCTATTCCACTTTTTATCAGATTCTTCTCATCATTGTTACTTGCCAGTTTTCTTTAAGCTGAAAATCATTTTTATGATTCAACATCTGTTTCTTGCTGCTTTGAGTGGGGACATGAGATTACTTGTCTCAATAATTTTACATTCTCAGTCAGTTCTTCCTTAGCAATAGTGATGAGATAGGTAAAGATTTCTTGTCTGGGTAGATTTCTGAATCATAAATTGTACTAATGACAATTTAATATCTTTGGTGCATGTTTCATGGCGGAATTCTTGACAGTAATTTGACAGTTTAAAATTTATCTGAACACCTGATAGTTTAATTCATATGTTATCTAGCCAGAAGCAGTTGTTCTCTTTAAGTTTAGAAGAGCCTTATTTCCTTAGTGCATTCAGTCAACCCTTGGGACTATGTGGATTTATTATTATATCTACCACCCAGAGAATGTAGCTGATATGCCCAAAGTCAAAAGCACAGACTGGCTTGCATTTGGACTGTTTTGCACTTGTTTTTATAGTCCCGATGGCCTTTCAAATCAGTCTGATTCTTTTTTTTTTTTTTTTTTACCTTTGCCTTGCTTTTTAATCTCCAAGTGTGTCTCCTTGATGCTCATAAGCATTTTTTCCCCCTTCCTTATCGTTTCTTCTTCCCTACTCTCTTTCTCTGCCTTTTCTTGCACTTGTGTCTATAATTAAGGTTACTTTCTGTCCTTTCTCAAACCTCCCAGATACCCCAATCAAAAGCACAGTCCTGAATTCCTACATGCCTTCTTCCCTACCCCAAACAGTCCACATATGTGTATGTACACAGTAGCTGGAGCTAGCATTGTGGACTGTGAGTAACTAAGGAGTAATAGTTGTGTATGGGAGATAACTCATTGAAAGTGATTGGCAGAGAAGTTTGAGAGTTTTGGGGTGCTAATTCATTGTTTACAGGGACCAGATAGTAGAAGAAGGTCGCAATGTCATTATCTCAATTTCTAAAAGCTAAGAATATTAAAATCCATTTTTAAAAACCCACAAAAATTGGAGGTTCACATTAGATGTCATTCAATAGTGATTTGACCCATGTTCTTATAAATACAGCCATGTATTAAAACTATTCTAATAGGTAATAACTATTTCTTAAAATATTTTTCATTAACCTTTTAATACAGATTTTAGTTTGTCAACACTATTAAATAACATTCTTTCTGTTCTAAAATACTTTATAAAAAATCTATATTTTTATTATGTTATTTAAATGAATGCTTATTTTTTACTCTTCTTGTATAATTTAAGACAACTTTAAAAGCCATTGGGTAAGAAGGCCACTTGACTTGGGAGGATTTACTGCTAATGGTTTTATGATCAGGGATATGCTGTCATGTGTGAACTAGATAAGTATTTTTTGGTAAATAAGTAGTGTGTGATCATGAGAAAAGTTCCCAAACCATTCATTTAATATTTTTGCTTTTCCAAATTATACATTAAATAAGTATTCACACTTTTTATTTTATTTTATTTTTATTGATACATAATAATTGTACATATTCATGGAGTACATGTTATATTTTGATATAAGCATATAACATATAATGATCAAATCAGGGTAATTGGGACATGATACACCTGAAATATTTATCATTGCTTTATGTTAGGAACATTTGAAAACTTCTAGCTTTTCTGAAATATAATAAATTATTGTTAACTATAGTTTCCCTATTGCACTATTAAATACTAGAACTTTTTCCTTCTATTTAACAGAATTACCCCTTCACCAACACCTCTTCATTAGCCCTTCCCACCACTCTTACCAATCTCTAGTAGCCACCATTCTATTCACTACCTTCTTGAGATCAATTTTTTTTAGGTCCCATATATGAGTGTCAAAATGCAATATTTATCTTTTTGTGCCTGGTTTATTTTACTTAAAATAAGCTTTTTGAAGATTTTTAAAAAATTATTGTATAGGTTTCCTTTCTAAATCTTTGAACTTTCCTCTATAAACCCTCTCATTTCAATACGTATTGTTTAATGTATTTCCAGAGAATGAAAGGAGTTAAAATATTTCCTAAAATCATTCTGCAAAATTCAGTTCTGACCATGATTGATCTGTATGTCCGCACTTTCATTCATTTATTCGTTCAACAAATATTTATTGATCTACTCTGTGCCAAGTACTGTGTACTATTCTAGATGCTGAAGACACCACAGTAAAAGCTACCCAGATAAAAGTCCCTGCACTTCACGTGTTGCTTACATCTATCTGTTGATTTCTTGACTTTTCTTTATATAGCTATCTCATCTCAGAGTTGCCTATCAGAAAATTTAGTTTTTATAACTCCCATGCTAGCTTTGAAGATGAGTATGTATTGGTATCTCTTGTGTTCAAAGGTAAAACTGTTTTTGGTTATTTGTGTATGTGGGTATATTCATTTGTTTGGGCTGCCATGACAGTATGCCACAGACTAGGTGGCTTAAACGATAGAAATTTCTTTTTCACAGTTCTGAAGGCTGGGAAGTCCAAGATCAAAGTGCTGGCAAGGTAGATTTCATTCTGAGGTTTCTTTTATTGGTTTGTAGGTGGCTGCCATTTTGTTGTATGCTCACACGGCCTCTTTTTTGTGCATCTGCTAGGGTGGGGTGGGGGGCAGACAGGGAGAGGGAAAGAGGGAGAGATTAAGCTTTCTAGTGTTTCTTATAAGGGCACAGTGTTTCCATTAGACTAGGGCTCCACCCTCTTCACCTCATCTAACCCAAATTACCTTCCAAAAGCTCTATCTCCAAATGCCATCACATTGGAGCTTAGGACTTCAACATAAGAATTTTAGAGAGACATAAACATTCAGTCCATAACAATGAATATTGCTGAAAAGGCCAAAAGTTAATTACCAAAATGCCTTTCTATGGATAGTCTATACATAGAGAAAGATGAACAATAGTTCCTGACAACAGGGCTGCTTCTCTTTGGTTGAGTTACTTCTAGGAATCTAGAAGACAATTTGCACCCACAGTTGGTGAATTATTTCTGTTCTTTCTACTTGGCAGATTTGTCTTATTTTATCTGTCACTTCATCTATTTCAATAATAGTATATTATCATGTTTCTTTCATACCATCTGATTTCCTTTGTTACCTTTCTATTTTTCTGTTCGTATAAAATTAAAATCCACTTAAAACTTTTGTACTCAGATGAGGTCCCTCATCATCATTCAGAGGCTGAGATACCAGATCATCTTTTGGAACGAATGATGAACGTGGCCCATTTGGCTGCCTCCTGGGAGTACTTCCCAGGGCAGTCATCCTTGTTCCAGGTCTCTTGAAGTCCAGCAACCACAGTGTTTCCTAAGTTGTAGCCTTTTGGTCACAGCCCTGTTCTGTGTCACTGATGACTCTCATCTCAATATTTCCCCCCTCAAGCTCTAAAACATCTCACAGCCCAACTTTTTCATTTATGGTATAATAGGTTATTCCTTGGTTTTGTGTCTTATGTCTCAATTCTCTTAACTCTCCTTCCCCAGTGCTAAAAAGAATACATTTACTGAAATAAATGCACACTTTTCTATTGAGACTCTTTTCAGATTTTTTCCATATCCTTGAAATACTGGATGTACTCTAAAACCAAGGTTAGGATTAAGTACTAGCTTAGAAAGTCACATGGACTTCATTCTTTTTTTCTGTGTGTTTCTGTCTCAACCCATAGTGTTTTTTCTACTATTCTGTTTTCTCTTCTTGCCTTTGAGCTTACTAACTTTCATCTGTTTCCCAGGGTTTCAGGCTAAGAGATTAACTACAGAAAATGGGCCATGGATTTGAGCTTATACATACTAGGAAAGATAATGATGTGAGGGAATGAACAAAGGGAAATGAGGAATGATGAAAACTGTGTTTTAAAAAACTTTATTATTTTTATTTTCTTCTCCTTAGCGTTCCCGTCCACTCTCTGCCAGTGATGCGGAAATGAAAAACCTTGTGGGCTCAACCCGGGAGAAAGTGTCGGGGAAGTTAGGTGGTTCTGTGCTTGGTCTGTCAATGGAGGAGGTAAAGATAACTCCTTTTCAGGCCTTTGTGGGTTAACACAGGATTCAGTGAAAATGAGTGAGTGATTCATAATATTCATGACAAATTCATATCTTATATTGAAAAGGAAAAATGCAAGATGGGGGAAATTTTTTGTTAGGAAACAGTATTTTAAATGGAATTAACTTCTCCCTCCATGTTTCTTTCATATTGTTGGATCATAACTCTTCCTTTGTCGTACAGCCACATGGATTCCAGTTTTCAACATAGGTACTCATTTTATTCATTTTCTTTTCTTGCATCTAGATCAAAGTTTTACGGAGGGTGAAGGAAGAGAATGATCGGAGAGGTGGATTTATTCGCATATTTCCTACATCTGAGACATGGGAAATATATGGGTGAGGTGACTACCTTTTTTTTTCTTTTAAATCTGTACCTCAAGTTCATAGAATTAAATTAACTGTGACACACTGTCATATTGCTCCCCCCACGATGCTTTCTTATTTTGTGTATTTATTTATAATATGATGAATATTATCTAACCCAAGAAATAGATCATTAACAGTACTTTAATCTACCCGTATATTATTCCTCTCTTTTTTAAAATCCCTCAGCTAGCTAGTTTAATCCTAACTAGCTCCCCAACCCAGGGTCAGACGTTGTCATAAACTTTGTATTTGTCATAACTTTGATTTGAAAAATAAAAGTGTTCTGTCATCTATATGTGTGCCTAAGCAATATAGTGTTTAATTTTAATCATTCCTGAGATCTAGTTTACATGTAGTAAAATGCATCTATTTTAAGTATACAGTTTGATGATGATTTTTGACAACTACAAATACCAATTTAACCACTGCCACCACCACAATCTGTGTCATCACTTACATAAGCCCTTCCTGGCCTTCCAGTCAATCCTCCCCATCACCTCAAGCCTTAGATATCGACAGATCTGCTGTCTGTCACTATAGTTTTTCTAGAATGTCACATAAATGGAATCATACAGTATGTATACTTTCACATCTAAACTCTTGTTCGGCATAGTGTTTTTAATGTTTACCTGTGTTGTTTTATGAGGCAGTAGTTCATTCCTTATTGTTATGTACTGTTTCATTGTTTGACTAGACCACAATTTGTTTATCCATTCATCTGTTATGGAACATTTGGGTGTGTCCAGTTTTGGGATATTATGAAGAAAGCTGCTATGAACATTCATGTGTGGACTTATGATTTCATTTCTTTTGGGTAGAGTCATCCCTCAGTATACTCAGGGAATTGGCTTTAGGACCTGCATGTATACCAAAATCTGTGCATACTCAAGTCCCACAGTCGGCCCTGTGGAACCTGTGTTTGTGAAAAGCTGGCCCTCCGTGTATGCAGGTTTTACATCTTGTGAATACAGTGTTTTTGATCAGTTTTTAGTTGAAAAAACCTATATATAAGTAGACTCGTGCAGTTCAAACCCATGTTTTGTGTGTGCTTTCAAGGATCAAGTGTACCTAGGAGTGGAATAGATGGGTCATTTGGTAAGTGGTGGTACCATTTTACATTTTTCTAGTGATGTATGAAAGTTCAGTTGCTCCCCATCATTGGCAACACTTGGTATTGCCAGGCCTTTTCAGGCAGTCTAGTGGCTGGGTAGCATATCTCTTTGTAGTTTTAATTTACTTTTCTCTGATTAATAATGATATTGAACATCTTTTCATTTGCTGTTAGCCATTTGTATATCTTCTTTTTCTCCATTTTAAATTTAGGATTTGTAATCTTTTTATTACTGTATTATAAAGGACTATTTTTTTTTTGGAGGCAGAGCTTTGCTCTGTTGCCCAGGCTAGACTACAGTGGAGTCATCGTAGCTCACTGCAACTTCAAACTCCTGGGCTCAAGCGATCCTCTTGCCTCAGCCTCCCTAGTAACTATCTATGACTATAGGCCCATACCCTAACACCCAGCTAAGTTTTCTATTTTTAGTAGAGACAGGGCCTCACTCTTGCTCAGGCTGGTCTCGAACTTGTGGGCTCAAGCGATCCTCTTGCCTTGCCTCCCAGAGTGCTAGGATTACAGGTGCGAGCAACCTTGCCTGCCATAAAGGACTCTTGATACAAGGCGTTTCTCAGATATATATTGTGAATATTTTCTCCAAGTCTGTGGTTAGCTTTTTCATTTTTATAACAGTGGCTTTTGAAGAACAGAAGTTTTAAATGTCAGTGAAGTCCAGTGTAACAAATTTTTTGAATTCTTATGCATTTATGCATTTTGTGCTTCCTGTCTAAGAAATCTTTACCATCACCAACTTCGCAAAGCTTTTTCTCTCATATTTTCTTTTGGAAGTTTTATCGTTTTAGCTTTTATATTTTGGTTTGTGATATGTATTGAATTAATTTTTGTGTATGGTATGAGGTGAAGTTGAGGTTCATTTCTTTCCAGATTGATGTCTATTTGATCCCGCTCCATTTATTGAAATTATCCAATTATGTTGGCATCTTTATTGAAAATCAATTGGAATATATATGTGTAGGTTTATAACTGAAGTGTTTTCATAGTTTCATTGATCTGTATGTCTCTCTTGATTGCTGTAGTGTTGTACTAAGCCTTGAAATTAGGTAGTGTAGTCTTCCAACTTTATTCTTTTTCAAAATTATTTTGACTATGTTGTGTCCTTTGTGTTTCCAAGGGAATTTTAGAATCCCTTTGTCAGTTTCTACACAAAAGCCTACTGGCTTTGGTTTGATTGCATTGAGTGTATAGATTAATTTTGGGAGAGTGGACATCTTAATAATATTGAGTTGCATTTTCCAATCCATATGAACATGATATGTGCCTCCATTTATTTAGGTCTTCTTTTATTTCTCCTAGCAATTTTTTTTATTGTTTAAATTTTTTGCTGCAACCCTCAGTGTCTCAGTGTCTAACAGTGTTTTATATTTTTCAGTATAAAAGTCTTGAACATGTTTTACTAAATTTATTACTTAGTATTTCATGCTTTTGGCTGATAATGGTATTTTTAATAGCTTTATTGAGGTATAATTGACGTACAATAAGCTGCATATATTTGAAGTGTACAGTTTGGTAAGTTTTCACATATGTATGCATCAGCGAAACTACCACCACTATCAAGATAGTGAACATCACCTTCAAAAGTTTCCTTGTGCCACTTTGTAATTCCTCTCTCCTGCCCTTCCCTGCCACACCCTGTCCCCAGGCAGCTACTGATCTGCTTTCTGTCGCTGAAGTTTAGTTTGTATTTACTAGAATTTTATATAAATGGAATTCTACAGCATGTTTTCTTGTCTGGCCTTTTCATTCAGCATAATTATTTTTAGATTCACACATGTTATAGCGTATATCAATGCTTTAATTCCTTTTTATTGCTGAGTAATATTCTATTTTAGGCACATGCCGTAATTTGTTTATCCTTTCATCTATTGATGGACATTTGGATTGTTTGCAGTTTTTGTTTATTACAAATAAAGCTTCTATGAAGATTTTTGTACAAATTATTGTGTGACTATGTGCTTTCATTTCTCTTGGGTCTACTTGTGGGGCCAGGTACAGTGGTGGATGCCTGTAGTCTCAGTTACTTGAGAGGCTGAGGTGGAAGGATCCTTTGACCCCAGGAGTTCAAGTCTGGCCTGAGCAACATAGTGAGACCCCATCTTAAAAAATAATATCCTTGTGCAGTGACTGGATCATATTATTGTGTATGTTGAACTTTTTTAGAAATAGCTGTACAGTTTTCTAAAGTGGTTGTATCATTTTACATTGACATCATAAGTGTATGAGAGTTCCAATTCCTCCACATCCTCACCAACAGTTGGTGTGTTCAGTCTTTTTAGTTTTAGCCCCTAGGAGGTGTATAGTGATACCTTATTATGGTTTAATTATCTCTTCAATTTTCTGGAAGAGTTTATGTAAAATTGTTATTATTTATTTCTTGCATGTTTGGTAGAATTCACTGTTGAAGCCATCTGGACCAGGAGTTCAATTTCAATTTCTTTAAGAGACATAGGCTCTTCAGGTTATCTATTTCTACTTGAATGAATTTTGGTCATTGGTGTCTTTTAAGGAATTTTTTCATTTCATCTATGTTGTCATACTTATAAGCATAAAATTATTTATAATATTCCCTTATCCTTTTACCCTCTATAGAATCTGTAGTGATGTTACCTCTCTCATTTCTGATATTGGTAATTTGTTTCTTCTCTCTTTTTATCTTGGTCAGTCTGGCTAGAGCTTTATCAATTTTATTGATCTCAGAGAACCAGCTTTGGTTTCATTGTTTTTTCTTTTCTTTCCTCTAGTTATAGTGCATTGATTTCTACTCTAATCTTTGTAATTTTTTTCTTCTGCTTAACTTTGGTCTTCATTTGCTTTTCTAGTTTTTTTAGGTGGAAGCTGAGGTCGTTGATTTGAGACTTTTTTTCTCTTATAGGTGTTTAATGCTATAAATTTTTACTAAGTACTGGTTTAGTGGCATCCCATATATTTTGATTGTTGTGTTGTTGTTTTCATTCTATTTAAAATACTTTTTAATTTGCCTGTTGATTTTCTTTTTGCCCATGGGTTATTTAGAAATATGTTACTTAGTTTTCAAATATTTGGGATCTTCCCAGAGATATTTTTTGTTACTGATTTTTGGTTTACTTCTGGTGAGGTCAGAAAACATACTTCAGTCTTTTTAAATTTACTGAGATTTGCTGTATGGCCCAGAATGTGGTTTATGTTGGTAAATGTAACATGTACATTGAAAAGAATGTATATTCTGCTCTTGTTGGATTTGTAACTGTTTATTAGGTCATGGAGATTGATAGTGTTGTTCAGATTTTTTTTTTCTTTTTTTTTCTTTCTTTTTTTTCTTTCTTTTTTTTTCTTTCTGTTTTTTTTTCTTTTTCTTTTTTTTTTTTTCTTTCTTTTTTTCAGCTCATTATGGGGGTACAAACGTTCAGGTTATATATATTGCCCATGCCTCCCCATCCCCCCGAGTCTGAGCTTCAGGTGTGTCCATTCCCTAGACAGTGCACATCGCATTCATCATCAATTATTGAGAGACTGGTATTGAAAACTTCAATTATAACTATGAACTTTTAAATTTCTCCTTTTGGTTCTGTCAGTTTTGCTTCTCATGTATTTTAGAACTCTGTTATTAGGTACATATGCATTAGGTTCATTATGTCTTCTTGATAAATTGACTTCTTTTTTTTAATTTCTTTTATTTTTTATTATTTTTTTTTATTTCAGAATATTATGGGGGTACAAACATTTAGATTACATATAATGCCTTTGCCTCAACCAAGCCAGGGCTACAAGCATGCCCTTCCCCCATACAATACACTCCACATCCATTAGTTGTGAGTTTACCCACCCCCACCACCGCCCTCCCACCTGACCGGCACCCAGTGAATATTACTTCCATGTGAGCACCTTAGTGTTGATCAGTTAGTACCAATTTGATGGCAAATACATATGGTGCTTGTTTTTCCATTCTTGTTATACTTCACTTTGAAGGATGGGCTCCAGCTCTATCCAGGATAATATATAAGGTGCTAATTCACCATTGTTTTTTGTAGCTGAGTAGTATTCTATGGTATACATACACCACATTTTATTAATCCACTCATATATTGATGGGCACTTGGGTTGTTTCCACATCTTTGCAATTGTGAATTGCACTGCTATAAACATTAAAGTGCAGATGTCTTTTTTATAGAATGCCTTTTGTTTTTGGGGGTAGATGCCCAGTAATGGGATTGCTGGATCAAATGGTAGATCTACTTGTATCTCTATAAGGTATCTCCATATTACTTTCCACAGAGGTTGCACTAGTTTGCAGTCCCACCAGCAGTGTATGAGCATTCTTATCTCTCCACATCCATGCCAACATTTGTTGTTTTGGGACTTTTTGATAAAGGCCATTCTCACTGGAGATAAGTGATATCTCATTGTGGTTTTGATTTTCATTTCCTTGATAATTAGAGATGTTGAGTATTTTTTCATATGTTTGTTGGCCATTCTTCTGTCTTCTTTTGAAAAGTTTCTGTTCTTGTCCTTTGCCCACTTTTTGATAAGGTTGTTTGATTTTTTCTTGCTGATTTTCCTGAGTTCTAAATAGACTCTAGTTATCAGCCCTTTATCGGATGTGTAGCATGTGAAAAATTTTGTCCCATTCTGTAGGTTGTCTGTTTGCTCTTGTGACAGTTTCTTTGGCTGTGCAGAAGCTTTTTAATTTCATTAAGTCCCATTTATTTGTTTTTGTTGTTGCTGTGATTGCCTTCCCAAAGATTCAACCAAGAGGCTCCTGGAATTGATGAATGAATTCAGTAAAGTCTCAGGATACAGAATCAATACACACAAATCAGAGGCATTCATATACACCAATAACAGTCAAACTGAGAACCAAATCAAAGACTCAATGTCCTTCACAATAGCAACAAAGAAAGTAAAATACCTAGGAATATATTTAACTAAGGAGGTAAAAGACCTCTACAGGGAAAACTATGAAACACTGAGGAAGGAAATAGCAGAGGATGTAAACAGGTGGAAAACTATACCATGCTTGTGGGTTGGGAGAATCAACATTGTTAAATGTCTATAGTACACAAAGTGATCTACAGATTCAATACAATCCCTATTAAAATACCAACATCATTTTTCACAGATATAGAAAAAATAATTTTACACTTCATATAGAACCAGAGAAGACCCTGTTTAACAAAAGCAATTTTAGGCAATAAGAACAAAATGGGAGGTATTAATTTACCAGACTTCAAACTATACTACAAAGCTGTGATTATTAAATCAGCTTGGTATTTGCACAAGAACAGAGGCACAGACCAGTGGAACAGAACTGAGAATCCAGATATAAAACCATCCTCATATAGCCATCTAATCTTTGACAGAACAGACAAAAACATACACTGGGGAAAAGCATCCTTATTCAATAAATGGTGCTGGGAAAACTGGATAGCCACATGTAGAAGACTGAAACGGGATCCACACCTTTCACCTCTCACAAAAATCAACTCATGGTGGGTAACAAACTTAAACCTAAGGTGTGAAACTATAAGAATTCTAGAAGAAAATTTTAGAAAAAATTTTATAGACATTGACTTCTTTATTGTTATGAAATATCCCTCTATCCTGATAATGTTCTTTGTTCTGAAGTCTACTTATGTGTTATAATTATTATACATATTATGTACATATAAATATATTTTATATATATATTTATATACTCCACTTCAGCTTTCTGATAACTGGTATTTGCATGGTATATCTTCTTCCACTGTTTTACTTTTAATCTTTCTGTGTCTTTATAGTTACAGTGGGTTTCTTATAGACAGGGTGTAGTTAGTGTTGATTTTTACATTTTAGTTTGATGGTGGCGAATTCCGTCAACTTATGTTTGTCAGAAAAAGTGTTTTGCTTTTATGTTTGGAAGATTATTTTAACTAGTTATAGAATTCTAGATTGATACTTTTTCCAGCACCTTAAAAATATCTTTTCATCATCTTCAGGCTTGCATTTTTCTAACGAGAAGTGTGCAGTAATTCTTATCTTTGTTCTTATATGCACAATGTCTTTTATTCTCAGCTTGCTTTTAAGGTGATCTTTTTATGTGTGGAATGATAGACAATAGAGACTTGAAGACAGAGAGTGTAGGAGGGGGTTACATGGTGAGAAATCACTTAGTGGATACAATGTATATTATTTGGGTGATGGATACCCTAAAAGCCCTGACTTAACCACTACCCATGTAACAAAATTATACTTGTACTCAATAAATTTATATAATTTTTAAAAAAAGATATCTCTTTATGATTGAATTTCGACAGTTTCATTATGATGTACCTGGGTGTCACTTTTTTGTTTCTTCCGCTTGGGTTTCATTGGACTTCTTGCTCTGTGGGTTTATAGTTTTCATCAAATTTGGAAAACTTTTGGCCTTTATTTCTTCAATTTTTTTTTTTCTATTTCCCTCCTCTCGTTTCTTCATTTGGGACTCTGGTTACATTTTACATTGGTTCACATTTTACCAGAAGTTCAGCTGCCTTCATATTTTTTCAGACTTTTTTCCTTTTCTTAATTTTGGATGGTTTTCTATTTCTGTGTGTCTCTAAGGTCATTCATCATTCTGTCTGCAGTGTGTAATCCTTTATTAATTCTATCTAGTGAAATAATCATTTCAGACATTTTATTTTTTATCTGTACAATTCCCATATGTTTCTTTTTATGTCTTCTTTTTTCTTTTTTTCATTATTTTCATGATTTCCTTTAGATCTTTGTATTATAACATTTATAATAACTGTTTTAAAATCTTTTTCTTATTCTGTTACCTCTCATTTCTGAGTCTGTTTCTATTGACTGGTTTTCCTTCTGTTTATGGGTCACATTTTTCCTGTTTCTTCACTTTTTTAAAATTGGATGCTGGACATTATAAATGTTACATTGTTGAGAGTTTGGATTTTATTTCCTTCTTTAAGCCCTGCTGAAGTTTTTTTGGGGGGTCAAGCACTTAAGGTACTTGTAGATAGCTTCATCTTTCAGGCTTATTTTTAAGCATTGTATAGTTCATTTAGAATAGTTTTTTGTCTAGGTCTAGGATAGTTCTACCACTAAAGACTCTTTTGGGGTATCTGTTAAAGGACCCCCGTCTTCATTGAGATCGCTCCATTCTGGCTGGTGGGACCTCAGTTCAAAGCCCCATGTGAACTCTGGGACTTATTTTGCTTACAATTCCTCCTTAATTGTTCTTTATCCTAACAGTTGTCCTGTAAACTTTCACCCTATACCTGAGCAGATTTGTATTCACCCAAAGACTCAAGGGTCCCTCATGATGATTTTTGGATATCTTATGCACAGCTTCTTCTTCTCTGGTACATTACTGTGAAAATTCTAGCTACTTCTAGAACTTTGATCTCTGTCATCTCTTCTCAGAGACTGTTTGGCTCTACTTGAATTTCCCCTTTTTCTGCATAGTTTGGAAATTGCCTCTAGGCAGAAAGGTAGAGCAATTGTAGGGATAACTTCAATTATTTTCCTCTGTCAGGGATCACAGTACTGTGTTGCCAGTTGTTTAATGTCTAAAAAAAGTTGTTTCAAATATTTGTATACTTTTCTAGCTGTTTATGGTAGGAGAGCAGGTCCTTTAGCAGTTATCTCTGATGTGTAGAAGCTGAATTCTCTTATTTAGTTTTAATTGCTTTTGAACTTTTTCTTTTAAAAAAGACATGTTCTATGTCTCTTGCATTTTTCATTCAGCATTATGCTACCATTAGTAAGTTTCATGTTGTTGCATATAGCTACAATTCATTCTTTTTCAATGCTTTTTTTATATTTTACTGTGTGTTTATACTGCTGTTAATTTTTCCATTCTCCTGTTAATGGACATTTGATTTCTTTCTGGTCTTTTGCTCTTAAGGACATCTGTGCTATAAATATTGTTGTATGTGTCTCCTGGCATACATCTAGGAGTGGAATTACTGTGCCATAAAATATATGAATGTTCAACTTTTTAAAAAGATAATAATGCTTAAAAAATGTAATGCCAAATTGTTTTCCGAATTGACTATGTAAATTTACACTCCTGTCAGCAATGCATAAGAGATCCTGTTGAACTATATCTTTGTTCATGGTACTGTCAGACTTAATTTTTGTCAATTTATTGGGTATGTATAAAACATCTTATTTTGGTCTTGATTTGCATTTCTCTGAGTGCTAATAAAGTTGAAAATTTGTGTACTTGTTTATGGGCAACACACTTTTTTTCCTCTGGCTTTTGACCTAGTTGGGATGTTAGCGGTTCTAAGTACAGACCTAGAACTTACAGGAATAAAAGAAAAGGCCAGTTTTTTGTTTGTAGTTTGTTTTATTTGGGAAACCTAGCTGTTCATAGACAAATCTTCCTTTTATCTTTCAAAGTATACTATCCATGTAGTTATACCTTATAAATACTTAGGAATTCAACAGAAAAATACTGCATGGGTTTCTCTCAAAATTAAAAGTGTATCTTTTGGTATTTTTTGAAGAATTTGATTTTTTGTACTTTGTAGAAAATATCTATTTTAATAATTAAAAGTGGAACCCTCTGCTTTTGAGTATTTCAAGAGATGGGACCCTAATTTGAATACCTTTTTTTAAGGAATCAAGTACAAATAATGTTGGAGTCTCTTAGGGAACTCCAATAATGGTACCTTTCTTTACTAGTTTGGTTTTGAACCAGTAGAGAAGTAAGACAAGGATTAGAATAGATGGAGACCAAGTTATCATCTTTCTTACCGATAAAGTCTAGGTTGGGAGACTTGATTATATCTGTCTACAAGCAAATACATTTCCTGTTGAACTTCAGAATTAGACAGATTTACATGCCTATTGTAGGCAAGGTTGGACTGAGGAGATATATATGTGTGTATGGGGAGCACCTGACTCTATATGAGCGGTAGTGATTATGTACTTCCCAGGGAGAGATTCTCCCCCAAGAGAAAGAAGGAAGATGCTCAATGGAGCCTGTTCTGTTTGTTCTTCCTAAATTATGAGTCATATTGGTAAATCAGGCTACCTCTCTTGGTAAATACGTTCTGAGAAAAGAGGCAGCAGGAGGCCAAGAACATTAAATTAATTGAGCTGCCATCACATAGAATGGGGGAGATGTGTTTATCTACTAACAAATAAATATGCCATTTTATTAATACATGTTTATTATCATCCAAGTATCTAGCACTATGCTTGGTTTTTTGGAGTAAAAAATAAATATTAGATGGGATCCCTGCCTTTTGAGGGTTAACAGCATGTTTATAGAGAAATTATTTGTATATATAATAAAAATAGCTCATATTTATGTAGCTCTTTGTAATTATTAATATAATGCACTTTGTACAAATCATTGTTATCATTCTCATTTTAATGACAAGGAAACTAAGGCTCAGTAAAATGATGTGACTTGTCCATGACCGCACAGTGGGACTTGAGTCAGGTGTTCTGACTCCAGATGCTCCTTTTTTCCTGCTCCATTCTTTAGCTTTCCTAGAAGAAAGTGTTTACTCTGTGAGACAGTATGATATAGGTTCCTCAGACATACAGTACAGACCAGAGTAGTTCAGACAAGGAATCTCTGCGAACTTGGAAAGGCATATCAGGAAGGCTTCATGCAGCAGAGTGGACGTGATCTGCTTTTTTCCTTTTTTTCTTGTTTTTTTGGTCACCTACGCTGGAGTGCAGTAGCCTCATTATAGCTCACTGCAACCTCGAATTCCTGGGCTCAAGTGATCCTCCTGCTTCAGCCTCTCGAGTAGCTAGGACTACAGGCGTGTTCCACCATACCTGGCTAATTTTTCTATTTTTTTGTAGAGTTGGGTCTCGTTCTTGCTCAGGCTGGTCTCGAACTCCTGGCTTCAAATGATCTTCTGGCTGCAGCCTCCCAAAGTGCTAGGATTACAGATGCGAGCCATCATGCCTGGCCTTGACCTACTTCTTGAAGGGTCGATTACAATAGATCCCCCTTATCTTCAGGGTGTACATTCCAAGACTCCCAGTGGATGCCTGAAACTGTGGCTAGTACCAAACCCTGCATAACCGACCCTTGAACAACACTGATCTGAACTGTGTGGGTGCACCTATGTGTGGATTTTCTTCCATGTGTGCCATCCCTGTGACAGCAAGACCAACTCCTCCTCATGATTTTCTTAATAACACTTTCTTTTTTCTAGCTTACTTTATTGTAAGAATATAGTATATAATACATATAACATACAAAATATGTGTTAATTGACTGTTTATGTTATCAGTAAGGCTTCTGGTCAACAGTAGGCTATTAGTAGGTAAGTTTTTGGGGAGTCAAAAGTTGTACACAGATTTTCAACTTGCTTAGGGGGTCAACTGTATATATTGTTATTCCTAAACATATATTCCTATACATATATACCTATGATAAAGTTTAACTTATAAATTAGGCATAGTAAGAGATGAATGACAATAACTAATAATTAAAATAGAGCAGTTATAACAATAGACTGTAATAAAAGTTATGTGCATGTGGTTTTTTGGAATTGCTCCGTACTCACCCTTATTATTCTTGTGATGATGTGAGATGATTCGATGCCTACATGATGAGATAAAATAAGGTGAATGCCAAAGGCATTGTGACATAGTGTTGGGCTACTGTTTACCTTCTGTATTCCTGAATCTGTGCAGCCATCCCCTACTTGTAGTAAATGGCTTCGTGTCACTTATTTCAGGGGATTCCTTGCTGAAGTCTTCCTGTAGGCTCAATGCTTTCTGGTGCAACATGCTGCTGTCAGTTGTTCATGTTTTCCACCCACAGATTTAATGCCTTTTCCATCTTAACTAAGTAATTATTATGCACTGTGACCATCACTTTTGCAGTTTGAGGTGCAACAGCAAAATTAGCACAAATTTCCTTTTCCTTCTTCACAATTTCACAGATGGAAGATTTGTTCTTATCTTAGCAACTTCAGCGTATGATTTTTTTTCCCTGAAGTCGAGAACTTTCACTTTTTCACTTAAAGGAAGCACATTATGATTCCTGTTTGACCTATCCAAATTGCCAATATCATTACTCTTGTTCTTTAGGGCCATTATTAAGTAAAATAAAGGTTCCTTAAACACAAGCATTGAATCACGTCAACATTGGTCTGCTAACTGAGACAGCTGCTAAGTGCCTAACGTGCGAGGAACATCTATAGTGTGGAGACACTGGAAAAAGGGATGATCCATGTCCCAGGTGTGAGGGAGCAGGATGGCTCCAGATTTCATGACACCACTTAGGACAGTGTGTAATTTAAAACTTATGAGTTCTTTATTTCTGGAATTTTCCATTTAATATTTTTGGACTGCAGCTGACTGTGGGTAACTGAAACCTTGGAGAAGGGGAGACTACTGTATAGATAAGTTGAGAGCGTGTGAGAAGATGTCCAGTCAGAGGCAAAGGATCAGTGGGAGGTGAGGTATGAGAGGCTTCTAAGGTGACTTGTCTGGCTGTACCACATATCAATGTTGGGCAACTGTGTGGAGAAAGTGTGATTGAATTGGTGGTATAGATTTTTGAAATTTGGAAAGTTTGGAAGAGAAAGTGTATGCCTCCTGGGGCAGACATTGGGGAGCCATCAAAAGCTCTTAAGTTGAGGAATAACATGATTGAAACAGTCTTCTATCTACATTTTCATGTCCTTTGTGTAGCTCCTGTTCATTTGACCTATGTGTAAACTTTTTGGTAAACAAATCTTTCGATCTTATTTTCTGAATTTAGTATGTCACCTATTATTAATCCAAGCAATACTACCTTTTCTTTTTCTATTTTCTAAATTAAGTCCTCTTTTTCTTTATTTTATTGTATTCTATTTGCTGCTACTCTAGTATTTTATCATTTTAATTTGAGCAACTGTGTCTTCCTTTGCCACTTTAGAAACAGTGTATAAGTACCCTGTCACTTCTATGCTTCCTTCATAGCTTTATTTCTACTTTCATCTTGAACTAAGCTTAAGAAATAACCAGTTTCCGTCTTTATTTTTCAGGTCCTACCTCGAGCACAAAACCTCTATGAACTATATGCTGGCAACACGCCTCTTCCAGGACAGGTGGGGATTTGCTAAACTTAGAAATTTAGGACTAGATCATAAGATTAGGAGACAGTACATGCAGAAGAAGGAAAGAGGCTTCATAAAAATCTTCATGTAAAATCTCTGATAGAAAAGTCTTCCAGAAAATATGAAATAATGCCTCATTTTCCCAGAATTTATCATTAACTCACAGCACTTTATAACATTTTCACAAACTAAAAATTAAACCATAAAGATCTGTGAGCAATCTTCACAGATGCCCTAAACTTTATTCTTCTAGGAAGGCTCTTCTTAGTGCCTTTATACTTTAGCTGCAATTTTAACAGACATGATTATCTGTTTTTTTAGACCAGAAGAGATTAGAACGATCAGATTAGAAAAAGTGGAGGGGAGGTAATTCACAAAATACACTGAGATTTGTAAAAAATGACAACTGATAATCTCAATGCAAGGGAAAATGGGGCAAAATGATGGAAAACAGACATTGGCATTTAAATAGCATAGCAGTCACAGACTACTCAGTCCGACATACTTTTGTATGTGAGACCTGTGACCTAACCACGTTGCATTTCAGTTCCTTAATTGATTGTTAAAATAAGGCACCGTAGTTATTTAGAGGAACTTATTCTGAGAATATATAAGCTTTTTTTTTGACGGATTCTTAAAATCGATACCCAGATTTCAGCCATTTCTTGTAATGTCATGATCTATTATTGTAAATAATGGGATTTACAATTTCTCTCTGTAAATATGTAGTAATTAACATTGTTTAAGTAATCACATTGTGTAGCTTGTCATCCCCTTCTCTGAAAACTTTTGCAAGGTTCTTTATGTTTAGAGTTGAGATACTTTGCCAGGATGTGTTCTGCTATGTCATTTTTCATTATTTTAGTTTTGCAGTGGGTAAGTCCTTTCAGTCTAAACATGTAAGTCTTTCAACTGTGGAAATGTTCCCTTTATTCTTTCTTTTCTCTCCTTGTGGAACTCATATTAGATAAATTTTGGCTCTGTCCTCCACATTTCCTTACTGTTTTCATACTTTTGATCTCATGTCTTAGCTTTAAATTCTTGAAGATTTCTTGAATTTTGTCTTCTAAAACTATAAATTGGTCTTCAGCCTTGTCTATTTTGTTATTTATTACCAGCACAGGAGAGGGTTGCTTGATTTACATTTTTTTGTTTGTTTGATTTTTGTTTTTTGAGACAGAATCTCACTCTGTCGCCTGGGCTAGAGTGCTCTGGCATTAGCCTCGCTTGCAGCAACCTCAAACTCCTGGGCTCAAGTGATCCTCCCACCTCAGCCTCCTGAGTAGCTGGAACTACAGGCACACGCCACCACGCCCAGCTAATTTTTTCTATTTTTAATAGAGACAGGGTCTTGCTCTTGCTCAGGCTGGTCTCAAACGCCTGACCTCCAGTGATCCTCCCGCCTTAGCCTCTTAGAGCACTAGGATCACAGGCTTGAGCCACTGCGCGCGGCCTCATTTGATTTTTTATTTTGGCAAATGTGATTTTAATATCCAAGAACTGTTTTTACTTTTTGATTAGTTTTCATATTTTATGGATATAATGTCTTTTCAAATCTCTTTGACTATGTTGATTAGTTTGTTTAAAGTTCCTTTATGTTTTTTTACATCATTTTAATTCTTCTGTATTAGTTCTATTTGTTCATCTTATTCTTTCTAGTTTTTACTGTAATATATCTGCAAATATTTGGTGATCTTGGATTATCCAGTCATATTTAGTAGTAATGGACTGTTTACTTAAAATAGGTAGTTTGCATGGGTTTTTTAACAAGTTGTATAGGTCTGTCTCTGAACTGACATGGATTCTGTGCTCAAGGCTGGATCTTTCCATACTTGGGTTTTCTGTGAGGGGGAAGGTGGGCAGAGCAGGCAATCTGGAGTCTACCGTACTAGCCAAAATTATGAAGCATTCACATAGGAGTAGCATAACAATAAAAAATTTGAGATATAATAATATATGTGCTTTCTTTATTAGCACATTAAATAACAAGACCCAGCAGTAGGTCTAATAACTACCATAATTTTCAAAGAATAAGTACTGACAGTATTTTGAGATACTTGTGACAGTTCTAAAGTAATATGAAAAAAAGATGTTATATCTTTTGGTAATGAAGTCATACTAATCCATTATGTGGATGGTTTCCTACATTTATGTGGAAGAAATGCTAAATTTCAATTAGGAAATGTAATTTTTTTTTCCCCATCCAAGTTAGTGTACTCCCTGCATTCTTTTTTCAGGCCCAGTTAACAACCCTTGTTTATAAAGCATTCTAAAATCTTTGATTTAAAAAAACCACAAATTTCCCTGTTTAGCATGAAAGGCTCTCATGATCTATTCTTACCTACCTTTTTAGCCTAATCTCCACTTTTCCACACCAACCCATGGCCAATCAGACCATATCTACTTGCTCTTTTATACCTCCTTATCCTTACGAAACTCCTCTTTCTTTGGAATGGACTTCAGTTCATCCCTAAATTCTTATAACTATGTTCTTCCTCCTCTGACCTAGACTAGGAGGTACTCCCAGCCCTTCTCTTATCCCTTAATCTGATTTAGACTCCTAGGTTATATTATAACTGCCTGTTTACTAACTTGTACCTTACAAGTTGGCTCTTAAGAGTAGGTATTTTGTTTTGCTTATCTTTGTCAGTATCAAGAATCTACCACATGGTAGGCGCACACAAACACATGTATTGAAAAAATGAAATTATGTTTGTTGGAAGTCTTAATAATTTCCAGTAAATTTGTTCTCTTCAATCTGAATTGATATTTTCCACTTGCAAATCCAATTGTGTTATTGTCAGAACCACTTTCAGACTAATCCTATACTCATTTCATTTGTTTTAGGTTAATTTTTTCTACCTTCCCCACCCTCTCAATTCCTCCCCTGTCTACCCATCCTGCCCTGGCATACAGTATCTTACTTACTGTCTTAACACTATGGCAGTAGTTGTAATGCTGGCTGCATATTAGTAACACCTGGAGATCTTGTAAATCATATTTATGCCCTGGTCACCTCTCCCCGCCAGAGTGAAGTATTGGTACTTATTAAAAGCTGCCCAGGTGATTGTAATGTGATGCCATGATTGCAGATTGCTGGAGAAAACTATTATCTGGGTGAAAAAGTTAAAATCATCTTGAGACTTTCTGATGATAATGTGACAGTATCAGGCCATTAGATTGGTAGAAGACATGGGAAAGGAAAGATAGGACATGTTGGGGAAGACTTTACCTTTTCACTCGATTCTTTTTATAGCTACAATCTACATGGCACTTATCTCTTTATAAAAAACCAATAGCAACGGTTACATGTTATGTAATTCTGTTTACATAACATATTTGAAATGACAAAATTTTAGAGTGGAAAACAGATTAATGGGGCAGAGGATAGGTAGGAGGCGTGTGTGATTATGAAAGGGCAGCTTGGAGGATACTTGGGGGGGAGGGTGACATAATTACTTAGTATCTCATCTGCAGTAGTGGATACAAACCTACACAGGTGATAAAATTATACTGATCCAAATAAACACATACACGAATTAGTACAAGTAGAACTGGGGAAATAAAAAAAAAGGTGTTAAGTGAAAGGAAATTGAATGAGGAGAGTGTTTAGAAAACAAAAGCCTATTTAAACATAAGTAGCACTTGATTCCTGTGGTTAGAGCCCAACCCTAGTTTAGAGGCAATGGGAAACATCTTTTTTATAGAGATTTTTT
Organism: Eulemur rufifrons; assembly: GCF_041146395.1. Taxonomy (NCBI): domain Eukaryota; kingdom Metazoa; phylum Chordata; class Mammalia; order Primates; family Lemuridae; genus Eulemur; species Eulemur rufifrons. The sequence goes on from NC_090984.1 coordinate 102,097,503, forward strand.
TTTTTAATCATGGAAAATCTATTTCTGATGAACATACTTTTTTAAAAAATTTTATTTCAGAGTATTACTGGAGTACAAACATTTTGGTTACATAATTTGCTTTCTTCCAGTTTGAGTCAAAGTTGTAAGTGTGCCTATCACCCTAATAGTGTACATTGTACCCATTAGGTGTGAATTTACTCATCCTCTCTTCCCCCCTCCCACCTGCTTGATTTCTGATGAGTTTTATTTCCATATATGCATCCTTTTTGAACTCCATAAGAATTGATCTTGCTTTTCTTTCCTAAAACAGTTCAATGAAAGTAGAAAGAACAATGGAGTCTCAGACCTAAGCCCTAGGTTAAAATGTAAACCTGTTAAGCTCTGACATTGGCAGGTCACAAAATTATCTTATCACCCTCCTTTATATAAATGGAGCTAATAACAACCTTCTTTAAATGGTGGTTGTGAGGAATAAGTGTAATCTACTTTGTAAATAGATAGACAAATGCAAGTAATTATTATAATTTTTCTCCAAAATTTATTTGTCCTTTCCCTTTTGTTTTTTATTGATCCTCCCTGAACTCACAGCACTCTGCTTTTCTCTGAGAATGTTCTCAATTTATCTGCTTTTCCCCAAAGATGCCCTTCCTGGCCAAGTTCCATGTTGAATCTCTGTAATAAAAATTTCAGGAGTGCATGTATGTGTAAACTGAAGAGAGACTATTTGAATAGCATTCTCTAACCCAGTTGTCCTTTCTACTTCTGTAGGGGAAACACAAGAAGAAGCTTATTGACAGGAAGAACACGGTAACTGAATTTTAAAAGTTGAGAAATTCTTTCCACGTGCATAATATGTGACCATGCACAGACTAAGCATAATACTTTACATAACCATTTTCAGTTTGGCTCAGCTTGAATAGTAACATAAAAAATGTTTCCTATTGGAAAAGTGTTCTGTGGCGACCTTTTACAAACTAAGTTTGAGATTTACTTTATTATAACTAGAGATATATCATTTCAACTAATAATAGTATTCTTGTTTGGCTGTGTGAGAGAGAACAGAGTATTAATGAGATTTCAAGACTATTGTCATGTTAGATTCAAATAAGAGTTTGTGTTTTGGCCTTGGCATACCTGAGGCATACAACTCTGTGCCATATGGGACTGAGCAGAATCTGCCTCCAGCTTGCCACAGAACTGGAAGTGTGCAAAATACCCGTGGCTTTTTATCTAGGCAGAGAAGAGAAAGGTCTTAGAGGAAGGACCACGATGGCTTTGCTTCACTGAAGGCTGCAATCACAACAAATACCCTTGAACCTAAACACACACCTTCTGGTTAGAGAAAGTTTGAATATTACATACATCTACTTTGTGCTTTACCTATTTAATAAGCAATATGATAACAATAGGAAAGAACCCTCCTATATCTAAGTTTTGTTTTGCATTTAAGAGTTAAGATAGGCTGGGTGCCTTGGCTCACACCTGTAATCCTAACACTTTAGAAGGTCGAGGAGGGAGGATTGCTTGAGCTCAGGAGTTTGAGACCAGCCTGAGCAAGAGACCCCATCTCTACTAAAAATAGAAAAATTAGCCAGGCGTCCTGGTATGTACCTATAGTTCCAGCTACTCGGGAGGCTGAGGCAGAAGGATAACTTGAGCCCAGGAGTTGGAGGTGACAGTGAGCTATGATGATGCCCTTGCACTCTACCCAGGGCGACAAAGAGAGACTCTGTCTCCCCCCAAAAAAAGAAAAGAAAAGAGTTAAGATAAACTTGGTTTCTCTTCCAAGCCTTTTAAAGCATAAATCTAATTTTTCTTTAAAGAAGGAACACATTATGATTGCTGCCATTTAATTAAGGGAAAACTGAGATCAAGTTTGTAGCTTGTTTCCAAATGAAAGTCACATCTAGTTTATAATTTTCTCCAGTTTTTAGTCAAGTAATATGCTTCCTAGAGTATACTGCTTCCTACAGTATACAATTTGGAAATTGGAAAAGAAAAGAAAAATATCTTAAACAATAGGAATATATAAAGATCAGTGGGTTCTGCCCTTTATTTTTTGGTACTCATTTTATATGGCCATCAATAGGGGTTTTTTGGTGTTGTGGAGGTGTAAGCAAATGAAAGTTGGCATATGATAGACCATATGCTGAAGCATGAAACACATCTTAATATATTTAAAAGGATCAAAATGATAGAGAATATATTCTTTGACCACAATGGAATTTGATATCAATACCAATAGGAAACCCTCAAGTATTAGGGAATTAAACAGTATGTTTCTAAATAATCCATGGGTCAAGGAGGAAATGACAAAGGAAATAGAAACTAAATACGAATATAACATGCAAGTGTATAACATCAAATGCTGCTAAAGTAGATGCTTTGGAGGAAATTTATAGCTTTAAATGCTTGTATTAGAAATTGAGGACTAAAATTACTGATCTTTTGTCCATTTTAAGAAACTAGAAAAAGCAGAATAACCCAAAGTAAGTAGAAGAGAAGAAATGATGAATGGCAGAAAATAAATAAATAAAAGACAATAAAATTAACAAAATCCAAAATTTATTTATTGGTAAACTAGCAGAATTGATAAGCTCTTAGGTAGACTGATCTAGAAAAAAGAGAAAACACTAATAATCAATATCAGATAGAAAAGAAAGGATATAGCTATAGACCCTACAGACATAAAACAGATACTAACGAGAAGAAAGGATTTTAAGGGAATGTTATTAACAACCTAATTCCATTACTTTGACAGCTTAGATGAAATGACCAAACTGCTTGAGGGAAGTGATATTTACCAAACTGATACCAGCTGAAATAGAAATTTTGAAGAGCCCTATGTCTATTAAGAAAATAGAATTTGTAATCAAAAACCTCCTACAAAGAAATTTCAGATTCACTGGTTTCACTGGTGAATTCTATCAAGCATATAAGGAAGAATAACATCAATGTTGCATAAACTCTTTCAAAAATATAGGAAGGGACACTTCTCAGTTCTTCTTATGGTGCCAGCATAACTATGATACCAAAACCTGATAAAGACATTAAAAAAGAAGGAAATTATAGACTAATATGATTCATGAACATAGACACAAAACTTCTTAAAAGAATATTAGCAAATCTAATCAATCCACCAATATATAAGAAGGATAATACATATGACTGGGATTTTCTCCAGTAATGGAGGTTTGGCTTAAAATTTCAAAATTAGTCAATATAATTCACCATGTTAATTAAAGGAGAAAACCTAGATGATCATTTCGTTAGATACCAAAGGAAAAAAAAAAAAGCATCTGATGAAATTCAACACATATTTTTGAGAAAAACTCATAGCAAATCAGGACTAGAAGGGACCTTATTCAATCTGATAATGGCCTTATATGAAAAATCTATTGCTTTCATCATATTTGTTAAACTATTGAAGGATTTTCCTTTATGGTTAGTAATAAGGTAAGATGTCTACTCATACTACTTTTATTCACACTGTACTTTAATTCCTAGGCAGTATAATAAAGCAAGAGGGGGAGGGAAGAAATACATATAGATTGTCTTTGTTTTTGGAAGACATGATCAGGTTAGTAGAAAATCGTAAGGTGTCTGCAGAATAACTACAAGAACATAAAAATGCATTTAGCAAGGTCTTAGGATACAAGATCAAAATCCTAGAATCTATTGCATTTTAATATATGATCAGTACATAATTGGAAAATGAAATTTAAAACCCATTTACAATAGCATTTGAAAATATGAAATACTTAGGCATAAATTTAACAAAACATGTTCAATACCTATACACCAAAAGCTATTAAATACTACTTAAAGAGATTAAAGCAGAACTAAATAAATGGAGAGACATACTATGCTCATTGATTGGTAGAATTAATATTTTTAAAATATCCATTCTCCTCAAATTGATCTAAAGATCCAGTGCTTGGGACTTGGATCAGAGTGGTGAAAAAAATAAAGATCCAATGCAATCTAAATCATTATCTAGTAGATTTTTTTGTGGAAACTGACCAACTTAAAAAAACTTTATATGGAAATGCAAAGGACTTAGAGTATCCAAAGTCATCTTGAAAACCACTTAGGGTACCTGACTTAATACTGAAATTCTGCAGTAATCAAGACTTTGGCAAATTGATCAATGAAACAGAATAGTGAGTCCAGAAATAGGACCACATTGATATGGCCATTTGATTTTCAGCAAAAGGTTCTATGTAATCCAATGGGAAAAGGAAACTCTTTTTAACAAACAGAGCTGAAACAACTGGATATCATATTTAAAAGCCAAGAACCCTCCCAACCCCTATCTCCCACAGAAATTATAGATGATTCATATACATAAGCACAAAAGCTATTACTATAAAACTTCTTGAGGAAAACACAGAATATCTTTGTACCTTTGGGCTTGGCACAAGTTTTTAGGCATGACACAGAAAGTAGTAAACAAAAATGATAAGTTAGATTTCTTTAAGATTAAAAATGTTGTAAGATACAATTAGGTAAATGATTTGGCAAGCTGTAAACTGAAGTTATTCATCAAACGTATATGACAAAGGATTTGAATCTAGAAAATATACAACTCAATAATAAAAAGACAACCCAGTAACAAAAGGATAAAATATTTGAACAGACACTTCAAAAGGAAGATATATGAATAGCTGATACACTCATGGAAGATGTGCTTAACAACATTAGTTAGCAGGGAATTACAAATTAAAGTCATGTTATAGCACTAAACATCTAGCAGAATGACTAATATTAGACTGCAACACCAAATGTTGGTGACAGTGTGGAGCTCACAGAATTCTGATAAATTGTCGTTGGCAGCATAAACTGGTACAAGCACATTAGAAAAAGAGTTTGGCAGTTTGTTAGAAAGCTTAGCAACTTCCACTTTGAGATCTTTACCCAGAAGAAATGAAAACCATCATCACAAAATGACTCGTACAAATATGTTCATAGTATTTTTATTCGTAACTCCTCCAAAGCAAGAAATAATCTAGGTGTCCAACAACAAGGGAGCAGATAAACTGGATTATTCAGACAATGGCCTACTACTCAGCAATAAAAATAGATGAATACTGATGCACACACATGAATGAATCTCAAAAACGTGCTGAATGAAAGAAGCCTTACACGGAAAGAGCTCATAGTGTATGGTTTCATTTTTATGAAGTTCTAGAACAGGCAAAACTAATACATGACGAAAATTCAGAACAGTGATTGCCTTTAGGGTACTAGGGAGGGATTGACTAGGAAGGAGCATGAGCACTTTCTGAGGTGATAGTAATGTTAGAGTTTGGGTTATATAGCTCTAGGTGTTTGTCAAAACTTATTAAATGGACATTTGATATTTGGGTATTTCCCTGTGTGTGATCTTTATCACACCAAAAAAATCTATAAAACAAATACTGAACTCTACATAGTAATGATATGCATGTTGAAATGTTTAGGAGCAGATTGCACTGATATCTGTCTGTAACTTTGAAATGCTCTAAAAATTAGATGCATTGATGGATGGATAGAGGAATGTATGGTTGGATATGTAGGTGATGAAACAAATACAGTAAAATGTTAATTATAGAAACTAGGTGGTGGGTAAGTATATGGATGTTTACTGTACAATTCTTTAAACTTTTCTGTTTTAAATATTAGTATTTTCATAGTAAAATGTTGGAAAAATAGAATGAAATACATGTAGTTAAAAGGTACTACAACTTATTTGTAGGAAATTCAATTGCTTATTAATTAACCATATTTATAAGTCAGCTATATGCTGCGAAATCTCAGAAGCATCACATATACAGAGATCAGCAAGACAAGCATGGTCCTTACCTTCATAGAACTTGTAATTCTTGTTTGTCAGATTCACACTTTGCCCAGAATTCCCTATCCTCCATCTCTCATACTATTTAGGATTTATCTGTTTATCCAGAACAGATAAACTATGAAGTATCTTAGTTCACAGTTATTTAAAAATATCTCTAGAGGAATAGCTTCTCCATATCTCTGAGCTTTTAGGATTCATGCTTTCAGAAGCTTTTTATTGAGTTTTTATTGATAATTTTCCCAAAAGAAACCTCTTTTTCTCCTAAAGAATAAAGTTATTGGCAATGTAGGCAGAAACACTCTTGTTTATATAATGAACATGAGCATAAATGCTGGGCTTTAATTTATTAGGGTATCCAGTTAACTTCCACTCAATGACCCAAAATATTAAGCTGTCTGAAATCACATTAAGTTTTTAAAAGATATGTCCTTAGAGGAAAATTTGTGTGTTTATAGGATAGAGATGTCAATATTAAGCTATGCCCATGTTTGCCTATACAATTACCAAATTTAACTAACTTGGCCAGTTATTAAATAAATGGTTTAAATGATTCTATTTTTCTATCATATTTGTATTATTTTTTATTATTTAATTGGTTAGATATTTTCATAGCTGTGGAGGGGGTTAGTCTCTGGGATTTAGTTAAGATAGGTTTGAACTATTTTTGAAAGTTCATTAATTAGCTTCCCAGTGTCAAGACCTTCCTGGTCTTGGCTCAATGCCCTGCTTTGGAGAGAAGACCTCCAAAAGATTTACTATCCATTCCATCCACCCAGAAATCCCTGTTAGAAAGTCCTAAATAGACCAAATTACACAACCTTTCTATCATACTCAGAGACTGAAAACTCTCAGAGGAGTTAGGATGATTCCTTGACATAAGAGGGAACACACTTTTGAGTTCTAGAGAGTTCAGAGCCAGCCAGTTAAAGTTTGAGTTCTGAGTTTACAGAGTTGGCTGCATGCTTTCAGACACTGATGGGGATACATCTTTGACCTCATAACTCAAAGCCCTCTCTCTTTTTGGTGATTTGGTTATGTCTGCTTGTCCTGTACTGCCTAGTCCTTGTTTGGACTGGGCCTGATATCTGTCACATACCTAATTCAGGATTTCTTTTACTTTAATGCCTAATATAGTTGCTGCCAGCCCCTTTTCCTTATCCCATTTCTCACCCATGGCCTGATTAAATTTGGCCTTGTCCTATATCTGCCCCCTTCCCTTGTCTGTGCCTCTGAGTCTAACTCCTGACCTGCATTCAACACCTGGAGAGTCCCTGTCACCTCTCCCCACCTCCTCCCATAGCCAGCGGGGTGGAAGCCTTGGCAGTTCCTCATGAGAGAATGCTCGAGATGTACTGAGTCTCTGGGTCTTCGTACCTTTTCACTAAGACACTTTCCCTGTGAGTTTCAGTTAGCTCGGTGCTACCTGCCGTAGTCACAGGTTATCAGCCATTTTCCCCCTCATCTCAACCTCGGCTAAATCTATATCTGTTAGATTTTGTGTACATTTAAAAGAATGATTTATGTAATGCTGAGTAAGTCATAACAAATAGCAATAAAACAAACACCTTTTGCCACCACTCAGCTTAAGAATTAAAATGTTGTCCTTTTTAACATGTAAGGTATTGGGTAGCACTTTATAATTCCTAAAGTAAAGGAATAGTATCACTGAATACTTAAAGGTACTTAAACATTATCTTCAGATATGTAATTTTTTCAGAACATTTAACAAATTGAGATAGTCCATTAGTGAGGTTTTAATGTAGATTCCAGTATTCCCCTTTATCTGTCATGCCTTTTAGAATTCACTAGAGTTACCATACCCAGTCCGTCATAAATACAGAATTCTGTTAAGCTTACCCTTAGAATAAAGGAGAGAACTTTCCAAAGGCTGTAGCTACCATATTGTTTTTCCCCTAGAATGACTGCTGATGGAGCACCAGAATTGAAGGTAGAGAGTATGAATTCCAAGGCCAAGCTGCATGCTGCTCTTTATGAGAGGAAGCTCCTATCTCTGGAGGTGCGAAAACGTAGACGACGGACTGGCAGATTGAGGGCAATGAGGCCAAAATACCCAGGTACCTGCTGGTGAGCTTTCACCAAACTCCATTATCTGGGTTTTGCCAGACTCAGTTAACCAGCTGCTTACTCAATATTTAATGAGTCAGAACCTTCTTAAGGTTCACATACATTTTTTTTTTTTTGTATAATCCTTTTTTCTGAAACTTAATTTCAAAAGGATAAGTTTTTAAGCCTTCCATTCTATAATATTTGTATTGAAGAGTATCTGAAGCACACACATTTTGGCTTTTACTCTTATTCCAGCATCATACAAATACCTGATACTTTGGAAATATTAGCATGAGTTTAATGGAACCTTGAGCATTACTGTTCAGGTTTTATACAATTAGGTAAGTCCGGTTCATTCTTTGCCATTGCTGAATGGCATACCTATTTTAGGCAAAGTAGAATTTCTTTCTCTGCAGCTTCTCCCATGTTGCAGGTCTATTTGTAATTGATAGACTGACTTTTTTCCCTTTTTCTCCCTTTTTTGTGGAGCACCTATATCAGGCAACATGTTAGTCACTGGCATTTCATTGGTGAATAAAAAAATATATGGTCTCTGTTCTCATAGAACTTATAAGGCAGTAAAGAAGGATAATGAATAACATAGGACAGGAAGATAAGCCCTGCTCTCTGTACCTCCATGAAGTGTGCTTTTCTAAAATCCTCTAACACACTGTAGAAATTACTCAACCAAGGATTTTTTTTGTTTGTTTTATTTTGTTTTTGCTTTAAGTTGGAGGAGAGCCATTGGTATGACAGAAATAACAAATTTAATGAAGATCCTTAATAGGTTCTTAGAATATATGATTAAAGAGTGACATGTGGTTGCCATTAATTTTGTATCTTATTTGTTGTTTATTAAGAAATGGGTTTTTACTAAAAAGATAAAAGGAAGGTTTTGGGAGAGAGGAAAATTTAATCCTTTTTTCAGCAACATTAGTGATTCTTCGCATTTAGTGATTACCCAACAAGCTGAAATGAATGTTAAAACTGAGACAGAGAGTGACGAAGAGGAAGAAGTTGCATTAGACGATGAAGAACAGGAAGCTTCCCAGGAGGAGTCTGCAGGGTCTCTTGGAGAAAATCAAGCCAAATATACACCCTCATTGACTGTTATGGTAGAAAATTCACCCAAAGAAAATTCCTTGAAAATTCCTGAATGGAATAATAAAGGTGAACAATGCTGCAAAACTGGAACTCAGGAGCCAGAGCCTAAATTTAACCTGATGCAGATTCTGCAAGACAATGGAAATCTTAGGTACGTACCTTTTGTAATTATAGTAGTAAAACTAATAGCTAACGTGTACTGTGTACTAGGTACTGTTTTATAGTCATTTTTCATTTAATATTTATGGAAGTCTTATGAAATAATGACTATGATTACACATGGCTATTATTAAGGACACTGAGTCTTAGAGAAATTAAGTAACTTGTTCAAGATAGACCCTACAGTACAAACCCAGGTTTCATTGTCTCCACAAATATTTATTGGGTGTTTGTATGAGTCACTAAGAGGACAAGGTGTCTGGGACAAGGAGCTCAACTAGCTCATGATTTAGTGTGGGAGACACTTAAAAGGCTGGGGCTAAGACCCAGTATGAGCAAATTGATTGGTCTGGCTTGGGAGGGCTAGAAAGGCACTGTAAGAGGCAAAATTTGAATCAGGTGTTGACTGATGAGTAGGATTTCAGGAGGTTTGGGAGGTGACAGGTAAGCGTGGGAGTGCTAGATAGAGGAAACAAAGGCCTAGAAGTGTGACAGTACAGTCATTAATTCAGTCCCTCAGCAGGTTTTTATTGAGCACTTGCACTCTGCCAGGAATTGTGCTAGGCCATGTTGTGTTACTATGGGGACCAAGACAGGATCCTGGAGCTTACAGTCTGGTGGAGAAGACTGATAGTAAACAAAGAAATAAGGTCATTTCAGGCAGTGAGAGATGCTATGGGGACAATAAGACAGTGTAATATTAGAATGTAATAGAGCAGAGGGTTACTTAGAACTTAGAATGAGGTGATCAGGCATGAAGGCCTTTGAGGTGAGTCCCAAATGATGAGGAGTCAGTTGTGTGAATATTTAGGTTGTAAAATACTCCCAGAAGAATAGCAAGTACAAAGGCCCTAAAATTATAGTGAGCTTATTGTGTTTATGAAATACAGACTAGAGTAGTAGAATTACATGGAGAGAAGAGCATGGTAAGAAATGAGACTAAAAAATTTTGGATGTTGTTAGATTGTGAAGGGCCTTAAGAGGAGCCTGGGCTTTACTTTTTAGATTTTTTTTTTTTTTTTTTTTTTTAAGAGATAGGGTCTTGCTCTGTTGCCTGGGCTAGAGTGCAGTGGCATCATCATAGCTCACTGCAGCCTCCAACGCCTGGACTCAAGTGACCCTTCTGCCTCAGCCTCTCAAGTAGCACACCCAGCTAATTTAAAAAAAAAAAAAAAAAATTCATAGAGACAAAAGTTCTCGCTGTGTTGCTCAGGCTGATCTCAAACTTCTGACCTCAAGTGATCCTCTTGCCTTGGCCTCCCAAAGTGCTAGGATTATAGTTGTGAGCCCCCACGGCTGTCCTCTAGGTGATTTTTAAGCAGATGAATGATATAGTGACATGTTGTTTTAGAAAGTAAATTCTGATTGCATTGTGGGCTAGTGATGGATGATTGTAGAAACTACAGGCAGGGAGGTGAGTTAGGGAATATTAGACTTGTCCACAGCCAGGAAGTTGGAGGCCTTGATCAGGTCAATGGCTATAGGAATGGAAAGAATTGGATGGACTTCGTGAAATTTGTAAGGTAAAATTGACAAGACTAAGTTTTCCACATTTGGCAACTTGCTGATGCCATCAGTCAAAGCAGAGGAACACAGTAGTTGATTTCATAATAGAAATAATGTGTTTCATTTGAGACTCAGTGAGGGGGAAATGGTCTGGGCTGAAGTCCGGTAGACAGGTGAAAATATAGCCTTGGTAGGTCAAGGTGGAACAGGATTATGCAGTTGATAGTTAAGGCCTTCAGAGTAAATGAGATTATTCAATTCCATTTAGTTCAGCAAGGAGAAGAGGAAGAGAATTGAGCCCTGGGAATACCACTGTTCAATGAGTAAATCAATAAAAAGACCAAGAAGTAGCAGTTAGAGATAGGCATTAAAACTAGGAGGGAGCAGTGTGGCAAAAGCTACAAGATGAGAGTTTGAAGTCTATAGAGTGCCCCGGACAGCCCAAGTTAAGACAAGCAGTGAAAAGAGACTCCTGGATTTGTGACCTAGAGCCAACTTTGTAGATGGAAGAGCAGTTGTGAGCTGAGAAAATAAGAAAGCAAGTGTGTACTAACTGTCAAAGGGTTGGCAATGAAAGGAAGATAAGAATGCATCAGGGAGAGAGCCCGCTAAAGATAGGGATTCTGGAGCTTATTTATAGACCAAGGGGAAGGATTTGATGAGAAGAGGATTAGAGATGCAGATATGGATGTATTGGTGGAGAAGGGTCCTAAAGGAAGGTGGAAAGAGGTTAGTGGAGGGGTATCACTTACTGTAAGTCAGAAAGAAAGGATTATTGATGAAGGCAATAGGTAGAAGTTAAAGAGCAAGCAAGTTTAGGTATTTATGCATGGTGGCCTTTATTTTTTAACTTAGAGGCCACTTATGCTGAAAGGTTGGAGAGTGACATTAGGGTCTGGAGGGACAGAGTTAAGGTTTGGAACAGTGTCATGGAGAATGAGAATAGTTGCATTAGTGGAGAACAAAGAAAGCTCATTCAGAAGATCTGGGCTTTGACTTTTTTGGTGCTACCAACTGGCTATGTGGTCACAGGCAAGTTAAAGAGCTTCTGTAGGCCTCAGTTTCCTTTTCTGTCAAGCCAAAATGTGGAGTTAGACAAGTGTTTTTCAGAGTACTTTCTGGAGGGAGAAAAGATTCCACTGAATTGAAAACAGAGCATTTGAAAACCACTGGACTGTATTCTGATATCCTTTCCAGCAATAACATTCTCCTTAGTTGTTGTAGAAATAAATTATTTCTTCATAAATCTTATGGATCTCACTTTCAAGGAGTAAACTGTTATTAATTTCAGGATGTGTTAGTATAAACCAGTGGTTTTTAGATTGTGTACCCACCCTGAAGCTGCCCATTGTCCTGTGCAGTGTCTCAGGGGTTACTGAAGGGCTTGGGGAAGGTCCATGGCAAGGGTTCAAGACTCTAGGCACAGACTCCTTGTTGTATATTTTATATACTGAGGATCTACATAACCTTTTGTTTTTTAAAAGTAGGTTTCTTTGGTAGAAATCATTCTGGTTGTCATTCATTCATCTTTTTTTGGTTGTTTGTTGCAAATGACTAATTGAGCAATGTGTCTAGGACCTTGAAGATAATCTCAGAATTAACATCCCTGGGATCTCCTTAATAAGGTTTATAGAAACAGAAAACTCAGTACTTGTTCATTTGATTTGCAACAATGATTTGCAACAAAACAATGGTTAAAGTCTCAACTTATGAGCAATAATTCCCTTATTGAAAAGACCTTCATGTTTTATGATAGTATAAGGGGATTGATCAGTGAAATTGGATATTCTGCTACATTTGGAGATATCTGAAACATGCTATTTCTTGCTCATCATATTGCAAGTGAATTCATTGAACAAAGTTGAGGATCTTTTAAATTTATTTTGACTTGAAAATAATTTGTTGTGGAGGTGAAGCTTATGGGAATGATTGAGGGAAAAGTGGCATATGCCCTATAGGTGAACAAGAGTATAATTATTGTCTTTGTTGAGAAGTACTTGAAGATACATATTTATTGTTTCAAAGTCATATTGTGCTCCCATAAATGATCCCTGTTAGTAAGAAAGATCTAGCCTTATTCATAGTTCATGTTCCAAAGCTCTTATGTATTAAGCTCTCAACAGCAAATCCACTCCCCAGCCTGACTCCCCTGCCCTCCAGTTCTCCAGCACACACATGGAAGCTAGACTGGGCCCTCTTAGGATTTCCAGTTTACTCTGGACAAATTCTTCATCCTAACCTTGGGGGAACAGTGAGTAGAAAGCATTCAGTGATTGCATGTGTGAGGATTGTAAACAAAGTTTGTGTTGGGCCCTAATCTTCGCTGATGTAATTTTGGCTACAGTGTCAGAAGGCCGATCAGCTGAAGTAACCAAAAGCTCGCCTAAAAGAAAACAGATCTGCTGCAATTGGCAGCTAAAGTGAATATCATCAGTGTCTCTCTGGTACTTCTGTCTTTCTAACTATAGCTTGATCAGTTTCCTTGTTTCCAGCCTAGACCACCAGGCAAAAAGTAGATGGGTTCTTCAGTGATGTTGCTGAGGTGCCTTTCACTATATTTAAGGGTTTCTTTCTCCCACTGAACATCTGGGCTTGTCCTGGCCCATCAGTTCATCTATGCCAAACTCTGTTGGACCTCACTCATTTGTTCTGGGCTCCAGCCACTGCTGTCTTGTAGTTGAGAAAAGCATGACCTTAAAATTTAGTCTTAAAAGGTCCTTTGTAGGATTTATCTGTTTCCTGCTTTGGATGTTTTTACACACTAGAAATATTAGTTACCATAGCAAAATCCACACTTTCTCACTAACTGATAAGTTTGTTCTTGAGGACCTCCAATGAAAAAAACCTTTTCTCCTTAATACAATGGTTCTTGTGAAGAGTCAATACTTCTCATGTTCTTTCCCCCAAGAAAGTTGTTTAAAAGTTCAAAAAGATAAGGTGATGAATAGGAAACCTGAGTTTCTGTTCTTATTTTTTTCCCCCATGCTAATAATGGAAAATAAATAGAATTCTCCATCTCTGATTCTTTTAATAGGAAAAAAAAATTTAAGCCTCATGTGCTGTTTAGAAGGAGTCTTATTCAGTGGCTATAAGACGGGCTTCATATTTCTTAGCCATCCTGATACAAGTATCCTCAAAGATCACTTTGAGAGAGGCAGGTACACATTTGATAGGCTTATAATTCTGTCTCTTAACGGTATGTTGTTTTGGATTTCTATAGCAAAGTGCAGGCCCGAATAGCATTCTCTGCCTATCTCCAGCATGTTCAAATTCGCCTGATGAAAGACAGTGGAGGTCAGACGTTCAGTGCCAGTTGGGCTGCCAAAGAGGATGAACAGATGGTGAGGCTCTTCTTATTGGAACCTTTGTTCTTTCCCTTTTTTTTTTTTTCTTTTTTTTTTTTTCTATTAGGATAAAGCAATATATTATTCCGGTGAAAGGATTGTTACATAATAAAGTTTCTAGATTTCTCATATTCAAATGTGAAGCAAATTTTTCATCTGGAGCTATGTTCATTGCACCATGTAGTGAGGGCATCAGTTTATTTCATTTTGAAATGCAAATTGATTTCTAATTGATGTTAAGCCCTGTGCAAAGCCCTCAAAAAGAATAACAATTTACAGTCCTTTCTCAAGCAAACTCACATTTTATTAACTCTTTGTGGTAGGCATTATCTATTTTAGAGATGGGGAAACAAAGACCTAGAGAAGCCAAGTCTGTTGTTCCATAGCTTGTATTTTTAGTGAAACTGTAACTTGAACTTAGCTGTTATATTTGTACATTACTTGTTCTTCTATTGTTTTCATGTATCATAAGGCATTTATTTTCTGTCCTGAGGAGTCAAGTTAGCTCTTCGAAAGTCAATACCTTGTCATGGGACCTCTCAGAATGCACTGTCCCATAACTTCACATTTTTTCTTTACTAATTGTAACTTTATAGGATTCTTAGATTACTGGAATCAACTTGTGTGATAATTTTTGCTGTATATCAGTCATTTGAACATGCCTGGGATTTAATCTTCTAGGAAGGTTTTTCTTTTTTTTGGATCAGAATGACAGGGAGCTTCAAGCTTCAAGTAAAGTCAGAGCTTATAGAAGAAGCCACAGCCCTTCTATAACCTTTTTAACAACAGGGATTTGTCACCAGAAAAAGAGGGACCTTTAAGTCTGAGAAAGCTGCATTCTTTATTCCACTCAGTGGTAACCCCATTATAATTTTCTAGTCCTCCACATACGAAAGACAGGTCTTTATGCCAGGCTTATTGTAAAAAAATGTTGGTTATCCCAGAAAACAACTTGTGAATTTATAGTAGCCAATATAACTCAGAGATAAAACCTTGTGTGTTGTGAATAATCCTTCAGCCATCAGTGGAAAATGTTAGCTCTGCTCTTTCCAAGTGGAAAATTGAGACTGCCTTTTGAGAGTCAGTTTGTCTGCTCCACTGTGAAAAAATAATGTTTTAATATTTCAGCTTAAACCACCCTATAGTAAAGACAGCTGAGTAGAACTATGAAATTCAACCCTCTGGTTATGAGGCTGTTCCATTTATGCTGGAGTAAACTGGCACAAAGGACAATGAGCCAAAATCAAATTCAAGAAGAAAAAAAATAATTCAGAAGAGAATAACCACTGCAAATGCTGGCTTGGAATTCACATGGGATTTCTATGGGGCTTTCTACAAGAATATTTGGGATCATTGCTGCAAAACTTAATACTGGTTCTGTGAATTCCTTCTTGAAACTGTATTTAGCAAGCAAACCCTGACTCATTCCTTGATGACTGTGGCAGTAGTGGTCTTGCTTATGAAGAAGGTAGATGTATAGTTACCCTCTCTGGTCTGGGTTGGGTTAGAAATTCTTTATCTCATAAATCACAGAGGGCATATCAACAGAAGGTCTCAACATCTATCGTCAATTTTATTGTATTTATGGGGCAAAAACATCTTTAAGGCCTTTGGCCTTACAAAATCTCTCTTTGAAGCATTTATGATGTTATCAGTCATCTGACTGGTAACTGTTCCGATATCAAAATCCTTTGCCCCCATCTTAAGTGCAACGTATTCTTTCTTTCCCTTAATGACTTTACACTGTGCCCTCCCTGCCAACCCTAAACTCTGAAAGCTCCCTTATCCTTGGGGAAGGAAAAAAAAAAAGGCATCACCTTTCAAGCTACTATGACAGTTCTTCCTTTTGCTTTATCACTAAACTTTTAAAATGACTAGTTTCTACTTTTTACCTCTATTCTTCATTACCTATGCATTTTCTTAATATCTTTCTTTTACTCTCTTTGTTAAAAATGTTCTCTTGAAATTATCCCTCAATGGTCAGATCCAGGACCTTGTCTGGGTAGTGGTCTTTCTTAGAAGCATTTGACTTACAACACTTTCCTCCCTTGTCCTCCAGGACACTATTTTCTACTAGATTTCTTCCTACATTTTTGATGTTTCTACCCTGTTTTTTTTTTTTTTTCTGAATCTTCCTCTTCTTTCCTAAGTATGAATATGAAAAATATATATTCTTTTTCTACCAGAACACCTTTGATGATTTCTTCTATTCGCACAGTTTTAGTTTCCACTGTCTTTGGCTATTCCCTAAATAGCTATCTCTGATCTTTCTATTAGAAATGATATCTGCTCTTTGAATTATTATAATACTATTTGTGTATCATGGTACTTTTATAACTCCTATTTTATTACATAGTAATTTGCATACATATTTGATTTTTATTTTCTAATTGTCAGCTTACTGAGGGAAAAGAATAAGTTTCTTTTGTTTTGTTTCATCTTTGTGTATCTTCTTATACCTACCATGTTTGCTTTGGGTCTTGTTTGTTGAAATGTATGTCTCTTCTCATATCTGTGTTGTACAATCCCTTCATAGGTTGTCTTCTGTTGCTTAGCATAATCCATGCTTTATTTTTTCCCCATGATTCTTTAATTTACAGGAGCTGGTGGTTCGTTTCCTCAAGCGAGCATCAAGTAACCTCCAGCATTCACTGAGGATGGTATTACCCAGTCGACGATTGGCACTTCTAGAACGCAGAAGAATCCTGGCCCACCAACTGGGTGACTTTATTATTGTATACAACAAGGTAATTGGTTTATCTGTTAGTCTTTTGCTTTGAATTGCCACACACTGTCAGAAAAAGATTAGAAGCCTCTGTCCAACTAGGTGGAGAGGTTCTTTTTCGGTTCTCTAGCATCATCATCCTTTGTGTATTACTGTCAGGGAGAGCAGGACCTCACACCTTAACCCAGCTGGGCTGAAAAACTATTACTTCTGAAGACTAAGTGTCCATTGTTAACTCTTAACAAAAGGTATATTCCTTTTGAGTTCTATTGCACCTGTGATGAATCCTGGGCTATGTGAATCTGCATTGTTGTTATTGTGCCTGTGGACAATGGTGAGTTGACTATTTGGGAGCAAATTTAAACTGTAGATTTGATATAATGATGTATTCTTCTTTCTTGAGAGAGTTACACTTTCTTCTCTGAAACATTTTATACAGTGACATTATTTTACAATCAAGCCCAGGAAATATACTATTTAATTAGACTATTTTACAAAGCATCCTATAACCAAGGGTCTCAGGATGCATTAAAAATATAATTTGGGGGGTGGGAGGAGTATAGTCAGTTTGCAGATGGAAAAGCTGAGGCTTGGAAATTTAAATGGCTTTTCTGAAGTTGTACAGAATGGTTAGTAGAATATCAATGCACCAAACCCCTATCTATAATTTACTCCAGATTTGTTGAGAATTTTGTTATGTCTTATATAAGTGAAGAGTGTATTCAATTTGGAAGCTGATATAGGAGTATCTTCCAAGACCTATCTTTCCTCTCCTAATTGCAACAACAAACTGTGTCTGTGTTGTCATACTGTTAAAGCTACAAGTATGATCCTGGATATTACTAAGCTATTATAAAAAACTCTTTGATCAATGGGCTGTATAAGTAGAAAGTAAAAACATGATAAAAATTTATATTTGTTTTGCAACTTGGGAATTTCAAAACGTTTCATGAAATAATGGCCAAAAGTAAGATATCAAATTTATAGGTGACAAAAGTATAAGGAAGAATTAAATTACTTTACTATAAGGACAAATTAACCCAAGGGTAATGAAACTAGACAATGAAGTACCATTTATCAGGAGTTAATTTTATCTTGTTTTTCTGTGGGGCTTGGGCACTGGGTAGGAAACAGAACAAATGGCTGAAAAGAAATCAAAGAAGAAACATGAGGAAGAAGAGGAAGATGGGGTGAATACGGAAAGCTTTCAGGAGTTCATCAGACAAGCAAGGTAGAAGACATTCTTGATTAATAAAAACCATTTTATTCCATCTTCCATACTGCCCATTGAATACCCAGCATTCTCCTGTTTCTGACACATGGATGTGAATGAAATTACTCTCAACGTTGGGTGCAATGGTGCATGCCTGTAGTCTCAGCTACTTGTGAGGCTGAGGCAGGAGGATTGCTTGAGGCCAGGAGTTTGAAGCCAGCCTGGGCAACGTGGTGAGACCCTGTCTCTAAAGAAAAAGAGAAAGGAAGAAAAGAAAGAACAGAAAAGAAAAAAATCACTCTCAGAAGAAGAAAATTTTGTAGGCTTGGCCTCTTCATATCTCAGCCAATTATGTTGCTGTTGTCATGGCTTCAGTTATCAAAACACTGCTGCTGGGTATGTGGGCTGTAGTACTAGACAGCCTTCAAAGTACACCCCACTCAAAGTGCTGAGAGAGCCCTTTGGAAATTTGAAGTTAGAGGCTTCTAGTGTTTACTGGGTCTGAGTTTATTCCTGACCTACTGATGCAGTGGAGATGACCAAATTTTGCCTACATTGAGTGGGTTGAGAAATTGGCAATTTCTCAACACTGTGAGGGTTACGCCTAATTTATATAAAATAGAACAAGTCTTTCATGCTTAGGGTTAGCCTTTAGGAATTGAAAATCTCAGTATTCAGTTTTCTGTCTTGATACAAGTCAGCCAGGCTATTTTGTCCATTTATACTGGGTTTTCAAAGGAGGAGACAACAAAGGCACTTAATTTTAAATCTTGTAAAACTCATACTGGAGGGACTTTTTCTAAATAGAGAGTTGTTTAAAACTAGGAAAATAAAAAAGGGTAAAGTAACTGTAAACCCCATTACTTAGGTTTCAGTCATCAACGTCACAATAAGGAGAAAATCATTAGAAAATCAACACTGTTGATTTGTGAAGTTAAATCAGGTGGGGGTTTATCAATCATCAGTATAGTATGATCTTTATTTAGTGCCTGTAGAGACCTCATTGTAGCCTCAGTATCATGTGCTTAAACACACAGCAAACAAATACATCCTTTTGTAGGAGTCCATAATTGTATGATGTTATTTTTGTTGACATTCTTGGGTCTTGAGTAATGTGATTGATAAAGCAGGTATAGAAACAATGCAAGAAACAGTTTCTCACACCAACATTATAAAAATAGAAAAGGAAAAAGAACTAGATCATGTTAAGAAAAAGCTCTACTTTTAATGCTAAAAGATTAATTTCTGGTTCCTCTTTTGGATCTTCTAAATCCCTAAAAATATGTAAAAAAGAAAAAAGCCCATCCTTTTAAAAAGTGACGTGTATTTCCCCACCAGGTCTAACTGGATGCTAAAAATGAATTACACATTCTATTAACTAATTATGTAGATTTGGAGATAAAATATATTAGAACATAATTACTTCTGATGGTGGATTATGTGTTGATTGTTGGGAAGTATGTGGTAGCATCAGTTCTTTTATTGAGTTTGGGGTGAGTACGTGGATACTTTGTCAGGGCTGGTAAATTCAAATACCTGCAGGAGTCAGGCAGGAAAACATAAATTTTAAAGTGGGCAAAAGATAAGACAGGTATAAAACAGCTTGTATTTTGACCAACCATAACCTTTGACTTTTAATATTCTGTGAAGGGCTAAATAAAACACAACAACAGGCAGAGGCAGTTGCCTGTTTGCAATGTCAGCTGTAGATCTTTGATAGTTACTTGTGTTACTTATCTTGGGGCACTTAGCTATTTTAAAGACCTTGGGGCTTACACTGAGATTCATACAGGTGGTTTCCAGGTTCTCATTAGAGTGTGTTCTGAAGATGGGCTATAGGTTCTTGGTAAAAATGCAGGCATGCTTCAATTATGGCCGTTTACCTGGAACATAGCCAAGCTTCAGGAAAAAGAAAAGAAAAAGACCATTGAGAGGCTGCTACAGATGTTACAAAATCCGTGAATGATACGTTAACTGGAAGACTCCCTTACGCTCTCGTCTGTTTCCTTAGGCTTTGTATTGTGTGGATGGTCATAAAGAGCATATAATTTCAACAGTTTGAGGCGACCTTAGAGATCATCTAGTTCAGTCTCCTGCATTGTACAGATGGTGAGGGAACTCATCTGTGCTTACACTGGGGGGTTTCCTTATTGCTTAGGGAGGCAATTAAAATAAGTGGCTCCTTTAGTGAAGATACTTCTATTATCTAGAAGTGGGGGGACAAACTGTAAAGGGACAGAAATAAGTATTTCAAACTCTGTAGGCTACATATGGTCTTTTTGCATATTCTTCTTTAAAAATTTAAAAAATGTTTTTAGCTGGGGCTATACAAAAACAGGTTGCTGGTCAGGTTTGGCCCAGTCTTTAGTTTGTTGACTCTGGATCTTCAATGTGGCTGTCCAATGGAATATTCTGTGAGTGACTATTGAGCACTTGAAATTTAGCTAGTATAACTAAGGAAAAGGAAAAAAATCTTTAATTTTATTTAATTTAAGTAGTCACATATAACTAGTAGATTCCATATTGGACAGTGTACATCTTTATTCATCACTGTGGGATGAATAAAGTTTTATCATGCTTTACACTTTTTAGATTGCTTTCATTTATATTTTATTTTAACCATCTATGAATAGGGACTTTTCAGCTTATGCTTTTCATTTTCCCCTTTTCCAGCTTATTCTGTTTCCATAATAAAATCTGGTAGAAAGATTTTCCAGAATAGCTTCCTGTATGATCATACTTTTTCTCCTCATTTCAGTGAGGCTGAACTGGAGGAGGTTTTGACTTTTTACACCCAAAAAAACAAGTCTGCAAGCGTGTTCCTGGGGACTCACTCTAAAAGTTCTAAGAACAGCAACAGTTATTCTGATAGTGGGGCAAAAGGTGGTAAGTATGCTGGTTAATTAATGAAAAATAAGAAGAACAAGTGAAGAAATAAGAAATTCAGAGGAGAGTCAAAAATAATGTGTTGACTGAGCATTAATAGTCTCCAAGGGGGTGAAACTTTGCAGTATAGGATAGGGATGGAAGATGGGGATAGTGCTTTTTGTCCTAAAAGCAGAAGAGTGTTATGATCTGATTTTTCCCCCCATGGTAATTAACAATGACAAGCTTTTCAAGAAAAGCTGGTAATGGCTAACATTTCCTGAACACTTATCTTCCTATCTGCTGGATGTGGTCTTATCTTTTACTTCCAAA
This sequence comes from Eulemur rufifrons, assembly GCF_041146395.1. Classification (NCBI taxonomy): domain Eukaryota; kingdom Metazoa; phylum Chordata; class Mammalia; order Primates; family Lemuridae; genus Eulemur; species Eulemur rufifrons. The sequence continues at coordinate 102,118,640 of NC_090984.1, forward strand.
AATCATGTGGAGTAAGCACTATTATGAAACTTCTTTACAGACAAGAAAATGGCTAAAAGAGACTGAGTAACTTGCTCAAGATTACTCTGCACCACGTAGGGACAGGAATTTGATCCATAGTCTGCATGACTCAAAGCTTGTGCTCTAATCTCCACTCTCCTGCCTGTCTAATGATTGTTTTTCCCTCTTGTCAAGTCTGTTGCTTTCTCTAGCTCAACAGAATTGGCATTTTGGGTAGAATTCTTTGTTGTGTGGGGCTGTTCCATACCTGGTGCGATGTCTCATATCCTTGGTTCTCAGCCCTGTATGTTATTAGCTTCCTTCAGGCATTATGATAATCCGGTATGCTTCTACATGTTTCTTAAAGTTCTCCCTGCCTCGAAACTCCATGATCAGGGATTTTGTAATTGAATATGGACTGGGCTTTCCAGCTCATGTCATCATGATAAAAAAAATAGCAGTGACATTATAAACAAAGCTTTGTGCTTTAACCAGATTCATTTAAAGCCTAGATAGAAGTATAAGGCATAGGTAATCAACATACTAATTTTGTCAGTCTGCCAAGTACTAGATTCAAAGATGGAGACTTCTTCCCTGCTCTTAAGGCTACCATAATCTATTGTGGAAATAGCCAGGAAATTGTTTTTTGTTGCTTTTTTTTTTTTTTTTTTTTTTTAGATAGGGTCTGGCTCTGTCATCCTGGGTAGAATGCAGTAGTGTCATCATAGATCACTACAACCTCAAACTACTGGATTCAAGTGATCCTCCTGCCTCAGCCTTCCCAGTAGCTGGGACTACAGGTGCACACCATGAAGCCTGGCTAATTTTTCTGTTTTTAGTAGAGGCAGAGTCTCACTCTTGTTCAGGCTGGTCTCTAACTCCTGAGCTCAAGCAATCCTCTTGCTTAGGGCTCCCAGAGTGCTAGGATTATAGGTGTGAGCCACCGTGCCTGGCCGGAAATTGGTCACTTAAAACGTGGAATGAATTTTCCCAAAGAAACAGTGTTAATGTCTTAAAAACTGTTTTGGTTCCTAGGCTACCCCAGAAAAGCCTAGTTAACTCACTGTATAATTGAAATACTGTATTACTAGAAGTCCAGAATCCAGTCTTCTTCTTTGAGCTTGCGTAACTTCATTCATCTGTTCATTCATTCTTTCTACACATTTTTACTGAACACCTATTATGTGTTAGGCACTTTGATAGCTACTAAGAATACAATGACCAGGACTGTCATAGTCTTTAACATTACAAAGTTTGTTGTGTAGTAGATGAAGTTGGGTGAGTGAATACAAGAAGAAGGTTGGTGGAAGCTCTGAAAAGCTCCTGTAAGAGTTTTGGACAAGGGATGCTGAGGGATTCTTGTAATGAGGTTAGGGTAGAGAAGAGTGCTAACCTGGGGAGGTGGGGGCCTAGATGGGTATTCATATAGTAACTTCGCCCCTACTAGTAATGGGGAAGCTCTAACAGCAGGTATTGGCAGCACCTTTGTAGAGATGGGTCATTTGAAATTCTAGGAGTCATATGTTAAGGACTACCTTTACATAAGAAGATCTATACCTGTCTGTATCTATTAAGAATAACTAGAGGGGCAGTAGGAAATCCTCAGTCAAGGAAACAACATTATGACATTTGACAGTGTCATATCTGGACTCTTTTCAAACATGAACAAACAAGTGTATGACAATATTACCACTGCTGGCGGTGATGGAGAGGAGAGAATTCATATGTCCCTATTTTTTTGCTCTGAAAGATGATCTGTAAAATGGCCTTTAGGTTTTTGTATAAACCTATTCCTTAACAAAGATTTTAGAATATTTCTCTACATGATTAGCTCTGGCTATTCTGTTTCAAAATTCTGTAATAGAGAGAAACTAATATATTGGAATGACTTTATTATGGAGTATATTGATCACCCTATCTCAAGTAAAACTAGGGCATTTACTTTAAGATACAGAGCCACTGTAGTATCCAGGTATTATACCAACAAATAGTGGGACTGCTCTTTCTGTCTCATGGTAGCTGCCCTACTCCATACATATTATGACTTCTAGGCTCCAGTGGATACCGCCAACCAACTTGGTCTCATAGACCACACCCCCTCCTAGTCTGAATTCCTGTCAGAAGCAGCTAACTACCTTTAATTTTCTTTCCAGGCATACCTGGCTTGTTAGTAGTCCATGGATGACTGCCCTCGGTTTAGGTAGCTTTCCCTGGTTCAGTTAGCTGGAGCTGGGAATAGCTCCTGAGTTGGGAATAGCTGGGAATCATTTGGTTGGTTGCCCACTCAACAGGGCTGTGGGTGTGGTCATCTCTGGAAAACTGGTGAGACATGCAGTATTCCCCAGCATTGACTAGTAGTTGTGTTATATTTTTGAAAACAAAATTATGTATAGAGCAATGGCTTTGTGTTTGATTAGTAAGAGAGCCTAAACTCAGTATTTCTTACTTTAGATCACCCTGAGACGATGGAAGAAGTGAAAATAAAGCCACCCAAACAGCAACAGGCAACAGAAATTCAGTGTGATAAATTATCTCGTGAGTGATTTCAAACCTACGTAGATTTCTTGCTCTCTGATAAATCCCTAAAAGAAAAAAATAGTCATCAGATATTAAATATTTCAAAAGCATGAAGCATTACCCCTTTTCCTTTGTTTTTCCTTTTCCTTTAGAATTTCCTCTTATCTATTGATAATCTATTTTCCTTCCAAAGAATTTTTCATTTTCTTAAGTTTAGAAATTCTGGGCACTTTCTTTTTTCCTAGAAGATTGAAAAGAAGGGGGAAAGGAATTAGCTGTTGCTAGCAGAAACTTTGTCCTGATGTTCTAAAATGTGTAAAACATGCCTGCTCTGTTTTGTGGAGGTAGTACCAACTCTGGCTTGTAGAAAGGACTAAAAGTAAATTCCTATTTCTGTTGCCAGGTCATCTCTGGTAGGCAAAATTCATTAAGTCCATGATGAATATTCATTAAAGTCTGTATTTTTCATGATTTCTGTTTCATGCTAAGATTATTTTGATGTTTTAAAAAATGTTTGTGTTTTATAGAGATTATATGTCCATTTTTCCTAAAATGATCTGTTGTTTTGTTTTGTTTTGTTTTTAATAGGATTTACCACTTCAGCTGAAAAAGAGGCTAAATTAGTCTATACCAATTCTTCCTCTACTTCTGTCTCTGGTCCTGCTGCTACTCTTCTGCAGAAAATTCCCAAAACCCATTTGTCATCTATTATTTCAACCTCTGACCTCTCGCCAGGGCCTGGCCACCATTCTTCTTTGTCTCAAATTCCTCCAGCTATCCCCATTATGCCTCACCAGCCAGCAATCTTACTGAACACAGGCTCTGACAATGCTTCTCCCTCCATACATCCTGGAACACAGACCATACCAAGCCCCGCTGGCCTGCCACGCTGTCGATCAGGCAGTTACACCATTGGCCCCTTTTCCTCTTTCCAAAGTGCTGCACAAATCTATAGCCAGAAATTGTCTCGTCCCTCTTCAGCAAAGGCAGGTGAGTGAGATAACAAAAGGCAGCCCGCAGTGACAGCTCCTTTCCAGCCCCAATGAAAAAAGAATGTCATCTCTTCCCTTTGCCTTTTCTTTTGAAAAGTAAAGGGACACATGCTGCATTGTTTTGATGTGACTAAGGAAGACTCTTTCATTTCGTCCAGGAGCATTCATTCATTGATACAGAATGAAACAGGACTTCTTTTAGGTACTAGAGATAAAGAGATGAATAAGACAAGGCTTCTATTCACTAAGAGGCTACATACAGTCTAGTCAAGAGATTTCCCATCACAGATAACCATAGACCTATGAGTGTGTTATATGCATTCTTTCTGATTCAAATAGTTATTCCTGACATCAAATTAGTACCTTTTATTTTTCAATGTATTTAAAATCAAGAATGACATGGATAAAATAACCAAAGAATTCTTAAAATAGGGTATCTAATTTTAAATGAAGTGGACCCATATTAGTCAAGTTTTCCCCCTATTTTTTAATAACAGCTTTATTGAAACATAATTCACATTCCATAAAATTCACCCTTTTAAAGTGTACAATTCAGTGGTTTTTAGTATAGTCACAGAGTTGTACAATCAACACCGCTATCTATAATAATTTTAGAACATTTTCATCATCTCCAAAAGAAACCCCATACCTATTAGCAGTCACTGTCTTATTTCTTCCTCCTCCAGCCCTTGGCAGGCACTGATCTACTTTCTGTTTCTACAAATTGGTCTACTCTGGGCATTTCATATAATTGGAATCGTACAATAGGTAGCCTTTTGTGAATGGCTTCTTTCATTTAGCATGATGTTTTCACGGTTCATCCATGTTGTAGCATGTACTTCATTTTTTATGGCTGAATAATATTTTGTTGTATGGATTTTGTTTATCCATTCGTCAGTTTTTGTTTATCCATTCGTCAGTTGATGGGTATTTGGTTTGTTTCCACTTTTTGGTCATTATGAATAATGCTATTATGAACATTTGTGTATAAGTTTTTGTGTGCACACATGTTTTCATTTCTCTTTAGTGTATAGCTAGAGAAGAATTACTGGGTCCTATGATAACTGTATATTCCCCCTTTTTGAGGAATGTCCAAACTGTTTTCCAAAGTGGCTGTGCCATTTTACTACCAGCAGTGTATGGATGTTTCAATTTCTCCACATCCGTGCCAACATTTACTGTCTTTTTGATTTTACCCGTCCTGGTGGGTGCGAAATAGTGTCTCTTTTTGTTGTTATGATTTACATTTCCCTAATGGCTAATGATGATGAACATCTTTTCATATGCTTAATGGCTGTTTGTGTATCTTCCTTAGAGGAATATCTATTCAAATTCTTTACCCATTTTTAAATTGGTATATTTCCCTTTTTATTATTGAATATGAATGTTCTTTATATACTCCGGATACAATCTCCTTGTCAGATAAATGTTAAAAATATTTTCTCCCTATCTGTTGGTTATCCTTGTACTTTCTTAGAGTACAAATGTTTTAAATTGATGAAGTCCAATTTTTCTACTTTTTTTCTATTCACCTGTGCTTTTGGCATCATATCTGAAAAACTATTGCCTAACCTAAGGTTACAAAGATTTCCTCCCGTGTTTTTTCTAAGAATTTTATAGTTTAGTCTCTTACATATAGGTCTTTTACACATTTTGAGTTAATTTTTGTGTACGGTATGACATGGGAGTCTAACTTCATTCTTTTGCATGTGAATAGTCACTTGTCCCAGCACCATTTATTGGAAAGAATTTTGTTTCCCCATTGCATTATCTTGGCACTCTTGTCAAAAATCAATTCATTATCAATGTAAAGGTTTATTTCTGCAGTCTCAATTTTATTCCATTGATCTATATGTCTGTACTTATGCCAGTATCACATTATCTTGATAACTATAGTATCATAGTAAGGTTTGAAATCATCAACGATGGTTCTTCCAACTTCATTTTTCTTTTTCAAGATTGTTTAGCCTGTTCTGGATCCTTTGCATTTCCATATGAATTTTAGGATCAGCTTGTCAATTTCTGTAAAAAAAGGCAGATAAACTTTTGATAGGGATTATTATCTGTAGATTAATTTGAGGAGTATCTCTTTTAAACACTTTAGTAATTAATAGCCATGTTAAAATGAGTTACAGCTAGCCATGTTTTATAAATTCTAATCTATATTTCTTAATACCCGGTTTCAGTTGAAATGGATTTTGTAATATGCCACTTGAATCAAGAGATTAAATTTTCGACTTTAATAAGTCATAAACCTGAGTATATGCATATATGTGTCTGTGCTAATTCTGAGTGATCTGTTCTTGTCAGTTAATTTTCTAAAATCAGTAATAATAGATAATATTCTAGTTTGAACTTTTTTCCCCATATGAGAAATTCAGTAAGATCAATGTCTCCAATCTCCTGTGTTATTGTTGAAACTTTTTTTAAAGCCTTCCCTTTTCACCTTTTCCAAGAGCGGGATAGGTAATGTAAGAAGCTGATTGGTCAAAAAATATTTCCTGGTGTCTGTTATGCTTTCTTATTTGACATGTGGATTGTTTATAAGTATATTGTTTAATTTTCAGGTAGTTGAGAGTCATTCTTTTTTATAATTGGCTTTTAGCTTTTTTCCACTGTGGTCAGAGAACATATTCTGAATGGTTTAAACAGTAGTAGACAATAATATATGGACAAAAATATTAATATGTAGTAGGTAACAATAGCCTGTGAATGATTAGGGTTAAACTTTTCTGCGGTGATTGAATAGTTTTGGAATGAGATTAAGATATTATTTAACTATAGACTTTTTACAGTTAAATATACAGTATCAAATTTCAAAGGTCACCACTAAAAGAATAAAAGTCTGTAAATTCTAAACCTGTAGGGAGAAGATAAATGAATTGAGGGGAAAAAACATGCATAAACATAGGAGTATACAAGAAAAAAGCATAGAAAAAGCACGAGTAGAAGTTTAAAACACGGTAAATAAAGTCCACATATATGAAGAATCAAATAAACACAAATGTATTGAACTTAACTTATTAGAAGATTGTCAGATTGAAGTTTAAAAAAAAAAAAATTCCAACTATATGCTGCTTACCAGAAGCACACCTAAGGATAAGGAAACAGAACGGTTGAAAGTAAAAGAATGAGGAAAGAATTACCATGTAAGTACCAACCAGAAGAAAGATGGCACAGCTACATTAAAAATGCTAAAATAGACTTTAAGATATAAATCTTTTTTACAGATAAGGAATAACTGCATAATGACAAAAGGTTCAGTCAAAAGATAAAACAGTTCTAAAAGTGTTTTATTAGGTACCTAGTAAAATAGCCTCCAAAGATATAACTCAAAAATTTAAACAACTACATGAAGAATCTGCAAATCTACTGTCTTAGTGGGAGATTTCCACATGTTTCTATTAATTGTTAATACACTAAACATTTTCTTTCTTTTTTTTTTTTTTTCTTTTTGAGGCAGAATCTCACTGTGTTGCCAGGCTAGAGTGCCGTGGTGTCAGCCTAGCTCACAGCAACCTCAAACTCCTGGGCTCAAGCAATCCTCCTGCCTCAGCCTCCCAAGTAACTGGGACTATGGCCACGCCCCACCACGCCTGGCTAATTTTTTTCTATTTTTAGTTGCCTGGCTAATTTTTTCTATTTTTTTTTTAGTAGAGATGGGGTCTCGTTCTTGCTCAGACTGGTCTCGAACCCCTGACCTCAAGCAATCCTCCCACCTTGGCCTCCCAGAGTGCTCCCTGACCTCAAGCAATCCTCCCACCTTGGGCTCCCAGAGTGCTAGGATTACAGGTGTGAGTCACCATGCCCAGCCAACTGATTTTTTCTTTAAATTAGAAAAGGTAAAGAGAATTTGAACAATTTGATGAGTTCATTTATTGATCATATATAGGACTATGTATCCAACAATTAGAAAAAATACCTTTTCAAGCATACACGATATATTTATAAAAATCAGTCATGTCTTACAACTTAAAGAAAAAATTTCAAAGACTTGGTATCATACAGCCATATTCTTTGTCCACCCTGCCATTAAGTTGAAAGTCAATATCAAAATATATATAACAAAAAATACATATATCAAAAAATATATAACAAATTTCTATATATTTCAAAATTTGAAAGAGTCAAAGAAGAAATCCTAATGGAAATAAATTTAAAAGTATTGGAACTGAACAATAATGAAAGAACTGCGGTCCAAATACTTGGAGAACAATGAAAGGAAGTATTAGAGGGAAATTTACTGCTTTAAATACTTAGATTTGAAAAGAACACAGGCTGAAAATTAATGTGCTAAATGTCTGACTTTAGATGTTATAAAAGCAACACTATCATAAATCTAAGTAAAGAAGAAAGAAAGATGTAATAAAGATGAGAGCAAAAATCACAGAATTCAAAAATAAAATAAAATAGGAGATATTAAAGCCAAAAGTGGTCTTTTGAAAAGCCAAATAATGTGTTCAAACCTCTGGTTAGACTGATCAAGAAAAAGGAGAAGACATGGATAAAATAAGGAATGAACATGCAGATACAGAAAATATAAATATACCAAAAATGACAAAAATAATATGATACTGTTAACTACTTTATTCCAATAAAATTGAAGAAGTATACAAAATGGACAAACTCCTACAAAAGTATAACCTACGTATAGTTGACTCAAGAATATAAAGAAAGTCTGAATAGTCCTATAAGTATTAAAATAATTGATACAGTACTTAAAAATCTTCTCTTAGAGGAAACATACATGGCCCAGATAGTTTTATGGGTAAGTTTGAACAATCTTTCAAGAGGTAGACAATTCCAATATTAAAAAAATCTTCTAGAGTATGGAAAAAGAGAGAATACTCCTTAATTCATTCTGTGTGGCTAGTTTCATCTTGATAATAAAACCAGTTGAAAACAGTATTCAAGAGAAAAATTGTAGACCGTTTGTGTTCATTTATGAACACAAATGCAAAAATTCTAACCAAAATGAAAGCCAGCCAAATCTAACAATATCTGGAAGAAATAGTACACCATGAGCAAGTTTATTCAAGGAATGTAGGAGGGGTTTAACATTTTGAAACATATAAATGTCATTTCCCACATTAACAGATTAAAGGACAAAAACCATATCCATCATTATAAATGTAGAAAAAGAATTTGATAAAATTCTGCACTCATTCATGATAATAATTCTCAGCATACTAGGAAGAGAAGGAAACCCTCTTAACCTGAAAAAGGGTATCTGCCCAAAACCTGCAAGAGGTATTAGTCTAAATGGGAAAATGTTGAAAGCGTCCCTTTTAATGTTAAGAACAAGATAAGATGCCCACTAATGTTGCTTCTGCCCAGTGTTTTACTGGAAGTCAGAACCAGCATAGTAAGATAAGAAAAAGAAATTATAAGCATACAGATAAAAAAAAAAGGAAATAAAATTATTTGTTTATTTGGAGATAATATGTAGTCTACATAGAAAACAGGAAATAATTGCAGATATTTTGGAAATGGTGATTTTTAGCAGGATAGATGTCCATAAGACCAATATTAAAAATCAATAGCTTTTAAAATTACCTGCCACAAAATCTTAGAAAACAGTTTTTTTGCTTGTGGTAAAATATACATAACATAAAATTTTCCATTTCAACTATTTTTATGTGTTAAGTTCAGTGGCATTAAGTACACTTGCATTGTGCCGCTATCACCACCAACAAAATAGTGTTTTAAAAAACATCATTTTCAAGGGCCTCCAAACTATAAGCCATCTAAGAATAAATTTAGAAAAGACTTAAGAGGAAGTTTTATAGGACTGTGCAGAAAGATACAGACATTAGGAAAAACCCAAATAAATGAGTTAATATACCATTTACATGTGTAGGAAGACAGTATCATTAGTGTTTAGTTCTCATCACATTGATCTCGGGATTCAATACAGTTCCAACCAAAATCTCAACAAGTTTGTTGTTGAACTTGATAAGCCTGTTCTAAAATGATAGTCTAAAGGCAAAAGGCCAAGAATAGTGAGAATCTACTAAAGTAGAAAAACAAGGTGGAGAAGTACCTTATTAAGACTTAATATAAAGATATGATAATTAGGACAGTGTGGTATTGGCAAAGGTACAGACAAGATGACCAGTGAAACAGAATGGAAAGTTAGAAACCATCATATAGATAGATGGAACTTAGATATATGACAAATATGGCATTTAAGATCAATGGGAAAGGAGGAATTTCTCAATAAGTGGTTCAGGGATAATTGGTTATCCATATAGGAAAAAAGTGAAAAAAGTGAAAGTAGATCCCTGCCTCACACCATGCATAAAATCAATATCAGATACAAAACTTAAAACTTCTAGAATAAAATAAAGGAGACCATCCTTAAGATCTTACAATATGGAGCAAAAGTAAAAACAAAAGCACAACTCCTGTAAGTCAATCAGAAAGACAACACAATAGAAAAATGATAAATGATATCAGAAAAGAGGTAATATGCTCAGTGTCATTAGTAATCAGGTAAATGTAAATGAAGACTACGATGATATTTTACATCCTCTTAGGGAAGAATTAAGACACTTGACAATAGTAAGTGTTAGAGGGGATATAGATCAACAGGAACTCTTTGTTTGTGGGAGTGTAAAAAATACCACTTCGGTGTTATTACATATATTCTGAAAATTCACATACCCTGTGACCCAGCAATTAGCAAGGATGACTCTTGGAAGTGTGATGTTGAATAACAAAAGCAAGTTCCAGGAAACTATTTCAATAGGATCCCATTTTTATAGAACTCAAAAATAAGCAAAATTATCTATGCATATACCTGCAAACATACACATATATATGATAAAGCTATAAAAAAAGGAATAGAGTGAATAATTAGGGGAGGAGCAAGCACATCGTTAATGCACATTATTGATAATGTAGTTCCTGGATTGAGTAGTAAGTTCACAGGTATTCATTATAATATACTTATATAACTATATATACATATATTACAGATATTTTGTGTGTACCAAATAATATAGTAGACATGAAAAGTTTTAGATTTTAAAAATCTATTGTGTATGCAGAATAATCATGGTTACATTAGCATTAATAAAAGGATAGAAAGAAAATACATTATAGTGTCTCCTCTTTTCTGGGTTTTTAAATTGTTTTTTTGAGGCAAGGTCCACAATATCACCCAGGCTATTCACAAACTCTTGGGCTCAAGTGATCCTTCCACCTCAGCCTCCCAAGTAGCTGGGACTACAGATGTGTGCCACCACTCCCAGCTAATTTTGTTCATTTGTATTTTTTTAGAGAAGGGGTCTCACTATCTTGGCCAGACTGATCTTGAACTTCTAGCCTTAAGTGATCTTCCTTCCTCAGCCTCCTAAGTAGCTGGGGGCAGGCATGAGCCACAGTGCCTGGCAATTTAAAAAAAAAATTTTTTAATGAGATGTGTGACTTTTATAATCAGAAAAAATATGAACCTTGATTTTTATATTAAATAATTTCTTTTTGCTAGAATTTGAATGCTCAGAATAATAGAACTCTCTGATATTATAGTTGATAGAAGAAAATTTAAATCTGAAAGGAAAATCAGTCATTTGAGAATATTAAGATTATTGCTGTTTTTCTCAGCACACTCAATTTTGCTTTTATTCCTTTTTCTCTTTTAAGCTTTGTAAGTATTGTGGATGATTTGGCGGTGGATGCCATAAACTATTGACAAGTACAGTCACATAACAAGAAAAATAAGAACTATAATGAGTTTCAAAGATATATTTTTAATTCCTTAAGATTAGTAAATTCTAGGATTGGTTATTCCTGGCTACATGTGATGAAAATTCTTGTTTGTGAAGCTTTCATACTAAGGGAAAACACATTAATAAATGCATGTAACAATTTGGCAATAGGAAGAATTTCTACTGTCTGGTAGGCATTTATTTTTATTTTTGTGGCCATTTGAAGATAGTTTATTGCTTCTTGTGTTATTAAAGATCCCTAGAATTCAGTAAAGTGTCTGTTGATTTGAGATTTCCTGTCATTATCTTAATTTTTTTCAGGGCTATTTTTCCAAAGTATGTGAAAACTTTTCTCCTTTTTAGCAGGTTCATGCCATCCAAACAAGCATCATTTAGGAATAGCCAAAATACAGAAGGAGGGAGAAGATGGTTCTTTGTACGGCAAACGGTACAACCAAAGTATGGTTACAGCTGAACTTCAGCGGCTAGCTGAGAAGCAGGCAGCAAGGCAATATTCTCCATCCAGCCACATCAGTCTCCTCACCCAGCAGGTATGGACTGTCTAGGGTGCCAAAGAGCTCTTTAGGCCTTCCAGCAGGATTAATGACAGGGTACTCTGTCCCTCCCTGTCTTTACAATTCCGGTATGCTGTTGCCTCTTGAATGAGTATTAGTGGGTTTCAAGCTAAGAACCCAGGTATTCCTCTTTAATTCTAAAGAAAATGACTTTTTGTTACGGGAATCGTGAAGTTAAGTCTGCTACTGGCTATGATGTACCTATTTTATGGATAAATAAACTTTAATATTCATCTGTAAATATAATTTTAAGGGATCTTTAAAAATAACTTCTTTCTTTGGTAAAGTTTTCTAGTGAGTTCTAATCTTATAAATCTTTTTACCAGAATGTCAGAATATTATTATCTTTACAGTTTTTTGGTGTGGGTTTTTTTTACTGTATTTTATGATCTCAGGATGTTTTATAAGTAACTGATAAATGTAGGTATGTCATTATGCCCTTATCCAATACATATTATTCTCCCCATTTTACAGATGGAGGAAACTGAGGCTAAAATAAATGATGTGATGAAGGTCATTCAGTAAACTGGATGGATAGATATGAGGATATTGACTTTTAAGTTATATATAGATTAATAAGTATACAACACAATGAAGTTAGATGATACTTTCAAGAATTTTGTGGAGTCTCTTTGTCCTTCTTGCTGATTATCCCTCATGGTGTTTAATTGAGGGAGAAGCCCTATCTTCTCATCTTCCTTAGTGCTAAATGGCATCAAAGTCATCCTCCAAAGGAATTTTTGTAATTTAACTCCACAGTTATATTTTACTATATCTTTGTCATGTCAGATTCCTTAATTGGGTGGTAAGTCTGTAATAATAAGTCTAGAAAAAAGTGAAGCTGAAAATTACTTTAAGTACATGCTAAAAGTAGGCAACACACTGCTCCCTGGTGGTACCCTACTTTTTGGTATAAAATTTAGGAGCAAAACTAAAGGTAAGCCTCTCATGGGCATAGATTTATTTCAGTCACGTCCTGATGTATGAGGCAGTAATTATTTTCTTTTCAAATCCCTAGAAGTTGGAAGGAAGTAGATGAGGAGTGCTAATGTGAAACAGGAAGCAAAGAATCTTACAAGGGCAGGGTTGAGACTTGAAGGGAGTTGTTTGGTTGAATTTTAGTGATAAAATGATGGGAAGAGAAATAGGATATAATCATCATGGTAGGATGGGAAGGAATTTTGAAATGTGAAGTGGCTATGAGAAAGGGTTAAAGGCCAGTGATCTGCCACACTTTTATCATTGAGGGTCACTGACTAGAATATATGTTTCCAGTTTAAAAATAAACAGCTGGAAGCAGCAAGACATTAAGAGATTTTGTGATTGTAGTAAAAACATAGCCATTATTAGCGCTTACATATTTTCACCTCCTATCATCTGCTAGACCACAAAGCCTGCCAAAGGAAAATATCCTGATCCTGTAGGAATCCGAGGTGAATGCATCCTGACTAGGAAGTCATCCCCCTTCAGTCCATCTTTCTCATCTATAAAGAACTTCAGTGCCAGTGAATTAAAAGTCCATCAGACTCCTATTCGTAGGGATCTGAACTTGCCATTAGATGTCAGTCTTAACTTTTAGAGTCTTGGTAATAAGGTGGTTAGTGCCTGGTACAATACTGAAGGGAGTACGTAATAAGCAGGGGTGGTGGAGTGGAAAAAGCTGGATTAGCCATCCAGAGACTTTTATTCTTCTGCCACTGATTAGCTGTGTGATCTTGGGCAAGTCACTCAACTTCTCTCAACCTCATGGTCTTCACTGATTAATGGGGAAAATACAACAGGGTCATGAAGATAGTAGGCAGAACCTCTTTGTAAAGTCTAAATGCCATCTATGTGGAAAATATTATTTTAGCCATAAAAGTCTTTCAATAGTAACTGGTTTCTAATTTGATTTGAAAAAAGTAAAATTTTAGATAAAATGTACTTTGTTATTGAAAAGCTCAATTATAGGTTATTCAGCCCCTTCCCTTCAGAGAAAGTAACTCCTTAATTTGGAATTTGGAAAATTCTGTCATTTATTGTTTTTTGGTAAATAACTAATAACATGTTATAATGGTTTGGTATAGGCTCTGGTACCTTTGTTTCCTAGCAGTTTCCTTTCTTCTCTAGCTATGTTTGAAAGAAAGATGCCTTAGTTTCTATCTGAGGCAAGTGATACAGTATCTGTGGCTTTCTAGAGAGAGGTGGGACTGCAGACTGAAAGATGTGGGAGGCCTGCTCTTCTGTCTGGACTTAAAGCATGAAAACTCAAACTTAGCTGTCATCAGAAACAGCTTTGTATCCAGTAATCACTTTACATGCTTTTGAATTCTTCTTACCTATCATCATTTCCTTATTTTCAATTCCTATTTTGCGTTTGTGCTTTCTTTTCTTTTCTTTTTTAATTTTTCAATAAGCTTATTGAATATTCCCACCCCCTTTTTATAAGATTAACTCTGGATATATTTATTCATTCTATTGTTTTATTGTTTTCTAATTTATTGTTTTCTTGTTTTATCTTTGCTAATTCCTTCTCTCTTCTTTCCTTAGCTTTATTTTATTTCTCCCCAATTTCTTGTGCTAGGTGCTTAATTTATTTTCATTCATTCATATTTTTTACTATATTTAAATATGTGAATTTTTCTCTGAGTATTACTTTAATTATATGCCATAAACTCTGATATATCTTTAATTACTTTTCTAGGCAAGGAATTAAGAGACCTCCTGCTAAATAAGGAAAGTTGATATTAAATTATTTGTGCTATTTTGGAAGATGAATGTAGAAAATTGAAATCGTTGAGTATTTCTGAACAATCATTTTATTTTGCCTGTAAATTCAACTACTTAACCTATTAAAGTCTTTAATGGTATTTTCTACAAAGCTTTTTATTCCATTGTATTTATGTATGTATGTATTTAAAAACACTTTACTAAGCTCTGGAGAGCATTCCAGGCTTTGATCCTAAGACTTGGGGATAAGACATAGTCCTTAGCATGCAATAACTGTCTTGTAAGGGTGACAGCCACATAAACATATGATAATAATAGCATGGAGTATGCATGACAGAGATATTTCTAGGGAATAAAAAACCACTAAAAGGGGCCCCTAACCCAGCTTCTGGGTAAGAGTGGTAAAAAGGCCAAAGCAGCCTTAGAAGAGATGACACCTAAACTGAATCTTAAAGGTAGGCAGGTAGGTGGCAGAAGAAGGATAGGAACACCTTCTAGAATAAAAAGTAGTATGTGTATATATGGGGGAACAACACTTTAGTGAAATTGGAGAATCTGGAGTCAACAGGGCATAGCTACCATTAAAGCTGGAAAAGGCCAAGGGCTGGTTTGGGGAAAGCTTTGAATGCCCTGTGAAGGAACTTTTCCTTTATTTCATAGATGATGGGGAACCCCTGAGACCCAATTGTTTTGCCTTTTAGCTGGATCACTCAGGTAGCTGGAAGAAGGATGGATTTGGAGGATGAGGCAATGTCGCTCCTTTTTCCTCCCTGCTCACTGGTGAACATACTAAGGAACAGTGAACTAGTCAAATGTAAAAAAGCAAAGTACTTGACAACCCCAAAATTTGTTAATAAAAGTTTGAAGGACCCAGAATTTACATTAGAGGTTAGATTCTTGAGAAATTTGTATGGCTAAAAACAGAACCTCATTTACTTTGTAGTTACTACTACTTCTATGATTTAACTTTGTTTATAGCCTAGAACACATAAGAATATCAAACTTTTTCTGCCCTATGAGCAGTGGCCACTTACAAAATGTGCAAGCACATGTACACTTGAAATACAAAAAGATACATGTTCTCAACATATGACTATTCAAAAAATACCTTACAAAACTGAGCAGAGTAGGTCAATTTTAATTCTTTCCCTTGGCACGTGAGAGTCTGG
The DNA here is from genome assembly GCF_041146395.1 of Eulemur rufifrons. Lineage (NCBI taxonomy): Eukaryota > Metazoa > Chordata > Mammalia > Primates > Lemuridae > Eulemur > Eulemur rufifrons. The sequence continues at coordinate 102,134,314 of NC_090984.1, forward strand.
TTATCTTTTGGGGATAGGATCTTTTGGAAATTGATTTGTGCATCCCTAAAAGCAGGGTTTTCTAGAAACATTTTGTGCCTGGGATGGGGGTGGGGTTGCTGTGGTGGCCAACAGGGTGCTGGAGTGGAGCTTCAGTGTGAGGTCTCTCTATCTCTGCCTCACTGCGATGTGAGGGAGTGCAGTGCTAGCCCTTTGTGGTCATTGCCATTAATGAACAGAAGAATGTGGTGAATTAGCCCAGCTCTGTGGTGAGGAGTGGGAGGGAGGGAGTCAGAGGGAGCACCGGCCCTCTCCGTGCCGGCGAGTGTGAGATTTCAGGACCCAGCTATCATCAGGAGCAGCTCCAGCTCTTCCAGGCTGGGAGTTTAATCAAAGGGATAACAGCAGACCACCCAGGCGGGGGCTCTGAGTGAGCGAATGTGCTGTGTCAGTCTCTGCTCCCCAGCCAGCCAGTGCCCAGGATGTGGCCAGCCCTCCTGGAAATGTGCTGACAGATGTGGGGGGAGGAGACACTTTTTGCTCTTAACATTTTTCATTTAGATAGAGAGTAGAAAAGAAAACCATTTGATTTCTTTCTTTTTTGCTCCTTACCCTGAGACTTTTCCTGCCTAGTCCTAGAGGGGGATGGACACTGTAGAAAATGTTTGCTTCATAGTGCTTACTCATTCATACACAAAGGAGTTCTTTATCATACCATCATAAAGATCCACAGTGGACCTTGAGTGAATCTCAATTTCAGAAGTTCCAATTTGGAGGTGAAATTCGGAGAGGTGGAGCCAAATCTTTGAAATGATTATAAATGTTCTCTAGGATTGAGGCAGATGGCACCCTGTTTATCACACACTTTGGCATTTGGCACTGGAAGCTTTCTCCCTGCCTCCTTAGCCTATCTGGATGCATTTGAACTACTGTATATTTGTGCTCGGATTCTGTAGTTGTTTGCCAACTCTAGTCCCTGTGGTTCTATATTCTTTTCTTGGTAGAAAAAACTGTTCTTTGTACCATATACATTACTCTTTCCCATTCCTAAAACCAGAATAGGGTAAATAGAAAAAGCATAAGCTCTTGAGTCAGTGAGACCTTGGACAAATTGTTTCACCTTCCTGTGCCTTGATTTCCTTATTTGTAAAATGGGGTAATTTCGGTATCAAGACTCATTCTCCTCCTGGCTCCTTGTGCCTCTCTGCTCTGGTACCTAGCTCCAATTGATCCTAATTCCCTAGCTCTTCTATGTCTCTCGAGGCTTTAATCTCCCATTTTTTCTTAGTTCCTGGCCTATTACATGGTCTTTTGTTCTGAAATAACCTTTCTTTTATTCTGCTTCCCTTTCAAGCTCTTGTCTTCCTTGTACTGCCAGACTTCTTTTAATGTAACATACCCTTACTGTCCCCAGTTCCCGCCTCCCACACTCACTTTTGCAGTCCAGTCTCTCTCTCTTAGCATTTGTCCATCTCTCTCTCTCAGAGGCCACTGATGACCTTGGAATTATCAACTGCAATTACCTATTTTTGCTCCTCATCCTCCTTCAGCATGTGGTGCTATTGACCACTTCCTACCTGTAAATTTCCCTTACCCTCTCTGACCCTTCAGTAATTTCTCTGAGAGCTCATTCCTTCCTCCTAGATTGCATTTTCAACATTTTTAAAAAGCCACTGGCATATAGACCCCAAATGTGGAAAACTGATCATGGCAGAGTCTCTCTAATTGCAGAAGGTGGGATGACCCTGGGCATCTGCTCCGCTGCTCTTTAGCAAAATCCTCCAACATACCTCTGAATCCCAGGCCACAATCCTCAGAACTTTTTTTCTGTCTGTAGTTTCCCCTGGGGTAAATTTTCTTTTCCCATAGCTTCATCTGGCAGTTCTCTATGGATTTCTCCCAAATATGTATCTTTAGTTTGGACCTCTTTTCTGAGTGCCAGGTCCAAATTTCCAACTGCCTGCTAAACATTTCCACCTAACTATATTGCCCAGCATCCAAAATATTTGACATATTTTGAAAATACTCAAAAGTTATTCAACATACCTAAAACCTATTTATTTGTTCTCCTCCTTTATTTCTTCTAGGTATTAGTGACATTGCAATTCTAGGGATTTAGGAATGGAGCTTTTGATTTATCAGTGCCTCTCTTCGCTTCCTTATTCTCTGTATGCCCAGGCAGTTGCCAAGACTCTACAGTGTCTCTGATATGTATCTTCTCTGTTTGTTTTTCCATCTACTGTCTTGCTTAAGGCCTTGATTATCTCTCAAATGGACAGCTACTATTACCAATTCCCTCTTAACTGGTCTCCTGGCCAGTTTCTCTGTTCACCCTAGTCTTTGCTCCAAAGGACTCTTTCTAAATCACAAATCTAATCATGGAACTCCTCTGCTCAAGAATCTCGAGGTGCTTCCTGTTTGTCTGCAATGTGAAGCCCAAGCTATTAAGTGTGATTCAAAGCCTTTATTTAGAATTGGCTCTGGGCTACTTCTCCAGCCTGTTTCCCTCCCGTCACACGTTTTTGTGCAGCTCAACTGGAATTTCTCTTAGTTTCTGTGCCTTATACTGTCTTCCCCAGGCACCATGTTTAATCTGTGCATCTGTCTAGGCTCGGCATAGATGCCACTTCTCTCATATGCATGCCATTTTACGCATCATACTGTATGTGTCAACATAGCTGTCTCCTTTAATAGACAGGGAGCTCCTTCAGGGCAGTGTCCTCTGCTGCCTCAGAACCTGACTCATGGATAATACTCAATAAATGTGCTGATTCTACTGGACTATAAATAAGGTTCTTGACTGAGGGTGGGACCATGTCCATTTTTTCACCAATTATTCCTAACCCTGGTATATAGTATGCACTCAATACATATTTTTTAAATAAACAGTGAATAAAGAACCCCCTGTAGCCCCAGCCAGAAATCATCTTTCTATCCTCTGTGCTCTTTCAGCCCTTGATTAGTCACTTTCTATAACAGATCTGTTATAACTATTTTGCATCTCTTCTTTCCTGTTTTGCTCTAAACTACAGGATGGCAATTTTTTCTAACCCATTACCTGGCACGGGACCTTGCACTTGGTAGACACTTACCCACGTGTATGCTAAGTTGAAAAGAATTTCTCTTCTGCATTTTATTGGTTTTTATATTCTCTTTAAACATTATTGCTGTTTCATTTTTTCATTGATAATACCACACCTGCCCTTAATAAAAAGTGGTTGACATTAATCAGATGCTTGCTTTGTGCTAGGCACTGTGCTAAGGACTTTATGTGCATTATCTTTTAATCCTATGATAATCCTATCTTTAATCCTATCTTTTAATCCTTATTTTTCACCTATGAAGATGAAGAAATGGAAGGTGGTAGGATAAGTGACTGTGTCAAGGTCGCACAAATAGCAAGTAACTGTGCCAGGCCTCACACCCAGAGGTCTCTCTGACTCCCTACTCTTTACCTCTGTGTTTTTCTGCTTCTTTCTCTTTGAATCAGGACTGAAGCCTCTTATCAGACTAAAATGACTGAGCTTAACACTGTGAGCCTGTTGTTCTGTGACATTTCTGCAGAGATATAGCCAAGCCTGTGCTTGAGCTTGCACAGAGAAACTAGGAGTTGAACTTCCTCTCTGTTTTCATGATTAGAAGTGCTTCTCCACTCCTCAAAGCAGCTTGAAAAACATGTGGTTCTGTCTCGATTCTCAGTTATTTGTTAAGCGAACTCATCAGATTATTTTATGATGTATTCAACTGATTCTTTAAGGAGGCACAATCCAATCTTGTTAATAATCACCAGAGATGCAGTAAGAGTAGATCTACTTATCATGGCTGCAGCAGCCATCATCAACGCACAAAAGCAGTGTCTAAATTGGAAACGCTACAAAGAGATTTGGCCATTTTGTCAGGTTTCCCAGGAATGTCTCTGGCAAATCTTGATCTGGAACTCTGTCTAGATTTTGGAACACTAAATGTCTATATGTATATGTATATTATGTAAATGATGAAGTTCAACAGAGAGGGAAGATATGCCAAGAGAATTTAGTGCTAATGTATTAGAACTGCAGAAATTTCCTGCTTTTCCTGACCCCTTTAACAATATGATTAACATTGTAACCTTTATCTCCTGGTGATTGGAGTGTAAATTTCTTAAGATTCATTTGATCAGCATCCAGGAATTGAAAAAAGAATTGAAACTGCCTTAAAACATGTGTTTGTTGCTTGTTGTGGCTAATGATTTCATAAAAACTCATGAAGGACCCTTGGAAGGATGTGCAAAATGTAACTGTTTAAGGTATTTTCATGTTCTTGATTGAATATATTCTTTAATATTTCTCTAATGGTGGAAATCTTTTTTTTTTTTTTTTTGAGACAGAGTCTCGCTCTGTTGCCTGGGCTAGAGTGAGTGCCGTGGCTCACAGCAACCTCAAACTCCTGGGCTTAAGCGATCCTACTGCCTCAGCCTCCCAAGTAGCTGGGACTACAGGCATGCACCACCATGCCCGGCTAATTTTTTCTATATGTATTTTTAGTTGGCCAGATAATTTCTTTCTATTTTTAGTAGAGACGAGGTCTCGCTCTTGCTCAGGCTGGTCTCGAACTCCTGACCTCAAGTGATCCACCCGCCTCGGCCTCCCAGAGTGCTAGGATTACAGGCATGAGCCACCGCGCCCAGCCTAATGGTGGAAATCTTGTAGTGAGTACAGACCTGGCACTTTGGTTTTCCTTTTCCTTCATCTTGAGTGGAATAGGTCTTGGTCCACTGGTGTTTTCTATTCAAGGATTACTTTTGTTCTAGCAACACACACTAAAACAAGGGACTAGCCATAGCATTTCCCTATTCCAGATCATTCAAAGCCCCATGGCTGGGGTAATTAAAGCATGTTCGATTGATCCAGTCATATTATGGACACCATAGAGAATATTATTCGGAAATGATGTTGATGTAGTTTTGAGGACAATGTGAATGCAGATGTAGGCAAATTTATCTTCATATTATTCCGAGTGATTCTTAACTGTTTTGGAGTGAGAGATCCCTTTTTAAAATCCAGTGAAAGGTCTGGGTGTGGTGGTTCACACCTGTAATCTGGGAGGCCAAGGCAGGATAATCGCTTGAGGTCAGGAGTTCGAGACCAGCCTAAGCAAGAGCGAGACCCTGTCTCTACTAAAAAAGTAGAAAGAAATTTGCTGGACAACTAAAAATAGGGGAAAAAAAAATTTTGCCGGGTGTGGTAGTGCATGCCTGTAGTCCCAGCTACTGGGGAGGCTGAGACAGGAGGATCTCTTGAGCCCAAGAGTTTGAGGTTGCTGTGAGCTAAGCTGATGCTGTGGCACTCTAACCTGGCAACACAGTGAGACTCTGTCTCAAAAAAAAGAAAAAATCCAATAAAAGCTATTTTCTTCCTTCTGAAAAAAATGTGCACTCAAACTTAGAAATTTGTGTTCAATTTCAAAGGGTCCATAGACACTCTCCCCAAGAACCAGGTTCCCTCTTGATGCTGTATGTACTCATCCTCCAAGTTAAGAACCCCTGAAACCTTTTAGATAGTATATGGCTATTAATATCAATAATTTGGCCCTAATTCCAAATCTGTGATCATCTTTGTTTCATACATTTTCAAATTATTTCAATGATATCATGAGGGCAAGGATTTTTAGGGTTTTCTTATTAAATTGATACATCATAGTTATATGTATTTTGGGGTTACATGTGATATTTTGATACAGGTATACAATGTGTAGTGATCAAGTCAGGGTAACTGGGATACCCATCACCTTAAACATTTATCTATTCTTTGTGTTGGGAACATTACAATTCTCTCTTCTAGCTATTTTGAAATATGTAATAAGTTATTAACTATAGTTTGCCTACTGTACTATTGAATGCTAGAACTTATTCATTGTATCTATTTTTGTTCTCATTAATCAACTTCTCTTCATCCCCCTCTCTCCCCTTTCTATCCCAGCCTCTGGTAACCACCATTCTACTCTCTACTTCCATGAGATCTATTTTAGCTCCCACAGTGAGAACATGTGGTATTTGTCTTTCTGTGCCTGGCTTATTTTACTTACCATATTGACCCCTAGTTCCATCCATGTTGCTGCAAATGGCAGGATTTCATTCTTTTTTATGGCTGAATAATATTCCATTGTGTATATACACGTTGTCTGAATCCATTCATCTGCTGATGGACACCTAGGTTGATTCCATATCTTGGCTATTGTGAATAGTGCTTCAATAAACACGAGCCTGCAGAGATTTCTTTGATAAATTGATTTCCCTTCTTCTGGATATATACCCAGCAGTGGGATCATGTGGTAGTTCTAGTTTTAGCTGTTTGAGGACTCTCCATACTGTTTTCTATAATAGCTGTACTACTTTACTATTATTTTTTTTTCAGTGTATTATCAATGCCCAAAAGAATGCCAAGCCCAGAGTAGGTACCTAATAAATATTTGTTTGAATTAATGAAATAATTTTGTGAAACACCATCCCTACATCTCCTCAGGCAAGAGTTATCTAATATTTTATGGACCATGCTATAATGAGGAAATTGAACTATGACAAGATTATAAACTGCCTTGGGAATGCTATGCTACCAATTGCTCACTTGATATGCTGTCATTAACTAAATCTTTAATGTTAATTTCCATCTCTATTTTGATAAATAAGATGTATGAAATTTGCAAACATCCTTAAGTAAATCTGGGATTAGTTTGAGTGAATTGCAAGTGGCTCATTAGGCCTTTGCAGTTTCAGTACCATGAAGAAACAAACATGCATTGTGCAGACAAGGCATAAAATCTGTATGTCAAGACTATTAGTTCACCAATTTGAGAACCTTGCTTAAGGCTTCAAGATCAGGCAGAAATCATCTCTAAAATTATGCAGGGCACTAGGATGACCAACACTTATCTCTCACTCTAGTCACTGATACTTTATTCCCCCAAATTCCAAAGCAGTCCCTCCTTTGTGGTCTATGCAAAAAGAGGTAACTTGGAACCTCGAATTTCCTTGCTATAGCCTTCGGTGATATTAATCATTTTTCTACTCACTGGGGAAACTAGCAGCTAACCGGAGGCAGGGGAGGTGTGTGTATATGTTTGAGAGTAGAAGAGTCCTCACCAAAGTTGTTTACTGGGATCTCTTTGGATGAGGCCCACTTCATTTACTGTATAAATGCTTTTGTGCCTTCTTGTCAAAGCTCTGGGGAGATAACAGTAAGATACAATCCCTGTCCTAAAGAAGCTTATAATTTGAGGGGTAGGATAGGCCAATGAGCTTGCAGCTATAATACAATACAAAACATGGCATAAAGTTTCTTCAACTTTACCACGTGCTCTTGAAACCATTTAATGGCAAAGAATCTTTATAGGTCAGAGAGATCCTTTATGAGAAATAAACTGGATATTAGGATATAAAGCACAAGGTAGTCATGATAAAATAGAAGAAGGCCGGGCATAGTGGCTCATGTCTATAATCCTAGTACTCTGGGAGTCCAAGGTGGGAGGATTGCTTGAGGTCAGGAGTTTGAGACCAGCTTGGGCAAGACCTCATGTCTACAAAAAATAGAAAACTAATCTGGGCATCGTGGCACATGCCTGTAGTCCCAGCTACCCAGCAGGCTGAGGCCGTAGGATTGCTTGAGCCCAGGAGTTTGAGGTTGCAGTGAGCTATAATGATGACACTGCACTGTAGCCCCCCAAAACCCTAAAACAACAAACAAACAAAGAAAAACCACACAGAAGAAGCTTCTCATTTTTCTAATTTCAGGTTAGGAGTAATCTCTTCCTCCCCTGGCACAGCTGTATATATTTGCTGGTTGTGTTTTTTCCTAAACAGCAATGATAAATCTTGGTACTGTGTTAAGAAAGATCAAAGTTGTATAGAAAATCTACAAGCTCCAGAGGAGGGTTTTTGCCACTACATTTGTAGACAAACCATGTCTATAGAAAAATAGAATTCTGTGGTCTGCTATGAGTGGAGAGTGTCCTGTTCTGAAGGAATTGCCCAGCACGTAAGCTAGATCGGCATACACAGCGGCAGATGCGATCTATCTGGTGGAGGACTCAAGGGCTCACATTGGACACATTATCTGTTTAATTAACTTGTGTTGTCTTTTCAAATATCTACTGAAACCTTACCATCTCTAAATGTCATTTTGTTTGGTTTTGTTGTTCCATGGTAGAGCTGGAAGTTACTGCACACATGGTTTTAAACATTGATCCAGACAGAGCTGTGGCTAAAATCCAGGATTTACTACCTTGAGGTTTAGGAGAAGATGCCCAGAGAGATCTTCTAGGAAAAAAAGCTTCCTGTTGATTATATAAGATTTTTGGCTTCAATTCCTGAATATAATCCCTAGCTTTGGTGACTTTGGGCTACACAGTGTATGATCCACTGTCTTCTTTTGCCCACTAGGCCTAAGGCCTAGACTGAAGCCATCTACTTGGCCTCTTAGGTACCTTCCCCCCAGACTCATCCACTAATCTTGATCCTTAAACATTTTACTGTTAAAGAGAGGCACAGAAAGATAAATTCAAGGAAAGGCACATTCTCCCATATGGCCCTAGAACAAAGCTGACCTGAGATGCTCACTCTTTGACCTTCCCTTGTTAAATGGCAGGCAGCTCCATCTTGCCTTACCAGCTGCATGGAGGGCAGATCTAAAAAGAAAACATGAATAATGAACATATGAACTCAAGAGCTTTTATCTTCAGATTATAAACCCAGTTCTCCAGTTCCAAGGCCCAGCACTATTCCTTAGCTCAGGAGGGAAGTGAGGGGAGACCAGCAATAGCCATCCTGCATCCCAGCCTTACCACGTCGTGCCTGACTGTTAGGACTCTCAACTGAACATAGCCCTTTTCACCCTATCCCAGAAGAGAGCGCCAGGTTTACCTACCTTAACCACAATTCTGATACAGCACTACTTTGTCAGAAGCCTTGAGCAAGCTTACTCTTGCCTACTAGATCAAGAGCAGAATCATTAGTCTGGAATTCAAGGACTTCCCAAATCTATTTACCTCTTTGTCCCTATCTATCTTCTATCACTCTAAGCTTTTGCTAAATTAAACTACTTTCTATTTCTCAGACATCCTTCCTGCTTGTCTGTCTCTGCATTTTTACTTAGGCCTTTTCTTTCCCCCTGTCTATCCTCTTAGGCTCAGCTCAGATGCCTTCTTTGAATTTCCTTGGCACTTTTATTATGACATTTACATTCTCAAGGTCTTAAATACTGCTTTTTCTCTAGGAGTCTTGTCTCACCTACTAGATTATAAATTTCTACATGGTTTGAGGGCAGGGACCACATTTTTATTTGTATATACCTTAGACTTTACCCAAGGCCTTGCCTATGATGGGCAATAATTGTTGAATTATATTTGAGGTTTGGACTTCTTTTAAGCTTTCAAGACTATAGCATTTCAAGAACATGCAATGGTAACAACAGAGTTCTAGTTAGGCCTGTCTCCAGACCCTCTTTGAATAGCAAAAGGTTATGTATCTGGATGGATGGTGGGTATATTCTGGGAATCATCAGGGCAATACTATCATATTTTAATTATAGCATTGGCAGCAGCACCACTTTTAGCAAACAGCAGTAACAAGCTGTGGCCTCCTCCTCTGTGTTTCTCCTACCCCCTTTTCAATCCATCACCTGTGTTTATTCCTGCTGTAATTTAAACACCTGTCTAGATGGAATGCATGCAATGTGTCCCTACCCCACACATTCAGATATTTGCTCACCTGCCTTATTCGGAAGGCTGGCTCTAAAATAAACAGTGTTTTGGTACTCAAAGAAAAAAATGCACTGAGGTCACTGTGACAATGGACATGAGGCAGGGAATGGAAGTGGAACATCTGGATAAGCCTCTCCAGGAGAGTGGGAACAGAGGAGGAGGAGGAGCAGAGGAGCAAGGGGTGAAACATCTGCCACGCAGGCCCCAAGGCTTAGGTAGAGTCCTGTGACCAGATTTCCCACAGGCAATCATTCGCTTAGCTAACCATCAACCAGCCAGAGGAAGGCAGGGTGGAGGCAAATGCAACAAGCTGATGGTTTTTAGGCTTAAATGTCTTGAGTGAGTTTGGGTTTTTTTAATGACTGTTACTTCTCATTGCAACATAACAGGTAGTCTTAGAATTTTCTGAATTTTGTCCTGAATGGTTTTATCTACTTTTGTATCTTGGTGTATTAAATGGTTACTCATTGTAATTTATGAGCATCTGAACAACTTTGAGAAATAGTAAAACATTAAAGTATCTGATGGAATTATTTTCCATTCCCACTCCCCTTTGCTGTTTTATATCTTGCTGTTCACCTCATCAAAAGCATTTCTGCTGTTTTTTGGGGAAGATCCCCTGAACTTTGTGGAAGAGAGGGAACATTGAATGGTCCCTCTTTCTTGTTCTTTTCTTTCCTTTTCTACCACTTCCTGTAGAAAAGTGCTTCTCAGACTTACAATGAAGGTGAGTTACCTGGGGATCTTAAAAATTCAGATTTGGTTTCACTGGGGCTGGGGCTGTGCTGAGATTTGGCATTTTTAATAAGCTCCCAGTAATGCAGATGCTGCTGGTCCAAAGACCAAATTGTAAGTAGCAAGACTCAATGGTACAAGACAGTGGGAGTAACACAGTGCTTGAAACTGCAAGACTGGGAGATTTTGCATCACGTAGACCAGGAATTGCATCCAAGGCGCTAGCACATAATAATTATTTGATCTTGAGCAAGTTATTTTACCTACTCAACCTTAGTTTTCCCATCTATCTGTCTTGAAGATTAAATAAATTAAAATATATATAATGTGCATAGAGCAATGCCTAGAACAAATGAAATATTCATTAAATTTAGCCATCATTAGTGTTAATATGATTTTGTTGTTATTACTGTTATTGTAATGGAATCTGAAAAGTGTCATATTTGCATGAAAATTGATCATAGTGGAACATTTTAAAGGCCCAACACGGACTTAAAAGATTCTTATATGTATATACTGTCTTTTGCACATAAAGATGTTATCCATTATCAATAGGACATATTGTTTGAATCATAGTTCTGATAATTAAAATGGGTTTTAAACTATCCCCTATCTATTTTCGAGACCTCTTTGTGATCAATGACATAAATTTATAAGTTGGCCAGCCTGGATTTGGTAGCATAGACTCTAGTTATCAGGCCAGAGAAGCCAACTGGCCCACTTTAATATCCTAATACAGGTTGAGTGTTCCTAATCCAAAAATCTGAAATCCAAAATCTAAAACTTTTTGAGTGCCTCCATAGTTTTTTGGGTTTTCAGACTAGGGATGCTCAAGTGGTACGACACAAATATTCCAAAATATCAAAAAATCCAAAATCCAAATCACTCTGGTCCCAAGCATTGCTGATAAGAGATACTCAACCTGTACTACGAACAAAAATGATGAACCACTGATTTTGTGAGTGGTGCTATCTCTTCATGTACTCTGAGCCTATTCTTTTAAAAAATTCTTCAGCAGTGAAATGTTAATCGTTGTTGCATATCAGGTACATATAAGTTTTATGCTATTTATCACTTTCTGTTCATCTGATCAAAGCTAATTTTATTGTGTTACCTGGAGAAATATAGATGGACAGAGAAACAGATGCAGCCTGTGATAGCCATGTTCATCATCCCTCTGTCCTGTTAGGGAAGAAATCTGCAGGTATGAACCCTAATAGGATTGTAGAGTTTATTACAAGTCTGATCCAAAGCTGGGAGATTTTCCCTTCCCTTCTGTCTTCCCTAGGGCCAGAATTGATGCTTAGATCCATTTTAGTTCAGTGACTCCTTCTGCCCATTCTTGAAAAAACTGAGAAGCTGACAGGAGAACCAGATATTTAATCTAGATATAATTTGCTTGGGACAAACTTTAACCAGTTGTAAGTCTGTACACATTAAGATTTAGCCAAATCTGATTGAGGCTCTAGAGCTGTGCTGTATTAGCTACATGTGGCTTTTTAAAGTTAAGTTATGTAAAGTTCAAAATCTAATTCCTCAGTCATACTAGCCACATTTCACATGCATGGTAGTCGCCTTTGGCTAGTGGCTGCTGTTTTGGACATTGCAGATTATAAAACATTTCCATTATTACAGGCCATTCTAGAACAGAATAGAAAATAGGTTTATTTCCCTTGTCCCTTTTGATCAGTGATGGCTCCTTGGAGAGCTGCATAAAGAAGATTCTCAGGCCATGTCCAAGTCATCCCCAAATTGTTTGATTGCTGATTAGCAATGTGTGTCAGCTGGGGTGAGGGGTGGGCGTGGTATTTGTGACCTATGTGCTGAGTGTCTTCTAGACAGAAGAGAATATTTAAAATAGAGGGCAGGTGGTTATCCCTTGGTAGAGATGGGGTTTTTGTTTTTTAAGCAGGAATCTTTTATATAGAAAGGTGAGAAGACTTTAAAGATTTTTTATTCCTCATATAGTTTCTCATTTAAGTACTGGTCACTTTTGCTATTTCTCAAAATAAATTAACAATGATGCTTTGCTTCTGTGTAGAAAGAAATCACAATGGCTGCCAATTCTTGGTTTATCCATGAAATAAGGAATGGTTGTTACATGAATAAACACAACCCACCAATAGTCCATATTTTCATGTTCATGGCACTTTTTACCCTACCTGCTAAGTAACAAAACTATTTGATTGAGGATGGTTATTCTTTGTTTTACTTCTTTAATATCTTCTGGTGAAGGGTAACAAGGGGGAAATAAAATTTAAGGGAAAGAAGGAAAAACTGGTATAGTTTTTGATCCCTGTATAAATCACTGTGTTCAGAATTTGAGGTCTGTATCTGGTGACATTTAAAAAAATCTGTAACAAATAAAGTTAATTAGGATTATTTCCCTACTAGTTTCCAAACTAGAAAATGGATTTTAACACAAAAGTACCAGTTCTACAACTGTTATGTGACCTTGAGGTTACCTTAGGATAACCTCTCTTAGCCTTAGTTTCTCCACCTGTGAAATGGGGTATAACAGTATCTGTTTCTGTGAGTAATGAGAAAGGAGTAATTGAAATATAAAACGCAGAGTGCCTGCCACCACTACCGTAAGGGCTTAAATGTTGAAGCGTATTATTTGGAAAAAGTAGACCACATGCACCTGGAGTCTAACACTCTCTGTTCTAATTTTGTCCCTGCCACCTAGTAGGTGTGTGACTTTTGTCTAGTTGTTTACCCTCTTTAGACTTCAGTTTCCTCTTTTATAAAATGGGGTAACAGTGGAATCCATTACAAAGGGATTGCTCAGGGTTAAATGAGATAATGCACATTGAGATAATGCAAGGGCATCTAGTACATCGCGCGTAGTTGAGTGTTCAATAAGTGTTAACTGTTACGATGTGAATGATGATGTTTAAATTAGGGGCAGCCTTGCCAAAAGATAGAAGGTTTACCAGATCTGTTATCTCTTCTCCTTTCCACTCACTCATCTCCAAACTACACCATTTACACTAAACATGGTAAGGTGTGCACATTTTGTTTATTTTATTGCTATTCCACTAAAAATTATTATTAAGCCAGGCTCCTTTATTAAGTTTTTGGCACAACAGACTAAAGCAGTAATTGGAGAAACTATTAGTTGTCATACAGACTTTTCTTACTTTGTAGTTTTTCTACAAGCAGCAAGATCATGTCTAATTTAAAGGGCCTGATGTTTAAGGCCAGAGATCAGGGCAGGAAGGAGGAGAGACCACTGTGGGGCAGGAGCGCCTTCAGTACTACAGAGAGCCTGTGCCATTGACTAAGGCCTAACCTACACTGCCTCTGGGATATAGGGAGAAGGACAAAGCACTTCAAAGAAACTAGTGGCCAGAGGAGAGTTACTGCCATAATTTGCTCCTGTAGCTTCTCTGTCCTTCAGTCAATATATGCCTTTCTTCTCCCCCTGGTAGCAGCAGAAGAGGGGCAGAAATAATAAGCCATGTTTGGCTCTTGGGGCTTCTTCCAAAGACTGGTCCACACTGGAGGGTGTAGCCTCCCCAGAAGCCAGGGATTGCTCCTGAGCTGTGGAAAATAGCTTACTTTCCAAGAAAAATATTTTGGGTCCATCGGTGTGAAGACACAGTCCTGAGCTGTTTTCCCTTCTTAAATTCTATACTGTTGCTAAAAATGACTTTTTTTCTTTCAGAATTTTTATTTTTATTTATTTATTTATTTCAGAGTATTATGGGGATACAAACATTTTGGTTACATAAATTGGTTTTATGCCATTTGAGTCAGTTATAAGTGTGCCCATCCCCTAGATAGTGTGCATTGTACCTGTTAGGTGTAAATTTACCCCTCCCCTCGTCCCCCCTTCCTCCTACTTGATTTCCAATGAATGTTATTTCTATATGTGCATGTAAGTATTAATTGATTAGTTCCAATTTAATGATGAGTACATGTGGTGTTTGTTTTTCCATTCTTGTGTTACTTCACTTAGAACAATCATTTCCATTTCCATCCAGGTTAATACAAGAGGTATTAGTTCACCATTTTTTTTTTTTTTTTATCACTGAGTAGTACTCCATGGTATATATACACCACATTTTATTAATCCACTCATGTATCGATGGGCACTTGGGTTGATTCCACATATTTGCTATTGTGAATTGTGCTGCTATAAACATTCGCGTGCAGGTGTCTTTTTTATAGAATGTCTTTTTTTCCTTTGGGTAAATAGCTAATAGTGGTAATGCTGGATCAAATGGTAGTTCTACTTTTAGTTCTTTGAGTTATATCCATACTTCTTTCTGCAGAGGTTGTACTAGTTTGCAGTCCCACCAACAGTGCATGAGTGTTCCTATCTCTCCGCATCCATGCCAGCATTTGTTGTTTTGAGACTTTTTGATAAAAGCCATTCTCACTGGAGTTAAATGATATCTCATTGTGGTTTTGATTTGCATTTCCCTAATGATTAGAAATGTTGAACATTTTTTCATATGTTTGTTGCTCATTAGTCTATCTTCTTTTGAAAGGTTTCTGTTCATGTTCTTTGCCCACTTTTTAATGGGGTTGTTTGATTTTTTTTCTTGGTGATGTGCTTGAGTTCTTATAGATTCTAGTTATCAGCCCTTTATCAGATGTATAGCATGCAAATATTTTCTCCCATTCTGTAGGTTGTCTATTCACTCTCATGTTCATTTCCTTGGCTGTGCAGAAGCTTTTTAATTTGATCAGGTTGCATTTGTTTATTTTTGCTGTTGCTGTGATTGCTTTTGGGGTCTTCTTCATAAATTCTTTGCCTAGGCCAATGTCTATTAGAGTTTTTCCAACATTTTCTTTTAGAATTCTTATAGTTTCATGCCCTAGGTTTAAGACTGTCATCTATCGTGAGTTGATTTTTATAAGTGGTAAGAGATGTGGATCCTGTTTCAGTCTTCTGCGTGTGGCTATCCGATTTTCTCAGCACCATTTATTGAATAAAGATTCTTTTCCCCAGTTTATGTTTTTTTCTGCTTTGTCAAAGATCAGATGGCAATATGAGGGTGGTTTTATATTTGTGTTCTCTGTTCTAATCTGTTGGTCTATGTCTCTGTTCTTGTAATAGTACCATTCTGTTTTGGTTATGTAGCCTTGTAGTATAGCTTGAAATCTGCTAAATTGATGCCTCCCAATTTGTTCTTTTTGCCTAAGGTTGCTTTGGCTATACAGGGTCTTCTCTGGTTCCATAGGAAGCATAGAATTATTTTTTCTAGATCTGCGAAAAATGATGTTGGTATTTTAATAGGGATTGCATTGAATCTGTAGATCATTTTTGGTAGTATAGACATTTTAACAATGTTGATTCTGCCAATCCATGAGTGTGGTATGTTTTCCATCTGTTTACATCCTCTGCTATTTCCTTCCTCAGTGTTTAGAAAACCCTAAAGATTCTGGCAAAAGACTATTGGAATTGATAAATAAATTCAGCAAAGTCTCAGGTTACAAAATCATTGTACACAAATCAGTAGCATTCATATACACCAACAACAGTCAAGCTTAGGACCAAATCAAAGACTCAATATCTTTCACAATAGCAACGAAGAAAATAAAATACCTAGGAATATATTTAAGGAGGTACAAGACCTCTACAGGGAGAACTATGAAACACTGAAGAAGGAAATAGCAGAATTTTTGGATTTTCTTTTTAAATTCATAATTCTTTCTTTTGTATGTGTCAAAATTATTAGGTCTTTAGGACATTTTATAGTAGATCATTTTCCTTGGAGTTTACATCTCCTTATCTGATGACTCACACCACTATTCTCTAATGTCTTCATGCTTCAAATCCTGCATTCAGCTTTGTGTCTTCCCTCTCTTTTGCAGCCACTGTGCCTCTTATTTTGAAATGCTTCTCAGAACTATATGTTCTTTTCTGATTCCACTGCTACCACCCAGGTTTTAAGCTTATCACTTCATATCTGTATTTGTCATAAGAATGAAAAAATTTTTTTTTGGATTATGAAAGGTAATACATACCCAGTATAGAAAATTCAGAGAATATGTATAAATATAAGGAAGAAAACAAGTTGTCATTTAGAAATAGATGCTACTTATAATTTGGATTTTTATTTCCAATCTTTAAGGAATGTGTATCTGTGTGTGTGTTTGTGTGTTTAAGGACATGTGGATCTACTCTTTATATAGTTTCTTAGGCCTTTACTATTGTGATTTTGTTTTTTTTCACTTGAGGTATCAGCATGTTTCTATATCATTAAGTATTTTTCAAAAAATGTTAATGGATATATAATTCCCTTACATGGATAGAGCAAAATTTATTTAACATTATTGTTAGCCATTTATATCCTCTTCTTTTTCAATATTAAAAACAATACTTGCTTTTCAGCATGTGTTCACAGTGTAGTGTGGTGAGGAAGAATTGGGCTTTGATGCTTAAATGTCTATGGTTCAAATCCTAGTTCTGCCATTTATTCCTACGCCTCAGTGCAATCCTAGGCCTCAGTTTCGTTCTTTGTAAAATGAGGATTATAATTAGTAGTATTTACCAACAGACTTGTGACAGTTTAAATGAGATATATGTAAGTACTCATTTACACAGAGCACGGCACATAGTAAATTCTAATAAATATTAACTGCTATTATGATAATCACCATTATTAATCATCTGCAAATGTTTTTTCACATAATTCTGAGAAACTAGATTGTAGCATCAAAATGTATGAATGTTGTAATATGCTTTAATAATATATTGCCAAATTGATTTCCAGACAGATTCTACCAATTTAGACACACAAATAGCATAAATACTTATCTAATCTCACCCCTTGCCATTATCACATACTACTTTTTTATTATTATATACCAATGTGACACATAAAAATGGTATCTTGTAACTAGCATTTCTCTGTAATTTATATTTTTCTTGTTATTTACATTTACCAGTGGAAATGATGACTAGTTTTAAATGTTTAATTGACTAATTGTATTCTTTCATTGTAAATTATTTATTGAAGCCAATGCCTGTTCTTCTATTAACTGGCCATCCTTTTTCTTTCTAAATCAATGAGTTCTTTATATATTATAGTAGTTATTATTATTTATAACTAAAATTTATTGAGCATTTAGAACTTTTAGATGAAGAAACAAGGGCCAGAAAGGCTAAATAGTTGCCTAGTTTCTTTGAACATTTCCTGGCACAAAGTAAACAGTAAATTCTTGTTTTTGTTAACCATCTTTGTTTTTCACAGCATGTGGCATAGTCCAGTGCTGAGCACGTAGTAGAAGCAGCATAAATGCTTGTCAGCTTATGTTGACACTAACCACCCTCACTTCTGCTCCTTGCACACAAAGCCAATCCTTCCTAGGTTTCTTTGTCACAGCCACGGCTTCAGCTTAGAGGGGTTACCATCTATTGGACTTGACTTGATTTTTCCCATATATTTTTAATGATACTTTTCTAAAACTCTCTAAAATCAGGTTATTTCCCTCACTTCCTTTCTAGGTAACAAACCTGAATTTGACAACTGGCATCATAAACAGAAGCAGTGCTTCAACTCCCCCCACCCTTCGCCCCGTCATCATTCCTAGTGGCCCGACGTGGTCAATACAGTCAGACCCTCAACCTCCCGAGAACCACTCCAGCCCTCCTGGAAGCAGGTATGTGAAGGGCCCTGGAGCTAGCATTTGAGTTGCACAGGGGTGGCCTGCATCCCAAGCAAGCCATTCCCACTTTGAGTTCTACACAGGAAGGCAGATACCTACTCTTCACCTATCCAGATCCTCTGACACTTGAAAAGAGAGCCTCATTTTATTTGTAAGACAGTTTTCAGGAAAATCAAATGAAATGGAAATTTCTGAGACAGTTAAGAAAACCACTTTTGGGTGACAGAGCAAGAATCTATACTGTGTTTAATCCTTGCTTATAGTCAACATTGTCATGTACTAACGTTTGACATTTTATCGTTAGTTCTTTTTTTATACCTTGTGCTATGTTGTGTTTCAGTAACTTTTAGCTCTTTTCTTTTGAAGGACATATTTGTTTTTTTTTTCATCTAGTTTCATGTAATTAAATGGCCTCCCTGCTTAATGTTCATTTGGGAAATAGGAAGGAAATTTCCTTTATGTAGTTGAAAGAAATGACTGAGTGAAAAATCCAAATAGATTCTGGCCGTAAAGTAAGCAACTTCTGAATTAAAAAACAAACCACTGCATTGAATTCTGGTCTGACTCCCTGTTTTAATTACCCCTATATACAAAGTGTTAGAAGTAGATTCCCAGTACTTGCTTTAGTGGCTATTAAATATGGATTAAATTGCATCAGTCCCTGAGTCATATGAGCTAGAGAGAAATGTGACTATTACAATGAAGTATTCTGACCAGCTGAGATATTGTTCTCTCCAAATAAAGAAGCTCTTCCGTAGATGTCCCACTGAGTCCCCACACCCCATGCCAGTACTTCCAACCTCTGCCTCTTAGTATACTGCTTTGCCCTGAGGTTGCGAGGAGGAACCAAAGACTTGGGCAGGGAGGAAATACCTAATTCTTGGTAAATTATCTGTTGGTGTTTGAATTATTACTTAAGGAACTAATTTGGGAAGCAGAAACTCTGCCCAGGAAGCAACATAAATAAGCACATTACATCATGCTGTGGTACAATGTCTTTCATACCCATGATCACTGTGGTCATAGTGAAAAGAATCATCTCAACTGAGAATTATAAAGAAGTGAAGACTAAGAGACTGGACTTTTTAAGGCAGGGTATCCACACAGTTCTCTTCATAGGAGAAGTTTGCTATTTGGTGATTTACAATCTACAGAGTATCTGCATTCCTAAAACATAAGTCGTAAAACAGAAATTCTGTTTATGCCATAGAGCTTTATTTTCCATATAAAATATTTCCAAATATTCCATTTTCATTTTAAAATCCAAGGCTTGTTTTTATGGAAAACATTTTCACTGCAATTTTAGATATGCTGTCTGTACAACGAAGGCTTATAGGCATTTTCCATACTGTAAACAAAATGTCAAAACTGCACATTTTGGAGAAGTAGAGTTTTAGCACTTTTTATATTTGTAGATGGAATGAGGGGAAAAAATTTAATAAAAATTATAGTTTAGGGCTTTCTTTTGGTAGCACCTGTTAGTACTGAGATAAAAGATGATGGGATTGGTCAAGGTTGAGCCAGAGCCTGGAGTCCAGTGGTGTGAGTAGCCTTTTCCCAGCCAGACCGTGCTCATGAGGCTGCAGTAAAATGGCACATTACACAGTTTCAGAGCCCTTGCAGCCAAAAAGCAACTCCCATGAAGTCCCCTGGTCTTTTCCTTTTTGAATTCGTTGTATCCACAACAGTCCTCTCTTTACCTCTGTCAAAGCACAAGGGCCAGTTTTCAGGTCCCATTCCAGTCCAGGGTAGCCCTGGGAAATCTCTGCCCCCAGGTAACCTCTGGTTGCCAGGACAGACTGGAGGCTCAACTTGGGAGTCTCGGTCCCACATGGAATTCCCAGAGGTACCCACCCCAAAGCAGCCCTAAGTGAATTCTCAGAGATTCTTCCAGACCTGGCTATGACGTGGGCCCCAGCCAGACCCGCAGCATATGTTCTGCCCAGCACGACATCCTGATTTCCATTTTTACCTGGTAAGTCACTGCTTTGTGGATATTTATTTAGTCTTTTGTTGTTCCTCCTTTAGTGGTAAGGGTGACTAAATTTAATGAATGTGGGATTTGTAGCTGAGAGATGTGAGTTTTATTACTGGTTTTGACACTAAGTGACCCTAAGCTATTCATTTAATCGTTTTATTGGGTAAGAATATACTTACACATAAACTGGCCTGTTTTGAGAGCTTTTAGATTGCCTTTAAAGCACTTTGATCTCCCTGGAAGTGGGTGCTAAATAAATAAAAGGTACTCTTGCTAGTTTTTCTACAATAGCAACAGTGGATTCCAGTGCTGATAAACTCTAAACTGTGATAATTCACTAAACTAGGGACTGCCCTATAAACTGTACTAAGATGTAAAGAGAATCCCATTGCTGGCTGTACTTTTCATCTCTGCATGTCAGAGAATTCAATGACTTGGTAGCCACAGGAATGTCCCTGTGGTGTTGCTATTGTTCTCAATTTTATGGATCACACAAATTTTCACCAAACAACCTTTTTCTTTCCCCTCCCCCTCTGTTTTGAAACCACCCCAAATGTAGCCTCAGGATTGTTGTCTCCCATTGGGTCAGTGTAAGCTCAACCCAGCTCCTCAAATCCCCTGGTTCCTTTGGTCTGTCTGGCGTCCCTGTTCAGGCTTTGTTGTGGGAGAGGAAGGCAAAGAGCCCATGACTTGCCCAGACAGTCTGAGGCCTGGCTGTGTAGCTTGCAGTTCCCTAGACACTCTGGAGTTGGACTTGGCCAGCCATTCCTCTGTTGTTACTTTTTAGAGGTAATAAGTGAGATTAATTACAGGCCATTCTCCAGAAGAGAAAGTAGTTAGAGCCAAATACAGTCACATGTTTAGAAGCCTGAGGTGTGCCTCCAAGCCAGGCCGACTTTAAATTATACAATAGGGACTCCAGGATGCAGGTACGAAGTGGTTATGGCCTCTTTTTTCATAAAGTGGTATTTTCGGTTTCTAGATGCTGATACCTGGATATTTCAGCTTTTCTTTAGCCAGTGAGAAAGATTAGATTTTTCAAGCTGTCTTTTAATTGTCTGTTTTCTGGGCACATGGGGAGTCATTAGGAGCTGACAGTTGATGTGCAGAGGCATCTTCTCATTACTGCCAGCCTTCTGTGGAATTGGACCACATCAGGGAGAATTTTCTAGGTGAGGAGCACTCAGTGAGTTCATAGTGCATTTTTCTTTGTGAGACCTGGAAGGGTTACTGTAAAGTCTTGGCTGCTGCTTGGAATGATTTGGGAAGGACAGGGCCTCAGACAGCTTGGCAGGAACCTGAGGCCCTGTTTTTTTCCAGTCCAGCCCTTCCTTGTGGATCGAGCTGTCAGGGAATCCCACGAATGTCTGGCTTCTGCCCCTTTGTATGTTTTTCCAGCATTTGTCATTGAATTATTTTTATCCATCTCTGGCTTTTTCACACACGCATCCTGGGGATTTGTCTGTTCCTCGATATTAAAGGTAGGGGAAGTTGAAAAAAGAGCACAGCTATGAGTCCGTTCCTACTTTTTATCACAGGACAAGACATCATGGGCATGGGCTGTGCGGCCTGTCTGGTCTCTCTAGAGAACATTCTACCAAGGAATGGGGAATCTTGGAAATTTGAGCCATTTTTGATGTTACTCTGTCCCTCTGCCCTCTTACTTTTCAGTAGTATAAAGAGTGTGGTATTCTGCTTTATGTCATTTTTAGGAACACATTTTTCAGAGATTCTGATCCTAGTTTCGTTAATACTTTCCTCCTTTCCTTTAGATTATTTCTTACAAAAGTTGCTGGAGAGTCAAGTTTCTCACTTCTCATCTTTTCATTCACAATCAGTCCTCAGAAATAGTTTGTTAATTGGTCCTAAAAATATGTCCTATGCATTTTCTTGATGTCAGCATTATGTTAGATGGTAGGGACCAGCACAAAATAAAACAGAATAGTCCCTGATATCACAGAGTTTACTATCTAGGGTGTATTTTCTATGTTCTTAGTATAGTGTTGGGTGCTGGGTTGGATCTAAAAGACTTTAAAACATGGTGTTCGATCACTAGGATGTTACTATCTGGCAGAGAGAAAGAGCCATATACACATGAAACAATTGGAGAGCAGTGTCGGATGCCATATAACAAAGATCTGAATTTTGTGGCATATGCAATTAGAAGAAAGAGTATCAAGAAGAACATGTAGGATTCAGTCCTGTCACATGCTGTGCTACAACACAGATGAACCTTGAGAATAGTATGCTAAGTGAAATGAGCCAGTCACAAAAGGACAAATACTGTATGAGTCCACTCATGAAGTATCTAAAGTAGTCAAAATCATAGAAACAAAAAGTCGAAAGGTGGTTGCCAAGGGCTGGGAGAACAGGGGAGGGGCAGTTAGTTTTTAATGGGTATAGAGTTTCAGTTTTGCTAGATGAAATGTTCTAGAGAGATCTATTGCAGAACAATGTGAATGTATTTAACACTCCTGGACTGTTACACATAAAAATGGTAAAATGGTAAATTTAAAATTATGTGGTTTTTTGCTACCATAAAAAATAGAAGAGTATGTAAGAATTTAAAAGAGAGCTCCATAGTTCCACAAAAATTATTCAGTGGCCAAAATGGCAAGGTTTTACTTCTGTGTAAGGGAATTATTCTGAACCTAGTCCTTTAAATGTTTCTCTTTCTTTAAAACATGCTAACTTTACTGGAAATGGGGCCAGCAATCCCTGTTAGGAAGATGGCATGGTATAGTGGAAAGAGAAGGAACTTCAGGGACAGAGAGACCTGGGTTTGCCCTACTAATTATGTGACCTTGGACAAGTTACTTAGCTTTTCTGAGCCACAATTTCCCCATCTTTTAAAAAATATGTAGTAATACTTACCTCATTAAGTTATAAGATTAATTTGAGTTGTGAAAGTAGCCAGCATAGTGCCTACTTTTTACTTTTTGGGTATACGTTCTTGATAACTCTCAGTTTCCTGAGAGAAAAAAAAAAGAAACTGCAAATTAGATTTGTTTGGGATATAGTATTGCTACACCACTTGGTTTAGTACCTAGTTTAGATGAAACCGCCATCACCCCTATGCAGTGTGCTTCTGGAGCTGGATGACAGAGATGGGAAGGACTCAGAGTGTGACCAACAAGAGACTCTTCTTTTTCTTTGACCCTTTTGTTGAAGGGCAGCCTCTTTCTACTCAGAGGCCCTTCCTTTCTGCTATCTTCTGAATGTTGAAATTTCCATTACAGCTCGATGTTCCAGCCAGTAAACACTCATATTTTCCATCCATCCTGGGGGTCGAGCTTTGGGAGAACTTTTCTCTGGAGGAGTTTGGAGCTTATAATTTTGTACTTTATCCTGTTATATAAACAGTGTTCTCCAGCCAAAGAGTACAATCACAAAAAGAAACCACTTTTGGGGGGGCCTAAAAAAAAAAAAACAGCTTTCGTGTTCAGAGTTTTGTAGAAGTGATATTTCATTCCTATTCTCCTTCCTTCTTTCTTATAAAATAAAGTTTACCTGCCTCCATCTTCCTGAGTCTTAACTCTCACTATTCCTTCCCCTTGAGTGTATTTTTTCTCTAGCACGTGAGTGTTAAAGGCCTGTACTTCTGTCTGAAATTCCTCTACTACTTTTCTCACTCATCCAGCTACATATAACCTCTCAAGGGTTATCTCCTGTGTCAGTTCAAGCTCTTGGACAGGTTCTACTGTTCCTCATTCACAAAGAGAGCTGAATGCCATGGGTGTCTGTATAAGGGCAGAATGATTGTCTTCTGCCTATTGCAGGAATGTTGGTAAGCTTAGGAAATGTGTCAAAGATGGCTGACTGGACATGATGCCAGGGCCTAGTCAATATAAGCTCAGGAACTTGGGGCCTAGTATCAGGGATGAAAGAAGTGAATCTTTCTTATCCACAAGTCAGAATAAAATGCAGATTCCTTTGTTGTTTGCCAGTGTCGATTTTTCCGGTTTAGTTTGCCTCTCTCACTCTACCCCACTGCGCTAAGGTATTAAAGATAAACCACCTTACATTTCCCTAGGATTAACACACACACATATACACACGCAGTCATTGTTAGAGACTGTCCTATTTAGAACTATTCACTTTGTAATTTTATGTCTATTCAAAATTGATGACTAGTTTGGTTTTAAGAGGAGTGAATTACAAAGCTCCATGTACTAAGCTGAATGCAACTTCTTTTCTAGAATCAGGAAGTTATATGAGTTGCTTCATTTAATTTTCCTCATGTGGTTTTTCTATCAGCTTCTATCCCTTCAAGTTAACTGTGTTTTACCAGCTTTGAAAGAGCTTGGAAAGAATCACAGTGGTGAGGAAACATTATATCTTTCTGACGCTTGTAGAGAAGCAATGATGATCCATTTTTAAAGCTTACCTAGTGTTGACTGAACAAATTTAGAAGGGAGACCAGCCAGGTTCCTTGAACTTCTAACTAAAGATCTCATCCTACCCTCTTGCCTTTCTTTCTGCTAGGAGACTCGGCATGTTACCTACCAAGTACAGCTAAGAAATCAATGCTCTTTTTTAAAAAGTCCCAGGATTTAAGAGGCTAAAAGAAAAAATTTCTCTGTATCTATGTTGTAATAAAAGAAAAATATAGAACTGTAGTGTCTGAAAATGAGTAAAAGTCCTCTCTTCCCTGCAGCCACTTTGAGGAGCAAAGTTTTGCTGTAGGTTCTTGGTAACTCTTACTTCCCTCTCCTTAAAAGAGAAAAACATAAAATTGGACTTTCTTGGAATGTGGTATTTGCTACACCTCTTAGTTTGCTATCTAGTTTAGATTCAACTGGCCATTACTCGTGCGGTATCATACAGTATTATAACAGGGAAAGCTGTAATACCGAATCACAATACTGATATTTACATTATTTATTTTTATTGTGAAGTATTTGATTACAGATCATTAAAATGCTCCCAAAGAAAGATAACTAAGAAAAGCTAAACTTGAAAAAGTATTTAAACATGAAGCCAACTGTTCTTTGGGAGATGTGAACAAGACTAATGATGGGAGAGAGACAGTATATGAGAGCTCAGGGATTCAAAATGTCACAACATTTGGCAGAACCAGGTATTTGCTATACGTAACAGTAGAACCCTTGCCCTACATGGACTATTCTTATGCTTCAGAGGCAGTAAGAGGACAATTCATGGTTTTCATGAATTACCAGGCTAAGACTTTTATTAATTTTGCTTCAAAACCAATAATCAATACCACACTTGGCTTAGCTCTTAAAAATAAGTTTTACTATCTTTTGTAATGAAAATGAAATATGGGTGCATCTCAATGATGTGACTGTGATATAGAAGGATTTAGAGAGAAAAGCAGGCTTCCTGGTACAGCAGGTAAGGAAACCATAAAGGGGATGTTCTTTAAGGCTAGAGGAAATCTTTCTATTGCCTGATTGCTCTGGCTAGGACCTCCAACACTATGTTGAATAGAAGTGGTGACAGGGGTACCCTTGTCTTATTCCAGTTCTTAGGGGCAATGCTTTCAACTTTTCCCAATTCAATATGATGTTATCTGTGGGTTTGTCATATATGGCTTTTATTATTTTGAGGTATGTTCCTTCTGTGCCTAGTTCATTGCAGGTTTTTATTGTGAAAGGGTGCTGGATTTTATTGAATGCTTTTTCTGCATTTATTGAGGTGATCATATGGTCTTTGTTTTTTCTTCTGTGTATGTGGTGCATCACATTTATTGATTTGCATATGTTAAACCATCTTTGCGTCCCTGGGTTGAAACCCACTTGATCTTTTTGGTGTGCTGTTAAATTTACTTTGCTAGTATTTTGTTGAGGATATTTCCATCTGTGTTCATAAGGGATATTGTTCTATAGTTTTCTTTCTTAGTTGTGTCCTTTCCTGGCTTTGATATCAAGGTGATACTGGCTTCATAGAATGAGTTAGAGAGTATTCCTTCCTTCCCGATGTTAGGAAATAATTTCTGTAGGATAGGTACCAGTTTTTTTGTAGGTCTAGTAGAATTTGTCTGTGAATTCGTCCGAGGCTTTTTTGTTATTGTTGGGAGATTTTTTATTACTGCTTCAATTTCACTGCGCATTATTTGTCTATACAGGATTTCTATTTCTTCCTGATTCAGGCCTGGGAGATTGTTTGTTTCCAGGAATTTATCCATTTCCTCTACATTTTCTAATTGGTGTGTGTAGAGGTTTTTGTAGTATTCACGGATATTTTGTATATCTGCAGTATCAATTGTAATGTCTCCTTTTTCATTTATGATTGAGTTCTGATTGAGGTTATTTGAGTCCTTTCTCTTCTGTATCTGGTTATTCTGACTAATGGTCTGTTGATTTTGTTTATCTTTTCAAAGAACCAACATTTTATTTCATTGATCCTTTTTTTTTTTTTTCTTTTTTTGGTTTCCATTTCATTTGGTTCTGCTCTGACTGCTCTGAGATTTGTTATTTCTTTTCTTCTGCTGGCTTTGGGTTTGGTTTACTCTAGTTTCTTGAGATGTGACATTAGATTGTTAATTTGGGATCTTTCTGTCTTTTTCATGTAGGCACTTTAAGACTATGAATTTTCCCATTAGGACTGCTTTTGCTGTATCCCATAGATTTTAATAGGTTGTGTCCCATTTGTCATGCAATTCAAGGAATCTTCTGATTTCTATCTCAATTTCATCATTGACCTAAGTATTGTTCGGTAGCAGGTTGTTTAATTTCCATTATTTTGTGTAGATTTGAATGTTTCTCTTGGAATTGTTTTCTAGTTTTATTTTCCACTGTGGTCTGAGAAGATGCATGGTATGATTTCAGTTTTTTTGAATTTGGTGGACTTGTTTTGCAGCCCCAAATATGATCAATCTTGGAGAATGTCCCATGTGCTGATGAGAAGAATGTCTATGCAGTAGTTTTTGGTTAGAATGTACTGTAAATGTCTGTTGTGGCCATTTAATCTCGAGTCCTATTTAAGTCCAATGTTTCTTTATTGATTCTCTGCTTCAGTGATCTGTCCAGCTCTGTCAGTGGGATATTTAAGTCCCTGGCAATTACAATGCTACCATTTATTTCTTTGCTTAGATCTAGTAGAATTTGCTTTATGAATCTGGCAGCTCCTGTGCTAGGTGCATGTGTGTTTAGGATTGTTATATCTTCTTGTTGAATTGCTCCCTTTACCATTATATAATGACCATCTTTGTCCTTTTTTTTTTTTTTAACCATTGTCGATTTAAAGTCTATTTTATCTGATATGAGAATGGATACACCTGCTCGCTTTTGGTTTCCATTTGCGTGGAATATTTTTTTCCATCCGTTTACCTTGAGCCTGTATGAGTCCTTGCAAGTTAGATGTGTTTCCTGGAGACAGCATGTACTTGGGGTGTGTTTTTTTAATCTATTCAGCCAGTCTATGTCTTTTAGGTGGAGCATTAAGACCATTCATATTCAGTGTTAATATTGATATGTGGGATACTGTTCTGTTCATCATGTTGGAAAATACCTTACTGTTTTGTTTTCCTTCTTGTGCTATTGTTTTATAAGAGCCGTGAGCTTTAACTTTCAGGTGTTTTTATAATATACTGGTGGGTATCTATTGGGATGTTCTATGTATAATGCAGTTCTGAGTATTTTCTGTAGGACAGGTCTAGTAGTGCAAACTCACTTAGTGTTTGCTTGGCTAGAAAAGTATTTATCCATCATTTATGAAACTTAGTTTTGCAGGATACAAAATCCTTAGCTGGCAGTTGTTCTGTTTAAGAAAACTAAAAATGGGGCCCCAATCCCATCTGGCTTGTGACGTCTCTCTTGAGAACTCCACTATTAGCCTGATGGGTTTTCCTTTATCGGTTAGTTGTTGCTTTCATCTTGCTGCTTGAATTTTCTTTCTTTCATTTTTCTGTAGAATTTTGTCCTTCATTTTGACTTTGGCCACGTTGATGACTGTGTGTCTTGGAGATGTCCTATTTGCTATTAGTCTTCCCGGTGTTTGATGACCATCTTGTATCTGGATAGCTGAATCTCTGGCAATAAAAGGGAAGTTGTCCTCAATAATTCCCATGAATAGGTTTTCTATACTTCTTGTTTTTTCTTCTCTGTCACAATACCTATAATTCATATATTGGTTTACTTCATGTAGTCCCATATTTCTCTGAGTGATTGTTCATTCTTTATTCTTGAAAGAGAAAGTCAAACTATCCCTGTTTGCTGATAATATGATCTTGTATCTAGAAAACCCTAAAGACTCAACCAAAAGACTCTTAGAACTGACAAATAAATTCAGCAAAGTCTTAGGTTACAAAATCATCGCACATAAATCAGTAGTATTTCTATATACTAATTACAGTCAAGCTGAGAGTCAAATCAAGGACTCAATACCATTTACAATAGCTACAAAGAGGATAAAATACCTGGGAATATACTTAACTAAGGAGGTGAAGATCTCTACAAGGAGAACTACAAAACACTGATGAAAGAAATCAGAGATGACACAAACAAATGGAAAAACATCCCGTGGATTGGTAGAATCAACATTGTTAAAATGTCCATACTGCCCAAAGTGATTTACAGATTCAACACATTCCCCATCAAAATACCAATGTCATATTTCACAGATCTAGAAAAAATTCTGTGTTTCCTTTGGAACCAAAAAAGAGCCTAAATAGCCAAAGCAATCTTAAGCAAAAATAACAAATCTGGAAGCATCACATTAGCTGACTTCATATTATACTACAAGGCTATTGTAACCAAAACAGCATGGTACTGGTATAAATTTAGAGACATAGGCCAATGGAATGGAATATAGAACCCAGAAATAAAACCCTCTACCTATAACCAACTGATTTTCAACAAAGAAGACACCAACATACACTGGGGAGAGGAAGCCCTATACAGTGAATGGTGCTCAGAAAACTGGATAATCACATGCAGAAGAATGAAACAGGACCTCTATTTCTCACCGTACAAAACCTAATTCAAGATGGATGAAAGACTTAAATGTAAAGCATGAAACCGTAAAAATTCTAGAAAAAAAAGTGGGAAAAACTCTTCAGACATTGGCCCAGGCAAAGAATTTATGACTAAGACCCCAAAGGCAAATACAGTAACCACAAAAATAAATAAATGGGACTTAATTAAAAAGCTTCTGCACAGCAAAGGAAATAATCAACAGAGTAAATAGACAACCTACAGAATGGGAGAACATATTCTCAAACTATACATCTGACAAAGGGCTAATATCCAGAATCTACAAAGAACTCAAACAAATCAAAGGAAAAACATGAACAGCCCCATTAAAAAAAGGACAAAAGACATGAATAGAAGTTTTTCAAAAGAAGGTAGACAGATGGCCAAGAAACATATGAAAAAATGCTCAACATTACTAATCATCAGGGAAATGCAAATTAAAACTACAATGAGATACCACCTTATCCCTGTCAGGATGGCCATTATTAAAAAGTCAAAAAACAATAGATGATGGTGTAGATGCAGACAGAAAGGAATGCTTATACAGTGTTGGTGGAACTGCAAATTAGTACAGCCTCTATGGAAAACAGTGTGGAGATTCCTCAAAAAATAAATGTAGACCTACCATTTGACCCAGCAATCCCACTACTGGCTATGTACCCAAAGGAAAAGAAGTCATTTTATACGGCCGGGCGCGGTGGCTCACGCCTGTAATCCTAGCACTCTGGGAGGCCGAGGTGGGCGGATCGTTTGAGCTCAGGAGTTCGAGACCAGCCTGAGCAAGAGCGAGACCCCATCTCTACTAAAAATAGAAAGAAATTATATGGACAGCTAAAAATATATATAGAAAAAATTAGCCGGGCATGGTGGTGCATGCCTGTAGTCCCAGCTACTCGGGAGGCTGAGACAGGAGGATCCCTTGAGCTCAGGAGTTTGAGGTTGCTGTGAGCTAGGCTGACGCCACGGCACTCACTCTAGCCTGGGCAACAGAGAGAGACTCTGTCTCAAAAAAAAAAAAAAAAAAAAAAGAAGTCATTTTATCAAAAAGATACCTGCACTCGAATGTTTATCGCAGTGCAATTCACAATTGCAAAGATGTGGAATCAATGTAAGTGCCTTGTCAATTCACAAGTGGATTGAGAAAACATGGAGTACCACACACCATGGAGTACTACTCAGCCATGAAAAGGAATGAAATAATGTCTTTTGCAGCAACAGGGATGGACCTGGACACCATTATCCTAAGCAGAGTATCTCAGGAATGGAAAAACAAACACCACATGTACATTCTAATGGAAGTTAAACAGTGGACACACATGGGCACTGATTGATGTAAAGGTCATTGGAATCTAAGAAAGGGGGAGAGGAGGGGTAAAAACTTGCCTGTTGGGTATAATGAACTCTATTCTGGTGGTGGGCACACTAAAAGCCCTGACTTAAACATTATATAAGGTATCCATGTAGCAAAAACATATGTAGCCCCTTAATATTTTGAAATTAAAAAAAAAAAGGCTAGAGGAAATCGAATTACAGTTGACCCTTGAACAATGTGGGCTTGGCTTGAACTGTGCGAGTTGACTTGATGTGTGGATTTTCTTTTGCCTCTGCCACCCCTGAGACAGCAAGACCAACACTTCCCATTCATCCTTCTCATCAGCTTACCCAACATGAAGATGATGAGAATGAAGACCTTTATGATGATCCACTTCCACTTAATAAATAGTAAATTTATGTTCTCTTCATTATGATTTCCTTAATAACACTGTCTTTTCTCTAGCTTACTTTATTGTAAAAACACAATATATAATACATATATCATACAAAATATATATTAGGGGACTGTTTATGTTATCAGTAAGACTCTGGTGAACAGTAGGTTATTAGTAGTTAAGTTTTGAGGGAATCAAAAGTTATGTGTGGATTTTCCACTGCACGGGGATCAGGGTCCCTAATCCCCACATTGTTCAAGAGTCAGCTGTATGTTCTTCTGAAACTGGGTTGCACCAAGGGAAACTGAGTAGATGAAGGAAGACTGTGCCTGTGTTGTTTAGTCCTCTCGGGTATCTTGCTAGCTGCTTAAACTCAACACTGACACTTGAAATATAAATTCCAAAAAGAGTTTTGTTACCGTCTTCAACAAATGTTTAGTAGATTGAAGTACTGAAAAAGGAAAGGTAAAACTGGTAATATCTTATTTTCCACCTGGGAAATTGTCTTATCTAGTAGTTGTTAAAGTAATGTTATCCTCATAAAGTTAACATGCAATTACTACATATCTCCTAAACGCAAGGTGCTGGGCTAGGCTCTAAGGGAGATATTAGACAGAGTCCCTGTCCTCCAGAAGGAAAATTAATAATCATGTAAGTTATTAATGCAAGTACTATAAAGCAATATGTGCTTAATTGTTGAATAGGATGATTACACTCTAAGTGGTGAGTGTCCAGAGGTGAAATTGATCACCCTGGCTGGTGAAGCTGGCAAAGACTTCATGAAAAGAAAAGGTGTGAGCTGAATCTGGAAGGGTAAATGGGGCTTGGATAGGCCAAGAGGCTGATAGTCATCAATTAAAAGATCATTTCACATTTACTTGGTGCCTGACACTGTATGAGGATCTGTGAGAGGATCAGAAAGTATTTGTAACTCATAATCCTACTCTCTAAGTTAGAGCTGACAGTTCAGCAGGGTTAGTCTAGAGCAGCGGTCCCCAACCTTTTTGGCACCAGAGACCAGTTTCATGGAAGGCAATTTTTCCACGGAAGTAGAGCGGAGCTCAGGCGGTGATGCAAGCCATGGGGAGGGAAGCGAGTATAGAGTGGCTATAGATACAGATGAAGCTTCCCTTGCTGCTGACCTCCTGCTGTGCACCCCGCCCCCCCAAGTTTTATGGAAGACAATTTTTCCATGGACGGACAGGGCAAATGAGGGGTGGGCAGAGCTCTGCAGCCTAGTCCGTAACAGGCTGCAGACCGGTACCGGGGGTTGGGGACTGCAGGTCCAGAGGATACTGTCGTATACATTTACTTATTTTTTGTGTGTAAAATGCAAAGTGAGTGATTTCATAGTGCATGCAGGTTCAGTGGAGTTCACAATTCACAAAAGGTACTAACAACTTGGGTGGCAAGACAAGGTTCTTCCGAGGAATGGTTTAAGGTAGGGTTTAAATTCAGTTCTACGTGAATAGGTTACAAATAGGTGAAAAAAAGAGGAGGGAAAAGAAAGATAATGTGGAAAGTGTTGAAAGTATTTTCAAGGGACGGTAAATGGGAACCAGTCTGGCTAAAGCAAAGTGTTTCTGTTAGAAATACTGTATTAGTCAAAACACTTTGAGTTTCAAGTGATAGAAACTTAAATCAAGCTGACTCTAAATGTAAAGGATATTTTTTAGTTCATATAACTAAAAAGCGCCTAGCAGTTGGTTTTGTGGTTCAGGAAGTATCTTTAATCATACACTCTGTTTTCCTCCAAGTTCACAATTAAATGACAAATTATAGGAAAAAACAAGAGATAGCAAGATATTTGTGTTACTATTGATGAGGCTAAATCGGAGAACACAGCTTGGGAATAGGGCATCATTAGGCTTCTCCCTCCAAGTGTAATTCTTTCTCATTTGTTTTCTTCATTCTAAATATTTTCTGTATTGATATTATGTTAACTTGGATAATTAAAATTTTTCAGGAAGAAATAAAAAGACCCTCTAACACACCAGAGTCTGAAAAACAAAAAGAAAAACAAAACAAAACAAATTTGGCCTGGTTTCCAAGGTGAACACCTACATCTGGGCCCAATCTACCTCTCCAGTTGTATTCTTTTTCACATGTTCAGTTCCAGCCAGCTCAATGGATAAAAAATAAATCTGTACAACATGATGACTATAATTAATAACAATGTACTGTATGCTTGAAAATCTCATTAAGAAAGTAGATTTTTAACTGTTCTCCCCACAAAAAGAAAGTATGTAAGATAAAATATATATTACCTAGTTTAGCCATCCTACAATGTATACATATTGCAAAACATCATGTGTACACCACAGATATTTATAATTTTTATTTGTCAGTTAAAAACAAAATAATTACTGAATAAAAAAATAAAAGTCACTATTATGGAACAAAAACATAAATTAAACCTAGTATATTTTCCCATCAGCACATCCTCACATATGCCATTCTATAGCACTTATCCTATTAATTTACTGTTTACTTTCTGTTACTCTTTCACCAAAATGTAGCTTGTCTTAGTCACTATTGTATTCCAGTGACTTGGTAAACAGTAGGAGCTTAATAAAGAACAAATATTGGGCCGGGCATGGTGGCTCACGCCTGTAATCCTAGCACTCTGGGAGGCCGAGGCGGGTGGATCGCTCGAGGTCAGGAGTTTGAGACCAGCCTGAGCAAGAGCGAGATCCCGTCTCTACTAAAAATAGAAAGAAATTATATGGACAGCTAAAAATATATATAGAAAAATTAGCTGGGCATGGTGGCGCATGCCTGTAGTCCCAGCTACTCGGGAGGCTGAGGCAGGAGGACCACTTGAGCCCAGGAGTTTGAGGTTGCTGTGAGCTAGGCTGACGCCATGGCACTCTAACCCGGGCAACAGAGTGACACTCTGTCTAAAAAAAAAAAAAAAAAAGAACAAATATTAAATAAGCATGAACGAATAGATACCCTGTTCTCCTACGGGGCTCAAGTCAACCCAGCCTTCCGGTAACCTTCCCTGATCTCCCATGCAGATCCTACTAGGATTTATCATCCTTTTGTTCTTCATCTACTGCACTGATGCTCTTAAGAGATGTAATTCAAAGAAAGGTCTGGCTAAATGTGCAATTTTAATTTCTAGAGAATGGATCTCTGTAGCCCTTTCTATCACAGCAGACTCAACACTAGGGGAAAAGAGCCCTGGCTCCTCTCCAGCGAGCTTAGAGCGTGCATGCTTGCAGTTGTTCACACCCTCTTTCTCTCTCTCTCTCTCTCTCTCACACACCCACACACACACACACCCCCTTCCCAAGTCACTAGGTCCTATTGCTGCTTCTGTGGATCTTACTCAGTTCTTTCTAGTTTTGCAAAGTTAAAAGTGCCCTACAAGAAGGAGGCCCTTCCCAATCTGCTGGGGCAGAGGCAAGGTGTGGAGGAAGAGGAAAAGGCAGAGAGCCTTTCTTTTCCCATCCTTCTCCCCACCCTGCCCAACCCACAGGAGTCTTATGAGCCACTTCTAGAAGATACTTGAGAGTGGAAAGACATCTGCCATCTTCACATTCTCTTTGCTTCCAGCCTTTTCATATTGGTTTGTTAATAAATTGTAGCATTTGCTGAATATGTGTTTCTGTGATGTTCAGTTTCTTCATGTTTTTTTATAGTAGTTCCTCTCTTCTCACTGTCCTTAGATAGTGGATAGACTTTCTGGCATCCCTTTCCTGAATGGTTAGTGTGGGGGATTACATAAAAAACACGCCACCATCTCCCTACTCCAAGTTCTAATACCCTTTATTTATCTCTGCTGTGACACTTACCACTCCTGCTTATATTATGGTGGTTTGTATACTTGTCTTACTCTCCATATTAGATAGTAAGCTTTTTGAAGGCAGAGACCAAGTCTTACACATCTTTTATATTCACAAAGTGTTTGGTGAATGAGTGTCTAGACCACCTGCCTGGCTGTCCAATATGGTAGCCATGAGCCACATTTGGATATTTCAATTTAAATTGGTTAAAATGAAATAAAATGAAAAATTCAGTTTCTCAGTCATATTGGCCATAAGTCAAATGCTCAGAAATCATGTGTGGCTCCTAGGTGCCCTATTGGGCAGCACAGGACTAGATAGTTGGTCTAGAAGATATAATAAAGACCCAAACTTGTGGTCAGTGGATTAAAAAATAAAAAGGAATTTGTTTCTAAGAAAGGCATATACTTGATTATCCTCTTAGGATCTTCTGTTGTTTAGATCTAGAGATTTACTACAGATGCTGTTCTTGAACTAATTTGTAATACTGGGAGGGGCATATTCTAATATCTTGGGAATCTCAAAAGGCCAAAGCTTCTGTATTACTAGTGTCTAACCAATCAGAGCTGGGCCAAGTGAGAGGAAGGGGTTGTTAAAGCAGATCCCAGCATTATCTTCTTATTTTCTGAGATATGTTCGTGGCTAGATGTTGGGGGAGGTCTCGCTTCCCTACCCTCTCCCTCTCCCCCACCTGCCTGGCTGGCAGTTCTGACATGGCTTCTAGAGCTGCTCTAACCCTGGGGAATAGAGCCAAACATGCGGAAGTGGTTACGTGTACTAGCTCCCAGGGAAGCTGTGGCTAGCAGGGGGAGTGGGTGGGGTCCTGCCTGATGGCTTTTCAAAGAAGCCAAATCTTTGAAGTTTTGTTTTAGCAGCTGCCAGGTATGCTGTTTCAGCACTTTGCAGACTCTCTGCCTGTGTTCTCATATCACATTTTTTCTTCACTATATGTGCATAGTATACACAATGGAGCTTGAAGTTTGGGAGGGCAAATATAAAACTGTGGAGTAAGGAGCTAAACACAGCCTTCTTGGCTTTTTCTTTTTATTATGACTCTTCTGTGAAATAGCCACTTTAATGTCCCCTTTTCAGCTCTGTCTCTTTCTGATCACCTGCCAAAGGAGAGGCAGAGTCCTCTTCTATTTAGTAAAGTTTGAAAAACTGGAGGTTCCACATTTGTGTGATAAATTGGGGTATCAATTTGAGAATAGAACTCCTTTATCCCCAAAAGAACAGATGACACCACCACAACCCCCCGCCCCCAAGCAAGTAACCCTGATGCTCCTGGTCTTGGAGCAAATTTCTTGTTCACCATTGGCTCCTTGGCATTTAGCATAATGTCAGTGTTAAATATCTATTAAATGATTGCGCTTGCAGATGCTGTGCTGGAGGAAAGGGGCTGGGAGAGTAGAATAACCCTTTAAAGCCCACGCTCTTGCTTTCCCTGCTCCTTGCCTTCCTGCTTAGTAACCCCTCCCTCTCGTCCAGTCTGCTGTCACCTCAGGCCCTTTCCACCTGCCTCCAAATTTGCTCCATCCTCTGAACTCCATTCTTTTGGAGTTTAATGTGTGTTCCCTGTGCAGTCAACTACCTTTTTATGCCTTTGTTTTTTCTCTCCTGAGATACAAGTCTTTGAAAGGCAAACGCTGTATTTTATTTCTACCCAAAGAACGCTAGACCAGGAATGGCAAGACCTAGGTGCCAGCCCCAGGTGCACCTGGGACTTTCTCAGTTGGGGAAAATCATTTGACAAAACTGAAGCCTGATTTTGCCATGTGGAAAGTGATGATGCCCGATTGTTATGGGAGTTAGATGAGATCATATACATGAATGTGCTTTGTAAACTGTAAAGTACGGTATGCCATTAGGTGTTTTCAGTATTAATAATACTTACCACTATGAAATAGTAATGTTTGTTTCTGCCGCTGATGTACACAGACAAATCTCTCCCAGAGTTGAGGTAAATCACCAGTCTCACATTACTCAGTTGGCTTGGCACAGGTTTAAAGCATTAAATAGTCCATTCCAGGCACTCTCTGTCATCGCTTCTCTTTCAGTCTGCAAGCTCCTCCTTTCAGACCTGTGGGGTCCTTGTTTTCTTAAGCCTCCCCCTTCTTCTCCTGTCAGGCCCAGGCCAAGCTCTCTCTTTTAACCCCCTCTGTTCTTAGAGCAGCAAGACGGTCCATCCATTCCCCAGCTTCAGGTGGAATTATTAATACTGTCTTGGTGGTAGACCCATCTCTCAGCGTGGCCACCTGTGTCCTGTAGCCCTGCCCATTGGAGCATTGGGTCCCTTCATCATTCTTCCTCAACCACGCCCCACACCTTTGTCAGCATGTCTCAGCTTCCCTTCCTGTTTTCCCTCTCCCTATCCAGGCTTTTCTGCCAGGCTGTCTCCCCAGCCTCCCTCCTCCCTCTTCCATGTCATCTCACCCTGCATTTTCTTTCTTTCTGAGTTCTGACCTTTCATCCAGAAAGGCTGTTCCCCATTTCAAGACTCTACTGTTTGGTGCATCTTCACACTCCTGTCACCCAGTCCCCATCCCCTTAGGGCATCTCTGTGTCAGAGAAGAGTAGGATAAATAAGCACTGCCATTTGTAGTACCAATCACCAATTCAACCTCACTCAGTTGGCTTGAGAAGCTCTAGATTCTTCTATTTTAAAATCTCAAAGATCTCACATTTAAACGTTATGACCTAGTGTTTGAGAACATGTATTTTAGAGGTGGGCCAATTGGATCCCTCATTTTTTAGCCACTTACTAGCTATTTCATCTAGGGCAAGTTATTTGAACCTAATATTCTTATCTCTAAAATGAGGATTAAATGCCTACTTCCTACTTAGAATGGGGATATTCTAAGGAGCAAATGAAAATTAAATGGCATAAGAAAAGCACTTTTACTGTATATAACGCCTGCTGTAGAGTAAATGCTCAGTAAGTAGGAATTATGGTAAACTTTTCAATGTCATCCATCCATACACTGTTTTAGAGATGTTAAAAACTGAGACCCGGAGAAGTTAAGTAGATTGTGCAAATTCTCATGCCTACTTAGTGATAAAGTTAGGGCTGCAACCCCGGGCTTCTAGTTCTCTGCCTGACGAATTTTCCATTTGACCTCTCTAACTCCTGACAGGGTTATTTGTTCTAGCTTCCTTTCTTCGTATGGATCATAGGACTATCCCAGAAAGAGGAATGTTCATTTATTCATCCATTTGTTCATTGAACAAACATTGCGTGACCATGATGTTGCCAGGCTCTGGGTGTAAAAAGACCGGTATGACTAACTCACTGCCTTAATGGTTAGTCCAGTGGGCAAGAAATAGTCACCGTAAAGAACAGTCACGTTACCATAAAGGCATTTGGGGGCCTAGCAGAACAAGCTAAATCAGAGGAAGACCAGGAAGGAGTCTGTAGAAGGTCCATTATTATTTTTTTACTAGATGAAAATGGCAGAGAATTGTGAGAGGGCAGGGAGGCATGGCAGAGCGCACCTGAAGTGCAGTGTTGTGGGAGCATCATGTACAAATTGGGGAGTGGTTGGGGATGAGGTGGGAAAGTTGAAAAGTTAAAGTTCCTGGTACATCATGATAAGGGCTTTTATTCCATTATGTGCCCTTTTAATCAATATCAAATGAAGAAGTCAGTTTTTTTTTTTTTTTTAACACATTGGTATGTTTCCACTGTCTTTCCCCTCCCCATTCATATCTGGCAAACTCTTTTTGCATTCTGGATCTAGCCCAGTTCTGCACCTTACTCTGTGTACCGTCTTCTACCATCTCAGGCAGAGGCAGCCTACTTTCCTGTAGCTATAACATTTATAATACATTGTGTTATAATTAGATTTTCATGTCTTTCCTCTACCACCTCCTTTGGGGTCATGACCTACATCTTTATACCTCTGCCCCTTAATACAGTGGCTGACACATAGTATCTACTAATTTAATGTATACCAAAAGAATTTAAATATGTACCTAGGTCCAAAATCACAGACCAGACTTCCACCTGGACAGCTCTTTAGGTAATGCTTGTGTTTGGCACCACAAGAAGTCACATGCCATCATTTTTAAAAAATTATTTTC
This sequence comes from Eulemur rufifrons, assembly GCF_041146395.1. NCBI lineage: Eukaryota > Metazoa > Chordata > Mammalia > Primates > Lemuridae > Eulemur > Eulemur rufifrons. The sequence goes on from NC_090984.1 coordinate 102,172,880, forward strand.
TCTATAGATGGATCAGGTCAGAACTTTCTCCTTTAACCAGAACCAAAACTCAGCATGCTTACCATCATTAAAATACCTTCCTCTAGTAAGGTACCCTAACACTTAGCTGGTCTAAAACCTGCTATGGCAGTTGTCACCCTTTTTGCACTTGCAACACACTAGAACTTGTGTTTGTTTGTTTTTGTTTTTTTGAGACATAGTCTCGCTTTGTTGCCCGGGCTAGAGTGAGTGCCATGGCGTCAGCCTAGCTCACAGCAACCTCAAACTCCTGGGCTTAAGCAATCCTACTGCCTCAGCCTCCCGAGTAGCTGGGACTACAGGCATGCGCCACCATACCCGGCTAATTTTTTCTATATATATATTTTTTTAGTTGGCCAGATCATTTCTTTCTATTTTTAGTAGAGACAGGGTCTTGCTCTTGCGCAGGCTGGTCTCGAACTCCTGACCTCGAGCGATCCACCCGCCTTGGCCTCCCAGAGTGCTAGGTTTATAGGCGTGAGCCACCGCGCCCGGCCAACACACTAGAACTTTTGATCAATACAATTGAAAGGATTAAAAGGCTCGACAATACTCAACCCAGTGAGTTATACCTGGTGCAATCAATATTAAAGTAAAGCATTGCTTCCCCACGTCCATTAAGGTATTTACAGTTGTACTCCTCACTTGGTCATCCTTTAGGATCATGTAGCTGTTTGAGTAGTACTATTTATTTCCTGCCCTGACTAGAGTCTAATTACTCACCAGGCAAAGTTTCGTCATATTGTAATAAATACACAATCTGGTACTTTGTAATAAATACACTGTAATAAATACACAGCTCTGGTACAAGCTGGTACTTTGTGTTACTCTTCCTTTCTTACATATTGCGAACAAACTCTGCCCTACATCATGCCACAAGAGCCAACCAGCTCAGCATTTCATCTGACAAACAGAGCTTTAATAACACTGTATTAAAATATTTAGTTAAATATAGTTTACATACTGATCAAACTTTACACATTTGTGAGGTTTTCTCTGTACAGAATAGTTGAGAGAGCCTCTGTCCCAAGGATTTAGTGAAGAGATGCATTGTAATCCAGCAACAGACCATGATGATTTGTCCTATGTTGTGCAAATTTAGGATAGTGGGCCACTATGATATTATAATACTTTAAAGCTGATTTTTTTCCCCTTGTAAGATTTATCTAGGTAGTTGCATTAGTCACCTATTGCTATAAAACAAATTATCCCAACATTTAGCAGCTTAAAACAATAAACATTTATTACCTTGGTTTCTGTGGCTCAGGAGGAGCAGCTTAGCTGGGTGGTTCTGGCTCAGGTTCTCCGTGACATTGTAGTTAAGATGTCAGCCAAGAAGCTGAGGTAGGAGGATTGCTTGAGCTCAGGAGTTCAAGACCAATCTGGGCAACATACTGAAACCCTGTCTCTAAAAAAACAAAAAGATGTCAGCCAAGAGGGCTGCAGTTAGGAAGGCTTACCTGAGGTGGGAGGGTCAGCTTCCATGATGGCTCACTCTCACGCAGATGATGAGTTCATACTGGCCGTTGGCAGGATGCCTCAGTTCCTTACTACATGGACATATAGGCAGCCAGGCTGCCTTTCTGACCTCATGACATGGCAGTGGGGTCCCCTCAGAATGAGTGATTCAACAGAGAGTAGGACAGAAGTCACACTGTCTTTTATGATCTAGCCTCGGAAGCCACGTACTGTCATGTTTTTAAATTATTTTTTAAATTGTGGTAAAACACAACATAAAAGTTATCATCTTAACCATTTTTAAGTGCACAGGTCAGTAGTATTAAGTACATTCACATTGTTGTGAAGCTGATATCATCATCCACTGCCATGATTCTTTTCATCTTGTTAAACTAAAACTCTTTACCCCTTAAGGAATAACTCCACATTCTTCCCTACTCCCAGTCTCTGGCAGCTGCCATTCTATGATGTCTGTCTATAATTTTGAGTACTCTAGGTACCTCATATTAGTGGAATCATATAGTATTTGTCTTCTTGTGATGGGCTTATTTCACATAGCATAATGTCTACTCACAGTAAACCCTAAAGCATCATGTCTTCAGGGTTCATCCATGTGTCAGAACTTCCTTCCTTTTTAAGGCTGAATAATACTCCATTTTATATATATATATATATATATATATATATATATGTGTGTGTGTGTGTGTGTGTGTATATATATATATATATATATATCCCCCACATTTTGTTTACTCACTCATCCATGGATGGATACTTGGGTTACTTCTGCCTTGTGGCTGTTGTGATAATGCTGCTGTGAACATGGGTATACTGATAGATGTTCATGTCCCTGCTTTCAATTCTTTTGGGTATGTTCCCAGAAATGGAATTGCTGGATTATGTGGGAATTCTATCTTTTTCAGGCTTAATTAAGCCACTTTATTTTTCTTGTATAAACACACTACATAGTAACCACAGCTGGAACCTGGGTCTTCTGCGTGGAGGCTCTGGTGTGGGTCTTCACTAGATGGTCAGTGAATTCCTGATAGGGAGATTTGGGGAACACTGTCTATTTCCAGAGGTCAGAGGTTAGACAGCTGAAGATCTTAGAGGTGGCCTTGCCAAAGTTGCCCAGGGGACAGTGCAGCCCCTGGCTGAGATACAGTAGTCATCAATACTGGCCATTGGTAGCAGCTGTGGCACTGTCTGCCACACCAGCCTCATTATGTGCCCCAACATCACAAGACAATGCCTCTGTGAGCTTCACAGCCTGGGCCCAGAGCACAGCTGCAACCCCGGCCCCAGATAGCACTGCCAAGCTTCTGTGGAAGCTGCCTAGACTCCTTCTGGGCCTTCAGGCCCTCCCACAGCACTGGCATCATCTGCCATTTGGTGTTTTCTTGGAGAAGAAGGGTAATTCCATTTTAAATTTTTGGGGAACTGCCATACTGTTTTCCATAGCTGCTGCACCATTTTACATTCCCATCAGCAGGTCACAAGGATTTCAATTTTGGCACATCCTCAGCACTTATTTTCTTTTTTCTTTTCTTTTTTTTTTTTTTTTGAGACAGTCTTATTGTGTTGCCTGGCCTAGAGTGCTGTGGCGTCAGCCTAGCTCACAGCAACCTCAAACTCCTGGGCTCAAGTGATCTTCCTGCCTCAGCCTCCCAGAGTGCTAGGATTACAGGTGTGAGCCACCATGCCCAGCCCATATTCTATACTTTTGATAGTAGTCATCCTAATGGGTATGAGTTGAAATTTCCTTGTAGTTTTGGTTTGCATTTCCCTAATGATTAGGGATTGATTTGCATTTTCCTAATGATGTTGAGCGTCGTTTCATGTGCTTGCTGACTGTATATCATCTTTGGAGAAATGTCTATTCAAGTTTCTTGCCCATTTATTAATCAGGTTGTTTGTTTTTTGTTGTTGAGTTTTAGGAGTTCTCTATATATTCTGACTGTTAATCCCTTACCAGATGTATGATTTGCAAATATTTTTCCCCATTCCATGGATTGCCTTTTTACTCTTTGACAGTGTAACCTTTGATACACAAAAGTTTTAATTTTGATAAAGTTCAATTTGTCTGTTTTTTCTTTTGTTGCCTGTGCCTTTGGTGTCATATTCCAGAAATGATTGCCAAATCCAGTATCATGAAGCTTTTGCCCTATGTGTTCTTTGAATAAGAGTCTTAATAGTTTTAGCTCTTTTTTTATTTTTAATTTAAATTTTATTTACATTAGAGTAATAGATGTACAAATACATTTTTCACTCCCACTCATTACAGATTTTGACTTCTCAGAACCACTCACTCTGGTCTTTTAGCTTTTTTTTCTCCTATTTGCATTTACATCTTGAAATAACAGACTTAAAATAGTGCATTTTGATTTTCAAATTTTAGATATTATCTCTTGATTTTTTACCATGGGTAAAGAGAATTTAGTATTCACTTTAGCTACACATACCTCCCCTCTCCCCTTTTCCCCAATGTATTACTTTAAGTTTAATTAATATTCAGTATTATGACTATGACATAAATGTTCTTCAAAGTAATGCCATGCAATGTGTAATTTCTTACTTGTAATATTTTTTAAGTTTTCTCTAATGTTAATAATTGCATTTATTATTCATTTTCTTAGTCCTCTATATCTCTATTACTAATTTATTACCAAATTCTCCTCTGGACCTGTCAAACTTGTCAGAAAATGATAAAACACATCTGGAAATCAACATATTCGACTAGTTTTAGCTCTTATGTTTGGGTCTTTTGAATACACTGTCATTTTTGTAACATCCTATTGTTTACATGGGCCAGCCCTATTCAGTGTGGGAGGGGACTAGACAAGTGTATGAGTACTAGGAGGCTGGGGGGAGGGGGCGGTCATTGGAGGCCATCTTGGAGGCTGGCTCCCACAATAATCGAGGTACAAAGTTTTAAACATTAAGTAATTCTAAAATTACTTAATGTTTCATAAAAATGGGAATCCCTTGCCCCTTCTCTTTCCAGTTACCCAGCCTTATTTCCATGCCCTAGAGATAACTACTTTTAACTTTTTTTAGCTTTGTCTTCTGTTATTTACCTTCATATTTCTAAATCGTATGTTTATTCTCCCATTTTTGGATTTTTTAATTTTAGATACTATCTCTTAACTTCTTATCTCAAGATGGAGATTTAGTGGTCTTGTACTACGCTTCTTCCCCCCATTCCACCATTGTGCCCATGTGCACACACATGTGCTGCCCTTCCTCCAGTCTTTGCGGTAGACTTAGAGTACAGTTTTTGGTTAGGTCAGTATTCACTGTTTTCACTGCCATGGCTGTGACCTTGGGAACTTTTGGACCTCTTAGAATCATCATTTCTTCTCCTGTTTATTTCTCTGTCATCTGGTCTGACTTTCTGGGGGATTCCCTAAATAATTTTCCATACTCTCTACTTCCCTAACTCTGACTTGGTTCATGTTGTAAAGTTAGGAAATGTTCTAAGTTTCAAATTTCTTCCATTTCAGGACAATTTACACAGGGCTACAAACTGGGGGATGGGGAGGGGGGATATTTATATTTATTTTTTTCTTATTTTCTATACACTGTAATATTTGTGTACATACTTTTAAAAAATTAGTTAACCACTATGTAGTTTTCCAAAATATGAATGTACCATAATTTATTTTGTCATCCTCCCATTAAGGGGCACGAAGTTGTGTCCAGTTGAGGCATCAGCAGTGCACATACGCAAGTATTTCTAGAGGGTGAATTCCTAGAAGTAGAATTTGTTGGATCAAATGATATGTTCACTTTGAATTTTTATAGATACTGTCAGATTGGCATCCAAAAAGCCTATCCCAGTATACCCTCCAATCTGGAGTACAGAAGCATGCCCTTTTCCCCGCACCCTTGCCAACATTGCATACCCCACTGATCTTTCTGTCTGTTCCTCTGCACTGTCGCTTATCCCTTTCATACAGATACTCTTCCGTTTTTACTGATGATGAAATGAGGAATAGACTCTGTCTTCAGATATATTACTTCAGCGGTGCTTTGTTTTGGGCAGGAGCACAACTGAGAGGGGCCCAAGAAGCAAGAGGGTAAAGGGTCTCAGTGGGCTCTTTCTTTTCTTAATGGCACTTAAGACTAGAAAGAATCCCTATGAGTCAAGTTCATCTTTTCCAACACTGCTCAGGTCTTTTTCTCCTGTTTTTTTCTTTTTTGATTGATTTCACCCAAGGAGCCTGATCTTCCCCCCTCCCTAAGTAATGAATAACCAGAAAAAGTCATAGAACCCGGCAAACTAAGTGAAGGAAGCTTAAGGAAAATATTAAAAAGAAAGAAAAGTGTTTGATGTACTTTTAATATAAAATGTGGAAAAAGTAGAAAAAAGGTGGGGGGGGTGGGGAAAGGAGGGAGGAAGGAGATTATTCACGGTAATGGGAACCAAATGTTGGCTGGGAAAACTGCAGCATTCTCACACTCTTCCTGTAAACCCTGCGGCTTTTCCAAGTGATAATAATTGAGAGCTGACGTACAGGACACGCCTTAACCCTTCCCTACCTGGACAGTTCCTCTGAGTCAGCATCAGAGGTGGCATCCACCACTTTTGAAGAAGTCCTGTTTATGGAGAATTTGTGTCCCTCTTGCCACCATGGCAAAAAGAAGGAAGGTGGAGGCAAGTATTGAAACAGAAAACACCTGCTTGCTAAAACACCCTATTGCAGTATGACTAAATTTCTCTTCTGGGTACCATAAGCGGCCTACTTGACCCATAGCTTACCAGGTTTGCCTGACTGTATCTTCTCCCCTTGCTGTCTTGAGGGGGACTTAAAAAGGAGTTGAGAACCTCCTGTGACAGGCAGTCTTTCTCCATCAGTAATAATCCCATCACTCGAAAAACCTATAGTCTGAAGACGACCTAGGTGCCAGTGTGGCAATGTGTGCACTTATGTGGAGACTTGGCCTCTGTTTCTATTGGAAGTCAGCTCTTGCCACTGTGGCATTGAGATGTAAATACTATTCTGAGCCCAGGGGCTTTTCCTGACCTTATGACTTCCAGCTGGTCAAGGACAGGCACTGCCTCTTGGCCTAAGACCAGTCATCTAAGGAGGGAGGAGAACAAAAGGGGCTACTAAGTGCAGTTCCTTTTTCAGGTGGATCTTCACATCCATTTAGATTTGAACTTTTTTCAGGCACCTTTAAAAGTCCATTTTGTACAAGTAAGAAAAGAAATCTTATTTTTTGTGTCAACAATTTCCCTTTTCAGAAGGGCTGCCACCAAGTATAAGGCAGTGGTAACAATAGGGCAGGCAGTTAGTTGAACAGGCTACTTAACCTCCATGTGCCTCAGTTTCCTCTTTGGTAACATGAGGCAAAGGTTAAGTGAGATAAAGCCTGCGAAACATTTAGGCCTGTGCCTGGCTCTTTTTCTCTTCATCTTGGTCCTCATATTGCATAAGCTAAAACTAAAACTGAAACATCTCTTTTGTTTTAAGTGAGATCTTTGGGATTATTGTATAGTTTTTCATTTTACATTTAAGTCTGTGATCCATTCTGAGTTAATTTCTGTGTGAGGTCTGAGGTTTAGGTTGAGGTTCATTTTTTTGCCTATGTATGTAAAATTGCCCCAACACCATTTGTCAACAAACAAATGGCTTTAAAAAGTTACTGTTCCTCCATTGTGTTGGTTTTGCAACTTTGTCAAAAATCAGTTGAGCATATTTGTGTGAATCTTTGGGTGAGTTTAGTATTTCCAAAACAAAAGCCTATAGCAGGGCCGGGCGCGGTGGCTCACGCCTGTAATCCTAGCACTCTGGGAGGCCGAGGCGGGTGGATTGCTCAAGGTCAGGAGTTCGAGACCAGCCTGAGCGAGACCCCATCTCTACTAAAAATAGAAAGACATTATATGGACAACTAAAAATCTATATAGAAAAAATTAGCCGGGCATAGTGGCGCATGCCTGTAGTCCCAGCTACTCGGGAGGCTGAGGCAGTAGGATCGCTTAAGCCGAGGAGTCTGAGGTTGCTGTGAGCTAAGCTGACGCCATGGCACTCACTCTAGCCTGGGCAACAAAGTGAGACTCTGTCTCAACAAAAAAAAAAAAAAAAAAAGCCTATAGCAATAACAGTTGGTTAGAAAATCTTTAGTATGGCTATTTTAGGTTCTATTAATAATTTTCTATTCCTGGTTGTAACTGTGGAGACATACAGACTTAGGTTCAAAAGCAGCTCTTTCACTTACTGTGTGTGTGCTCTTGCAGAAGTTATTTAACCTAAGCCTCAGTTTCCTCATCTGTGAAATGGAATAATACCTGTCTCAAGGGGTTGCTATGAAGGCTAACAAGATAAGGCATTTAAAGAGCTCAGCTTGGAGTCAGCCATTTAGAAATCCCTCACACTAACAGTGGTGGTGAGACTTGGCTGTCTCCATTCTTGGCCACTGTAAGTCACACTCACTCATGCCTTTTGCATTCCCTAAACCTTAACTTTTTTTAGCATTTTCATTGCAGCTTCATCGTAAGCACATGAGTGATTCCAATTAAAGCTGTTGTGCTGTGCTTTGCTTAAATGGAAGTTTTGACCAGTCACATTTCTGTTTCTGAATATGTGAGAGATCTGTGTCTTACCAACTTTATTACAGCATCTCTGTACCTTCCTCAGCTCCCTCCATTTAGCCACAGTAGCTCTCCTATTGTCCCCTGCTCTTTTATATACTAGTCTTCTGCCTGGAATTTCCTTTCCAGTTGACAACTTGCCGGTCATCTTTTGAGACCCAGGGAGAATGTCTTTTCTACTTTGAAGCCTTCCTTGATTTTCCTTCATACCAAATTATTTTCTAAAGCTAATATCTTATTCCCAGCATTCTGATATACAGAGAGTTTAGGGAGTAGCAGGAGATTTTTCTTAATTTAAAAAAGTAGGCCGGGCGCGGTGGCTCACGCCTGTAATCCTAGCACTCTGGGAGGCCGAGGCGGGTGGATCGCTCAAGGTCAGGAGTTCGAGACCAGCCTGAGCGAGAGCGAGACCCCGTCTCTACTAAAAATAGAAAGAAATTATCTGGCCAACTAAAATATATATAGAAAAAAAAATTAGCCGGGCATGGTGGCGCATGCCTGTAGTCCCAGCTACTCGGGAGGCTGAGGCAGTAGGATCGCTTGAGCCCAGGAGTTTGAGGTTGCTGTGAGCTAGGCTGACACCACGGCACTCACTCTAGCCAGGGCAACAAAGTGACACTCTGTCTCAAAAAAAAAAAAAAAAAAGTATACACATATTTTTAAAGTACATAAATATATCCACTATATGTTGACATTAATATTAAATGATAACAGCAGAGACAAGATTAGAATGAGACATGCCAAAGTACTCACCATGTTTACAGAATGGCACTATGGGTGAATTTTTTTCTCCTTTACACTTTTTAGTACTTATACATTTTTATAGTCACATGTTTTTAATCTTTAAATTAGTTTTTATATCATTTGAAGTGCCCTGTACTTCATATTAATTGACGTTAATTCATGTGTATTTCTCCCTTATTTTGAAACGGTAAGATTCTATTCCGTCATTTGTTAAAGAGAAGAACAAAAGAAACAAAACTAACATTTATTGAGTGCCCAATTTGTGCCAGATTGTGTGCTTTGTATGATTTATCATATTTATTTCTGAAAACATGACTATAATGTAGACATTGTTTTCTTCATGCATAAATGACAAAATAATCTTAGCGATGTTACCCTTTCTCCATGGTCACATATCACATAACTGATGGCGTAGGAATTTGAGTCCAGCTCTTTCTGATGTAAAGCTCATGCTTTTTCGTTTCTTTAACATCCCTACTTTTAGAGAGAGAAAAATCAGTACCAGTCTTTCCACAATAGCACCCCAGACCGGTCTAGACCTATTTATTGATGATAATGTTCAAAGAAGAGATGGAAATATTTCTGAAAATAAACCATCACTGGTGGAATATACAAAACAATCTTCCTGTGGACAAAAATGAAGAAAAATTAAGTAGCTGAAACAATATAATTCAACATTACAAATATCTTTATTGTAGTCTATGTATTTGTACAGTTTTTTACTTTTGCCAGACACCAATGTCATAGAGAGACTTTATATGTGGGCAGAAAATATCAAGAGCCTAAAGAAGCTAACTATACATATATGGCTTGTATTTACAATTTAAATGTCTACTTGCTTTGTATGCTGACTTTCCTGGATATATTAATTTTTTTTCACAGATTTGAGCCAGCAGGTCAGGCAAATTAGGATGGCTGTTTTAGATGGTGGGGAATTATATAAGGGAAATCTTGTGACTCTAGGGGATGGAAATTGTGGATTTTTTTAGTCCTCTTGGTTTTTTACAATGTCCTGATCATACAAGTGTTGGTCAACATGTCTTATAGCTGTGATCTGTTATTTTAGCTATGATTTAGCAAGCATATATGGTTTATAGCTATGGTATTTTAGAAGGGAACCATGCTATCATGAAAAGGATATAAAGAAGAGGTAATAAGAGATGTCCCTGTTAGTCTCCACACCACTTATGGACTCAGTATGTGGGGAATTAGGCCATAAGACAGACATAGAGATGAATCATGCATTTCATCATTGGTGAGTGTGCTGTCTGAATTTTGAGCTCTAGAGGCAAAGAATTATGTTGGATTCAGTCCCTAAGATACAAATTCTGTATTCCTATTTTTACCACATTCATACCAAATCTAATTAGCTTCTCTATACTGAGAGGGCACAGATTAACCATATGGGAATATTGGTTTGTGATTATGTCCCATTGAACCTCAAAAATAAGACTGTAAATAAGAAATAATAGTAGCTAATAGTAATTAAAATGCCTTAATGTACCTTAACTCTTTTAATAGCTAACTTTTACCATGTACCAGCAGGAAAAGCTGTTCTGAAAGCTTTATATGTATTAACTGATTTAGTGCTTACAGCTGCTATATGAGGTAAGTACTATTATCATCCTCATTTTACAGATGAAGAAACTAAGCATAGAGAAATGAAATGAGGGCTGGTTGTGGTGGCTCACACTCACAATCCTAGCACTTTGAGAGGCCAAGGCAGGAGGATTGCTTAAGGCCACGAGTTCGAGACCAACCTGAGCAACATAGTAAGACCCCATCTCTGCAAAAAAATAGAAATTAGCTGGGCATGGTGGTGCGTGCCTGTAGTCTCAGCTACTCAGGAGGCTGAGGCAGGAGGATACTTGAGCCCAGGAGTTTAAGGTTTCAGTGAGCTATGATGACACTGCTGCACTGTAGCTCCTACAACAGAGCGATACCCTATCTCAAAGAAAAAAAAGAAATGAAATGAAGTAACTTGCCCAAGATGACACAGTTGGTGAATAGCAGTCAGGATTGAAGTCCAAGCAATATGGTGGCAAAATCCATGCTCTTAACCACTCTGCCAGTGATACTTCTTATGTGTCAGAATCACCTGACGGGCTGCTTAAGGCACACAACTCTGGCCCTAACCAGAGTTTCTGATTTCAGGAGGCCTGGAGTGAGGCTCAATTATTTTCATTTTTAGCAAATTCCAAGGTGAAGCTGATACTGATGCTGCTGGTCCAGGGACCAAGCCTTGAGAACCACTGTTCTATGCTATGCTATGGTTGGGGCATAGCATAGAACAAGTGAACTGGTAATGAAGTGGCATTGCGTGGACCAGGGTGATGTGTTTTCAATGGTCTGATCCTATCAGAGATAGGTGCTTACATTTCATGCCAGCTGTGACTTTGGACTAGCTCCTGTAACCAATCTCGAACAAGTTTCAGTAGTCGTGTCTCAGCATAACAAAGGCAAGTACCACTCTAGCTGTGTCATTGACTTGATTAATAAGAGGCCGATTCCTAGTATGATGAAAAGTTGTTCCCATAGATTGTATGTTGAAGGTAGTTTGCGAATGGATTCCTAAGAAGCAGTTCATGTATATACTGCAGTAAGAAAAGGGCTTGACCATAAGTAAACATTTTATTTTCCTCCCTTTGGCCCTATTACTTAAAAAAAAAAAAAAAGAAATCTCCTTTCTTATGATTTCCCCAGTATTTCCCCTATTTTATAAAAAACATCTTTATTTATAAAGAAAGAAAAAGGACAGGTGGAGAAGAATTTTTTTAAAAGGTGGAGTTTTGGAATTGTCTCCTATTTCCCTTGGCCAATTGAAGAAACGGGGCAGAGGCAGGTTACTAGAGCCAGAAAAGCTGTAGACTTGACTGTTCCAAGTTGCCTGATGTTTTGCTTCCTGGGGAAAAGAGGAGAAACGAAGGGAGCCTAACTGATGTGATGGGGCAGGAATTCTAAATTTGTGATACTTTGCAAGCTGTTTATGTGCACTAAGTTTGAACCCAGCTACAATTCAATGTAGAAGTTCTTGGAAACTGGCATGACAGCTGCCCTAGACAATCTGCACATTGACTTTCACTCTAAAAACTTTTCCTGGCTTGCCTTTGCAGCGTATGAAAGCTAGGTGATGGTGGTCCAGTTTTACAAGGGCCAGCTGTGCTTGTGTGTGCCTATGTCACTGTCACAAGGCTTCAGACTTTTCCCTTGATTTGATAAAAATCCTGCTGAGCCGGACTCAGTCTTCGTTGTTGAATGAACTCGTGTCAGGGAGTTCTCCTTTGGCTTTCTTAAAGGTCATTCTTTGCTCACTTTTTTTTTTTTTTTTAGTTCACAGCTACATTTTTCAGGCTTCATGTGGTATGTTGGTTATGCCAAAATAAAGAGCTGGATCAAAGACATTTCTTGTTCATAAGGCTAAGGATCAATCTGTCTTTTCAGATCCAGACTGCTAATAGATAAAGGAGCAAGCAGTCTCTATCTACATAACTGGCTGATTCCCAGAATCCTAAGTTGCCTTCTAGAACAGTGCTGTGAACTTAACCTTTTGAAAGATTTGGTTTTATATCCAACTTTGTGTTCCATAAAGCTTGCTCCCAGAGTCTCTGCCAGATGTACTAAGAAATCCAACTTTGTCCTTATTTCCTCCTCCTGGGGACCATTCCATCAATCATGGAGTGGTAGGGGTGTGGAGACAGCAGAAGTCTGGTTCACATTCTGTATCCATCGTCAAGTCCAACTGGCTGGGATCTCACTGTACTTTTAAAGGACAGGCATATCAGCTCCTAGCTTTTGACATGATACCTCAGTGTGTTCTCCCCATTATGTCATTGTCACCTAGTTATTCAATAAAATCAAAGTAAAGTTAGCGAAAATATCCTACTCAGACATCTTCCCATCATCACTACTGCTACTTTTTCTTTTTCTATATCTCTGCTTATTGAATGAATAATCAGAAGCCTCTCCTCTCAATTGCTTATAATTCTGTATTACAAATTAGAGATCTTATTTGGATCCTGCTCATGTTCTTAATCTATTTTGATACTTACATCTTTTTTTTTCCAGCCTTTTTTGACTTTCAGCCACCTTATTCTAATTTGTTGTCTTACTTTCCCTCTCAGTTTCTCTTTTAAGATGTGTAGTAAACAAAAGGTGGCATATTTATCTTGTGAGAGCTAATTATTATAATATACAGTCTCTTTCTTATTTAGGTTCTTAGTTTTCAGGGCCTATCTGTGTCCTATCCAAACCTTTAATTCATCTGGGAAAAATGAAACTCACAAGAGTCAAAATAGTGAATCAATCTTATTTTCTCTATTAAATTACTGTGTCCAAAGAAGAGAAGTTCTTATGATTACTGATTTCTGATTTATGTTTCTAGTGATTATGATAGTGATTTAGTTCTATGATTTAATACACAACAAAGGAACTCATACACTGGGAAAAGAAGGGAAGAGAGAGAAAATAAGTTAGAGACTGATGATATAAACTGGTAATTGAGATGTCAATTTCAGGCCAAAATCTAACAGATTAGCAAACTAATGAGTTGGCAGCCCTTAGAGAAGGAAAAGGGAATAACTTAAGCCCCAGCATTGATTCATTAAAAAAATAAGTCATGCTAGACTAACTTCATTTCCCTTCATGGTAGAATTACTTTAGTAAGAGAAGACCAGGGGACTAAAAAAGAATTACTGTAACTGGATTTCAGCAAGCCATAATGAAATCTGGTGAGCACAAAAGAGACATGTGAATATGATAATACTGTCATTAAGAATATCTGGTAACTAAATGGGCAACTGTACCCAAACAATGAATCAGTGTAAATTTGAGAATTAAGTCTCTGGGACTGTCCTTGGCTCACTAGTTTACCATTTTTATCAATGAATTCATTCATCCATTCATATTTATTTAGGTGCCTACTATATGCTAGGCATATATGTAGATATACCTATATATGTAGAAGACATATGAATCCTGTGTTCAGATGACATGAGGTAGGAATTCCATGGAATAGTGAATACTTTGGATGACAATCAGGATTCAGAATGACTTAAACAGGCTAGAATGATGAATCTAATTTCATGGAATTTAATAGAGAAAAGCATACAGCCCTTCACATGGGTTCAAAAATTCAAGTGTGAAGAAGGCTTAAGGGTTTATGTTGACTTTAAGTGTAATAGAAGTTAACAATGGGATAAGAGCTGCCAAAAACCAATATTATCATGGGGAAAATGTTCATAACTTATTGCCAGATGAAAAACACAGGCTATAATGCAGATAATACAGAATCACTCTGTGCAAGGGAAATGCAGAGAAAGAATATACATCAAAATGTTGACAGAATGTTTATAGTAGACAACTTTGGTTGTTGGATAATGGATGAATTTTGTTTTAGGCCTTTCTTTTTGTGTTTCTCAGGTTTAAGGCATTGAGAATATGCTTTTGCTCCTTAAAAAATTTCATTTGTTTTGTTTCATTTTGAAAAAGTGAAAGGGAGTGTTGTCACTGCTGGTAACCTAGGCTTGGGGGTGGGGAGGAGGATTTTGATAATCTTCCTCATTCATCCGTGCTCACATCCAGTGCCTGAACCGTTGCCACTCCCTGGTAATCAGCATTATTAGAAACTCTGCCACTGCCCCACAGGAGCCAGTACCCTGCCCAAAATTAGCTGGCTTGGCTTGGAGCAACAGGCTTCCTTCATGACGAAGTCCCCTCAGCCACGCAGCAGCTGTCTCTGGTGGGTAAGACGGGCAAATGGACCTTGCTCTCCTGCTCACACATCTGAGTGACTCTGAAGTCCTTTTGTGGATCCACTAGTTTGGTTCCCCTCATTTATCACCCCGGTTTTCCCACAGGGACACAAGACTTGGTAAGGGGATTACAAACACTACTTTGCCTCTCTTCTTTCTCAGAGGTAATACCTGTTCCTTTGTGCCCTTATTGGCTTTTTTGCCCCAGAAGTTTGGGTTCACTTTCCACAAGAAGAATGTTAATAATAGCAACTATCAATAACATTTATTGAACATTTATTATGTGTGCCAGACATTGTGCTAAATGCTTTATATGGATTATTGCATTGAATTATTGGACCAACACTATGAAGGGTGGGATTGATTTTTACTCTCAATTCACAGCAGAGGAAACCAAGGCACAGAGAGGTTAAATATGTTGCTTTTAGCAATAGAGCAACAATTTGAACCTAGCAATCTTGTCCTCAATCCCAGCTCTTGGTCACTAAGCTGCTGCCTCCCATTCTGAGAGTGGTGCAGTTCAGAACCTGTGGTGTGGATCCAGGGCTACAGGGCCTCCGCTACTCCAGAATTCTCTCACTAACCCAGCCCTTGCATTGGGTTTGATTCCTTTCCAGCACCCAAAACCTTTTATTTCTTTTTGCCTTCTTTTTTGGATTATTTCTTTATTCCTTTCCCAGGAGCGTTTCATCCTCTCAAATAAACAAAATATTTAAAGGTTTTTAAGCCCTTTCACCCTGTTCCTAAGCAGGAAGATCAGCTTACACTTATAATTTCATATAGTTCTGTGCTTTTGACCTAGCATATAGGTTGTCAAAAGTTCACATAGTTTTTCCAGATTATTTCTGAGCTTTTCAGTATCTCTAATACTATCCCTATTGTACTCTAAGTCTTCGTGCAGAAGAACTATTTCAATCTGACTCCATAGGTTCAAAATAGGGAGGTAGAAGAATAGCTCAAGGTACAAATTCAAAGGTAAAAAAAAATTTAGTTTCTTTAGTATCAGAATTTTTAGAGATAATTTAAAAATCATATTGTAACACATAAATATGGATCAAAGCCCCTGTCACCATGAGCGTGAACTCATGGCAGGTCCATCTAACTCATTCTACTTAAATAATGTTAGGCACAAATTTCATTTGGCTAGCTATCAGTGTTCCCAGTCAACAGTCGCCAACAGTTGTTAGCAGTCACAGTTAACTTGTAATTTACCTTTTAGATTAATTTATTAGTAGACTCTTTCAGTATTTATTTTTATATCTAAATGCAATTTGACTTCTATTTTTTCACTATTGGAAGTAGTTCTCATCATTCATTAAATGCATTTCCTAAAGCAGATTTTTTTTTTCTTTACTGTGCTTATACTGTGCAATTTTAATGCAAAATTTAACTATCATGACCCCTTGACTCTCTTCTGACTGCATATGACTTTTAATGATATAGTGTATGTTCAGGCTCAGTTTTTCAGAGCCAGCCTTTCTTTCTACCTTTCATCCATAGTGCTGATTTACATCATTATTGTCACTCTGTTTGCATTTCTTTCACTTTTTCAGAACTTCATGCCAGATTATTTGTTCCATGAGACTAATATGATTTTCATCACCATCATTGTCATTTAAGCTAATTCTTCTTGACTCTCTGCCTAACACTGTTCCCCCTAGCCTTTAAACCCCCATGTTAATACCACCTATGCCAAAGTCCTGCCATTCCTGACTTTTTTCCACCACCTCCTTTTCCCTATGGACTCACTGAACAAGTCACTCCTCTAGATCATGAGCTTTTTGAGAGCAGGAACTATGTGTTTTTCTTCTTGGTAGTCCCTGAGTACCTAGGAACAGTCTCTAATAAAATAAATGTGGATTGAATTGCACTGAAATTTATCTATGGGATAAAATATAAAATACAACTGCCTAAAGGCACTCAAAGGTGAACAAAAGCTGATTGATACTGGAGAGGAATCAACATTCAGAAGAAGAAAATTGCCAGGGGTTAGTTTTCTGTTTTTCTTTGTTGCCTTTTAACCTGAGTCACAGTTTGTACCAAATGGAGCAGATAGAACTTGCACAAAGATCTGCAGTCTAACTGGCTTGATGAACTGGAGGATGAGTCCATATCTGTTGGAAAGTGAGAGAGTTACCCTAGAAAAGAGGCATCCAGAAAAGGGGAGCCTAAATTCTCTGCATAAAATCTGCCCAAATCTCTGACTGATCTCAACTAATGCATTAGCAGCGCATATTCCAAACCATACAGCTAAAGCAAAAAGAACAACACAGAGATCTGAGCTGCAGCCCCCTGAGGGGAAGAAAGAATTGCAATTTGAGTTAAGCCAAATTAATCACTTGCTTAAAACACATACACACATATTCTTTGGAGCAACATAATATAATCCAGTCTCTACAACATGCCATTCACAATATCCAGGATATAATATGAAATTATTCAACGTATGAAGAAATAGGAAAACTTGACCTATCCTCAGAATAAAGGATTATCAGTGGAGACCAATCCTTAGAAGGCCCAGTTGATGGAATGGAATTAATAGACAAGGATTTTAAAATGACTGTTATAACTATGCACAAAGACATAAAGGAAAATATGCTTTAATGAATGAAAGATATGAAATCTCAAGACAATTTCCAGATGGAAATTGTGAAACTGAGAAAATGATGTTTGAAATACAGAATAGATTATTTTTAAAATATTGAGTCTTCCAGTGAGTCAACATGGTACATCTCTGGTATTTATTTTGGTTTTGTTTAATATTTTTCAGTAATGTTTTATAAGTTTAGAGTAGTGATCTTACACATTTTCCATTAGATTTCTTCCTTAGTATTTGGTATATTTTTATGGATAATAAGTGGTATTGCTTTTTAAATTTCATTTTCCAAATTGCATATGACTAGTATGTAAAACTATAATTACATTTTGTTTATGGACCATGATTCCTACAACCTTGCTACATTTCTTTATTAGTTCTAGCAGTGGTTTTATAAAGTTTATAGGGTTTTCTGCATAAACAATGATTTGTCAGTGAATAATGATATCATTTTTTTTCCTCGCAGTATTACATTAGCGAGGTTTTCCATAACTAGTGTTGAATAGAAATGTTTCCTAGTTTACCAAGAATTTCTGTGATGAATGAGTATTAAATTTTGTCAAATGTATTTTCACATCTAACAATATTATCATATGATTTTTCTTCGTTCCCTTAATGTGGCAAATTACATGATTGATTTTTTTTAAAATGTTAAACCAGCCTTGCATTCCTGTGGTAAATGCCACTTGGTCATGATATATTATCCTATTTTAGTAGATAGATCGATAAATAGATAAATTTTATTTGCTAATATTTTGTTAAAGCTTTCTGTTTGTATGCATTCATCAGGCATATTGGTCTGAAAAGACCAAAAGAAAGCAATTTTCTGTACTTGTAAATATCTTTTCCAGATTTAGATATGCTAACTTCATAAAATAAGTTGGGACATTTTCCCTTCTGTTTTCTTTTCTGAAAAAGTTTGTGGAAGATGGGAGTTATTTCTTCCTTAAATGCTTGGTAGAAATTCATTTTGAAACCATCTGGGCTTAGAGTTTTCTTTCTTTATAAGAAAACGTTAAGGCTTTTTTAAAGGGTTGATTAGTTTCTTTAGTATATATTGCAATAGGTCTGTAGTTCTCAGAGTGCTGTTAATGGACATAGGGACAGGGGAAGGTTAGGATGACAGGGATCCTCAAGATTTTTTAAGAAGCCAATAGAGTCAAAACCATTTTTATACTAATATTAAGATGGTTTTTGCTTTTTTCACTGTGTTGATATTTGCACTGATGGTACAAAAACAATGGTAGGTTTGTACAACTGCTCATGCCTTAGTACAAATCACAGCAGTAGCACCAAACTGTAGTAATAATCATTTTCTTTACCACCGTAGCATTTGCACTTAAAAGAGAAATGCCAGTGTTACTTAAGAGTGTCCTTAATAAGCAGTAATTATTATTTTATTAAATGTCAACCCTAGAGTATGTATCTCTTTAATGTTCTGTCTGACAAAATGAGATGTACACATAAAGAACTTTTGCATACTGTATGGTAGTTGTCTCCAGGAAGTGCTGTTGTGTCTGAGCTGCAATTTGAACTAGCTACTTTTTTCATGAAACAACATTTTTACTTGAAAGAACATCTGATAGACAAACTGTGGTTATTCAGATTTGGATATTAGGCAGCCATTTTCTCAAAAATAAACAGTGAAAAAACTGATCACTTCAGGGAATACAACTGATGGTATTTGTCGTCCATGATAAAAGTCTAGTTTTCAAGGAAAAATTAGACTTTTGGAAAACTTACATTTACCACTGTGACAGCTTCCTAACACTTAAAGACTTTTCTGATAAGATTGATGGTGATATTAACGAATGTGATTTTTTTATATATTGTATAATGAAATGTGTCAACATTTGGAAGGTCTGTATAACTCTGTGAACCGATATTCCTAAAGATTAGTCCTTGATGTTACAAAATCTTGCATGGATAAAAGATCCATTCAAAGTACAAGATAGACCAATGGAGTATGAAAAGTTCCTTGATTTGGTTTCTACATTGCAACTGCCCTTAGACTATTACTTGTTGGGTTTTGAAGAAGAACAAAGAAGAATATCCACAATTTCTCTGAAAAGAACTTATTCTTTTTTTCTTTTTCTTTTTTTTTTTTTTTTTGAGACATAGTCTTGCTGTTGTCACCCTGGCTAAAGTGCAGTGGCATCATCATACCTCACTGCAACATCAAACTCCTGGGCTCAAGCGACCCTCCTACCTGAGTCTCCTGAATAGCTGGGACTACAGGCACACACCACCATGCCCAGCTAATTTTTTTCTATTTTTAGTAGAGACAGGGTCTCACTCTTGCTGATGTTAGTCTCAAACTCCCGACCTCAAGCAGTCCTCCTGCCTCAGTCTCCCGGAGTGGTAGGATTACAGCATGAGCCCATCCTTCATTGTTATCATACACTTGGTGAAAGAGTTGGTAGACGGATACACTGAGTCTCTGTGGCTGGGGAGTCAGTGATTCTTATACAGTACATCACACCAGCCTACACATGGGTGTTAAAAGTTTGTCAGAAGTTTAGCCGGTTGTGGCTTACGCCCATCTATGGCAGATTCTTCCTCCTCCCAGGGATCCATCCTGAGTGAAAGTAGCCATGAGTTTCTCCTTTCCCAGGAAGGACTTGTCACCTGTATGTTCCCAGCATTTTGCTGGATTTTAAATAAGTATGATTTAGCAGCTTATTCAGGTTTTTGTTGTTGTTGTTTTGTTTTTTGTTAAGGTAGCAGTGACAGTCTCTTGAAACAATCTATAATACATCTTTCTCAGAAGCAGGAGTCCAACAGATACTTTTAGATGTTTGTGTATATGTGTGTTGTCTTTCATTTAACCACAAGAGAAGTAATGTCCATGATGGAGAATCAGGGAGCTATATTAAAATAGAAAGGGTTCCATTTTATTGTTTCTAGAAGTAGCGGTTAATAGTCTCCTTTGGGATCACCTGAGTTTTAACGGAGTCCCAGAAGCCTATCCAGCTCACTCTCACTCCCCCTTGAGCACCCTCTCAAGCATTAGGTTCTGGGCGCAAGGAAGGAAGCCACTACATTTAAATGGATGGAAGCCCGATTGAAAGACCTTGGGAAAACATTAGGACAGGAAACCATCAGTGTAAACATACAGTCCTTTCTCTGAGATCACCAATGAAGAGAAGAAGGTAGGATGATGGCTACCAAGGGATCACACTTCCAATCTCTGCGATGATCAGCTCTAATGGAGGATTAAGAAGTAGGTTTGAGCAGCAAACTGAATGCTTAAAAAGATGAATATAGGTTCCCCCTCCCCACCTCCACTATTTAGTAGATTGAAGAGGAGGCAGTTTCATCCCTCCCAGATAAACTGTCATAGTCCTCATCATAAAATAGTTGCAGTACAATTATAATAACCCTTTGGATGCTATTATACAGTAGGACTTTTCTTTTTGGTACTTGCAGCCCTTTTTATTTCACCATTATAGTGTACTGATGGCTCTAATATGGGCTAACTTTGCAACACAGAATCCTCTGCTGGTAAACTGGTAAGTTCATGTTTTCTATATACTACCTCAAAGAACTGTAGGGCTCTGGCAGCATTGAAATGGAATCATTGGGCAGGGGAAAGAATAGTAATAATAGTAGTAGTGGTGGTGGTAATACATTTTTAGAGCCCTTCCTATGTGCCAGTACTTTCACTGGTGTTAACTCTTTAAATTCCCACAACAACCATATGAGATACAGGTACTATTACCATATCCCCATTTTATAGATGAGAAAAGTTTAAGAAAAATAAAATCACAGAGAAGATGTAATGAAGGCTACAGTGGAAAGGATTCTTCCCTGCTTACTCTCTCTTTATCCATTTGGTCTTTGTGAATATGACCCAATTCCGGCTGTCCTGAGAGGCATTCGTATGTGGACACGCAATATTCATTCCATGCAGAGCCACTCCAATTTTGCCCTTGGAAATACTCCCCAAAGCCAAGGGAAAGCCCTACCACATTATCATGCCTCTCTGATCACACAGCTTCCTTATTCTGGCCAGCACTGCATTGTACGGCTCATGGGAGTCCTGCTATCATCTGGAGGATTTGTAGCACTTACTACAGAACTACTGTTTGGGATTGAGAATTTATAGACAAAGAAAATATAGCCTCTGCCATCCTTAAATGTCTATACATTCCATAAAGTACCATTGATGTAGATGGATATTCTTTCTTGTAAATAGTAAGGTTCTGGCCAGGTGCGGTGGCTCACGCCTGTAATCCTAGCACTCTGGGAGGCCGAGGCGGGTGGATCGCTCGAGGTCAGGAGTTCGAGACCAGCCTGAGCAAGAGCGAGACCCCGTCTCTACTAAAAATAGAAAGACATTATATGGACAACTAAAAATCTATATTCCAAAAATTAGCCGGGCATAGTGGCGCATGCCTGTAGTCCCAGCTACTCGGGAGGCTGAGGCAGTAGGATCGCTTAAGCCGAGGAGTCTGAGGTTGCTGTGAGCTAAGCTGACACCACGGCACTCACTCTAGCCTGGGCAACAAAGTGAGACTCTGTCTCAACAAAAAAAAAAAAAAAAAAAATAGTAAGGTTCTCCCCAGAAAGCACTTCCTTCATGACCTTAAAGTGTTTCTTTCAGAAGCAGCATTGCCATTTTGAGCAGCATTTTGCTGGCATGAGACTATTCCTTGCATTTCTGGATATTTAACACCCTTTCCCTCCACCTATTTAACATCAGCAATCCTCCCAGTCCCGATGATTGAAAGCACACCCACATAGTTCTGTCTACTGTCTAGAGGGGTGGGGCATCCCTTACGTGGTAGCTCCTGTTTGGCTGAGATTGGGTGAAGGAAGCTGGGATTGGGACAGTGGAAACACACTCTGTGTACAAATGTCACAGTCCTCGGCCTCTACCCCTACCCGTACACTCCTGTGACATCATATCATTCTCAGGAAATCTTGAAGCTGAAAGCATATCTTTATGGAGAGTGCAACTTCCTGTTGAGGAGATTGTGCTTTACATTTTGTAGATTCCTTCCAAGTTCCCTAAAACCAATAATCCGTTTGAGGGGACAGATATTAAAGCAGAGGGAAAAGTATACCCTTCAGCGTATATTGGCTGGAGGTTGCAGGTGTGCTGCAGTAAGGGCAGTTATAGAGAAAAACATTTCGTCCTGCAATGCCACCATGTAATATAGAAAATAAGATGAGGTTATAAATGCGTAGGCTAAGAAGAGAATGTAGTATTTAGAAAGACTTATATTGTTGCCTGTTAGCTACAAACGTTGTGAAGACAAAATGCAGCATAGTTCACTTGAAATCAAATGATCATTCCCACAGCTAACTCTTGGCTCTATATACCCTGTTCTAGAAATAATGTGAGATGATATTTACAGGGCATATGTATAATATTTTAGTATTGAGCAAAGAATAATATAAAAACACTAAATTTTAGAATGAATCTCAAAATTTTGGTGGGATAAGAAAATGTGTTACTACTAAAATAGAATTAATTGAGGTTCAAGAATGGGATGGAATTTTAGATGGAATGGAAACTATTAGATGCCATAGAAAGGAATATTTAGATATATAAACTTAGGCACCAGAAACGAGGGAAAGCCCAAGTTATGGTACACCTGGCCTCCTCCATGTCAGTTATAATAGCACTCGCATACTGCAGACCCCAAAGGCTTGTGCTTTAAGTGTGAGATACCGTGGCCTGAATAACACCCGCTGTAATTCAAAGCAAGCAAGTTTCTTGTGGCACTTATTACATTACACAGCTGAGCATTCCTGCCCCCACCCAGTGTTGCACTATAAAAATTCCTGCCTCTTTACTTAAAGCCTCTACTTGCTTGAGAAACTTCCTTTTGTGATTTGGAGACTGGGCTTATGTTACTGATGAGATTAAAAACAGATTTCATTATAAAAGTTTATGATGTTCCAGTCTGTTCAATATGTGTGCAGTTGGAAGAACATATCTCTTCTTATGCTAAGTCCCTTATTTGATCTTCTCTTGCCCACTGTCTTACCCCTTTTACATCCATAGACCCCTGTCTCATGTTCGCACACCTGAGAACCTGTCCATGATCATCCCCACAAAAGGGGCCTGGTTACAGACTCGGATTTCTGATATACAGCACAAAGGCATTAAAGTGAATGCCTCCTGGGGATATTTGTTATTAAAATAGCTTTTAGCAAATAAAACTAATCTACCTAGCCAGTGAGATGAATTCTGATACAAGCCTCATCATTATATAAATCCTCTAATGTCTAATCTCTGAGTCTAGATTCTACCTATGGCCAGAAGCTTCTGTAACCAGAAAATGTGGAATGGAAGCAGAATCACTGTTGATGAATTTCCTGACCTTTGGTCCAGTTATCGTAAATAATAGTTCTACTCAAAGCAGTACCTGCCCTAATTGGTGTGGAATTCTCAAGGTTATTTAGCCAAGGCAGTTCCTGCTTTGTGTACCTTCCTGTCCCTTCCTTTTGTGTTCATCTCTTCATTGACTCAGCCTACTCCTGCCTTAACCCTGGATACCTTTCTCCATGCCCCACCTTCTGCTCACAGCTCACTCAGTTCCTTTAGCTATTCAGTCCATTTTGGGTGTGTTATCTTCAGTAAGCTGTTCTCTTCCCTTACTAATGAGAAAAGAGATAATAGGTTCCTCTGGCTCTCCTTTCCTAACTATGTAATCCTGTTTTACTCCCACTCAACACCCTACTTTGTGAATAGTGTTAACAGCTTATTAATGTATTAAGGTACTTATTTATAGTCAATCAGTGCTCACCACATTTCTCTATACCTCTGGGAGGCCCTTGGGAAAAGATGTCTTTTCAACTTTCTAATAGCATTACATTGAAGCATTTCAAGAGGGATCACTGAAGATCAAATGTCGCTCTAAAAAAAAATTAGCAAATAAGCTCTGAGCTTTTGGGTACTGTTCTCCAAGAAGATTAGCTGATGGTGTGTGATTGAGCAAGTGAACTGTGGGAGCCAAACCATGGGAGAAGATGAGCAATGGATGTGATATATCAGAGGTGAGATTATGTGGTAGAAAACCTGTCATCCATGGACTTCAGAATACGTTGCACAGACTTACCCTTAACTAGGGATTTGGAAATCTCTTTATTTGAAAGCGATTGGGAAACCAAACCAGGCCTGAAATGACCAGGTTACGAGGGAGGTCACATGCAAGAGAGGAGCATGGATTTCTGAGCTCGGCAAACATTTCACTTTGCTCCCTCCCACAGTGCTCTGTTGGGTCATTGGGACCCAGGCTATAAATAACCAGGTGGCCTTTAGGTCAGGACTCAAGAAGGTCTGTATACCCCCACCCAGTGTTGCTGCACTTCTGCCATTGAAATGACCATTAATGCCAAAGGAAAGAATAACACGATGATTTAAATCAATATGAATACTTCTCTCAAATTATTAATAGGTTCTGTTTCATTTTTCTAAGCCCATTAACCAGGGTCCAGGGTAAGATGATTCACTATGAGAGTCTTTATAATGTTTCTTCTATGTACAGTTTTCTTGCTGCTGGACTTCAAAAAGGAAAAAAGACCCCCTTAAAGAGGGTCTAGAAAAGAATAACCAAAAATGTTAAGGAGAAGGACTGCTAACTAAGGGTGTTCTCAAAATAAATGGGGACTTTAAAAAAAACTATATTAAAATATATGTAACATAAAATTTACCATTTTAACGATTTTTAAGTGTACAATTCAGTGGCATTTAGTACATTCACACTGTTGTATAACTATCACCACCATCCATCTCCAGAACTTTGTCATCATCCGAAATAGATACTCTATACTTATTAAACAATGACTCCCTGTTTCCTAGCTGTTGGCACCCACCATTCTACTTTGTTTCTCTAAAATTTGCCTATTCTAGGTACCACACATAAGTAGAATCATATAACATTTGTCCTTTTGTGACTGACTTATTTTACTTAGCAAATGTCTTCAGGGTTCTATGCACATGCTGAGGAATGTGTCAGAATTTCCTTTCTTTTTAAAGCTCAGTCATATTTCATTGTATGTACATGACACACTTTGTTTATCCATTCATTTAATGATGAACATTTGGACTATTGTGAATAACGCTACTATGAACATTAGTGTGCAGTTATCTGTTTTAATTTCAATTCTTTTGGTATATATCTCCAAGTGGAATTACTAGGTCATTTGGTAATTCTGTGTTTAACTTTTTTGAGGAACCACCAAAGTGTTTTCCACAGCAGTTGCACCACTTTACATTCCCACCAGCAGTGCACAAGGGTTCCAGTTTTTCCACATCCTTGCCAACACTTGTTATTTTCCAGTTTTTTGTTTTGCTTTAATAATAGCCATGCTAATGGGTGTGGAGTGGTATAAATGGTGACTTTTCTACCTGGTCTGGAAGGGGAAATGTAGGAGCCTGTAGTTATGAAGATTTCTACTGATATGTATACAGACAATGGTCACTAAAATCTAGAATTTAAGAATTTAGGTAAGGAAGATAAAGTATTTAACAAACAGCATAGCATACATCAAAAAAGCCCTTCACCAGGCTGATTGTCAGCCTGGATGGGGACCATATTGAGGTAAATTTGGAAAATTCAAAAAAGTGTCTTCTCACACTAATTATGTTACCCAGTGATGGGACATAAGCTCAAATATAAATAAGCTTCTAAAAATGATTTAGATACTTCACTAATAGGTGGTTTTAAAAAATCAAGAATTCTATGTAATTTACCCCTTTGGTTTGGAAGTTGGTATTAGAAAAGATGACTGTGCCTCTCTTCTTACCTTAAATTAGCCTATCAGCCTCCATTTGAAGTTCTCTAGACTCTTCTTGGAGGTCCTAGTGGCAGTCACAGGGGAATGAAATAGTTATTTCTATTATTTAACATCAGCAAATATTTCTTGTACATTGGCCATGTGCCAGGCCTTATGAGAAACACTAGGAATAGAATGGAGTGCAAAGCACTATCCTTGTCCTCATGGAGCTACAGCTTAGTGGGGAAGTCAGCTAATTATATCACATAAATAAATTTGTAATTCCAAACTATGTTTGGTTCTATAAAGGAAAAATCCTGAGACATTTCTCTCCTTTCATTTAAATTGTTCCTATAACCACTCAAAGAAATCCTGCTTTTTTTTTCTCTTCAGGAGCCTCCAAACAGATGGCTTTGCCTGGGAGGGAGAGGTAGAGAACAGCGCATATAGCAAGGCTACAGGAGTGGTCCCCCAGCACAAGTATCACCCCACAGCGGGCAGTTACCAACTCCATTTTGCCCTGCAGCAACTTGAACAGCAAAAACTTCAGTCCCGACAGCTTCTGGATCAGAGTCGAGCCCGGCACCAGGTAAATCAAGATAAGGCTTTTCCATGTGCTATTATCTTCCTGCTGTTGGTGAAAAAATAAACAAGTAAATAAATAAATAAGATGAATGAATGAGAAATGTAGGATTCATTTTCCAAAAGTTCACCAGTGCCACCGTGGCTTGGTTTGACAGGAGTCTACTGTCAGTACTCTCAGGGAAGACCTGTTCTGGAACCATAACATTAGTTTTGCTGGAAGGTGGTGTTGAACCAGTGTTTTGACATGCCTGGTTCTTTCATTTGAGTGGTTCTCTACAAAGTCTCTGTTGTGGTATTTACCGTTCCTGATGTGTGATGTTAGTTCAGAAACCTCCCATAGGGTCTTATCCCAGATAACTAAAAGCTAGCATTTGAGCATCTTTATTTCTAAATGTTCTACTTTCTTGTCTTGATAGACTTGGGATACGTAAGTAAATATTAATTCTTCATGATCTATCAAGATTTTCAAGGAATACATAACTTGCAAGTTCTCCTTATAGGAACTAGTCATAAGTTAGGTTGCTGGTCTTCTATAAATGACAGCTGTTTATTCAGTAAATGTTTATTTGCATGTCTGTTGTGTGCTAGGCACTGTTTTAAACAGTGGGGCTGTAAGAGTGACCATACCTACAAAAAAATCCTTGCTGTTGTGGAACTTACATGTAGGGAAATGTTGATTCCCTACTCACAGTCTACAAAAAGCCAGACACTCCTGAGTATATGTGTCAGGGAGCTATGGAAGTATATTGCACTAGTATATCAGTATTGCCCCTATTACAGAGAAATGATGATCTCACAAAAAAGTCACGCTACAGAGAGTTAAATTTTTCTTGATGAGTCAGAATTATCATTAGAATCAGTTACCATGTTCTACAGTAGGGTTATTGGGCTGAATTATGCTGATTCTATGAGCTTCCCTGATATTGACTATATGAAGAAATACCTTACATCAGTTTGATCTCCTATCACTTGCTGCTTTCTTGTAGAAATGAAGTGTACCCAGTGTGCATCAGTTTGTGCAAAATTAATATTCACTCAATGACTAAGGCAGCATCTCCTAAAGTTTTTTTTCCCCTCTAAATAAAATAATTGTTATGTTCTGTATCTTTTCAACTACCATCCCTAGTAAAATATGACCTTTTTTTAAATTTCAACATAGTTCATCACTTGATCATCTTTATCTGTGGTCGTGTACTCTGTACATTATATTAATTCATCATAATGAGAAATTTTAAGTATAGGCATTTGTGAAGTAGTTCTTTAGTCCATTTTATGGGAAAAAATCCAGACTTCTTTATCTAAAAAGCGTAGAATATAGCATCTCATTTTGATCAC
Source organism: Eulemur rufifrons (assembly GCF_041146395.1). Taxonomy (NCBI): domain Eukaryota; kingdom Metazoa; phylum Chordata; class Mammalia; order Primates; family Lemuridae; genus Eulemur; species Eulemur rufifrons. The sequence goes on from NC_090984.1 coordinate 102,200,694, forward strand.
CACACGGCCCTCTATCATATAGAAATGTCCTCATTTAGAAAATCTTGGAATAGTAGAAGCATTTAAGCCAGTTTGCATTTCACAATTGCAGATACAAATACGTATCCTGGATTTTTTTTTTTTAATCTGTGTAAATTTCTTAAAGCTTTTTAAACTTCTGAACTCCCTGTCATTCAGAGTACTTGACAATGCCAACTTATCAGATGCTGGATGGTGGAGGCATCACTATATAGCCTTATTTCCCTTATGTTAGTTTAATCTGTGGCTCAAATCTAGACAGTTAGTACCTTTTAAAACATGCTTTAATATCTTAAAATGGTGGATGATTTTTAAAAATGGAGATTTTTGAAGGGCGTTAAAGTTTTGGGGAAGGAGAGGCAGTTTTGCTGATTTTCACTTTTAGAAGCTGCTTCATTTTTAAGTCCTTCTCATACTTTTGATTAGCTTCCAGCAACTCACATTCCTTTGAAAATTCAGAGTACTGTACTGCTATTCTTGTGTGGATTTTTTTTTCACTGAGGCTTATACTGGTTTAGTTTCACTGAATTATGAAGTATATGGAAAATATGTTTTTTAGAATCTGTCAGAATATCTGTCTTAGGGAGGAGGCAGAACTCCCAAGAAGGGAGTTATCTCATGTCTCCTGGAGAGGGAACAGAAAATCATTCATCATAATTTTATGTATGTATATAACATCATTTTATTTCTTCCCCTGTTCTTCTAAGCCACAGCTGATTTGGGTAAAAATAAAAAAGGGTTAAGTTCTGAGACTTAAAAAAGGGTTAAGTTGGGGAAAACTAAAGAAACTATTAATAAATTCTGTTAGCTTGAAGAGTTTATTACTAACAAAATAGCAAATGAGATATTAAATATTCTAACATGCAGAATACTTAGCAACTTAGAGCACTTTATTTCAGAGGGAGTTTAGAATCGCTCCACAGCAAAAGCAAAGCCCTACTAGACTTTAAGCCTTTGTTTTTAGCTTAGCTGTGCTAGATCTGACCATTAAAATTATCACCAAATTGTTTATTAAAGCATGGTTTGCATTCTCTATATGTCCTGTATTTCTGTCCTTAGGTTAATCCTTTAGATAAAGATGATACTTCTCTAATGAACTCCTTGCACTGTGGATTCATTTTTCTAAAGTGTAGGTAACCATTGGTATAACTAATAATTTGGTTAACCACCTGTTTGAGAGCAGTGGGTAAAATTGAAATCTGATTTACCTAGCATTCATCCATAAGAGAGACCTGTTTATGCAATAGGGTGTTAAAGGTGGCCTTATATTTGGATTACATTATATTATACTAATTATGTTCATGAATAGCATCTTTCACATAGCGACCTAATAAATATTGGGAGAAAGATTATACAGCCTTTCTCCCAATACATGCAGAGGAAGTTCTCCATCCTTTTGTGTCTCCAATCAGAGCACTTAGATATCCAGCTTATTGAAGGTGTTAATTTCTGATTAAACTCTGATTCAGAATGTGAATTTGGAAATGGGCATCTCTCACCATTCATGCATGAGCTTTTATCTTTATCTCAGTCTAGCATTGCACTCATAAATCAGGAAATTGTCTTGCACTGAATCCACCCCTGGAAAAGACTGATCCTGTAACATGAGAGTGAGAAAGGAAAGTCACCAGAGCTATCGGCAGAGGTTTCCAAGGACAGAGATACAAGAAAATTGGTGTGATCCAATATATTTGAGAGCACAAAAAACAAAATAAGGCAAAATTGAAACTCTGAGCTTTTACACACTGATGAGTAAAACCAGCAGTTTGAAAAACATCCTAAGTCAGACCAGAGGTTGACATACTTTCTGTAAATAGCCAAACAGTAAATATTTTAGGCTTTGCAGGCCACAGGGTCTCTCTTGAAACTACCAACTCTGCCATGGTAGAGTGAAAACAGCCATAGAAAATATGTAAATGAATGAGTGTGGCTGTCTTCTAATAAAACTTTATTTAACAGGTGGCAGGCTGGATTTGGCCTGCAGGTCCTAGTTTGTAGACTCCTGGTCTAGAGCAACAGAACCATTTGAAATTTTCCCCACTTCTGATTCATTAGGTTTGGAGTGGGGGCTCAATTATTTCCATTCCTAAGAAGTTCCCAGGTGATGTTAATGCTATTTTTCTGGTGACCACACTTTGAGAACCATTGATCTAGAGGGAAAGATTAAAAATTTATCTTCTTATTTGTTTTCTATCCTTTGGAAGGGAGACGGGATGTGTTAAAACTTACGTGTTGCCCTTATAAAATTTCAGGCAATAATTTTTTATAAGAACTTTGTTGCCATCTTTTTTACCCCATCCACCACAGTCTCCTCATGAATAAGTAACCAAAATACCTCCTTGCTCATTCTTCTTATCAGGGTACATTCTGCTCAGCAGTCACTGTTCCCAGGATTCAAGTCTTTTGGAGGGCAAGAGATAAATAATGGGACAGATTCTTCCCTTTGTGTTTTAATAATAATGGCCACTACTTAATAAGCACTTAACTGTGTTCCAGCACTATGCCAGGTACTCTATATACATTAACTCATTTAAAAGGAGTTTCAGGATGATAGGGGTAATTACAGAATCTTGATAGTTAGGGATAGCAAAGTGAATCTGTTACAGATTGGTGTATCCAGATGTGTGTCTTCTCCCTAGTTTCCCTCCTTCTCATACTGGCTTCCTGCCCCTGAAGGAGAAGGCAAAAAAAACTTTTCTTTCAGCTGAGTCGGGGGACTTTCTCAGGCAACAGTGACTACTGGTGACATCAGCATGAGTAGCTCTCCGTGCTGGGGTCTGTGAGGAGGGCTACACCAGCAGTGAGGCCTGACTGACCTGATTGTAATTGCCGACATTGAGCTGATGTTATTCTTGGCGCAGGACAGAGCGATTACTCAGTAGTTTCTGTTAAAGTGATCCTTTGTTAAACTTCTGCTCCCACCCCACTCCCCCGGTCCTTCCCTCCCACTCTCTACTCTGCCTCATCCAGAGTGAAAATGAGCCCAAAAAGCAGAAAAATTAAGGACATTTGATGGCCAAGGCAGAACTGCTGAAGTTTCTTTTGAGAATAATGGAGGAGAGGAGAGATTTTAAATCTATCCTAATTCTTCACTGGTTCTGTTGTCTTTCTGAAGCCCTTCAATTTTTAGTAGACTTAATTTTCAACATTAGTAAGGTAGCTCAAGGTAGGAGAAAACTGAGCTAAATTCCTGTCATCCTTCCACCCCATGTTTTTTACTGCTCTATTCCCACCATGCTCAAGTTTACCCGGCTAACCTAGATTCAACAAGGCCAGCAGAGTCTAATGTTTCTGTAAGGAGCAGGGCCCAGGGCCGGAGGCAGCTCAGTGTTCACATCAAGGGGTCTTTAAGTATGCTAGTAACATCTCCCGTGCCATGTGTAAGGAGCTTTTTGCTAATGGTATATGTGTAAATGCACAACCCCACAGGTGTGGAAAGGATGCCCATCATATAAACCCAACCAAGTCTTGTTATTTTGCTCCTAAAAGTTCATTGTATGTGTCTAGAAACATTTCGCCCCCCTGCAAGAATGAATACTGTTTCTACAAGCCTTCAGCTGCTGTGAGTTTGTGTTGTGGGGGAGGGGAAAGAAAGAGAAATTCAGCAGGCACTCCAGGTCTTTTTCCAAGCAGCCAGCAATAATATGTTAGCTAGCTCCTCAGCCCGGCGCAAAGAGCAGCAAACAGTCTAGCTGCTTAGAAGGTGTCTTTATGTGTCTTTATATTGGTGTGTCAGAGAGGAAGGTTGGACCGGGGGCATGAGAGGGGAGGAATTTGTGTGTATGTGCTTAAGTTCTGGGGCATATTGACTTGAATGTCATAAACTATTGTTTCTTTGGTTTTTTCTTTGGTTGGTTGATTGGTTGGTTGGTTGGTTCTTTTGTTCTATTTTGTTTCTCCTCCTGACCTTACTGGGAACTCATATGATACTTACCTTCTAGCTTTTAGTTGTTACTGATTTTCCTAGGACCATTTGATTTAGTAGATTTTGCCAAACCAAACTCTATTCATCTTACCTAATAAAAATACATTGAAAAGACATGAAAGAATACATGTAAAACTTCATTCAATTGTTTTGGAAATAGCCACTCTGTTAGACAGGCTTTAGAAGCAGGTAATCCTCAGTTTAAGTCTTGCCTCTGTCTAGTCCATAAGCTGGGACAGGTTATTCAAACTTCTCTGATGCTTGTTTTCTTTATTTCTAATATGGAGATGATAATACACACCTGTGGGTTATCGTGAGGCTCATAGTCCTTGGGATGATATGTTACCACATGTCAGGTACTGAACCAGGCATTTTATTTGTATTATCTCATTGAGTCCTTACAACTGCCCTATTTTACAGATGAAAAAAACAGAACATCATTTACGTAACTATCTCAGGGTCACACAAATAATAAATGAACTAAATGATCACGCCATTGTACTTCAGCCTGGGCAACATAGCAAGACTCTCTGCAACTACTAGCAATAAAAGATAAAAAAGTAATCATTCTTACAGCATAGGTATATACAAAAATAATAATAATAATATTATAGGTCCTGTTTCTCCAATTATTACTTTGTCCTTTCAACCCTGTTACTATTACTGATAATACTATTTTAATTTTATTTCTTTTTTTTTTTTTTTTTTTTTTTTTTGTTGAGACAGAGTCTCACTTTGTTGCCCAGGCTAGAGTGAGTGCCATGGCGTCAGCTTAGCTCACAGCAACCTCAAACTCCTGGGCTCAAGCGATCCTACTGCCTCAGCCTCCCGAGTAGCTGGGACTACAGGCATGCGCCACTATGCCCGGCTAATTTTTTCTATATAGATTTTTTTAGGTGTCCATATAATGTCTTTCTATTTTTAGTAGAGACGGGGTCTCGCTCAGGCTGGTCTCGAACTCCTGACCTTGAGCAATCCACCCACCTCGGCCTCCCAGAGTGCTAGGATTACAGGCGTGAGCCACCGCGCCCGGCCTAATTTTATTTCTATGATAGGTGTTTTTTAGAAGACTACCAGGAAACATGACAGGTCTCTACAAATGTGACTACCACAAATGACACCTTTGCTTAATTCATATTATGCTTGCCTTTTCAATACCATATAAGTCTGATTCTTATTGTATTACTACAGTATAGATATTAGTTCATTATGTTAATTCATTACTGATAGTAACATAAGTCCTGTGGTTATCATCAGGTTTTCTAAGCTGCTGCTAGAGGAATGTCCTTCTGGAATCTTTGAGGAAAGTGGACGTATAGTGAGTGCTTCCTGTGTGCCAGATGTTATTATGTCCATTTCACTGATGAGGAAACTCATGCTCAAGGAGTTTAAGTAGCTTACCCAAGGTCATACAGCTGCCTAATTGCAGAGATAATATTCAAACCAGGTCAGAGGGCTTCCAAAGCCCTTTTCCACTCTACCAACCTCCCCTGTGGTAGAAGTAACTCTTCATTGTCTTTTTATTTTACATGTTTATTATCAGTCAGATAAGGCATTCTAGCTTTATTGCTGCTGTGCTGCTACATACTCTCATATATATAAATATAAAATAAAGGGTCAATGTAATCAATTAAAATTCAGAACTCAGCTAGGCTGTGGGTATTAAGAATCAACTGTTAATGTACCAGCTGCTTGGGATTAATCTTGTTTGTTGAGTATCATTAAAATGTGATTTTGCTGTAGCTGCCTGGTGACCAGTTTCATTTTCTTCCCTCACTCTGTGACCTGTAGTTTGTTTCTGTTTGTAGGCCTATAAGCAGTAACTGTGAGCTGATGAAAGACCTCATCTTTAAACACGAAGAACCCATCCTTCTGAGATGGGTGCAGCCCCAGGAAAAATGCTTAATGAATATGACAGGTCTGTGCAACATATGCCCAGTAGGCCAACCATGTTGCAATTCTAGGCCAAATAAAACAAATTATACATTTGCAAACAGAGACAAGTTAGATACTTATAAACTCAGAATTTAATGTTGTAAGGGAAACTTAGAGATTGCCTTTTACTAATTATTTCAAGATACAGACACATTATTAGGAGAACCAGGGCCCTGACATATAAATAATTCCCTGCAACTACTAGCAAATAAAAGATAAAAGAGACAATTAAAAATGAGGCTATGAATTCTCTTTTTTTAACCAGTTGAACTCTAGTCTGGGATCATTGCTGATCTTTTGAGGTTATCTTTGTATACATGTGCACACACACACTCTTTAACTTTTAAGATAAGTAACAAAGATTTGCCTACAGACAATTTTTTTTCAACCTTTCCTTCTATAGAAAGAGAATGATCTTGGAGCAAAGCAAATGAAATCTGTCTTTTAAATGAATCTGATGAAAATTGGACATACTATTAGGTTTGCTTTAGATTTGCTTTGGAAAGGAGATTTGATTTAAATAGATTTGCTTTAGGTACGTTTGCTTTAAAAGAGGGTCAGCATCGTATAGTGGGGCTCTTAAATCAGATTCCGTGGTCCAAATCCCCGCTTACTACTCAGTAGCTGTGCAATCGTGGACAAACTGCTGAACATTTTTCATGCCTTGGTTTCTCTTCTGTAAATGGAAATGATGGGACATGCTCCAAGAGAGTGGAGGGTGAGATGGGATAATAACAGAGAGAGCACTTAGAGCAGTGCTCGTTCATGGTAAAAGCTCAATAAAAAGTTAGGTGCTCTCATTATGTATTGCCCTTTTTTTCATTGTGGTAAAAAACATATGACATAAATTTACCCTCAACAATTTTTATATATACAATACAGTAGTGTTAACTGTATGTACATTGTGCAGCAGATCTCCAGAACTTTTGATACTGCATGACTGAAACTCTATTGAAAAACTCCCTGTTTTCCTCTCCCCCCAGCCTCTGACAACTACGATTATACTTTCTGTTTCCTTGAGTTTCTTTACATACCTCATATTAAGTGGAACAATACAGGATTTGTCCTTTTGTGATTGGATTATTTTACTTAGCATAATGTCCTCAAGATTCATCCATGTTGGTAGTATATCACAGGATTTCCTTCTTTTGTTTTTTCATAGTACTGTGTTTCAAAAGATTTTCTTCTTTTTTAAGGCTGAATAATATTCTTTTGTGTGTGTGTGTGTGTGTGTGTGTGTGTGTGTATACATACATACATATATACATCACATTTTCCTTGTCCATTCATTGATCATTGGGCGTTTAGGTTACTTCTACATCTTGGCTATTATGGGTAATGCCTCATGAACAGGGATGTGCAAATATTTCTTCTATTATATATTTCTTTTAATTTTAAATATACATAGCATTTTAGGCCGGGCGCGGTGGCTCACGCCTGTAATCCTAGCACTCTGGGAGGCCGAGGTGGGCGGATCGTTTGAGCTCAGGAGTTCGAGACCAGCCTGAGCAAGAGCGAGACCCCATCTCTACTAAAAATAGAAAGAAATTATATGGACAGCTAAAAATATATATAGAAAAAATTAGCCGGGCATGGTGGTGCATGCTTGTAGTCCCAGCTACTCGGGAGGCTGAGACAGGAGGATTGCTCGAGCTCAGGAGTTTGAGGTTGCTGTGAGCTAGGCTGATGCCACGGCACTCACTCTAGCCTGGGCAACAGAGTGAGACTCTGTCTCAAAAAAAAAAAAAAAAAAAAATATACATAGCATTTTAGTTAAACCCCTGTGCCAGATGCAGAAATTGGTTAAAATGATATTAAAAAAGGTGTCTTAGGAGAAGCTCCAGGCTCATAAAGTATTGATTAGCTACATTTTAAAAACTAACATTTACTTATTTGAACAATTAAAAATGGTATACAAATTAATTTGTTAAGAATTGCTAAAGAGAGATATGAGAAGAAAGACTAAAAAGAATGATTAATGCCAGGATAAAATGATTATTCTTTAGAATAATATCTGTATAGATTGTTAGCATGTTTGTCCAAAGGTGTCAATGTCTTATAAAAAAGAAAAGAAACAACATTAGCATCAAATTATGAGATAGCATTTCATGGTATACAAGCTGTTTCCTCATAATAATCAAAGGAAAGATAAGGAAATTAATCTTATCAAACATACTTGCTGATGGAAATGTAAATTGCTACAGCCTATAGTGAGAGCAGTTTGGGAATATATTAATATATGAAAAAGTTTTGAAGCAGAAGAATAAAAAGGCTTCTGATCTAGCTATTCTACTTCTAGGAAATCATTTTAAGGAGATGACCCAGTATATGTGAAAACATATAGATAATATGATGTTTATCACAGCACTGTTCTTAAAGAGCAAAATAAATTAGTGACAACCTGAATATGTGTGCGTATGTGTGTGTGTGGTGTTTTAAAATGGAAGCATAAGATTTTGAGGGCCTGCACTTTTTCCACTCAGAAATCTATTATGAACATACATATTTCTATAACTACAAATATACATCTACCTCATTGTGTCAATTTATAGCATTCTATTGGTGATGGGTTAAGTAAATTATGATAAACCATAGTAGAAAATACACAGCCATTAAAAACAGTGATCTAGATCTACCTTAATAGATAGGAAAAAATTCCCAGGATAGATATTTGAAAGAAAAAAAAAACAGTTTCCAATACATTGGGTATCGTACCATTTTTGTAAGCACACAGAAGTACAAATATATACGTACTTTGTTTATACATAGAAAAATGTCTAAGTGCTAACAGGTTATCTCTGAGAGTTGAATTAGAAATGAGTTTTAGCACTGTTTTCCTTTTTCTAATGAACATGTATTAAAGAAATTAAGATGTTTCCAAAAAAGGGAAAAAACTTTCAGTCTGCCAATTGTGTGTGTGTGTGTGTGAGAGAGAGAGAGAGAGAGATCAAAATTCAGGTCTCTGAGGGAGATGTGAAAGAAATGGAAAGCAAAGCAGTGTACAGTCATATGAGTCTAAACTTGCCATCAGAATATCAGCGTCCACAAATGTATGACAGATTGGTTCTGTGGTTAGATGGAGGGCAGGGGTGCTAATGAAGAGGGTCATCCGTGTGATGTCTTAGGGCGAGTGAGTTTCACTGGGCTTTATGGTCATGGGCTGTAGCCCTGGCCTTAGCCAGCTGCCTCATAATTAGGTTTTGTTGGTCATGTCACACACCCAGCCCAAGATCAGTTCAAGTGTCTCATTACTATTGAAAAACCAACTCAGAGACTACTGATGGTATCTTCGGTTTGATTAGATGAAGGAGTCTGAGGCTCATGGATATATTTGACTGTCTGGTTATAATTACCTTCAGTGCTTTTCAAATGTTAGCGAGTACTTAGGGTCTCTCTGAAGCACACTGATTTCAATTGGTTGGTGGAATAATAATTTCAAAATTGTTCTGCCCAGGTTAAGTACCTGTATTTACATCCTGTAGACTAGGTCATTTGAAGTAGTAAGAACCTCATTTCCTACTAGCTAAAGGAGAAGGAGCTTATTAATTGATTTTGGAAATAGAAGGATATGCCAGAGGATTTCCAGTATTTTTGGCAGCTCCATGTCCTGTCTCAGGTATTTGTGTGGTTGGTCTCTCTAAGAACAGTAGCAACTTCTGGGTTTCTGCCACCTCCCTGTTGGAGTCATAATACAGCTCTGTGCTTTGTAGCAATATCAGAAGTTGTACTCTGTTACTCTTGCTCAGCCTTCAGTCTTGTCCCAGCTGACAAACATTGTGAATGGAAGACAGCCAAGAACTCCACACAGTGTGAGACAAAGGCCTTTTGGAAGCTTACTTTTGCCAAAATAGAAGCAGCTACCCTCACCCTCATCTTGGTCCCAAGGTTTTTACAGCATCCTAGGGTTGTGCAAAAATTGCAATGTGTTTTTTGCATTGAACCATTCTAGGCCTGGTTGTAGGAAGGTTAGCGATTAGTAGCTTACATGCTCAAGAAAATGTACCATCCCAGTACTTTAGCTGCCAGAGAGAAACATACAAGAAGTGGCTTTGTATACTATATAATGGGAACTTTATCCAAGTTAGGACAAAATCTAATGTGGGGAGAATAATACATAGGAATGTTTGCTCTTCAGAAATCAGAGTAAGGGAGGCATGAAGAGACATTAACCTCCTCAAATAGAGATTAGCATTTCCTACTTCATCTCCCTGAATTCTCAAAAAATGAATTTACAGTTTTTTCACTATGAAGAGACTTCCAGCTCTGCTCCATCACCAAGAAGCCTGAGTGAAGGCTAAAAGGAGTATTTTTCTGGAAGGAATTTTAAAAAATCCTCCCAGAATTTAATCTCTGAACAGTATTATCTTTCTAGTAAGAGAGCCCAGATCTTGCTTCCTCGGAACCTTCCAAGTTGCAGTCTGTGTTCTGTCTATCATAAATTCCTCCTTCCCACCCACGAGTACCCTTCTGTTGTGGGGGAAGGAGGGCCTTTCCAGTCTTTTGCCTGGGGCCAAGCCAACCCTCAAACTGTGGTTTTCTCTGAGTCTCTTTGCTGTAGTATGGCCGTTTCCCACACCCAACAAAGAAGGAAGAGTCATGTACATGTTGACCAGATCTTGAGTAGAGGCCAGTGCTTACACAGCTCTCTCCTTCCTAGGACACTGACAACAGTGCAGCCCCCATCCCTGTGTTGTTAACATTGTAAATCCAAACTTCCCATTTCTTAGAAATTATAGAGAAAGAACTTCATATCTTTCTTCTGTCCTTTTATGAATGAATATCAGGACAAAACAGTTCATGTGATCTATAGTGGGTGGAGTTGTAGAATTGGGGCCAGTACAGGCTATGGGGGGCCTAAAGGGGATGATTTCCACCCCTGGTTTAAACATATGCATTTATATGTCTGATTTTAACATTGTCTGAGTGTTTTCCTGGTTTTCTTACCAGATTTAATTGCTTTAATCTCATCCCACTCAGCCTTGGCTTTCATGAAATACCTAGGGACCTGTCTACATTACTAACTCTTTGGAGTTTCAAGTGATGTACAATGGTAATCATTTCATTGTCCATTCACTATATTAGATTATCATCATCCAACTACAAGTCACAACGTAGAAGGTTTTTGCTATATTTGGAAAGAGTATCTACTTTCTGAGATGAAGTACATTTCTGTTGTATTGAGGCTTAAGCAAACTTGAATGTGTGGTAGATTGAGAATTATTTCTAAACAAGTTAGAGGGTTCTTTTCCCCCGTATGGTTAAAAAATCTAGACTAGGCTCTCCCAGACTCCATGATGCCATCAGAAACCCATGCTTAATTCTGTCTTTATGCTCTTCAATTCTTAGCTTACCTTAATAACACTATGCCTGTCCATCTCTAGCTAAATATCCTTGTTCTTGGAGGGAAGAACAATAAGTAAAGGGCAAAGGGTGTATACCAACCAAGTCTGCCCCTTTTAAAGAGCTTTCCCCAAAACTGCACCCAGAAACTTCTGTTTATATCTCATTGTCCAGAATGTGTGTCACGTGGTTATCCTTGGGTACAAGAGAGATTTGGAAATGTAATTATTCAGCTGGGCACACATTATTACCCAATAAAATCAGGGTAGTATCATTAAGAAGAAAGGGAGAAGTGATAGTATCCAGGAAATAAGTTCTAACTTATTTTATTTTGCTGTTTGAAGTAAACACTAATCTTATATACAGCATGAATGTCTAAGGTCCTACCACAAAATTTGTATCTAGGAAGGTGAATTTATTTTTGTTTGGGATCTGCAGAAAAGCTGACATATTTTGTGGCTGAATGTGAATTGGTAACAACACACTAGGCACTGTTCAAAGCCCAGAGAATGATCCTTTTACAAGATTACATCTGTATGTAAATACATATTTGCCTATTTTCTTGTATGGGAATTTAGTTGAGGAATACTTGGGGTTTTTCCCATTATTTTCATTTATTAAACACCTGGGCTTTTTACTAGGCACTGTGGGTGAAACAAAAATTAATCATATACATAATCCAGCCGTTTCCAGTGTGTATTGTCTCAAAGGGAGAAAAAGTACATACTTACCTGGCTGTAATGCAAAGTAGAACATACTAACTGTGATAAGACACATAAAAATAAATTTTTCTAAGTGTTTAGAAGAGGAAAAGATTATTTCTGTCAGAGAGAATTGAATAAATATGATCTGGGGGACCTAAACATATGTTTTCATTTTAAGAGTTTGCTTTCACAGCTAGTGAGCATCATCATAAGACTAGAACAATATGTTGAAAAAAATGCATAACCAACTACCATTCACAAATGATTACTGATAGGTAGACTTGCATGTCATACCATCCTTTGTTTCCTTAATAGACTGAGGTGGTGGTTTGAGAAAGAATGGAGCATTTGTTGAGTGTCTACTGTGTGCCTGGCTCTTAATTCATTTCAGGAAACCCTTATTGAATGCCTGGGCTAGGGTTACTTGCAGGATCTGCATTTACTCTCCAACAAACCAGCAAAGTAATTTTAATTGCTTATGAGAAAGCTGAAGCTCAGAAAGGTTAAAGTAACTTTAAAAGATCACCGACTTTGTGACAGGGCCAACATTTGAGCCCAGGCACATTTGACTGCAAGCCATGTTCTTTTCCATTTACTCTGGATCTCTCTGCCTTTCACTGATGACCTAATCTGCTTTTGTAGCCTGTATTGAACAGTTAATTCCTTCTTTAACCCAATCTAATAGGGAGTCTTAATACCCAGCTGGTTGAAACTTAGGCTTCATTTGGATATTTTTGACTTGTACTGAGTTTATTTGTTACTGCTTAAATGTTCTTAGAACTTGACTTCGTTTTGTCTTTTTAATAATGTATTTATTTTTGTATTAAATTACTACATGCACAGTACAAAATTCAAAAGATACAAATGATATGTAGTAAAAAGTTAGTCTCCCTCCTACCTTGACCCCTGGCTAACCAGTTCTTCTCCATGAAGGCTACCAGTTTTTTGTGTATCCCTCTAGAATTGTTCTGTGCAGATACTAGTGTGTGTGTGTGTGTGTGTGTGTGTATGTGTCTGTTGGTATACACGTATATGTTTGTATGTATTCTTTTTTTCTTTTTTACAGAAATGAGAGCTCACTATTCTCAACTTGCCCTTTACATTCATCTTTTTGTTTGTATTTAGATGTCCCAGAAAGATTTTGGAAAAAAAAAGAAAAACAAAAACTTGATGGATTAGGAAATATAGTTGTCACCATGGCAAAATTTATTGAATAGATGTTCTTACTGATGGCAGTTTATTCACAATATTAAAAATATAATTCATGCTAGGTGTGATGGCTCACACCTATAATCCTAGCATTTTGGGTGCCCAAGGTGGGAGACTCACTTGAGGCCAGGAGTTTGGACCAGCTGGGCAACATAGTGAGACCCTGTCTCTACAAAAAAAATTAAAAACTTAGCCTGGTGTGGTGGCTCTAAGTCAACAAGGTGTTACTACATCAGAATTCTAAACTGGGGCTGGGCATGGTGGCTCACACCTGTAATCCTAGCAGTCTGGGAGGCTGAGGCAGGAGGATCGCTTGAGCCCAGGAGTTGGAGGTTGCTATGAGCTAGGCTGACGCCATTGCACTCTAGCCTGGGTGACAGATCAAGACTCTGCCTCAAAAAAAAAAAACAAAAAAAAAAAACCAACAACAACAACAAAACACCCCAAAGAATTCTAAACTAGCCCTCAAGCCCATAACCAGATCTAGTTCCTGGTTCCTGTTCCAGCCTCATCTGTCCATTCTCTATTTGCTAACGATGCCCTGGCCACGCTGACTTCTCTATCCTTCTACGTGCAAACCTTCTAGAGTTCACAGTTTTAGAGTGGGCTGGAATGGAGTCAGGGTTCGAGTTAGTTTTAGTCTGTGCTCTATTTCTAGTGCTTGACACCTGGTAAGAGACATTCATTAAAAATTCGTTGAATTTAACAATGAAGGAAACTAAGACTGAGAGAGACCAAATGCTTTCCTGATTCATGCACAGGGACCAACGCATATTATCTAGATGCTCTGATTCCTAGCCCAGTGTACTTTCAGCAAGACCATCCCAACTCTCTGCTTTAAGAGATTCCCCTTTTCTGAATCTAGACTTGCACCGGCAACATTAGAGAAGTTTTTCGTTTAAAAAAAAATGACTTTATTTAACAGCTCCCCTTTTCTTTTTGCTCCCCTTCAGGATTACAAACCAGTTACATATAACGAATGGGTTGCGAAGATGATCTCCATCAATGATTTTTTTTTTCATTTTCTTGTAGGCAATCTTTGGTAGCCAGACACTACCTAACTCCAACTTATGGACAGTGAATAATGGTGCAGGCTACAGAATTTCAAGTGCCACAGTTAGTGGCCAGAAGCCAACCACTCTGCCACAAAAAGTGGTGCCACCTCCAAGTTCTTCCTCCTCCCTGGTCCCCAAGCCCCCACCCAATCACAAACAAATGCTCAGAAAGGCAACATCCCAGAGGGCTTCCAAGTAAGTTTTCTATAATCTTCTGTTCTCTTTCTTTGAATTATATCAATTTTAAGCTAATAGTACTCTTATTTATGGAGCCTTGAAGGCAGTTATTGAGGTATTGAAAACAAGAACACCTGATGGGGAATACAGGCTCAGCCCTGGCTACATTTGAAATCACGTGTGGAGCTATTGCAACATGTGGATGGCTGGGCTCTCCCCTGTGGGAGGGGCAGGCACTGCTCTTGTAGGTTCCACAGGTTGGGAGAGAGGTGTTGAGAGCTGCCTGCAGGGTTCAGGGTCCTTGCTAACCAACTCTGCTGGCCTCTGACAAGAACTATAATCTGACAGTGTACCAGGTAACGGTCCTGAACTGTGGGCTTGGAGAAAGGAAATGAAAACTTCCTTGATGTATCTTTTCTTGGTCATTCTACAAAATCAGATCAGCACCCGTCTCCTCCCCCCTTGTTTGTTTGTTCACTTTTAGGCAGGTGAATGAGAAGACACAGGATCAAGATTTCATTTGGGGAAATAAACTGTGTTCACATTAGTCAACAAGCTCTGTGTAGCAACAGTGTTTTTATAATAATACCTTTTGTAATCCACTTATTTTATATCAAAAAAAGACATATCCATGCCTGCATCAAATTTTTGTAGGTCACAATTCTTCACTCTACCTCTAGCCATTTTTTGGTTAATGAACTAGAAATAAACTGGTAAAGGATGTTAGTTCAAGCAGCCCTTTTTTAGTTTAAAATTGGGGAGCTTTACAGAGGTGTCTGGAAAAGGCAGGCCTTTCCTGCTGCTGTGTAGATACCTAGAGGAGATTTACATTATATATTTCTCTTGCCTTTGTTAAGGCTTCTCGTTCATTTGTCCTTTAAATCAGTATTAGTTGTAAGAAAGAATCCTCGGACATAGAAAAAGTAGTTACTGTTTTTCCCTCCTTGGATGGTGAATCAAATTCTGGATTTGTATTGAAAACAATCCCTTGTGACTATTTTAATTATATTGCTGTCATTATTCCTTTATCCAACAAATATTTATTCAGTGCCCACTAAAGTACCAAACACTGTTCTAGGAATAGTTGGCATTATAATGACTGCAAAACCCTCTGGAGTAGTAAGGGAAAGGCAGTAAGAAGGCTGCAGTTTGTGGTTGAATTCCAGTAGCAAAATAGAAAGGAAACTCTGTATCTTCTCACCCTAGAAAGAGTCAAATCCTAAAGGGTGCAGCCTTTGTTGCCAGACTGCCTAGATTCACATTCCCATGCCATACTTCATTAATTTGATACCTTCAGCAAGTTACAAGTTAATCTTTTGATTAAGAGTATCTACTTCCGGCCTGGAGCAGTGGTTCACGTCTGTAATCCTAGCACTCTGGGAGGCCGAGGCTGGCGGATCCCTCAAGACCAGCCTGAGCAAGAGCGAGACCCCGTCTCTACTGAAAATAGAAGAGTGTCTACTTCCTAGGTCAGTTGATAAATATTAGCAAAGTTAATATAGTACATAGAGTAAAGCCTAGCACATGTAAAAACTCCATAAGCCTTAGTCACCCTCATGCATTCTAAAACCACAATCTCCTTCACAGGTTTGAAAGGCCCACAGTTAACTAGGAAATTAGTGAGTCGGATGTGAATGCTGAGTTTGCCAGTGTGCTCCTCATTTGTGGATTCTCTGGTTATTGCCAATACCCTGAGATGGCCCAGGGTGGCCTGTATGGTGGCTGGTCGGCTGGTGGAGAGGTGGGCTTAGGCAGCAGGACTGGATGTTTGAAGACACTGCCTGCTGCCCTGAACTCACAGCTGGCAGGCGAACTCCTCAGCCTCCTGAGATGGAATTGCAGCTCTTTGGACAGACTTTGCTTTACTGCATTTTTGTGGTTTCTTCTCTGTGACAGGCAGGAGTGTGGGAAAACCGGAAACAGCTCAGCATCAAAAATGCACAGAAGAGGGAAAAAGCAAAGATTTCTTCAGAATTTAAGTAATATAATCCAAATATCAAAAGGCATGCTGTGAGGCGTTGTTCCAGGAAATAGTTTCCAATTTGCCTTTAAAACTCTAGCACAAATCTGTGAAGCTAAGTTAGTACTAATGGAGACCTTAACATTCTCTCACTTACATGTAAAATGTACAGTGTTGTGAAGGCCCCACTGTTTTCAAATATTTTATGACTTTTAGGAAAAATAATAGCATGCTTTTTCATCTGAATGGACTCAATGAAAAGCTCCCTCTATGAAGTATCCAGTATCTTCTTAAAAATAAACCATATTTTATATTAATTTTAGATTTATAGAAAAATTATAAGTAGTACAGGGAGTTCCCATGTACCACTCACCCAGTTTTTTACATTGTTAACATCTTAGATTGCCATGATAAATTTGCAGAATGTACCATACCAAGAAACTGTCATTGGTACATTACTATGAACTAAACCCCATACTTTATTTGGATTGACAAGGTTATTTTTAATCTAGAGAAACTTCTCATGACTCTTGAAATTGGGATCCTGAGTATCAGTTGATATATTCTATTCTAAAGTAATTCTTGTTCCTAGGCAGCATTGCAAGTTACTCACCATCTCTGTGACTCAGTTTCCCATTTTAAAAAAGGAATAACAATAAAATAGTACCTGCCTCATAAGGTTCTTAAGAGAAATAAATGAATTAATGAATGTCAAGCACAAATCCAGTGTCTGATACATATTACATGCTGAATATGTGTTGGGTATTATTATTGTTAGTAATAAGATGGCATTTCAAGAAATTTTCATGAAATTTTTTGCTTCCTTCTTACAAGATGTGTCGCCTCATTTCCTTAGATCTTATTGTGGCCTTACTGTGGACTCTGGCTCAGTTCAGATTAATCAGGAACCCTCAGTTATGACTGGTGATACTGAGTCACACTCAGGAATGCCATAGTTGCCCCAAGAGACACAACTAATGAGAAGTTGTAATGAGCTTTTGACCATGCCAAGCCCTGTGTTTTTGGGTTGAACTTCAAACTTCTCCTAACACAGAAGTTGGCATTACACAAATACAGAAGCAATTTCCAAAAGCATCAGAGTTTCCACATCCTAGAGAGTTGAGTTTAGAGAACAATAGAACATTAAAGATGGAATGTCGTTTGAATTTTGGTGCAAAGGGAGTTGAGATTCAGAACAGTGGAGTCCTATTTCTTTATGATAATATTCAAATCACTTTCCCTCTAAAGGTTTCATTTTCCCATCTGTAAAACAAAAACCACTGTCCCTACTGAATAATTAGCCAAAATAACTTGTTTTCTGTCTATTCCATTGAAAGCTTTTTTATGAGCACATTTGTTTTTAGTCCTGATGCTTTATAGCCATTTTCCTCATCCCCTGTTGGCCCAGCAGTTCTTTGTTATTATTCTAAAATTCATATACTTATATTTCCTATAGCTAAATCTCATTTTTTAATTCTGTAAAGAAAATGATTTAGAATTTTTTCTATTTTCTTTTTTCCCCCCACTATTTCTATAGTGCCAGTAGCCTTTCCTGCTTTCCCTCTGTAATGTTTGCAACACTTCATAATTTAGTACCCTCTTCAGATCCTCCTTTCAAAACTATTTGTGGTATTTCTTCCAAGCGGTCAGCTGGACTAAGAAGGATGACAGCCTGTGAGCAACTACATGCATCTGAACTATCTTTTCCTTCAGTGACCTTTTTTCAAAGCCAGAATCATACTATCCAGGAAATATGGGGAAAGAAACCTGAGGAGATTGAAGTTTGTCAGGCACAGGAGCAAAATGCATAGACTAGAGATGAATTTGAAAGGCAGGGTCAAAGCTGTTGTAACTTGGGAGACTTCACTGAAGAAAAAAAACTGCTTGAGAAACACAAACTGAACTCCGGTCCTTTTCTTTAAATAGCTGGGATTACCGTTCCTTACCCAGGTCTTAGGATACTCTGTATCAGTGACCTCAGTGGAAGCTGAAGGTAACTACTGTTCCGTGTCAGCACCCAGGACAGTGGTGTTTGTTACAGGCTGCTGGGGATTCAGAGGGAGGAAAGCAGGAGCTCAGGAGCCTGGGAAAGCCAAATGCCAATCAGCTGTGGCAAGGTCAGCAGTGCTGTGGAAGATGTTTAGAGGTTCATGTCAGAAAATATAAAAAATAAGCATCAGGTTAAAAAAAAATATGTTACATGTTTTTAACATATGAGTCATTAAAGTGAGAAGATTCTAGGGCAAAGTAATCAGTAGTTACAAATGCTCCAAAAGTTTTTGATATGAGCATAGATGTCATATTGTAGGTTAAACTTCTTCTGTCAGCCTTTTAGCCTTTTATTATGTGCAGTTTCAAGAGACATAATTGAATCTGTGGCATTTCCATCCTTAAATATAGGAGTCTTTGAACTATGCATTTCCAAAATATGTCATTATAGAATTTTTGTGCTAAAAGATAACGGAATGGAATAGTAAGGGGCTATGAGAGTGTGTAGCAAAGTACGCAGGTGGTCAATGGCCAAGCCACAACTGAACACATCTCAACTACTGTGCTAACCTTAGGTTCTTCCCAATAGACCACTGATTTCCAAGCTCCCTACCAATTCATCCAAATACATCTATGCAGCAAATAGAAGATTATTTTAAAATATTGCTTTTTGAAAAATGTGATGTGCACCCTTAGGAACTCACTCCCCTCCCTTTCTGCACCAGTTTTACCACTCAAATGACCAATGAAGTAATGCTACTGTCATGTTAAAGGTGTTGGGGGAAATTCCGTTAGATGTAGCACAGAAAGGATTGGATTGAAAAAGAACATTAAGGGCCTTTGTATAACGCCCTCCTGCAAGAGTGCAGTCTAGGAAATGAGAGGGAGGCCTGGAATATCCCAGATGATCCCCTCCTACTCTCAGTTGCAGGGCCTGACGGTAGGAAGGAGGTAAGCACCAGCCAGGAGGTCTGCCACTAAGACTCTCTTTCTCCTACTGACTGTCATGATTGGGATCTCAGTGATGGCATTAGGAGGTCTTAGGGTTTGTTTTTGGCATGGACAGTGACATCAGTCAGAAGAGGGTACTAGCAACCACACCTAACCAAGAGTGGCACGGTCGCGTGTGGTTCACTGGGGAGGAGAGGTACATGAGAGTCACAGAATGACGGGTCTTCCTTTGGTGATTCATATTTATGTAATTTAAATTAAAATCTTCTCATCCCTGCCTGCTGGGGTGTTAAAATAGTTAGTGAAACAGTAATATCACTGCTGGATATTTCCCATCCCTCACTTCCTTTCTTTCTTATCTGAGTATAGAAATTGCTTTTTAAAAGATTTGGGCAGGAATTTATACCAGCCTTTGATAGAACCATATCATTTCCTCCATGAACATTTGCCCTTAATGGCAAACTTAGACTTTCTTGTCTAAGGATGAGCAAATACTGAAAAATCTTGGGGATTGGGAATAGATAGTATAACTTAAAGAAAGCTTCATGGAGAAGATCCAGAGGTACTGCCAACCTCTGAAATAAGTTTAAGCAAGAAAGAAACATTTTAGAAAATACATATTCTTAATAAAATTTAGAATAGAATGCATCTGTGTGAAGAGCTAGAAAAAGCTATCATCTAGAAAGAGCAAGTGGTCTGAAGTCAGGGAGGATTGCATGGAGATGAGAACTACCTAAGTGAAAAACTGAGATGAACACAGTGAATAGAGATTGGGCACTGCAGAAAATTGAATTCATGAACTAAAAGACAAATGTCCAAAATTCTGAGGAAAAAGTATACAAAGATAAAAATGATGAGAGAAAAGATAGATTCAACCTAAAATAATGAATTCCAGAAAGAGAATAGAAGTAGTAGTCACTACCATAGGCAAATAAAACCTAAGGACATAAAGGGTTTTGAACAAGAGCTCCCATAGAATAGTTTTTAAAACTACAACATTTCAGTCAAATGATTCTCAAAAAGTAAAAATTATACAGAACTCATTCTCTGACCACTTTATAATAAAATGAAATATTACAATAAAACCCTGGACAAAATGCCCAAATAATTTGGAAATTTTAAAACATTCTTTTAAGTAATTGATCAAAATTATATTGCAGACTATATTGAAAATAAGAATTGTATACATCAAAACTTATATTTGAAATATGGTCAAAGATGTATTCAAAGGTAAATTCATAATCTTAGTCATCGCCAAAATATGGAAAGATTGAAAAGAAATTAACCAAGATACAAATGGCAAATTGGCTTCATCTGATAAATTGGCTTCAGCTGAGTGCCCAAAGCATTGTGTGCAAAAGAGTTATGAAGATTTGTCTTGACTCAGCAAGAAAGAGCTTCCATAGGTTAGTAGTGTCCACCACATGTGGGAGATGATGGGAGCAGTAAATACGCAGACACATTTGTGTCGTACCTGAAGTAAGCTTTTATCACATGAAATTAGAAGAGGGACAATAAAACAAAGCTAAGAAAAACAGATGAAATCAAGAAGAAAAGCAATATAAAGTGAAAAGCAAGCCATAAAATTAGTTAAGGTCAAAACCTTATTTACTTTGGGGTAGGGGGACTGGGAAGGAGAAAATAAACATACCCCTGCAAGAAAAATAAGACAATTAAAAATGGGAAAAATATTTTTATAGTAGATATAGAGGAGATTGAAAAATTATAAGAACACTGTGCACAGTTGTGCACACTGAATTTTAAAAACTGGATTAAAGGTAACATTTTGAAAAATATAAAATATCAAAATTGTTTCTTCTTGAAGAAAAAGCAAACCTAAGTAGAACAAGGTAGAAGTTTTAAATCTATTCAAATTGGTTCTTCTTAAAGAAATAGGGTACATGAGTAGGCCTAGGAAACAATTTTTAAATATCATCCCTAACATAGTTCTTCAAGCCTTTGTTCTGATGTCTTTGGAGGCTTCCAGGTGCCTGCAAGATAAAGCTGGGAGTCCTTACTCTGACACTCAGGCCTTCTGCAATATGTCCTCTGCCCTCTCTCCCACCTTCTGTATACTGTACCACCCCTTTGCACACAGAATGCCCTGCACCTCTGCTTCCCATTCTTTGTTCTACATGCTCATGTCATCTCTGCACAGAGTGCCCTTAGCCCTCTTGAACCTATGTCCTGCCTTTTGTTTAAGACTGGGTTTTAGTTTGTCACTTTGATGTATCTTGCCCAACTGCCCCATCCTCAACTCCTCTGCTGACTCTACCATCAACTTGCTTGTTTTCTCTTTTTTCGTGTGTTCTGCTTCCTGTAAGTCTCTTAAAGACAGATAACATGTCTTTACCCTTTTGTCACATATATATTGATTCTCCATTGTGTTCTACATTGCTCTAGACACTGGTGATAACCCCAGTGGACAAGATAGATAAGATCCCTGCTTTCATGAAGTTTATTTTTGAGAGGAGATAAGCTCAGTCCCCAACCCCTGATAAAACTTAGATTCATGATAAGTTCTTAGCAAATGGTAGTGGTAGGAGTGGTGATGGAAATGGTGGTGGGAGAGGAGATCATGGGAGAAGTGGTGGTTGAGGTGATAGTGGTGGTGGTAGTGACATAGTATTTTGTGTCAAGGTATATACATCAAGGACCACTAAATAACAATGATCTCATCAGTAATTATTTCTATTATGTAGAGTAGTGTATGGGAGGCAGTAGAGCACAGTTGTTAACAGCACAGGATTTGAAATTTCGATTTCAATCCTGGCTCCTTCACTTAATTGACTGTTATCTAAAGCTATATCTAAGCTTCTGTTTCATTATCTGTAAAAATATTACCTGCATCTTGGGGATTTTCTTAGGATTAAATGAGATAAAGTGTGATTTGGTTCTAGCTGGCAAGTCTATGGCTATTCAAACAAATTCTGATTTTCTGAACAGTAATAACTCTAAAGACCATTGAAGGAAAAGGCTTAGTTTCAAACAAAAGGAAAGATTAGATTTAGACCTACTGACTTCTAGTCAAGTTGGCTCCTAAAGTTCACACTTTAACAACCCGTCTCTGCTTCAGACATATAGCAATGGTAGATAAAAAGTTTAAAGAAGACAATCTACAGGACATAGCTGTGCTTCAAAACAATGAAAATATCTTCTTGGCCTCAAAATTAAACGAGATTCAGTGAATGAGGCGGAAGCTACAAGCTTTGTGAACTCTCCTTGGGAATCAGGCAGTGGTCAGCTGGAGTTCAGCTCCTGTGGCGTACTGGGGCCTGCAAGTAATCTACTGAGACAAGAGACTAAAACCAGGTTCACTATTTGAAAATAAAACCAATTTTCAACTGAGGACAATCTGGGACCCCAGGGGACATTTTGCAGTATCTGGAGACATTGCTGTTGTAACTGGGGGAATGCTAATGGCATCTAGTGTGTAGAGTCTAGGGATGCTGCTGAGCACAGGATAGTCCCCCACTACAAAGAATTATCCAGTCCAAAATGTCAATTATACCAAGGTTGAAAAGCCCTAAACTAAAGGATGCAGCAGGCTTTTCTGTTGGGAGACTGATAAAACTAGCATGGGCCCACCGACTGAGGCTACATCTTTATATGAGACTATGGGCCTACAGAGTCAGCAAGACAGTGACATACCCTTGCCTGTTCATGTCTCAGAACTGACCTGGATTTCTAAATATCACTGAGGCGAGGCCCCAAAATGCCACTATACAGCCTGGTTATAGACTGGTGTCGGGGGCCTAGGTGGAGGCAACTATATAATCTTCAGACAGGGAGGAATGAGCAAGATGAGAGACAAGAGGGGAAATGACTCCCATTCAAAATAAGCCTGCAAACCAAAATTCCAAAACACATGAATAAATCTAATACTAAGAAATATTGCCAACAAAATCAACAACTGGAACATGAATTCTTTACAGATAAATTAATATTTTTAAACAGTCAGATATGTTAGATCATGTGTCTAATAGGAATGTCTTGTGGAACATGACATGTGACTCTGATCGTAGTATCAGAAGAAAGACCTAAGGGACAGTTGGACAAGCAACACTTTTAAAAATAATAACTGAGAATTTTCCAGAATGAAAGAAGCCATGAGTCCTCAGCTAAAAAATTCATTCCATGCACCAAAATAAGTGTACCTCTAGACACATCATAGTGAAACTGTAGAACATTAAAGCATAAAGAGAAGTCTAAATACTACCTGAGAGAAAATTCTCTTTAACTACAAAGGAAAACGGAGTCTCAGCATTCTTCTCCTCAGCAATAATAGATATTAGAAGACAATAGCTAATAGCTTCTGAGTGTTGAGGTGTAAAGTAACTTTTAGTGTAGAATTTTATACATAGCTAAACTGTCATTCAAGTGAAGGCAAAATAAAAATAATTTGAAACATTCAAAGTCTAAGAGTATACCACGTGTGAACCGTCACTAAAAGAACTATTAATAGTAAATAGTGAAGACTGTATAGGATAAAAGTGAACCCAGAAGTGTTGGATAACATGCAACAATGAAGTGCAACAAATTTATAAAATATCAATAAATGTTCGTGACTATAAAAATAATTATTGGGGCCGGGCGCGGTGGCTCACGCCTGTAATCCTAGCACTCTGGGAGGCCGAGGTGGGCGGATCGTTTGAGCTCAGGAGTTCGAGACCAGCCTGAGCAATGAGCGAGACCCCACCTCTACTAAAAATAGAAAGAAATTATATGGACAGCTAAAAATATATATAGAAAAAATTAGCCGGGCATGGTGGCGCATGCCTGTAGTCCCAGCTACTCGGGAGGCTGAGACAGGAGGATCGCTTGAGCTCAGGAGTTTGAGGTTGCTGTGAGCTAGGCTGACGCCACGGCACTCACTCTAGCCTGGGCAACAGAGTGAGACTCTGTCTCAAAAAAAAAAAAAAAAAAAAAAAATTATTGGTTTTTAAAAAAATAAAAGACATTTAAGACAACAAAAAAAAGATAGAGGGACCAAGAGTATTCAATGGATAGAGGCTGTGTCAAGTTCAAGGGTGGGACAGAAATACTGAATGACTTTATACTTAGGAAAAAAAATCACTAAATAATTGATATATAGTCTATAGCTTTCAAACCAATAGAGGAGGGAAAGATAAATATAGCAACTTTATGAATCCAGTGGAAGACAGGAAAAGAAAAAAGAAGCAAAGGAAAAGGATGGTAAACAGAGAACAAAAACTAAGATAGAAATAAGTCCAAATATACAAGTAGTCACAGTAAGTGTTAACAGATTATATTCTTCTATTAAAAAAGGGATAATCAAATTGCATCTTTTTAAAAGTTTAGTTATAGGCTGCTTAAAAGAAACATACCTAAAGTAAAATCTCACAGAAAGGTAGAAAATAAAGGGTTGCAAAAAGATAAACCATGAAAAAGTAATCAGAAGGAAAACTGGCATAGCAATACTAATATCAAATAAAATAGAATTAAGCAAAAATTATTCATAGGGATAAAGAAAAGAACTTGTATGTACTTCACATCACAAATTCAAAGTATATAAATGCAAACCTGACAAAATTATAAGGAGAAGCTGGCAAATCATCAATCATAGTGGGTAATTTATTTAAAATGTACTTCTGTCAGCAACTGATAGGTAACTCAAACAGAAACTACTGAGGATTTGAATATTTGAAATGTAGAATTAATAGTTTTCTTTAATAAGTGGGTTTTAATCTTTTTGGACCATCACTCATAATAAAAAATATATTTTATATGCAATCCAGTAAAAATAGCTATCTGTACGTATGTGTATATATATGAAATTTAAGTTTCACAAAATACTATTTTCTATTCTTTTTTTTAATGCTGATTTTGAGCCCCTAAAGTGATTTTACAACCCAAGTATGAGCACAACTCATAGTCTGAAAAGCACTAATAGCTATACATAGACTCCTGTACCCAACAGGAATAATGTACATTCTTTTCACATATACGTGGAAAAGTTCACATACCTTGTCACAAATGAAGGCTCCATACATTTTCAAATATCAGTATCAAACAATTCACACTTTATCCACAAGCCATTTAAATTAGAAATAATAAAAAGAGGATTTTTAAAAAAAAATCTGTGTTGAGAAATTTTAAAAAATAGTATACCTATTACTCTTACATTAAAGAAATTATCATAATGTAAATTATAAAATATTTAGAACTGAAAGCTATGAAAATACTGCATGTCAAATTTGTGGGATAGCTAAGACTACTCTCAGAAGTAAACTTTATCTTAAATATGTTTATTGAAAAGATAAGAGGTATTAAAAATAAGTGAGTTATTATTTCATTTGAAAACTATAAAAAGGACAACAGAGCAAACTAATGAAAATAAAGAAAGGGGGGGGGAATACAGAAATCACCTAGAACAGCCAGGAACATGTCAGAACATGAGAGAACGGTGCCTCAAATTGTGTCTGGCACATGATAGGGGTTCATTAAATAATTGTTGAAGGAATGAATGAAATTGACAAAAGCAATAGAGAAGATCAGCTCTGGGAAGACTAATCAATAAAAAGAAAGGGCCCACATAAATAATATCAGGAACAAAAAGGACTGTAACCACAAATACAGTGGAATAATGTGTAGTATATTTATAAAATGGAGTCCTGTGCACCACTGCACAAAAGTTGACTTCACTAAATGTTTCTTGAATTGGTTTTGGAACCAGACCCTAATGAATATATGTTCTAATTGTTATTTTCTAAGGATTAGTATATTAGCTTCTATTTATGAAATGCATGTATAATCCCTGGACTGATAGATACAAGGAAGAGGCATGCATATATCTATGTGCTTGTAGGTATGTTGTAAGGAAAACTGTAAAATATTTAATTTGTGAGTAAGTGTTTGCTAAGAAAAGTTAGAGGATATTTTCCTTTCTTGGGGAATTCATTTTTTTAACTTGCACTCAGGATTTCTTCTCTCCTCTGGGAATTGAAAGAGGCTGGTTATCACCTGTATTTTACAGAAGTGATCAAGTTTGGGGGTGTTTGTTTTCAGGACCTTCACAAATGCAACCATGTCTGTTTTGCCACAGTCCTGGTGAGGTCAGCATTTCTAGCTCTTCCTGTAAAATCTTGAGCATTTTCCTTTTGTGGGTCCTTCCCTCTACAGAAAGGTCATCTCTGATGTGGTGGCATGAATCCAGGGTAAACTTTTACTAAACCATTCAAATAGAAAACTAGTACCCCTGTGTTAGGGATGTGGAAAGCCTTGAAAAGAACCCAAAGAGAAACAATATAGCACTAAACCACAGTCAACCTTGTGAAGTAATGAACAAAACAGACCTTAAAGAAAGCATATCACTTTCAGAAAAGTTTCCACCGATCAAAATAATGGGCAAAAAAAGAACAGAGGAAACCACAAATAAAGGAAATGAAGATCCATGAAAAAGTACATCAGAGGCCTGACTAGCAAAATGGATAATGGAGATACTGCTCATTATAACCCTCCAGGACTGGTGACGATTTGTTATATGGGCTGGCTGTATGGTGTGGTCTTGATGCTAGTGGAATTCCTAGCAAGCCATTTGATTGGCTTATATTCCCTAAATAGAGACTTGCAGTAGAGGAAATTTTTCAAAATGATAAATACAGACAATATTTCATCTTGTGGGGATATTGTTTGTAATGCATCATTGAACAACTTCTTTAAAAGGCCCAGAAGAGCTGTCCTCTCAGAGTAGGAATAATGCTGATGTCAGGTTCTTTCTCAGACCTCAGAAAAATGGAAGAGGCAAGAGAAGTACATAGTTGTGAAGCAAGTGAATCTAATTCAGGGTTAGGAAGCATACATTTGATATTTAAGGAAACTCTTTAGGTGCTAGCCATGAACATGTCCCAAGGAAAGAGATTGCCTTAGTTAAAAGTAGCATGTCACTATTCGTGGAATTCTTCTAATTCTTTGTTGCTACTGTATACAGCCACATTTCTTATTACAGTTTTTAAGTGGCTAAGGTAATCAGGCAGCCTGCCTTTAAGCAATTTTTAATAATCATTGGCAGTCATCCTCAGAGAAGAGCCTGAATTGGGTCCGTTACCATAGCTGAGATTATAGTAAGCCTCTAACTCTCAACCTTTGACTCACTTTTCCCTCTCCCAGGCACTTGCAGCAGTTAAAGACTAGATAATTCCTACCTGTCACTCTTCTTGGGTTTGAACTCTAACTTTTATCTAACATAAAGTTAATGGCATCTTTCTGGTCCCATC
Organism: Eulemur rufifrons; assembly: GCF_041146395.1. Classification (NCBI taxonomy): domain Eukaryota; kingdom Metazoa; phylum Chordata; class Mammalia; order Primates; family Lemuridae; genus Eulemur; species Eulemur rufifrons. The sequence continues at coordinate 102,228,194 of NC_090984.1, forward strand.
TTTTCAGTATTTCTCACTGTAAAACTCTTGTATAACTCATTTTATAACTCCAGTTTTTCTAAGTTTATCTTTAGCCACTTATATTCTATGTGGACTATGATCAGAAAACAACAGATGTAATGGAGCTGTGTCAAACACGTATTTAACTTTGCACATTCAAGTGTTCAGAGAGAAGGAGTATTATAATGTCAATAAAGTGGCTGATTCTATTAATATTTGATGCTCCACTTAGGATAAGATGGGAGATGTGTTATTCCAATCAGTCTCAGTTCCCATGGGCCTTTGTTATAGGAAGAGCATCCTGCTGCACTATTATTTTCATGCTTAAAGATATGTATTTTATACAACACAGCCCTGTAGTATGAGCTCCCTACTTCATTTGGTACACAGTTGAACAAGTTATTCTGACACTGACAGAAAAGATATTTCTCTCTGTAAATAGGCTCATAGTAAATGCAGAGAGTGTCAATCAATATTCCTAAGTAAAAATGGCAATACTCCTGATAGTTAATGTTTATTTAATCGTTAGTATAACATACTGTACTAGGATGTGCTTCACATTCACCATCTTATTTAATCCTCAACAACCTATCAGGTAGGTCCTGTTATCCTGTTGTTAAACTACAGTAACTGACTTAAAGACAACCAAGGGAACACATACATACCCCTCTGCATAAATATTTCCTAAAACACAGGTATTCCCAGGAAAGCAGCAAAGAATCATTGCAGGGGCAAGTGCAGATTAACATACAGGCTCTCAAGCTGTGTTTCAAAGGTTCTCATTTAGGAGTGGGTCATCCAGAAGTTGAAATGTATTTTCCCAAGGAAATGATGTTATCACAACAAAAGCATATTTACCCGCAGTGTGCCTGAAGTAATAATAACAGACCTAACCATTTTGTGCACCGGTGTTTCCATGGAAAAATTCACTCAAGAGTTTCCCCTTGGATTGCTATGGACACATTTCTCCATCACAGAGGGAATGGGGACCCCATGGTAGAAACAGTAGAATCATTAGAAATGTTCGAATTCTGAATTAGTGATGGCTCCCAAGGCCTTTGATGGGAGTTGATGGGAGGAAGGAGGATGAAAGAGTGAGTAGAACTGGGCACAGGGAGACACAGGGTCAGGAGATCTTGGGTGAGGAACAGGGTAAAGCCCCTGAAGGTGAAGGGTGGGTCGGGGGTTTCAGAGAGGAGAGGGAGAAGGCTAGAGAGTGTTAGGGACCCAGAACTCATGGGTCTAACCCCCCAGGGACTCTTCTCACTCCCAGGCTGCTAGCTCCCTGTGCACTGCCTCTGTTTCTTCTACTGACCCAAAGATTTGTCCTGCCTGCTTCCTTTTTTGACTAGTCTGTGAAACTGAGAAGCAGCACAGTGGCCCTAAGGGTTTTTAACTTCTATAAAGGAAAGAGCCCATCCTAGGCCCTCTGGAAGTTTTCCTTGTCACTTGCTCACACAAGAGTAAATATCAGTCTACAGATGCTTTGGGTGCGTTTTGGGGTCCCAAAAGGGGCTGAAATAAAATGCTTAATTATTTCAAATGTAGCTCTCCAAGGCTGAGGCCTATGGGAAAAGGGAGAAGCCAAGCCCCCTGTTCCTTTCTCTTCTCCCTCTCTCCTTTCCCCCTTGTCCTCAAAATGAAAGTGGAAAGGAAAGAGTAGGGCCCAAATCACAGCTTGCCAGAGGGGAAAGGCTGTATGACAGTGTGATCCTTGCATAGATGCTGGGCTGTATTTTTTTCAAGGGGCATGTCTCTGTCAGGGGTGGGATTACGTGGGCGCCCAAACCTCAGACCACCTTCCTGTTTACCTCCTGGCCAATGTTTCCCTCCCTCCTCTGGGATATGAATCACCTGGACACCTGGGGCGCTACCCAGGCCCACTGAGTCAGTATCTCCAAAGGAAGGCCTGCAAAGCCGCATGATTAAACAAGTGGTCCCAGGTGATTCCTGTCAAGAAGGTTTGGCAAACACTGCCGACTAGCCCCACCCCAGCCCACCCCCTTTGCTGGTCCTTTAAAGTTTCCTAGGACATTCTAAGCCCACTTCTGCCTCAGAGTCATTACATATGCTATTTCTTCATGAAAAACTCTTTCCTGCTCCCTACTCTCGGCTAATGCCTACTTCTCATAACTTCAGGACTCAACTGAAAGATCACTTTCCCAGAAAGACCATCCTAGACCACTCTCCTCACCATCTAAATCAGGTTTCCCTGCTTCATTCTCTCATAATACCTGGTGCTTTTTCTCCTTAGCATTGATCACACAGGTTGTATCTCATGTATTTGCTTTAATGTCTGTTTCCCCACTAGTACTGAACACAGGAAATGCCTAATAAATATTTTTTGTGGGAATGAATGAATCAATGGAAAAGTAGTGTTGGGAGCGGGGTACTAAAGGTTGTCTTGGATGTTGCTCAACAACAACAAAGAACTGAGCATGTGAAAACTTTACTCTCTCAGGTAAAATTTTTACTTGTGATCAAGGCAGATGGGCCCAACAAGTAACTGTATTTATGGGCACAATGGGTCAGATTCTTTCAAAAAATATTTATTAAATATTTGATGTGTGCAAAATGCAATATTAGGAGCTATGGATACAACAGTGAGTAAAACTGATACAAACTGACTTTATGGAGCTTGCATTCTGGCAAGGATGACAGATATTAAGCAACCAGTTATATAATTTTATAATTTTGATAAATGTAATGAAAGAGTTACAGAGAGTTATATGAGGCTATAAAAGGAAGACTTGACATGGTCTGTAGGATATCAGACTAATCCTAGAATTTCTGAGACATGTGACTGGGGAAGCTCTGCCCAGAGAATCATATATATTCCGTCCTGTCTCTTGTCAAAGTTGGCATGAGGGGAAGTGCTGTATACCAGTTTCTCAGCCTCGGCATTACTGACATCTTGGACAAGGTAATTCTTTGTTTTGGAGCATTTTCCTGTGCACTATAGGATGTTTAGTGCATCGCTGGCCTCTATCCACTAGCTGCCAGTGGCACCCCATAGTTGTAATAACCATAAATGTCTTGACATTGCCACATGTCCCAGGGGTGGGGGGTCGGGGGGACAGAAAAATCAGTCCCTCCTACCTTCCCCAGTTGAGAACCATTGCTCTACATGAAATTCGTTTTTTTTTAAATGTGTTTTCTGTGATTTGTCTAAGTCAACACCAGGAATTTAATTTATTCAATAAACAAGTATTTCTTGAGTACTTATTATCTGTCAGGCACTGTTCTAGGCACTGGAGACACCATAGTGATCAAAGCCTGTACTTTGTTTTTTGAGACAGGGTCTCACTCTGTTGCGCAGGCCGGAGTGCAGTGGCACTATCATAGCTCATTGCAGCCTCCGACTCCTGGGCTCAAGTGATCCTCCCACCTCAGCCTCCTGAGTAGCTGGGACTACAGGTGCCCACCACCACACTTGAATAATTTTTTGTATATCTTGTAGACACGGGTCTCGCACTTGCTGAGGCTGGTCTCGAACTCCTGGGCTCAAGTTATCCTCCTGCCTTGGTATCCCAAAGTGCTGGGATTACAGGCATGAGCCACCATGCCCAGCCAAAGCCTGTGTTTTCTTGGTGCTACATTCCAGTGGAGAGAAATGGACACTAAATTTTAAAATATGTAATACTTCAGAAGAAGGGTATAGGTTGGTCATAGAGCTCCTTTCTGAGAAGATGACATTTGAACAAAGTCTCGAAAGAAGCATGGGAATGAGCCACATGAGAGGAAATGCCGGGAGCAGCAGGTGAAGCCCTTGGAGGGCCTGTATTCACCTCGCCTTTCTGTCTGCAGGTCTGACCAAGCTCCTTTGTGTTTCAGAGGGTCTGCCGTAGAAGGGCAGCTGAATGGACTCCAGAGCAGCCTTAACCCTGCAGCTTTTGTGCCCATCACCAGCTCCACAGGTTAGTAGGCACCAGCTCTTCCTCAGGTGGGACAGCAGGGAAGGTGCTGGGCTTAGCACATCCTCTCTTCTGTCTCTAAAGAGAGTGCCAATTCAAAGGACAAAGTATCCAGGCTCCGAAAATATTGGCAAATGGGCATTTTTGTTATATTCTTCTTTAAAATAATTTCTAAAGCCTAGGATAGGCATTTTCTGGAACTAGTTTAGGGTAACTGAAACTCCCTAGTCTGATAGAATGCTGTCAGATTTGCAGCATTTAGTAAAAATGCCGTATATTTTTATTAAAATTGACTAGTATTTTACTCTTTATTTTGCATTTCCACATGTTGTATCTCTCACTTAATCCTCACAACAGCCCTGTGAGGTTGATCTTCTTCTCTTCCTCCCATAAGGAAACTGAGGCTCAGAAAGTTGAGGGGCTTGTAGGGGGTTATACATGGATGCAGAGCTGAAGCTCTGGTCATTGACGCAGGTCTTATCGTGCTAATGACACGATCTATTGACAGTTTGTTACTGAAAGCCTGAAGCCTCTCAGCGTAGGTGCGTACATATAAGTTAGGCAATGTTGGTCCAGAGATAGTTTGCTATGAATAATGATAATAAAAATGCACTACCAAGTAATCAGAAAATTGAAAGAAAATCACTTTGATTCAATTGAATAAGTATTGTTAAGCACCTGGAGAAAGGAGCATGCTGGGCACTGAGATACATACAGGGTAAACGAGTCAGGCTCCACTCTCTGGGAACTTTCAGACTCATGGAGATAGAAAAGTCAGCAGGAATGTGCCACAAGGTGGGTGGTATTGGGTACCCGGGGCGCACAGAATAGCAATAGACAACACTGACTGAGCATTTGCTGAGTGTCTGAATACTGTGCATGTCAAAATTCATTCACTATACAGGCATAGAATGTAGGAACTGTAGTCCCCATTTTATGGCTGAAGAAATAAAAGCTCAGACAGATTATGAAACTTGTCTAAAGTCTCACAGCTGGTAAATGCTGGGACAGTATTTGAACCCAAGCATTTGAGCCCAGATCCTTAGGGACTGAGGAGGGATTCCTAGAGGAAGAAACATTGAAGCTGAGACTTGAAGGTGGACAAGTGGGCCAGGATAGGGAAGGCATGAGATAAAAGGAGTTCCAGGAAGAAGGAATGGTATATGCAAAGGCTGGGAGCAGTAAAAACGTGCTGTGTTTTGCAAGCCCCCATGCGTCAGTGTGGCTGGGGACGGGTGTGAGCGAGGAGTGGCAAGAGGAAAGGTTGTGAGGCAGCAGAAATGGTTTATGAGCCATGTAGGGAACTTGGTCGTTGTCCTGACACCAGAAAGGAGCCATGGAGGAGTTTCAAGCAGGGGTGTGAGGGGTGAGGATGTGGTTTGACATAATATACCTTAAAATGATTACAAGATCTCTGAGAAGCCCAGATACTGGGCTGCGGTTGGGGATAATTACATATAACTCATAGGCTTATTGTGAGGAATAAACGAAGCAGTATGTATGGAAGGGCTCTAACTACACTCAGGTCAGGTAATATTATGATAGGAGTTTAAAGATTTTTCTCCCTTGAAAACCTGAATTCAAGAAATATTTGATAGGTATCTACTCCCTCCCTCCCTCCCCCCACCAAAAAAAAAAAAATTAGTAGAACATGATGATTGTTTTTAAGGAAGTAAAATTTCTACCTAGAATTGTTATGGACTGAGAAGTGATGGCTCAGAGAATCATGGCCAAGTTTAAAGGATTTCTGTGAGATACCTGTTAGAGCCCCTTCAGCTCTTCAAATTTGCGTAAGCTTTACAAGTCTGCAAAGCCGAGATCATCAGGAAACCCGGACTACTTGATTTGCATGTCTAATTGATAAATTAAGTATTAACTTGAAATCTATATGCTCTCTAGCTAGCAAGTTGGAAACTTGAGGGGTCAGGTGGGACATACTTGTAACATCTTAACCATGAATTCATGTTTACTGACTCTTGGTGAAGATATTTAGAAAATTTTGTGACACTCATACTGAATTTGATATCAACATGAAACGACAGAGCAAGGAGAAGAAGTTGTGCTTCCTCCTGACTTCTAATATTGACATTTCCCCTACTTCTGCCTTAAGGTAACAAGCAGATTATTCTTCTTGCCTTGTTTAGATAGCCAGTTATTTACTGCTTTTGTCACCAAATGACTTGGGCTTCTGAATTCCCTTGAATTTGTTTCTACTCTACGATTTTCCTGGTGTTCCCGATCCTTAGTTAAAGAAACACCGAGGAGCATGATATAGCAAGGTTCAGGCATTTTCCATACTTCCCAATAAACATTTTACATTCGCAGTCTTAGTAACTAATTCTGTTACAGTTACTTATACAACTAGTTAACTGCCTGGAGTATCTGTGTTTCAACTACGAAGCATGTGTTTTCTATATTGCAAGTAGGTTTAAAGCAGTTATTCTAGGGGTTCAGAAGGGTGTCTTACGAAAAGGAGGTTAGGTTGCTAGTAGTAGCATTTTTCTTTAAACTCACAAGAAAGGAGAACAACCTCCATAATAAGTCAAAGTTTACACTCCTGTACTGGTTGGGAAGATACGGAATCCCTGAACTTTCTATGGAAGGTGTTTAGTCCCTGTCTGGTCCCGTTAACTCAGTTGGTTAAACTGAGTTGTATTAATGAGTGGATGAATATAGCCAAGTGTCTGTTTCCTGGCCCCTTGACCCATTCCCTAAGTCTGGCCTCCCAGGCTTTGAGCTGTGTGACTTTGTTTCTCAGTCTGAATAAGATAGTGATTTGTCCTAGGGCACTGTTGAAAAACAACTCAGAGTCCTTTCCTACTGATGGTGGACTAATGACATTCTTTTCATTATGAGTATTAAATGAGATATAGTGAATGTGAAAGCTCCTAGCAGAGTGCCTGGAATGCTCCATGAATGTTAGTTTTCTTTGACTTTGCTAACCTCAGGCTATGTATTTGAAGTTTGCTATGGAAAGGAAGGTGTAGAGTCAGCAAATTGGGAAATTTGAGAAGGAAGCTCCAGTGAGGGCCGTTGGCCCAAAGCCAACGTCATGGCCTACCTTCTTTATAACCATGACGTTCTTGAGTTCTGAAGTGGTGATGGTGAACTAAAATAGCAGTGAGCAACAGATTAGATAACTGACATTTCTCTCGTGCTGATTTGATAATGTAAACTACCATTATTATAGGAGTCTGAAGCCACACCAGCTGCCCTCATCCCCGGCCCTAGGCTTCTGCTGCCTAAGCCTTTCCTATCCTGGAGTCCAACTTTTCCCCACCCTCTTCTATTTTTAAGCTCTTATTGGTCTGTAGTTGGTGGAAGAGACCTTACCACCTTTTGAAAATCAGTGATGGATTTCATTTACAAGAAGTGAGAAGTGATATCCTTGTTAAATGTTTATTGTTTTAGGAAATGTGCTATAGCTTTGTGCTCTTTGCGTGGGGATGGGTCAACAACATGTCAGTGTGACTCTGCCTGCCCACTTCATTGTGTCCCTGAGACAACAGGAGAAAGGAACTTATTTTAATATAAAGTAAACCCAGTGGAGCTTAAACCCTAAGGATCTAGAAGTCACTTTAACTTTCAAGTGAAATTATTTGCCTGGAAGCTCTCCATGGACTGACCTATTTTCATTATCAAATTCTTATTCTCTTCACAACACATTATATACTTGTTGGAGCTCCTAGGTAGATCAGGAGTATTTTATAAAAATAAAAATAAATAAAGCTTTTGAGATGCTTGCCCTAGTGTTCTATACTCTTTATTGCTCCTAAAACAGTCTTCTCTCTCCAGGAACGGAGGGGTAAGAATTTGGGTTGATTACCCACTTTTATTCTGTTCAAAAGCAAAAGAAAGACTATGGATTTGGTGTTTGACAGGAAATGGGGTGGCAGCCTCTGGGAGGATAGTGATCCCCTTACCTAGATTTACATTTGACCTCTTGTCCTTTGGGCCAAGATCAAATATAGTGTTAAGTAGGGATTGTTTTTTCCATTTTTCAGGATCTTTGGAATCTCCCCAAGTTATTTTCGCCAGATCCAAACCCTTGCCCACACAGTCTGGAGCCCTTGCTACAGTTATAGGACAGAGAAAATCAAAGTCGGTGAAGTCAGGGCCAATTTAAGGTAACAGTAAGAATAAAAGCATATTTTTATCATTTTCACTTGCTGACTTTATGCCAGAGCAAGAGACTTGGTAGCTATCAAGAGAAGTGATAGCTTTTCAAAATAACAGGGAAGCTGGGCTTTATAAAACTAAAGCTCAGGAGTCTCCAAAACTGTGGGTCAAAGTTGAGCTACAAATAGCTTGTGCCTATAATGGTCTACCAGTAGGTGGTGCTGTGGCAGTAAGAAATTTCTCCACTGTTACTAGAGGCTTTTATTTAAAAATATGGGGACTTTGAGACAAAACAAAGAAAGAAACTAAAGCCATAATTGAATTATCACAGGTAAAGTGTAACATAATATATGGGAAAATACATTTGAAGGTCAGGTTGCAATAGTCTCAAGAAGGAACAGATATTATCAAAGAGGACTTTTAGACTAGAGTTAGGTAGTTTGTGAACTGGACTTTCAGATAATGGGAGGCAAGGAGGTAATAAATTTTTGGTCTTAAATTTTGGTGAGGTTGATGAATTAATTGTGCTTTTTACTGAGTTATTTAAAATAAATATACGCTATAATTGGCAGCAAAACAAACTATATACCCCAGCCTACACCTATCCAAAAAAAGCTCATACATTGAGGAATGATCTAACTTGATCTTGTGAAGCTATATCCACACTTCCCCAGTGCTGCCCTCAGTATTTTGTTCCCAGCTGTGACCTTCAAAACTTTCCAGAAAATTCTGTGAGACTTCAAGGCTTTGATGATTCCTTTCCTCTTTGCTCTGCCCTATACTCTAAAGCATTAATGGCACACCTGCTATGAGTTTAATACTCTTCTTACCTCTAGGGGAATATTTAAAAACTTCTTTGAAAAGCATTATTCATCAGAATACCCCAGGAGAGCAAAGGAGAGAGGGAAATTATTTACCCACCACAAGATTCATTTACATTGGATCAGCAAGCTTCAAATATCTTTCCCTAGCCCATCTAAACTCTTTCCAGAAAGGAATGAGAAAAGAGAAGGGAACACCAAATCCATGGCTTGGTCATCTACCAAAATGTACCAGAGAAAGTGAAAACAACCAGAGTTCTATTGGTGATACTTAGCCAATGGGCCTTTAATTCTGATGCTAAGCAGCCTGTCCAATGATGAACAACTAATAAAATATAGAAAACTAAAGTGAGAAGGTCAATATTTCCTTCAGGAGACTGGCAGCCAGAAGAATGAATGTGACATCAGGCTCCAAACCAAACTGATGGTCTGCCAAGAAGTAATCATGTCCATCCATTTCCAGTACTGTGAGCCTTGGACCTGCTACAGTTGTAATATCACTTTCCTTAAACCTCTTTCATCAGTATCCCTTACAATCTACTCTGAACATTACATGGCAAAATAAGATCATCAGCAGAGAAGCCTTGGGAAAGAGCTATCTCTCAACATTTAGATCTTTGTTGCAAACACATCCCTGCTGAGCCCAAGCCATACATAAGCTAGGGATGGCTAATGCTGTGCTCTGTGGTAAGGTGCTCAGGTGAGCATAAAGTGCTTTGTGATGCTGTGCTCAGGTGGTAAGACAACATGCCAGGTATGTGTGTATGGATGAAGAAGACAGAGCAGCTCAGAAGGTCTCAGAAGTCCAGCCTCCCATGGTGCAGTATAACTGCTAGGAAGCTGCAGAGGCAGGCCTACCAGCCTGGCATGTGGCAGATGGCGGTGAGTTGCCTCTCCTTGAGCAGGGAATTAGGTAGTTTGCAGAATGAGGAAGCAGAACCCCAGAGGCTGCAGCTCATCACCCAAAGCATGCTTTCTTTTTGTTGTGAATGCACTGTAGACAGCAGAGCTCCTTCAACCACAATCACACAAACAAATGTCATGACCAGCTGTGACAGTCCTAGAACCTCTTTACATCTGGGTTTAAGGAGGCCATCAGGTTAGATTAGAGAATTTGAATTGTGTTTGTATGACATATTTTATAATACTGAGAAAATATCAATTGTCCTTATCAAAGAGTGGAGGGAGCTATGCTAGCTATGCTACTGGAAGAGTATTAGGAACCTCAGCCTATCTAGGAGCCCTATATGCTGCCCTCAGCAAGTGTTGTGTTTGAATACAGACATTGTTCTTTGTTTTCTCAGATTCTGTATGGTCTATTTGGCATCTGGACATCACAGGGCCAATTATATTAACGACATTTTCTGTATTCTTGATGCTCTGGCATTTTGGGGGCCTTATAGACCCAGGGAAAGATTGCCCCTTCCAGGACTAGTTAATTCTTAAAGATAATAACAACTTGTCCATGAGTACACCTTTTGTATGCAAACCAACCAATCCCAAGTTTCTACTTCCTTGTCTAACTCTCCTATACCAAGCCAAAACTTCCCCTGCCCTAAATCATCTCAGGGCCAGGTACCAGGTAACTAGATACCATCCCTATATCTCAAAGTCTGCCAGAATTATTCAGACTAATCCAAAGCTGCTTACTTGCCTTGCCTTGCCTTGCCTTTTCCACGTAAACCCCAATAAGGGCTCTGGCCTAGACTTTCCCCAACACACACTCCTCTCTTCTGCCTCCTGACCAACACTGGTCCTTTCCCTGTGACCCTGTGTGGTGTGCAGTGACCCCCCTTTCTGGAGCCCATGGGAATAATCAACATCTTCCAAGCCTTGTTTTCATGTCATCCAGTGGCCCCATCAACTTTACCATACCATATCCAACATGTACATTCTTAGAACAGACATCAAGAAGAAAAATGTCTTTAATTTGCAGTACAAGGAACCAGGAAAAAATATGAATTAGGTTTGTATCACCCAGTTCTAAGGAACTGGTCATAGGACTTCATTACAGGCTGGTATTACACAGTGATATTTTAACAGTACATGTTTTGCTAGTGTAGATCGGGCTGCAGCCACACAAGAAGGATGTGGATCCCTCTACGAGGCAAAATCGCCTGGCTGTCAGCCATTGAAATTTCATGCTTTCCTGTCCTGAAGCCTCTTTCATTTCATTTAGTAACTGTTTCTATTAATACATTCAGAAACAAAACTCAAATATAACTGAACAACCTGGTTAGAAGTTGGGAGAAGACAACCTGGCTTTTGGTTTTGGGGGGAGAAGTGGGGGTAGTTCTAAGAACCTACCCAAAGGGAATTCATTTGCCTTAAAGAAAACCAGAGTACTGTATTTCTGACACAGATGAAGAAATAGGCTACTGAGAAAGATAACATCTGCAAATTGATATTGTCTCTTGCTAAACTGGCAAAATCCCAAGAGAAGAGTGATGATTCTTCAATTGTTAACAATTACTACTTTGTTATAAAGAGACAAGGGAAATGCAGTGGCCCCTTTCTCAAATTACACTTATATTACAGAAACACACATGCCTCCTGGAAAAAATGCCTGGCACCTTGGATTGTTAGAGTTGTACTTACCACTGCATCTTGTAGCAAAGTTGTGTGGTCTATGTAATATCCATTCACTTTGGGTGGAAGAAGATCCAGTCTATTCTTGTAGTCCTGAACTGGGCGAGTAACCACATAAGATTGCCTCACTCTGTGAGTCTTTGTACATATCACTCCGGGTTGTCAATCCATTCTCTGTGGTTATCCATCCTGTGAACCCACACACCTTGCTGCTAGTTTCAATGGGATACTTGTCGTAGCCACATACCTTTGCTTTACTAACCTTATATCCTCAGGACATAATTGCTCCTGAAAGTTCTAAAGAAAGAAAATGGCATGCTAAGCCATGCCTGTCTTTGGAAAAAAGCAAGCTTTCCACATGGAAATATTTACAACTTTGCTTACCTGATCTACAGAGTTTGAACTAGGCCCCAAAGAGTGTAGGTGTATAACTGCAGGGCTTGGAGAATGATGACTTGACTTGAAGTGTATTGCCATGTTGGCATGATTGGCATTGATATTTATCCTTTATTCTTTCAAATTAGGATTATAAAGAAAAAGACTCAGATTCTCTTAAGTCCTCAAAATGAAGAGCATCACTAGTAAAACTAAAACAGTAGTCTCTTACACTTCTTAGTTTTCATCTTTCGAACATGCAGTTTTCAGTTAGCACCATAGGTGTCAAGGCTGTCTCTTCTCTTGAAACCCCAAATCCCGGCTATCCAGTTGTCTGATACCAGAGAAGGAAGGGCTTGGATGTGTGGCCTGTCCCCGTAACTACAATCAACCATAGTACCCCCAGCATAAAATGGGGCTAGAAGTTGAAAATCGAGCCTGGTTTTAGGATGATGGAGTGAAGAAAAATCAGCTAGTTAGACGTTGCTATAGTAGTAGTATTTGTTTGTTTGTTATTAGGTAGAAGAACTATTCTTTTTTATATATTTTTAACTGAAAAGTGACTTTGAGGCTTTTTTTCCCCCTTCTCTTCTTTTGTAATTTGTCACAGGAAATTAAGGCCTGTGCCAAGCCCAGATGAAGTTATTTTGGAATTTGACAAGAGTTTTTTAACTTATGCCTGAGCTTCAAATTGTATTAGATAATAGATTGTTCAGAGTTTTTAATCAGATACTGGAATATGGAATTTTGAAAACCACAACTCTTTCTTAGAAATATGACTTTTCTCAGAACTTTTGTTTTATATTTATTCATCCTTTTTACCATTCTCCGAAATAAATCACTGCTGTACATGTGTACATATACTTACCCTCCTCTTTATGCAGAGGAATTGAGTTCTCCTCAACAGCCTTTTGATTATCAAGAAGAGAGATCCCCTCGATTTACCTCTGTTAAGGGAAGATACTGCATGTAAACACAGGGAAGAAACAGTCTCAAGAGCCAGACCTCATGAAAACCTGCAGCCTGATTTGGGGTAATTAGCAGCTCTCCTGGCTAAACAACTCTGTTAGTTCATCCCTGTGACCAGGTGGTTTGTTGTCTCCTCAGCAGGTGTCTTCTGCTGTTGCCCAGGTTGACAACTGTGCCCTACTCAGGACTCAACCTCTCTCGGTGGGATTGTTTTCTTTTTCTTTTCTTTTCTTTTTTTTTTTTTTTGCATGCAGTTTTCAGAAAACACAATCAGAATACTTCCCATTCATTCATCCAGCAAGGCGCTACTGGTGGGCAGAGCTCTCCCAGCCCATAGCTGGCCTAAAGTAGGCGATGGCTGCCTTCCAGACAGATGGTGGCCTGGTACTAGGGTAGCATCATTATGTGATACAGAGCTGCCAATTTATGCATTTCTGGAAATTTTCTTCAGTGAGATTATAGCTAGATGTATACAACATAGACTTTTCATCTCTAGTATAAGGGTCTTAAAATATAAAACCACATGCAGTAAAATAAAATAATAAAATATGAAGGGTAAGTCAGAGCCAAAACCAAGATAATTAAAATTTTTCAAATATGTGGTGAAATAAATTTACTATAATTGAGGTGAAATTTGGTTCTGAATCTCCTGACATCCAGGACAAACAGGGAAACGTGATAAATTAGAGTATATAGTTCTTATTATTAAGAAAAAGAATACTCTGGGGAGAAAATCAAGCTTTTTCCTAGTTTTCATTCTAAAGGAAGTATTTTACATACTTTAAAGAGAGGACACCGAATAAAGTAGTAGTCAGTCAACAGCTAACCAACTATTAAAGTAGTCAGTAGTATCTTGTTAGTCAACAAGCCAACGTAGTGATGTGTTTCATATAGCTACTTCTTGGCATGAACTACACAAAGGTAAAGTGTTATAGTACACGTCAATGAAGACAGTTTTATAAGGGATCAAAACTAACATAATCTAAATCTCTGCGTCCATATAATCGAAGGGCAATTTAATGGTTATTTACAGGACTGGATGAATTGCTGTATCTTAGACAATCCTAAATATAACTTCTTTCAATTGTTTGATAAGAATTAATTGTGCTCTTAAGCAAGGGCCTATATACCTGGTCTTTTATCTTGCTGTTTGAAGATGCATCTATATGCTTTGGAAAGCAGGTGGCAGAGGTAATATCTCCTGAAAACTGTGGAAGCTAAGCTGTATTCTCATCTCTCATGGCATGTTTGCTCTCTGCTCCTTTATTTACGTATACAGTTTCTTCTGCCTGGACACCATCTCCCCACTTTTGCCTCCTCCCTCACCAACATGCTTCATTCCTATGGGTCTTCAACTCCTTTCCTCCTGTCCAGCCTACCCTATTCCCACCTCCAATCTGATTTACATGCTTTTGACTGTGCGCCAATAGAACTCGGTGATTACCTCCATCATGGCTTTTGCGACACTCTGCTGTCTTTATGGATTACTTGACTGTTTGCTCCACTAGGCTGTAATTCCCAGGAAGGCAAGGATCAGGTCCAATTTGACTCTGAAAGCCCAGGCCCTAGCACAGTAGCCCATAGTAGAGGTTCAAGAAATTCTGGTTGATTGATAAAGGCAAAAAAATAAAAATAAAAAATAAAGTGACAAAAGAAATAACAACAAAAAAAGAAATTCTGATTGAATAGTTAAATGTGTGAATTTTCATAATTCTGCCTTTGCTTATTCTTTTATTGACATTTGGAATATCTGTCTACATATACAAATTCTTCCTATCCCCTAAGGGTCCAGTTAAGTTTTATCTTGTCTTGTAATCGTTGCTCTTATACATAATTACATTTATCTTGCCATTTTTTTAAATTCTTAGACCCAGCCTAGACAACATAGCAAGACCCTGTCTCTACGAAAGTTTTAAAATTTCATTAATTAATTAATTTCCTAGAGACTTATAATTTATATCACAAAGTTTAACACTTCATATATTTTGTCATCTTTTATCACTATTCTCTTCTTGGATAAATTGTCCCTTCAATAAGACCATAAACTCCTTGAGGGCAGAACTGAATCCCTAACAACACCCAAAGTGCTTCATTACCTTGTAATGTAGACCCTAAAGAAAAGAATACATATATACATAAAATTTGTCAAAAAATAATCTATGCCCTCTATTTACCTGGCTTCAAGTAAAATGCCTAACCTCAAAAGATAAAATCTTCTAATGAAGATTTCATAAATAATGAATTTTACTATTAAAAAAATCTTCAAAATCACAATAACCTTCCTTATAAATTACCTAGTGTTTCTATCCTATTTCTTGCAATATAAAACTACTTCCTATAAAATAATGAATGAATGATCACTGCTCTTCAGAAAACCTCTGGTACACATTCACAGCCTTACTATAAACCTATTTGTTACAGTGCAGATTTCAGTATGAAGATGTTCCATTTTAGACCATATTCAAGGATCTCATTAGAAGGGAACAAGTTAAAATGAGGCTTATTTGGAAAATATTATCCTTCAGCCTTTACACTCCCTAATTAATTGGAGCTATTCCACTTTATCACACAGATCAGGTTTTGCTTTTGAACACTGAATTGTCTTTTGTATTCTCTTCTGAACTTTCCATGAATTCTTTAGACGCCTCTTAAAGTATACAATACCTGAAACTGGACACCACCCTCTAATATGAGAGTTATGACTAGTGTTGAGTATTGTGTAAAATCTATCATCATGGTTCCAGAGTCATATGTTACACTTTATATGTATACAGTATTCTCAGAAACATCATGACTATTGTCGTCAGTAACTATACCTAAATTTTGTAAGAATTCCAGAATGCAGGAAGGAAAGCACATAACTCTGAAGTTAGATCTATTACTTCCCAGTTGGCAACTTTGGACTAATCAGTTAGCCTCTTTGGGCATTAGTTTCCTCATATATACAATAAGCATAAAAATATTAATCTTGCAGGATTGGGATGTAAAGATTATAGATTACCTCAACAGTAACCAAAAATCCCTATGTAAAAATGTGCTTGAATAGACATTTCTTCAAAGAAGATATACAAATGGCTAATAAGCACATGAAAAGATGCTCAACATCACTAATCATAAGGGAAATGCAAATCAAAATCCACAATGAGATACCACTTCATACCCATTAGGATAGCTACTATTCAAAAAGAAAAAAATAAATGTTGGGGAGGATTTGGAGGTTATTAGAACTCTTGTGCACTGTTGGTCGGAATTTAAAATGGTTCTACCTCTATGGAAAAGAATATGGTGGTTCCTCAAAAAATTAAAAATAGAATTACCATTATGTTCCAGCAATTTTGCTTCTACGTGTATACCCAAAAGAATTGAAAGCAGGGACTTGAACAGATTTATACACCCATTTTCATAACATTATTATTCATAATAGCCAAAGAGTGGAAGCATCCCAAGTGTCTACCAGCTGATAAATGAATAAACAAAATGTAGTATATATATACAATAGAATGTTATTCAGTTTTAACAAGGAAGAAAATTCTGCAGTTAGTGTACAATGTGGGTGAACCTTCAGGACATTATACTAAGTGAAATAAGCCAGTCACAAAAAGACAAATACTAAATGATTCCACTAACAGAAGATATCTAGGATAGTCAAAATCATAGAGATAGAAAATAGGATGGTTATTACCAGGGCCGAGGGTACAGGGCAATGGGGAGTTATTGTTTAACAAATAAAGGGTTTCAGTTTTGTGAGATGAAGAACTCTGGAGATGGATGGTGGGATGGTTGCACAATACTGTGAATGTACTTAATGCTGCTGAACTGTATATTTAAAAATGGTTAAGCCAGGCACCGTGGCATGTGCCTAGAGTCCCAGCTGCTCGGGAGGTTGAGGCAGGAGGATTGCTTGAGCCTAAAAGTTTGAATATAGCCTGGGCAACATAGTGAGTCCCTGTCTTTAAAAAAAAAATGGTTACAACGGTAAATTTTATGTTACGTGTATTTTGCTGCAATTAAAAAAAAAAAAGATTATAGATTGTGTATGTAATGTACCCAACCCTACAAAAGTAGGTGTTTTTTTAATCTCGATTTTGCATATGAGGAAACAGGCTCAGAGAAGCTAAATAGCTTGTCCAAGCCACACAGTCAATGGTGGAGCTGAAATTCAAACCCAGGCAGCTTTATTCCAGACCTTGCTGAACTGCCTCCTCATCTCAAAACTCTGGGCCCCTCAAGGTGATTTAATCTTATCAGTGTCCTTTCCTGATGCAGCCTCAGCCTCCTGCAGTGTCTGGTTGTTATCTCAAATCGCTCCTCAGGGGGATTCCTGGAAGAGTGAGGTTGTATGTAGTCTAGGCTGGCTTTTTTAATCCAGCCATTTAACTTTCCCTCATTTGAATGGAGCCAGACCTGGAAAGGGGAGGATAAAAAATAAGGTGGGCCTTCTGCCTCCACTCCCCCGCATGGAGGAGATGCTGGTGGTAATCCTTCTCACACGCCATCTTGGAAGGGGCAGCAGTTCTCATTGACAGAGGGAACTTGGGTGCAGATGCAGCTCTGCAGCAGAGGGAAGGGGAAAATCAGGAGGGTCTGAGAAGCACCCCTGGATTAGTTGGGAGAGCATTCCCTGAAGGTAACAGAAAGTCTGAGATTCAGTGGCAGCTTAAGTAAGGGATTTATTCTTCTCACATGTCAAGAAGTCTGGAGACAGGAAGTCCAGTCTAGTGCTGCTCTTCAGAGACATAACCGAGGAACCAGGCTCCTCTCTTTCTGCTGTACTAACCCTAAAGCATTGGCTTTCATTTTTTTGGTCATAAGATGGTTCCTGTTCCTACTGGCATTGTGTCTATGTTCCAGGCAAGAAGAGGGGGAAGGGCAAAAGACAGATGCCAGCTCAATCTGTCCCCCTTCCAAAAAAGCTTTCTTGGAAGCCTGGCAGTTCTAACTAATATATCATTGGCCAGCACTGGCTGCCTTGCCCGCTTCTCCCTAGCAACAGAAGAGTCTGGAGAGGATGTCTTTCAGCCGTCACGTTGCCTCCCAGGGCAGATCCAGCCTCTCTTATTGAGGGAGAAGGGAGAATGGCAGTTCATAAACATCTAGCAGTTTTTGTCACAGCATCCTTTCTCTCCGGAGGCTCCATGCCTATTGCAGGGAGTTCATCACCTTCCTGCAGGCCCTCTGCCACCAGCTTCTTGGCTGCCACAGATAAAAAAGCTGTTCCCTGACCTGAGTTTGCTGCAGTCCTGGCTCCTGGTACATGGAGTTGGGGGTCCCTATTACCTGGAGGTTGCAGGAACACATGAGAGTCTCCATCTTCCTGGAAGAGTTAAAAGGTCAATTTAAGTGAGGAAGATGGAAAAAAGCTGTAAAAAAAAAAAAAAGCCTACTGTAAAGAAAAAAGAACCCTATAAATGTGTTTATTAATTAAAATGATACACTTGTTCTAAGTACAATATAAAATTTTGATATACCACATCCATTCACATAAATTATTCAGTACTTGATATACTTCAGCAGAATGATTATGTATACTCTTAAGTTATACCAATTAACATTGTTATAAGTTTAATTTTACTATAATATTAAATTCTGTTCACGAATGACGTCTCCTTCAGATTTTGTTCACAGTACAACTACTTTAAAAACTGAGAGAGGACCAGGCATGGTGACTCAAGCCTATAATCTAAGCACTTTGGGTGGCCAAAGCAAGAGGATCTCTTGAGCCCAGGAGTTAGAGACAAGCCTAGGAACATAATGAGACCCCCCCCGCCCCCCGCCGCCTCCAGTCTCTACAAAAAATAAAAAAAAAATAACCAGAAGTGGTAGTGCATGCCTGTAATCCCAGCTACACAGGAGACTGAGGCAGAAGGATCACAGAAAGCTGAGCCCAGGAGTTTGAGGCTGCAGTGAGCCATCAAGATGCCACTGCACCTAGCCTGGGTGACAGAGCAAGACACTGTCTCTAAAAACAAAACAGAATAAAAAAATAAACAAACAAAAAAAGCAAAACACTGAGAGAGGTTATTAATGATCCCTGTTTCGTTTAAAGAAAAACTTCCTTGTGCTCAGGTCTTTGCTGAGATTCTCTGAAAAGAATAGGACTGGGGCCTGGTAGCATGGAAAATCTAAAACAGAAGTTCACACAGCAGTATTGAGTCAGAGAATTTTAAAAAGGATTTAAAACTAATAGTGAATAACAAGCTACAGTAGTCAAGACATTGTGGCATGGAATAGATCAGTGGAATAGAATTAAGCATCCAGAAATAAACCCATGCATCTATGGCCAATTGATTTTCAACAAGGGTACCAGACTACTCAGTGGAGAGAAAACAGTCTCTTCAACTGGCACTTGGAAAGTTGGTTATCCACATGTGAAAGAATGAAATTGGAGTGGGTAGCTGTGGCTCATGCTTATAATCCTAGCACTCTGGGAGGCCAAGATGGGAGGATTACTTGAGCGCAGGAGTTTGAGACCAGCCTGAGCAAGAACGAGACCCCGTCTCTACTAAAAGTAGAAAAATTAGCCGGGCCTCGTGATGTGTGCGTGTAGTCCCAGGTACTCAGGAGGCTGAGGCAGGAGTATCACTTGAGCCCAGGAGTTTGAGATTGCAGTGAACTATAATGATGCCACTGCATGCTACCTGGGGCAACAGATGGGAAAAAAAAAAAAAAAAGGCACGAAATTGGACCCCTATTTCATGCTCTACACAATTAACCCAAAATTGATAAAAGATAAATGGAAGGGCTAAAACTATAAAATTCCTAGAAGAAAACAGAAGAGTAAATCTTCATGTGCTCAAATTAGGCCACAGTTTCTTAGCTATTACACCAACAAACACAAGCAACAACAAAATTAGACAGGTTAGACTTCATCAAAATTACAAAATTGTGTGCTTTAAAGCAGCAGTCCCTCGACCTTTTTGGCACCAGGGACTGGTTTCATGGAAGACAGTTTTTCCACAGACCAGGTGTAGGGATGGTTTCAGGATGATTCAAGCACATCACATTTATTGTGCAGTCAAACCTCTCTGCTAATGATAATCTGTATTTGCAGCTGCTCCCCAGCACTAGCATCACCACCTCAGCTCCACCCTAGATCATCAGGCATTAGATTCTCATAAGGAGCGCACAACCTAGATCCCTCGCATGTGCAGTTTACAGTAGGGTTCGTGCTCCTATGAGAATCTAATTCCGCTGCTGATCTGACAGGAGGCGGAGCTTATGCAGTGATGTGAGTGATGAGGAGTGGCTGTAAATACAGATAAAGCTTCGCTTGCTGGCCTACCGCTCACTTTCTGTTGTGTGGCCCGGTTCCTAACAGGCCACAGACTGGTACTGGTCCACAGTCCAAGGTTTGGAGACCGCAGTTTTAAAGGATACCACCAAGAAAGGTAAAAGCCCACAGAATGGGAAAAAATATTTGCAAATCATATATATGGCAAAGAATCTGTATCCAGAATATATCAATATACAGAACTCTTACAGCATAACAATAAAAAGACAGAAAACCCAATTTTTAAAAATGGGCAAAAGATTTTAACAGATGTTTCTTCAAAGAAGATATACAAATGGCCAATAAACACATGAAAAGATGCATCATTAGTCACCAATGAAATGCAAGTCAAAACCACAGTGAGGTGCCACCTCACACCCACTAGGATGGCTATAATTAAAAGACAGGTAATAACAAGTGTTGGCAAAGATGTGGAGAAATTGGAATCCTCCTACGCTGCCAGTAGAAATGTAAAGTGCAGCTGCTTTGGAAAACAGTTTGGCAGATCTTCAAACAGTTACCTATATCACGTAGAGTTACCATATGACCCAGCAATTCTACTCCTAAGTATATATTCAAGAGAAATGAAAGCATGTCCACATAAATGTTTGTATGTGAGTGTTTACAGCAGCATTCCTTATAATAGCCAAAATGTGGCAACAACCTAAATGTCTGTCAGATGATGAAATGATAAACAAAATGCAGTGCATCTATACAATGGAATATTATAAAGCCATAGAAAAAATGAAGTACTGACACATGCTACAACATGGATGAACCCTGAAAACATTATGCTGCCAGTGACAGAGGGCCACATGACGTATGATTCTATTTATGTGAAATATCTAGGATAGGTAAATATAATGGGCATGGGGTTTCTTTTTGGAGTAATGAAAATGTTCTAAAGTCAGATTGTGGTGATAGTTACACAATTCTGTGAATACAATAAAAACCACTGAACTATACATTTTAAATGGGTGAATTTTATTAGTATATGAAATATATTTCAATAAACCTTAGAGAGTTAATATTTTAAAAGTAAAAAAAAAAAACCAAAAAGCCTTCAATGTAAGCAGTCAAATTATATTTACATCTTAGCCAAATTCCTTAAGAAATACTTATTTAGTGTGTCCTGTACATTAATCCAATATTTGGCTGCCTCCTTTGTGTGAGGTATGCTGTAAGGTCTTAGGCAGAAAGATGCCTAAACCATTGGCAAAGGGCCCAGCTTTGCCCCGAGGGTTTTACCCTCCCAAGGAAGGTGGTGCGCCTGGGAGACAGCAGCTGTCCCTGGGCTGGCCTCACTTGCTTTTTTCGTGTTTGGAAAGGTGTCAGGCTCCCGGGTATTTCTGTTGCTTTAGTCAGCACAGAGCTAGAAGGACCTTGACTATAGTTTCAGAGCCTTAAGCTTCACTTTGTGTTCCAAATCCATGAAAGAGCAGCTGAGAATGGGGCTAACTGTGCCACCAATTGCTTCTCTCCCATTGTTAATCCCTTTAATTCTGCCATTCCTAGGCACCCCTCTCCTGACACCATCCTGTTGCCCGCTTGTGATATGATTGAACAAGTGGCTTGGACTTTGAAAGGTGATTCTTGGAGATACCTCAAGTGACCCAGCCCCTAGCTCTCCGGGATGCTTCTGGTGTTCATTTCCTTGGAGCACCAGAGATCTTCTCTGGGCTAAACCCTTCCCAACCAAGCCTGGTCTACAAAGAAAATATCAGTAACTGCTATGGACTCCCTCTGAGATCCTGGCATAGCCATCAGAGTAATTAGGAAGAGCAACATTTCATTGCTAAGCAAAGATTAAGAAACTTCCAGTCCTTTTTGGCTTTTATAGAAGAGTTTATGCTCTGATACTTGAGTTACTAAATCATGGCACAGCTAGCTTTGTGATGAATGAAAAAAAAAAAAAAATATATATATATAGACACTATATTTCTGATTTGCCGTGTCATTGCCTGGTCAAAATGTTACAGTTTAATTTAAAAATTCATTCATCTCTTTCACAAACCCTGGCTTTTATGGCAAAACAAAACAAGAAAAACACACACATTATGAATCACTTTTTAGTCTGTATGTACTGTTTTCAGAGAGCACTAGAATTAAACTAATTCTGACGTCTCCCTCTCCCCAGATTGATGTATTTATCAGTGTTCTAAGATGCTCGTTACATTTACAGATGAATACTTCCTAATGGTATGTGGACAGAGCCGGCCAGCTGTGTGTGGAGCTTAAAAGGAGGGATAGCGCATTAACCTGCCAGCATTGTCCTGCCGGCCTGAGCATTGCAGGGCATGGGAAAGCCTCTGCTCCCGTCCTGGGCTCTCCCTTAGCTGCTGTAGGAAGGGGGAGTAGCAGGAAATGGAATCTGCCCTGGTCACAGGATTTTTTTTAAAGAAACAAAGCATGATCTGATGAAGAGCAGGTTAATCCTGCTATTTCATTTCCCTTTCAGAAAGGGTGGGGACAGGATTGTGATATGAAGTATTTGGTTTCACATCTGTTCTAGGAATTATCCTCGGCGTAAATCCATTTTTCTTTTAAGCATCCTAAAGCATCCCAGGGAACTCCTACCCACCCTCCTGGCCTCCACAATTTATTTCATGGCCACAGAGCAGCTGACAGACTCCCAGAGAGATCATCTTATCATTGCTACTAAAGGAGGGAATCCCTGAGTCTTGGAAGTCAGAATTTCTCTGGATCAGTGGTATCAATTTTGTGTGGTACTCGCCATGAACTGTTTAGAATAGAGTAAGTAGCATACCAGCAGTGTTGTATGGTGAAAAGACAACCCAATTTAAAATCAGAAAAACTGGTTCTCATCTCAACCTTGCTGCTATTTGTGTGAACTTGGGCAAGTCATCAAACCTCTTTGGGCCTAGGGTCTTCATCTGTGACATTAGGGCAATGTTTTCCAAAATGTGTTCACAAAATACAAGTCATCACAGTCAAGTAAGTTTGAGAAATGCTCTTTACCCTATGCCACTTGTTAAAGAGTCACGATATGTTAGCATATTAAAGTCTCTGAAGGGCCTTTCAATAAAAAAACTTATTTTTAACCCAGCATTTCTCAAGTTTATGTGACCTGGAACCATTTTTCCTATAACACTTATTGATATCTTGGATACTTTTGAGAAAGGAGGTTCGTGTCCAAAATGCTGAAAATCTATATAATCTGTCACATGCCATAGTTACCAAACTTAGTTTAAAGTAACTTTTCAACTTTGAAATCTCATTCTTGGGGAAAAAAATAATTTCATATGTAGCAAGCTGAATTCTGGTTTTAAAAATTGAACTTCATTGCCAAAGCAATTATGCAGACCAACACAGACTTGTAACTAAAATTCTGAAGAAATTTTGAGACTTCTGTTTTCTACCCCCACCTTTCAGATGTTTAGTGTTCTTGTGTGGCCTCTCGGTGTGTTGGTCTATTAATTATTCTATGAATAATTATGCTCAGCACAATATTAGGTGCGTGTGAGGAATAACAAAATAAATAAATTTGAAGATCCCTAATCTATAACTCAGAGAATAAACATATACAAAGAAAAGTAGAATTTCAAATTTTAAAGTAAGGCAAAAGAACGATTACAAATTCTTATGTTCACAAATGTTAGCACAAGTTGAGTATCCCTAATCTGAAAATCTAAAACCTGAAATGCTCCGAAATCCAAAACTTTTTGAGTGCCGAATGATGCTCAAAGGAAATGCTCATTGGAGCATTTTGGATTTTCAGATTAGGGATGTTTAAGTATAATAGAACTATTCCAAAATCCAAAAAAAAAAACTCCGTAATACTTCTGGTCCAAAGCATTTCCAATAAGGGATACTCAATCTATATATAATAATAATTAAGTATTTACTGAGAAGATGCAGAGAATAAGGAATTCAAGGAAAAATTGGATCAGAGATCAAATGGGAGATACATGAGGGGAGGAAAATGCAAAAATATAATGAGACAAAGAAAGTACTTTCACAGTACCGTGAGAAAGAAGCATTTTCACCTGGTATAAATATTGAAGCTAAATTAGGTTCTCAGATCAACCCTAGCCAGACAATCCTAACATCATTAAAAATTATGGCTAATGATAAATCTTTTGAGAAATCAATATGGGCAGTTTATTTAATTACTCAGTTTAGAGAAATAGCATCCACATATTTAAAGCGTTGGTCTTCAACAACATTGAGTTTTTGGTAATGTTGACTTTCCCCTTCCCACTTCTCTGGCTGCTCCTTCTTAGTCTCTCTTACAAAGCTCCTCATCCTTTGCTTACTTGTTAATTTTCATATTCTTCTCTAGGATCCTGTCCTTGGTCTGCTCCCCTAGTTTCAGCTGACCTCCATATAGGACAATTCCAAACCTGTACTCTAGCCAAGGCTGTTACATGTGGCTTCACAGGTTGGTTGTGCCCTGCACAATTCTGGGGAGACCATACACATAAAAAATGAGCAGATCTGCACTTGCCCAGCCCACACTTCTCTTTGGATCTGTGTACTGCAGCCGCCTCTGAACATCTCTCCTGAGCATCTCACAGGCCTCTTAAGTATAACACATCCAGAACTGACCTCCTCATCCTCTCAGACACACTCCTCCTGTGGGCCCTTCCTATTCATCTTCATCAGATCTTAACACTGTCCAGAGACATTTGATGACTGTTAACCAGAATATCAATAGAAGTTTATATTTTATCCCACATTCACTTATTACTTGGTACTATGAAAAGCACTGATGATACAGTGGTGAATGACATAATTCCCAATCCTTTTGGGAGTTTATATTCTAGTGGTAGAGGCCAACAAATAAAATACTTTAGCAAATCTATTACAGTGGAAGGTAAAGGGTGCTATAGGAGTTGGTTGGTAAGAGGTGGGATTTCTAGGCAGAGGAAACATCTTTGCAATGGCATGGAAGTTTGTTTGAATCACTTTTTGTTTGAATTTCCACCGTGTTTTCCATACTGATCTCTTCAGTTGTATCCCACCCTTTATCCTTCACACTGCTCTTAAAAGAGATCTTTTAAAAACAATTATGATTATGATAATCCCCCACTAAAAAGTCTTCAAAAGCTCCCTGTAAAGTGAAAACTCTTTAACTGGGTTGCCAAAGCTCTTCATGGTCTGCTTTCTTCCCTACGTATATTTTCTGCCACTCCCCCACACATACCTTTAAATTCCAGTCATTCTAAACTACTTGCCATGCTATCTCAAATTTCCGTGCCATTGCATAAGATGTTTCCTCTTTCTAGAAATCCCACCTCTTACCACCAATTCCTATAGTGCCTTTACCTTCCACTGTAAATAGAATTTGCTATTTTATCTGTCGGCCTCTACCACTGGAATATAAACTCCCAAAAGGATTGGGAATGATGTCATTCACCACTGTATCACCAGTGCTTTTCATAGTACTGGGCAATAAGTGAGTGTGGGATAAAATATAAATTTCTATTGATATCGTTACCAGTAACCAAATGTCTCTGGGCAGTGTTGAGATCAACTATGCAATATTACTATCCTGTAAACTGTGGGTATTTTCATAACTATTTCTATGCTTCTTTCTGTCCCTTCTACTTCTAAGGGGAAGCAGAAACTCCATGCATTTTTGTAATCAACTTTTCCCTGATGTTCAGAGGCTATGCTGCTTCATTCATCCAGAATTTTATGGGGAAAAAAAAATAGGCATATAGTGGAGTTACCTGTCTTTAATAAGCTAAAGGTATTAACTCCACTACTCACTGATATTGAAAAGAGAAGGAGATTTAAACACAAATCTTCTAGAATTGGCTCAGTGACAAACTAGTTTGTCTGTGCCCATACTTAAGAATTGACCATTTTCAGAATGTAGTTGTTTGCTTATATCTACTTCTTATTCATCCCAACACAGCCCCCATCGAAAAAAATGTAAAAGAAAATGTTAATGAAATATTTTATTTTATTATTATTTTTAAATGTTTTTACCCATAACTTCAAGGAAGAAAGATGCAAACAGCAAATATATATGATGAAATAGTACAGCAGAAAAAATCCTCAACTTGGATTCTACCTCATACCTGTCACTTAGTAGCTATACAGTCCTAAACAATTTAGTTAACTTCTCTAGACTCAATTTTGTCATCATAAATGGAGATATATTCATTTAGAAATATTTTTGTCATGCCTGCTATGTGTCAGGTGCTTTGCTATGCACCTAA
The DNA here is from genome assembly GCF_041146395.1 of Eulemur rufifrons. Classification (NCBI taxonomy): domain Eukaryota; kingdom Metazoa; phylum Chordata; class Mammalia; order Primates; family Lemuridae; genus Eulemur; species Eulemur rufifrons. Next base: position 102,254,442 of record NC_090984.1, read on the forward strand.
ATTAAAATATTTTAATAGTTGCTATGTCTTCATGGTGTTGCTATGAAAACTAGATGAGATATTACATGTGAAAATGTTATTATTTTTTTTTTTTTACTATGAAGTGACACCTAAAACAATCTCAATCTTCAGTCATGTAAGACTCAGTTACTTTTGGCAGAAAAGTACACTGATTCATCTGTAGCAAGGTTTGAAGCAAAGAAATATTTGGCCTTAACCTCAATTAACAGAAAAGTTCAGGTAGCCCCAATATTCTGTGCTTATACTTTCTGGTTAATACCATTTTTTCTTTGTTGATAGGCGAGGTTATTGGTTATATTAGTTATCTACTACTGTATAACGAATCTTACCACAAAACTTACAGCTTAACACAACAAACATTTATTATCTCACAGTTCCCATGGGTCAGGCTTCCTACATTAGCAGGGTACCTCTGGCTCAGTCTCTCGTGAGGTTGCAGTCGAGCTGTCAGCTGGGAGCTGTGGTCTCATCTGAAGCATGAACTGGCGAGATCCACTTCCAAGCTCACTCACATGGTCTTTGGCAAGCCTCTTCCAACTTGGGCCTCTTTCCACTTGGGTTTCTCCAAAGGCTGCTGTTATGGACTGAATTGTGTGCCCCTGAAATTCGTACGTTGAAGCCTAAATCCCCATACCTCAGAACGTGACTGTATTTGGAGTTACAGCACTGTTAAAAGGATGATTTGGTTAAAATGAAGGCAATAGGCTGGGCCCAAATCCATTCTGACTTCTTGTAAGAAGAGGAAATTTAGACACAAAGAGACACCAGATAAGTACACACACAGAGAAAAGACCAAGTGAGGACAGCAAGAAGGTGGCCATCCGCAAGCCAAGGAGAGAGGCCTAAGAAGAAACCAAACCTGTCAACACCTTAATCTTAAGCTGCCAGCCTCCAGAACTGTGAGAAAATGAATTTATGTTATTTAATTCACTTAGTATGGAGCATTTTGTTGTGGCAGCCCTAGCAAACTAGTACAGCCGCCTCACGACATGGCAGCTGGCCTCCCCTGAGCAAACAATCCATGAGAGACTAAGAAAGCACCCAGGGCAGAATCCACAGTCTTTTTATAACTTAATCTTGGAAATGATGTCCCATAACTTTCGCTGTATTCTCTGTTAGAAGTGAGTCACTAAGTCCAGTCCACACTGAAGGGAAGGAGATTACATAAGGGCATGGATACCAGGAGGCAAGCATCACTGGAGGCCATCTTACAGGCTGCCGACCACACTAGGCAGTGGGTGGTTTTAAAACAAATTAAAAATGCAGGCATAAAGACACGGACACATTGGCAATTTTTACACGACACAGTAGATTCAACCTCACCAAATACGCGGGCACCCTGACTGACTTAATCTATAGGACATACTATCATTCTGTGAAAGTAGGATTGTTGTGATCTGTAGGATAAAAAATTTTGACATTTAGGACAAAGTTTTCTGGAGGTAAAGAAGAGCATTTGATGGACTAGATTGAAGAGAAGTGGTACAATGAATCCTTAAGTCCCAGTCTAACAGAGTGCTTTTCAGCTAGGGTTGTATACCAGGAGGGGGTGAGAGGAAGAAAGGAAGGGATATATCATACGTTTAAAAAGTACAAACTACAATATAATTTTATGTATGGAAAGTGAAAAGAAATTTATAGCTTTCATAAAATAAACTGCAGAAAGTAAAACTGAGCAAAATCTTGGCTGATGGAGCATAGGCCATAAAAGGTTGAGAAACTGCTCTAATCACTCTCTCATTATTAATGGACAAAAAGGGGAGTGAGTGAAAGGAATAGGTTAGAAATGGGCACGCAACACATCATAATACCCAGAGAGATGATACAGCCTAGACAATCCAGTGAAGAGTAATAAAAATGTACAAAGCACAATCAGCAAAGAAAGAAACAAAAATAAATTTAAAAAAATTTTAAAAAGAGTAATAAAAATGATCCACAGGCTGTATGGATTAGTTTGGAAGATAATTATAAAATAGCAGACATATTCAGGAGCCTTTAAGAACTAATAGGAAGAGCTTTACAAGAGAAGGATTGGTGATTGGTGAACCCAAGCTTTAGTTCAAAGGATCCAGAGGACATCTGCTTTGTGGTGGTAGTGAGCTGACATCTGATTCCTCAGTAAGTACACTGAGTTCCCAATAGCTTTAGCCTCTAAAATTAGTAGCATTGTCAGCTCGATTGTCTCATGTTTGTCTAACCGTCAGAGTCTATATGGCAAAGCTGTCGTCATTCTCAAGCAAGGTCAAACTACTTTTTACCAAAGGCTCTCTCTTTGGTTTCTTAAATGATGCTAACATGAGGGGAAATTCTCCCTTTGCCTCTCAGAGAACTCTCAGGAGCTGTCACTTGTAATAACATCTCCAAATATTAAGTTCTAATAATTTAGCTCCTGCTTCATTGGAACTCTCTCCTGGGTGGGCCTTTGTTTTAAGAGAGGAAGAAGCTGTTTCCTGTTATCTCCAGGTTGCACGATAACAAGATGACAGACTGATGCTAGGGTCCATTTCGGTTTTCCCTACAAAAAGCTGTGAAGCCAGAGAGTGAGACACTGGGAGGATCTCACAAGACCCACAGTAAAAAGATGTGTTGGGATTTGAATATGTCTATGGATTACTTCAAGAGTTCTCTTGAAAGTAGATGTTTATGTTGATATGGAACAATTTCTGAGTTATATTAAGTGAAGTATGCAAAAAAAAAAAAAAAACCCCACTCACAAACACATGCAAACCAGTTACAGGCAGCTGCCTTCCTCTGAGATGGAGACCCAAGCATCTAGGGTAAAAGAGACACTTTTAACTCTATACTCTTTGTAATGTTTATTTAAAAAAAATTCATGCATGGATTACTTTTAAACAACACAAATAGAAACAGTTTTTTAAAGAGAAAGCCCTTGAGGAAATGAAATGTTTACTATTAATATATCTAGCCTTTAAACTCATGCTCTATTCTCTTGAATGGCAATTTGAGTTTTCCAGTTCTCTCTCCCTTTTGTCACTATAGTTTGAAAAATCATGATAGTAACAGCAGCTATTTATTGAACACCTGCTATATCCCAGGTACTACAGTTTTTACATAGACTTTTTTTTCTCTTAATCATCACAGCAATCATATGAGAAATGCTTTTTTCATCTGAGACTTATGTATTCCTTTCTAGGGTTTTCTTTAGAAAATAGAGAGTTCTAAGGTTAATTTTCTACCAAATGTCTTACTACTAACTTTCCTCCAGCAAAGCTTAGAATGGCCCTTTTCCTGAGGGGTGCTTTGGGTCAGTTCTGCCTTTGGGTTTTTTTTTTTCTTCTATCTCTGGGCTTATTTTACTATTTTCTTCATTTTCAGAACTTCAGCTTTCATCTTTATTCTAATGATTCTGACATCTGGGTCCCCACTGGTGGTATCCAGAATACATTTGGTTGCAAGTAACTGAACCCAACTCCAATACCTAAGAAAAGAGCAGATTTATTGGCTCCTATTAGTAGAGAGGATAAAGATGGACTTGAGAACCAAGTGTGGTCAGATCTTTCTAGCTCTCCATCCCTCTCTGCTTTATGTTCTTCCTCTCCATCTTTCTTCCTCCCTTTTTATTTCTCATCACAGCTTCATTGACCTCCCTATTTCCTGCTTTATATGGCTTCTTTTGCGTGGCAAGATCAGATGGAGGGCATGTGGTTTGAGCAACTCCGTCTTATTCTTCCCAGCTTAGTGACCACAGAGTGAAGAGAGCTTCTCTTTTTCTAATTTAGTATATATATATGTATATATTTAGTATATATATATATGTATCCCAAGAAAGGACTGGGATTGGCTTGGCTTGGATGACAAGACCACCTGTTGAAGCAATTGCTGTGACCAAGGGGATTCAGACATTGGCCAGGTCTGGATCACTGGCCAACTTTTGTGAGCGAGGGGGTATGGGATTAACATTTGTAGTCTGGCCATAATAACTTGGTTGGAATAGAGGAAGTGGGGAGCAACTTCCCAAGGAACTAAAAGGGACTAAAACCATAAGCAGATGTGAAGGATCACAAGGCAGACAAAAACAACAAATTTCCCCTATTTTCCACCCTTAGCTTCTTAGCATCTACGCAAATGTGGGGTTAAATAAGACAGTGCATGCAGTAAGCACTTCGTATACTGCCTGGAGCAGAATAGATGATGGATCAATATCTATAATTACTGAATATCTTTTTTTAATTGTTGTAAAATATACACAACACAAAATGTGCTGTTTTCACTGTTTTTACGTGCACAGTTCACTGGCATTAAGTATGTTCACACTGTTGTGCAGCCATCACCACTGTCCATCTCCACAGTGGTTTTCACCTTGCAAAAACTGCAACTCTGTGTGCATTAATCAGTAACTCCCTCTTCCCCTTTTCCTCCAGCCCCTGGCAACCACCATTCTACTTTCTGTCTCTAGAATTTGACTACTCCAGGTACCTCATATAAGTGGAATTCTATAGTATTTTTCCTTTTGTGACTGGCTTATTTCACTTAGCATAATGTTCTCAAGGTTCCTCTGTGTTATAGCATGCATCAGAATTTCCTTTTTTTAAGATTGAATCATGTGCCAATATATGTACATTTTGTTTATTCATCCATCAATGGACACTTGAGTTGCTTTCACATTTTGGCTATTGGGAATAATGCCGTGATGAACATGTTGTCCAAATAGCTGTTCAAGACCCTGCTTTCATTTCTTTGGGGTATATACACAGAAATGGAATTGCTGGATCATGTGGTAATTTTCTGAGGAATTGTCTTACTGTTTCCCATAGTGGCTGTACCATATTACACTTCCATTACTAGTCCACAAGGGTTGCTTTTTCTCCACATCCTCACCAACACTTGTTATTTTGTGTTTTTTGATAGTAGCCATCCTAATAGGTATGAGGTGGTTTTAAGTGCTTCTAAATTAAACCTTGGTAACAGCAATAATACTAGTGCCATTTACAGAATTAGCATTGCGGATGAATGGGACAGACAATACTGTTAGCGTTTTCAAAGTCAGGTTTGGATGATGGCTGAACATTAAACTTAGAACGGTCTTCTCAAAAGCCAGGGAGAAGCCAGAGGCAGATGTAGAGTTTAGCAATCATCCCTATGGAGATACCTGTTAAAACTGTGAGTGGATAAATTCTCCAAGGGGGAAAAAGAGTATAAGAACGAGCAGCAAAGTTGAAGGAATTGAGGAAAAGGAGCCAGTGGAGGAGACCAAGGAGGCAGCCACGAGTGATAACTGGATATTTCAGAATCTCAGAGACCCAGGGTGGGGATGATTGATGAGCTCAGATGCTAAGACAGATGGTTTTTTTCATTGTGAATAAAAATTTGTTAAATTGAATCATTTTCACATGAATAATACTCTATAGAGCCCTTGTTAATTTTCAGAATGCTTTCATATGGATGATCTTATTTGGCCCTTACACCAATCCAGTGAAGTACATAGGTGTTATTCCGATATTACAGAGGAAGAAGCTGAAGCACGGACAGATTGCAGTTTTCCTAAGGTTACTGCTGCTACGTCTTAATTTCCCAAGATCATCAGTTTTGGGGAGGCTGAAGGCAGAGTAGCTCAGAGGTGCCCACGACAGAGTAGGCTTGAGTTGTTCCCCTCTCATGCCCCCAAAACTTGTCATCCCTAGCAGCTGTGATCTCATTCAATACCTCCTGGAAACTATATAGTGGCCCCTGTCAGCTTCCTGTGAATTAGTAAGGAGTTTGATTGTGTACACTCTAGGGCAACGATTGTTAAACTGTAGGTCATGACCTCGTAGGGGGTTATCCAATCAATTTAGTGGGTCACAGCCAGGCTCTTGAGAGCTGGTGGTATGTTCCCTTCTCAACTTTGCCTTCAGTAACTTCATGTTGGTTATTTGAACTCGCCTATGGTCAAAATCAGCCAACAACACGAAGGTGGGGCTTTCATTTGTTTTACCACGAGAGCCAATTAAACGTTTAGTAGCGCACCACCGGTCACAGTCACCATCTGCCCCTCACCCCAGTGGAGCAGAATGGAACAGAAAGAAAACTACCAGGGTCCATTTATAATAAAAGTAAGTATTGTGGGACTTTTAAAGTCATAAAGATATTAATATATGTGTGTTCAGTGACCATCTAAGATGTATTTTTTTGCTATGTGTTGCAGTCAGAAAAAGGTTTGAAAGTCACTGGTCTAGAGCCCCTTCATTTACTTCTTACATCCTCTGGTAATTGAAAGTCTGCTGTTCTCATGATCTTCAGGCAAAGAACTGGTATCCAGCACTGTCTTTGATTCATTAATTCTGCATCTACTATAGGAGGAATGAGACTGAATTTTTATCAGATTAGAAATTATTATTCTAGAACAGACAAAATCCCTCACCACGTCAGTCTGTTCTTTTGAACTCAAAGCTATATAAAAACTCATTCTTAAAGTTCCACCAATAATTTTCTGCAGTGAGCAGAAAACAATACTCATTATTATTAAATCCCAAAGGTTAGAAGGCTCACATGTAGCAGAAATGAGAGTAAAGCTCATAGCATTGTTTTATTCCACCACTCTTCATTACCAGAGCTCTCTGTAAAGAAATTAAATCTTCCTCTCACAAAAATCAAATCACGGTGGATAACAGATTTAAACCTTAGGCGTGATACAATCAGAATTCTAGAAGAAAACGTAGGAAAGACTCTTACAGACATTGGCCTAGGCAAAGAATTTATGAAGAAGACCCCCAAGGCAATCACAGCAGCAACAAAAATAAATGAATGGGACATGATTAAATTAAAAAGCTTCTGCACAGCCAAAGAAACAGTCCAGAGAATAAACAGACCACCTACAGAATGGGAAAAAATTTTTGCATACTACACATCAGATAAAGGACTGATAACAAGAATCTATTTAGAACTCAGGAAAATCAGCAAGAAAAAATCAAGCAACCCTATCAAAAAGTGGGCAAAGGACATGAATAGAAATTTTTCAAAAGAAGATATAAAAATGGCTAACAAACATATGAAAAAGTGTTCAACATCTCTAATCATCAGGGAAATGCAAATCAAAACCACAATGAGATATCACTTAACCCCAGTGAGAATGGCCTTTATCAAAAAAACCCAAAACAACACATGTTGGCGTGGGTGCAGAGAGACAGGAACACTCATACACTGCTGGTGGGACTGCAAACTAGTGCAACCTCTGTGGAAAGCATTATGGAGGTATCTTAAACAGATTCAAGTAGACCTGCCATTTGACCCAGCAATCCCATTACTGGGCATATACCCAAAGGAAAAAAGGTCATTCTGTAACAAAGGCACGTGTACCCAAATGTTTATAGCAGCACAATTCACAATAGCAAAGATGTGGAAACAACCCAAATGCCCATCAATACATGATTGGATTAGTAAACTGTGGTATATGTATACCATGGAATACTACTCAGCTATAAGGAATGATGAAGATACAACATCTCTATGGTTCTCCTGGAGAGAGTTGGAACCCATTATATTAAGTGAAGTATCCCAAGAATGGAAAAACAAGCATCACATGTACTCACCAGAAAATTGGTTTCCTTGATCATCACCTAAATACAAATCTGGAAACGACACCAATTGGACATCAGACTGAGGTGGGGGGTGGGGGAGGGGATGGGGGTATGCCTACACAATGAGTGCATTGCGCACCGTTTGGGGAGTGGTAACACTTGAAGGTGCAGACTCGGGAAAGGGGGGGTGGGGAAAAAAATATGAAACTATTGTTTTTAACTTGCACTGTTCACTTAATAATTTATCATGAATATTTCCCATATTATTTCATATCATTGTACAAGAAATAATGTATACATTATGAGGACATACTGTATCTAACAAGATATACTGTTAGACTCAAAAAAAAAAAAAAAAAAAATTGCTTAGAGATTTCTAGTAATTGCTCAAAGTGAGATGATGTGGTCAAGAGCTGGGTTCATATCCCGGCGCTGTCACTTAATAGGTGTGTGATGGGGTGAGAAATTTAACCACTCCATGTCTCTTTACATAGAATACAGATAATAACAGTCTGATAATAGTTGCTAGCACACAGCATCGTCTAGGGGATTAAATAGATTTCTGTATAAAAGTTATTAATATTTAGAACAGTCCCTGGCACAAGTAAGTGCTCCCTGTTATCAATGAGCTATTTGGTGGGAAAGAAGTTGACAGAGCCAAGGTTGGCCACCTGTGTGTTTGGGGAATCGTAGGGGCACACGAGTTATCACAATGGATCTGAAAATTCAACTGCAAAGCAAATAACTGAAGTCTAAAGATTATGAGCAAAATTATTAAAATATGGCATATGCAAGCCTTTTAAACATTGAGACAAGGTTCTGATACTTGAAAAAACATATATTTATTAGTAAAACAGAAAGAATTTAGAAAAAAAAAAAAAAAAAAAAAAAAGAAATTAAATCTTTTTAAGAAAGTAAAGAAATTTTTAATAAAACAAGTCACTTTCCTTTTAATGGTGTAGTCATTTCCTTTATAAATTTAGGTTTTATATATCTATATAAAAATATATCAGATATACTTAAGTAGATTATGCTTCAAAACTAGCATGCTAGGCCAGGCGCAGTGGCTCACGCCTGTAATCCTAGCACTCTGGGAGGCCGAGGTGGGCGGATCGTTTGAGCTCAGGAGTTCGAGACCAGCCTGAGCAAGAGCGAGACCCCATCTCTACTAAAAATAGAAAGAAATTATATAGACAGCTAAATATATATATAGAAAAAATTAGCCGGGCATGGTGGCACATGCCTGTAGTCCCAGCTACTCGGGAGGCTGAGGCAGGAGGATCGCTTGAGCCCAGGAGTTTGAGGTTGCTGTGAGCTAGGCTGACGCCACGGCACTCACTCTAGCCTGGGCAACAGAGTGAGACTCTGTCTCAAAAAAAAAAAAAAAAAAAAAAAAAACCTAGCATGCTTGGTAGATCATAGAATTAGATCCCAAAAACTTTAAGTTGTCAGCCTTGCAATTTTTAAATTTTCTTAAAAGGGTAGTTATTAAGTATCCTTATGCCAAAAAGTATTCTGTCAAAAAAAGACATGTTAATTGGTCTTCCCTTAGGATACTCCACAATCTAAATGTAGTTACAAAAAGAAACACTTTTTACTGTATGACAAAAGTCATTCAGAGATTTATCTCTCTCCAGCGGTCCCCAACATTTTTGACACCAGGGACTAGTTTCATGAAGATAATTTTTCCACAGACGGGTGGGAGAGGGGAAGGTTTTGGGGTGATTCAAATGCATTACATTTATTGTGCAGCCAAACCTCTCTGCTAATGACAATCTGTATTTGCAGTTACTCCCCAGGGCTAGCAGCACCACCTCTGCTCCACTTTAGGTCATCAGGCGTTAGAGTCTCATAAGGAGCAACCTAGATCCCTCGCATGCACAGTTTACGGTAGGGTTCACGCTTCTATGAGAATCTATTGCCCCCGCTGATCTGACAGGAGGCGGAGCTCATGCAGTGATGTGAGCAGTGGGGAGCGGCTGTAAATACAGATGAAGCTTCGTTTGCTCACCTGCCAGTTACCTCCTGTTTTGTGGCCTGGTCCCTAACAGGCCATGTACCAGTACCGGTCCACAGCTGGGGGTTGGGGACCACAACTCCATACCATGATGTAATTTTATCATATCCATCTGACTGATTTGTTGTAATATGAAAATGAATGAGAATAAGAGGAACACGATTTTTTATGGGTTTGTAATGGTTAAATGTATTTTCAGAAATGAGTTATGTGTGTTTTTCTCAGAAAAAGCCTTAATCTTATGTAAATTACTTTAGTTCTTTATAGTAGAATTCCTTAAAATAGCATTTTATTAAAATTATTCACTCATTAGTAAGTAGAAAGTAAATCTTCCCCCATAGATGGACACTTGAGCTCCTGTTGGTCTTAACATCTGAATTGAGCCGAGTGCCTGCATTGTTCATTAGAAATTAGAAAGGATTTCTGGGAGGGCACGGGGGCCTGGTGGTGCTGCTGTGGTCACAGCTCCCTGGTCTCTTGTGGCTATATGACGGTTACTCAGGAGCTGCCTGTGCTTTGCACAATCCCCTTGCAGCTGTGCCCGGCGCCTTTGTGTCACCCAGGCAGGGTTTCATGAAATGGATCTGATGCTCTTTTGCCTGTGTTGTTCATTCCTGCATACTGGAGCTATGCCCTGGAAGGTGAGGGGGCAGCAGGTTGGCCCACACTCCCCAGCTGTCCCTTTCTACTACTGTCACTCGGGATATAAATAAATTGATTCATTCACTTCCTTATCAAACCAGAATGTTGCCACAAGAAACTACCAGGGCCACCCTGATCAGTTTCAAAGGCCTGAGGGACAAATCTGAAAGGCAGAAGTCTTTGCATTTAGGTAATTTTAAAAATTAAGTTTTTTAATTTCTCTCTCCTATTCACTTTAGACCTTAGGGAGAGAAAAATAACTTTGGTTATATGTACATATCATTTGAGGTCTGGGCCTTCTTTAATGGCAGGGAAGTCATGATGAATTTGCTTTTCTGAACTGGAAAAGCCTTGAGTGAGATGATCTCATTGAAAATTCGCATCCTTTCCCTTCAGAGAGCTGATGGGTGGTAGGAGCACTGGCCTAGAAGTGTGGACTGCCACTTATCATGGCAGGCCTTTTGTTGTTTGCAGAAGCATAGTTTGTATTATTGGTTGGAAGTCTTTTGCTCCCCACAGGTATCACTGCTATTGATCATTTCCCACATCAGTCAATCAACTATTTACCAGGCAGCTCCCATGTAAATGTTTACATGGCAAAATTCTTGGTGCTCTGGATCATGTGAAAGATTGTAAGATGTGGTCTCTACACTTAAAAGAGTGTAGAAGGGGAAATAAGCAATATATACAAGACAGAGTCCCCCCCCCCCCCCATGTCCCTCTAAACAGCAAAGGAAATAATGATTTAGATAGTTTAGCGAGTCTATCCACCGTTCCGCTCAGGGAACTTAGGCTTCCAAGCGAGCATGAAAGGTGAAGCTGCTCTTGCTTCAGTAGCCCTCCATTCCTGGGTGATTCTCATAGTGTAGCTCACGTGGGCAAATGGTGATCACAATGCCTAAAAATATTTTCGTTCTCCATGGTCCTACCAGGCAGGTGCTAACAGAAGAACAGTAGGCTGAAAGGGAATCTGGGTTTGTTGGACTCCCTGATGGTCGCCAAACTGGCATAATGTATTTTCCAGGTGCTTTAAGATTCTTAAGGGCAATTTTGAATATATTTTATGTTTGTGTTGCTTGTTGACTTTAGAACTAATGAAATAAGGTGTAACTTCATCTATTTGATAAAAGCCAAGTGAGTATATAGACAGTATTATCAATAGACATTTGACAAAAAAAAAAACAAAAAACAGTAATAATTTCCAGGCCAGGACATCAAAGCAAAAATGAAGAGAATGAGTTAACTTCAATGGCTTGTATTTTAAAGTCCTTCTAAAAGGAGCCAGGCTATGATCATGGCCACAGAGGCAGTGAGGGCGAAATGCAGTAACATTGTTCTATATATGTGTCCTGCTCTTGTGACATCATCACTGGGTCACCAGGCAGGTGGGGATTGAAGTGGCTCTGGACCAGCATTATGGCAGGGTGATAGGGATAAAAGGCAAATCCCAAGGTGAGAAGTCCAACTGGAAACCCTTCACATAGAGATGGGACCCCAAAGAGCTGGCAATATTCTCCATATAAAGTCAACCAAAAATAAGCCCTCCCTCTCACCCTACCTTCACCCACTAGGCACCAAAAGAAAATTGCCTGTCTTGAACCTTGGCGCTGAGGGGAGTAGGGGCTCTCCCCTGATGATTGATAACCACAAGCTGGCCCTCCTATAAGCATGGCCTGAATTCACATTCCCTAGGTGGCCTGGAAAACTTAAGATTGAGAATTTAGTTTAAGGTGGTCCTAGGCTGGTGGTGGCCCCAGGCACCTAACATTAACCAAATGCGTATTTTATCTGGAGGAATCCTCTCTTAACCCAAAGCTCAAATAATTCTCACAGGTAACATTTTAAGAAATGTGAGATCACAGTTTAAAATCACAAAATAAATGAGGAAATGAGGCATCATGAGCAAAAGCCAGCAAAAACAAGACATAACAGTATCAGACCTGCAAAGACTAAGATACTGAAATTATCAATGCAAAATAAATTTTCTCATGTTTAGAGAAATTAAAGAAGGGAGTAAAAACATGAGTAAAATCAAGCCATTAAAATTATGACCAACCAGATTTGAAAAAGAACTAAGTAAGTAGTTCTTTTATAATTGAAAAAAGATAAAGTTTAAACATCAGTGGATGGGCCTAACTGCAGATTAGACCTAGCTGAAGAGAGATTTAATGATCTGAAAGATGTATTTAAAGAAATTATCTGGAATGTAGCACAGAAAGAAAAGGTAGAAAAACAATGAGAAGACCTAATTATCTAATTGGAGTACTGGAAATAAAAAACAGGAAAAGGACAATATTTAAAGAGATAATGGCTTAAAAAAATCTTTCAAGAGTGAGGATGAATACATTTTCCAACACATAAAACCCCAAAGAATTTGTCACTAGTAGACCTTCACCAAAAGAGTCTAAAGAATGTATTTCAGACAGAGGAAGGTGATATCAGAAAAAAGGTCTGAAATGCAGGAGAAATTTATGAGCAAAGAATGCGTATAAACATGGGCAAATATAAGCATAGTGACCAATAAAGTGATAAAAATGTTCTTGTGAAGTTAAAAAAAAAAACGGAAGAATGAAAATATCCAAACATATATCATGTAAACCAAGGGGAGGGGGATGACCAGAGTTAAAGTAGTCTAACTTGATATCGTGCAGTGAAAAGATAAAGTTATAGATTAATTTCAATTTTAACACAGTTAATATATACAAATGCTAAAATTAATGGAATAACTATTAAAAGAATAGAAATATAAAATTTCCAAAGTAGCAGAGAAAAAATGGAATGAGGAAAAGAATAAATCCACAAACAGAAAAACACAGAAAAGATAGAACAAATAGAAAGCACAACTTAAGACAGTAGAAATAAATAAAAGCATTAGTCATTTTAAAATGTGAGTGGACTAAATGTTCCAGTGGAAGTCAAAGTCTGATTCATGCATGCAACAAATATGTACCAAGCATCTGCTATGTGCTCAACACTATGCTAGGCACAAGGCACAGAGCAGTGAACAGAACAGCCAAAAATCCCTGATCGGAAAGATAGACAACAAACCAAATAAGTAACACAATGGTATATTAGGTAGTGGTACGTGTTCCAGAGAAAAGAAGGTAGAGAATGGGGACGTTCATTATTCTAAACAGAGTTAGTCAGGGCAGGTGGCATTTGAGGTAAGGCCTGAAGAGAGGATGAAGTAGTGAGCTGGCGGATGTGTAGGGAAGGGAATTCCAGGTGGAGGGAACAGCCTGCGCACGTGACTTGAGGAGGGATATGGCTGCTGTGTTCGGGAAACTCACGTGGGGCTGCGGTGTTACAGGAGGAGAGCGAGGACAGGGGAGGCCAAGAGAAGACAAGGGGCCAGGTCAGGCAGGACCCAGGGGGCCTGAGAGAGGCCTTGCGCTTTTCTTCTCAGTGTAGTGGGTGTCAGCAAGGGCTTCTGAACAGAGGATTGGATGGTGGTTGCTGCATCAGGCAAGGACAAGTTGGAAGCAGTGGAGATAAGGGAAAATGGCCAACCAGGAATACATATTCTGTGGTCAGCCTGGATTTTTAAAAATCTACTTTTAGTCTATTAAACAAGACAATCTTAAACATAAACATATAAAAAGGATGAAAGAAAAAGGTTGGAAAACGATATGTCAGGGAAATATCAACCAGAAGAAAGCTGATGTAGCTATATTTATCAGACAAAATAGATTTTTCAGGCAAGAAGCATATCAAGAAATAGAGTCCTTACATTACGGCTGAAGGTTCACCAGGAAAGTATTCAACCTTTTCCTGTTGATTTATTTTAACTAATATATTTAATCTTTTTTAATTTAATAAATAAGATGCATATTTATGAAAAGTATATTGGACAGAAAACGGAACCACAAAGAGAAATAGATAAATCCGCCTTTATAGTGCAGTGTTTTAATGTACCTCAGTAATTGACAGATCAAACAGTCTGGAAATTAGTAATGTTCTAGAAAATTTGAACCACTCAATTAACAGGCTTGATCTAATAGACACGTATAGAACCTCACATTAAATAACTGCAGAATGCACGTTCTTTGCAAGCATCCACAGGGTAGTTATAGAAACCATGTGCTAGGCCTTAAATCACATTTCAAACACCGTGTTCCCTGACCACAATGCAATAACAAAAAGATACCTGGGAAATCCTGATATATTTGGAAATTAAGAAAGGGTTAACTCGTCAAAAAAAATCATAATATTATAGAAAATGTTATCTAGTATCAAAAACCTGAGGTAGTAACCTAAAGGAAAATTTATGCTTCTAGTGAGGGAAAGGAAGAGGCTAAAAGTCAATGTGCTAAGTATCTGGCTTAAGAAGTTAAAAAAAGAACAACAAAATAAATCCAAAGAAAATAACAAGTAAAGGAAAATAAATAATAATAAAGATAAGAGAAGAAATTAATAAAATAGAAAATAAACATAGAGTTGAGAGGAATGAATAGAGACATTATTATACATGCCTCAGAGATTAAACAGATTGTAGGAAGATATTATGAATAACTTTATACTGATATATTTTTAAAACTTTGGTGAGATGGATATAGTTTCCTGTTATAAAAATTTACTCAAGAAGAAATATAAAATCCAAATATTCCTTTAATTATTAAGGAAACTGAATCAAGAACAAAAATCTTCCCACAAATACACCAGACTTTTATGGTTTACTGATGAGTCTGACCAAACATTCCAAGAACAAATATTCCAATTTACAAACTACCCCAGAGTATAGGAAAAGAGGGAACACTTTGCAATCCCTTATCTTAATATCAAAACCTGACAAGGACAGTCCAAAAAAGTTCTAAATTTACAAGACATCCTTAATCATGGATAAAAGTGCACAAATTCCAAGTAAAACATAAAACATTAGCAAATGGAATCCAGTAATGTTTAAAAAAGACAATACATCATAACCAAGTTAGGTTTATCCCAGAGTTTCAACAATTGTTTAATATTTAAAAATTGGCTAATGTAATTTACTGCAGTAACAGATTAAAGAGGGAAAAAATCCTATGCTTCTCTCAATGAATATAGAGTAAGATTTGATAAAATTCAGTATCCTCATGACTTAAAAACATGTCTAGAATAGAAAGAAACTTTCATTACCTAATAATAAAATATCCCTAAGAAATCCAGTAGTTAACATCATACTTTTAATTGGGAAACTTTGAAAAGCATTCAGTGCCTTTAAAATGGGGAGCAAGACAAGGGCGCCCACCATCACTTCTACTCAGGGTTGTGGTGGAAAGTCCTAGCCAGTAAAGTAAAATAAGAAAGGGAATGACATACGGATCAGAAAGAAAAAAACAAATCTATCATTATTCTCAGATAACATATAATGTATTTGAAAAGAATGTTCAAATACATTAACCTTAACCTTTTAGTTTTCTAAAATCAGTTACATTTCTATTGAATGTAATTCAAAAAACAAGTAAAGTATGAGATTACAGAAAAGATACCCTTTATAGAGCATTAATACATACACCTAGGAATAAATCTAATAAAAGATATTTAAGACCTATTACTAAAAAATACATATAAAATGTATCGAGAGACACTTTAAAAAATTAAAGGAGAGACGTATGTGCTTATGGATTAAAAAAATCACAGTTTGGTAAAGATCTCAGTTCTCCCTGAAATTGATTTGTAGATTTGAGGGGGTATTACTTGTTTATTTTGTTTTTGAAATTTGATAAACTGATTATGAAATTTATATGGAACAGAAAAGAATAACCCTTGTAGTCCTAAAGAATGGGGATGAGGATAGGGAGCTGTGTGTGACTGATCTTAATCAGATAATAAGAGTTATTATCAAGCTAAAGTACTTGAGAGTGTGGTGTTGGCACAAAGCAGAGAGAGCTAAAATTGGTCTCCTATGTGAAATAATTCATGACCAAGAGGCATTGCAGTTAAAGGAGAAAAGGATAGAATTTCCAATAAATAATGTTAGGACAATTATTAGATAGGAAAAAATAAAATTAGATCTGTGCTTCACACTGTATATAATTTCAAGTTGGATTAAAGACTGAAATATGAAAAGCAAAAATAAATCTTTTACAAGACATCAGAGTACAGTATCGTTATGACCACAGTGTAAGGAAAGGATTTTTTAAATTAGACTCAAAAAGTGCAGACTTTAAAGGTAAAAATTGACAAGTTCGACTTTGTTAAAATTAAGAATTAAGATACCATAAAGATATTGTGGGGTTTTTTTCCCTTTAGTCCTTATCCATTAGAGATATGTTCTGAAATATTTATGAGTGAAATGATATATTATCTTGGGTTTGCTTTGAAAGTACTCCAGGAAAAAAACATGAAGAGAGAGATGAAACAAATGGTAGAATGTTGATAATTATCGAAGCTAGATGATGGGAACATGGAAGTATATTATACTATTTTTGTGCTTGTGTATATTGTTGAAATTTTTTATTTTAAAAAAGTGTTTTGTTTTTTAAAGAAACCATCCTTTTTTATGGTGACTTTCCTGGATTTTCTGGAAGTCTTAATATTTTTTTAAAAATTGTTTCTGAAAAGGTCACTTGTTAAGTGCATATCTAAATACAATCTAATTTTTATCCTGAATAGGACTCTTTTTATAAATTAATAAATCATAAAACAATCTCCTAAAAAAATACCATAAAGAGAGTAAAGAGACAAGTCACAAACTAGGCGAAGGTGTTTGTAATACATAGAAGCAAAAAATTAGTACCCAGGTATTAAGCAAAGAACTTCTAAAATTCAATAAGCAGTTTCTTGGATGTGACATCAAAAGCATAAGCAGCAAAAGAAAAAACTAGACAAACTGGACATCAAAATTTTTAAAGTTTGTGCTTCAAAGGACACTATCAAGGAAGTGAAACCACCACCCACAGAATGGGAGAAAATATTTACAAATCATGTGTGTGACAAACGACTTATATCTAGCATATATAAAGAACTCTTACAATTCAATAATAAAAAAGACAACTCAATTTTAAAGATGGGCAAAGGATCTGAACAGACATTTTGCCAAAGAAAATATACAATGCCAATAAGCATTTGAAAAGATTCTCAACATCATTAGCCACAGTGGGAAGGTAAATCAAAACCACACACAGCAGGATACTACTTCACACCCATATGGAGAAATTGGAATCTTCAACACTGCTGGCAGGGATGTCAAATGGTGCAACTGTTTTTGAAAACGGTTTGACAGTTCCTCAAATGGTTAAACATAGAGTTACCATATCACCCAGCAATTAATTCCACCTCTAGATCTATCCCCAAGAGAAATGAAAACATATGTTCAAACAGAAGCTTGTACATGAATTTTTATAGCAGCACTATTATACTAATAGGCAAGAAGTAGAAACAACCAAGATGTCCACAACTGTTAAATGGATAAATAAAATGTGATATATACACACACAATGGAATATTATTCAGCCATAAAAAGGAGTAGAGTACTGATATATACTACAATGTGAATGACCCTTAAAAATACTATGTTAGGTGAAACAAGCCAGTCACAAAAAGACCACATATCTTATGATTCCCCATATATGAAATGTCCAGAATAGGCAACTCTACAGAGACAGAAAGTAGATTAGTGGTTGCCTAGGACTGGGGGATGACAGGTGTAGGGGGTGATAGCTAAGAGGTACGGGGCTTCTTTTCGGGTAATAAAAATGTTCTAAAATTGATTGTGGTGGTGTGGTGTCTGGGCGCGGTGGCTCACGCCTATAATCCTAGCACTCGGGGAGGCCAAGGGTGGAGGATAGCTTGAGGTCAGGAGTTCAAGACCAGCCTGAGCAAGAGCGAGACCCCTGTCTCAAAAAAAAAAAATTCAAATTGATTGTGGCGGTGATGGATGCACAACTCTGAATGTACTAAAAGCCACTGAATTGTACACATTGAAGGAGTGAATTGTATGATGTGTGAATTATATCTCAAAGCTGTTTTTAAAAAATCGATGAACAACTCAATAGAAAAATAAGCAAAAGGCATTCCACGCATTTCACAGAAGAAGAAACATGTATGCACAATAGATACTGGAAGAGATGCTGAACCTCATTCCTAATCAGAAAAATGCTAATTAAAACCACAGTGGGATACCATTGTACGCCCACTTGATACACAAAAAAATGTTAAACTTGGGCAATACTACTTCTCCACACGTAGAGGATGTGGAGAAGCAGGGGCAATTCCTCCACTGCCAGAGGAGCGTGAATTGTACAGCCACTCTGGAAGATAAGATGGCTTTGGAGAGTTGAAGATGCAAGCACTTCCCACCCAGCAGTTCCCCTCCTGAGTGCATTCCCAAAGAAACTCATGGGAGCACTATAAAATTCAAAACCACATAAAACTAAATGACATATTATTTAGGGGTATAAATATATGTAACACACCTGTTTTTAAAAAGCAAACAGGAGAAGGATAAACGCAAAATTCAGGATAGTAAGAATGGGAAAGAATTGGGAGCGTCTAACAAGCATTCAGGGTAATGTTCCTTTTCTTAACTTGAGTGGTGGGTATGTAGGTATATACTGTGGGGATCCAAGGGTTGGGGAGAAGGCAAAGTATTATCTGACAACTTGACATTGAGGGAAGACCTAGGAAAACTCAGAAATATACAATGAACAGTTTTTCCGTGTGGTTTAAAAATGGTGATAGTGCTGACCCTGAGTTTCTAGAAAAGATGAACATGGTTAGCATCTTCTATTTGAGAAGCAAAAGAGATAAAATGTTTTTATCCAAGAAAAAGAAAAAAGGAAACTAAGAGAACTACACAAAAAAGCAGCAGCAGAACAGGAGTGTTTTAGAAAGGTTTCTAGCAAAAGTGGGTAACATTAAGAGCTTTGTACTTGGAGGGGAACCTCATTTATTTGGGCCACCAGTTCTTTATTCTTCAGTGATGTTTAATACACCAGACACTGCTGTAAGTAAAACCACACGCTCTCATTTTAGTACTTAGCGGTTGACTTTCTCTTTTTCAGATCCTGCTCACACTAAAAGATGAACCACAAACACATGGAGGAAGAACCTGTTCACCACTGCTGGGTGCGTGACTGAGGGTGAAGCATCCACCAGCACTGCAAGCAGGTCCATGGTATTTTTTTTTTTTTTTGCTGCCTCAGAGTCCCCAAAGCCTTCAAGCAGAAGTGGCAGTAGATGGTTGCCAATCAGCCAATCCAGACTTTTACTGGGACAACAGGAAAACAGATCCTCTGGGTTTTGATGGAACTCGGAAGTGGGAACATTCAGCTGATGCATTATTAACCCATCAGAGCACACATGTATCTTTTACCTTCCCTTTACCCCCACCCCCAACCTGCTTAGGTCTTCTCTGTCCCTTTCCTGCTACTGCACAGAGATGATATAAAAGAGGCTCTTTGGCTATTTGCATTTTGCTTCCTCTTCTTTTCCACATTGCAGTATTCAGCAATATTTTCTTTGTACAAGCTTAAACTCCCAACATCATTATCTACCAAAGTTGCTCTTCCCTTTTAAGAGGGTCTAGGGGGAGGGAAGAGTATACATCACAAGTCTCCCAGCGAGAGGAGACCAGTCGGTGTGCTGCTGCTAACATGAGCCAGGGTAAAGGTACCCTTTCAAATTACTGATTTCTAAGATTAATAAAGTCATTCTATTTCTATTTTCTTTTTTTCCATTTACTAATTTCCCAAAAATCAGTATTCACAAACAAGACTGAAATGGAACCAACTTTTCATTTTACTTTATTGCTGGGCAATTTTTTAAACTTCATTTTAGAAATATGAGCTATAAAGACATGTTTTTACATTTTGTTTCAGCAGATGGTGGGGCCAAGGGCAGCGCCTGCACCTGGGAAGCTGGTGTGCGCTTTCCGTTCCATCTCCACTCCAGCCCACAGCAGGCAGGCTCCCTCCCCCACCGTGCGGTCCTCCAGTGGCCTGTGACTCTGCACCCACTTGCACGTTGCTCACCAGACCGTCTGAGTGACGCAGCACAGCCCCGCTTGCGCTGCCTTGGACCCTCTGCTCTCCTTCGTGCTCACCTTTCCTAGGTCCTCTCTGGCTTCTGCTGGAGAAAAGGTTGAAAGTTGGGCCACAGAGCCCACTGAACGATTCACCTAGCTGCCCTAGGGAGTTATTGGGGGAGAATCCAGAGTCTGAGGCTTCTACAACAAGGTCCTGTAAACTCAGCATTGAAATCTCAAGAGAAAAATGACACCCAGAAAGGCAGAAAAGGGACTTTGTTGCCTTCTTAGTGAATGAAAACACAGGTTTGGGTACATTGAGGCATTCTGTTTGCTTGTGTAGGATGAGGTCTATAGGTTGCAGGAGAGAAAGGAGAATGTATTCCAAATGTTCCTAAGACTTTTCTAGATAGTAGTTTGAGGACCATCTTAACTGTTTATTTACTTGGTTGTGAGTTGATTAGGAGACACATTAGAATTCCTCATTCCACATGAATCTTATGAAAAAGGATTAGAGGGTATATGAGCCCAGTGAAAGAACTTTTAGACCAACAATAGTACTTTTTTTTTTGTTGTTGTTGAGACAGAGTCTCACTTTGTTGCCCAGGCTAGAGTGAGTGCCGTGGCGTCAGCTTAGCTCACAGCAACCTCAGACTCCTCAGCTTAAGCGATCCTACTGCCTCAGCCTCCCGAGTAGCTGGGACTACAGGCATGCGCCACTATGCCCGGCTAATTTTTTCTATATAGATTTTTAGTTGTCCATATAATGTCTTTCTATTTTTAGTAGAGACGGGGTCTCGCTCTTGCTCAGGCTGGTGATCGGCCTCCCAGAGTGCTAGGATTACAGGCGTGAGCCACTGCGCCCGGCCAACAATAGTACTTAGAATTGCCCTAGGTAATCAATCAAAATGAAATCCTCAAGCTGATTTCTTACTGCATTCACCATGTGCTGATCAGGTGCTGAGACTCCAGATCTCTCCCTCCATGTATCCAAGAACTCGCAAATCATTTTTACTTGTACTGGACTTTTCTTGGTATAAACCAGACATATCATGTGAGCTCTCCTCCAAAAGAGGTGACATTTCCAGTGTCGCTCTTTCCCCCAAAACAAGTGTGTATTTTTGAAGGACAGATAATGGTTCAAGTTTCTGTGGTGCCCGTCACTGGTGTGGAATGGGGAGGCTGGACTCCAGACCCCTGTCCATGTTTATATCTGCTGCTTAACCTAAGGGTAGAGCTCTGACATAAAAAGAACACTGGGAATCACAGTGTGTTCTGTTTTCTTTGGGATGTTTCAGGAAACACATCTAGTTGCCTTGGTTCTTTAGGATGAACGACAGGTCAACGTTTCAGTGAAGTTGGATAAAAGGGAGGTTTAGTTTAGGGCCAGAAAAATTATTTCCCTCTTCCTTATTGAAGCCTCAAGTAAGGACTGGTGATGTCAGATACGATGCAGTGCTTCTCAAAATGTAGTTAGTTGTTAGGCAACCTGGACTGCACTCCAATCCTGAAGTTATCTCTAGAGCTGCAGCCTACAATTGTGCATTTTAAAGGGTGATTCTCATGCCCAGTGAGATTCGAGAATGGCTGCCACAAGCGATAGACTGTGACTCAGGGAGAGAAGCAGCCCGGGCCGACATGCCAAGCGTGCTGCATCCCTCTCCATGCCCGGTGGCTCCCGGGGCAAGACGGAGCACAATTCCACCAGCCAGGATTTCAGAACAAGGGCCTCGCTGCTCAAGGACAGAAGTAAATGGGTGCCGCACAGATGAACACTGAGCAAGAAGCCCTTAGCGTGGGCTGGGCATGGATAAAGCAGGAAAAATGTCTTGCTGACCAAACTCAGGACCGTCTTGGAGACTTGGAGAACACCAGAACAAGGTACACACATACCTATACATGCGTGTGCACACACACACACACATACAGGCACAAACATACCTTACACATCCTTCAGCCTGTAAATTTTAGCTTCAGATAGACTTTTTTTTTTTTTTTTACCAATGGTAAAGTGACCTCACTAGCAGGGCATGTCTCTCAGGAGCTGCTGGCTCTGTGCTCGCTCATTGCAGATGGCTGCCCCGGGTGGACTTCATACCCCAGTGGAATTCTGCATTGCTCTGGGATCGTGGGCTCACAAGAGAACCATGGGACTGCGCTTTGCTTGCCCTCCCCTGCTCCTAATCCCTGGTAAGAGACACACAGTCTGGAGAGGGGTTCCTGGTTAGCTCTGTTAGGCTTAACCCGATAACAGAATTAGCCTCATATTCTTAGGCCATTTGCCACAGTGTCTCTAATTCTCCACTGATACAGGAGGTGGGATGAGATTTTCAAAAATGGTGTGCTGTTGCTAATCTATAGTTAATGTACAAACCACATTTCCAATGCAAGAGTTCACACCATGGGATTATGGCCACAGTCATCCGGAGGTTAAATTCATGTGCTCCTGCAAATCTAAGCCGCTGCTTCTGTGTCTGAGAATAACGTACTCTGCGAGAGGGAGGGGCACGGGCACAGCCTTCTCAGACGGCGGGAGCCAGCGGTGTGCCCACTGGGTAGGACGTTCACTCCAAGCAACGTATTTGACGACTGAGAGATTCTCTGCCCCAGATCCCAGGTGCCTCTGATGAGTACATGTGGGCATGGAATTAAGAAAAGGGTAATTAAGGATAGTTATCCAGTCAGACGTACACCTTAGAATAAGGCTTTTACTGTTCTAGAAACATTCTTCCAGAAGATGAAATCATCCAAGATTCCCCAAAAATATTTATTTATACAAAGATTTTGAGAGTAATATTTGTATTTGTCTTCATCCCTCAGTCTATGCATCTGGGCCAAGTCTTGTGTGGCACGTGCAGCTTCCCCGGATGCCTCACGTATTGTAGCACCTGCTTCCAGGAACACCAAATGAACACAGGGTCTTGGGGGGAGGGGGGGACCCATAATGCCCCGAGGCTGCATGGACCCATAATCCAGACGTGTGCACACTGACCTGGAAGGCGTCTAGCCAAATGTCCAGGGGAAATAAGATTGAGGAAGAAGGCGAGAGGAGGGACCCAGAGGGCAGACAGGAGTGGGTTAATTCTCACCCTTTGCTTCTGAGTTCAGCATATCCATAGGCCCAGGATAGTTGATGGCCCGGGAACCACATGACCTGGATTTTCTCCCTGTGGTGACCCACACTGCTAATTGATGTAGAGAGGACAATTGCAAAAATAACAAGATTTGCCCGTAATCGCAGGTAGCACGAGATACAATTCTGGGACTTTATCTTGGTAACTTTTCTGGAAAAAAAAAATGCTTGCCTTGTGTAACATAATCCAGATTCCCTAGAGCAAATGTGGTACGGCAATGTGCAAATCTAACCTCAGATCCGAAGTGTCTTCCAGTCTGGCCCGGACCTGGCCATTCTCTGCCCTTCCTCCTCCCTAGGGTAGCCCAAATCCCATCGCCACACGACACGTCCACTTGCCATCCCCCTTCCTCTATCCCCACCACCTCTGTCTGCATCACAGAAAATCTGTGTGTTCTGAAGAGTCCAGCCTTCCCCTAACCCAACACACACTTTCTTTACCACAGTGATTCTCAGAGCCAGCAAGAAAGAGAAATGTTCCAGAAGGAAACCTCCATCTCAGCCATTTGCCTGGAGCCGCAGGTTGTGGGCTCCGGGCCTCTAGGTGAGGTCTGTTGCTTTTGTTTCCCGAGGAGCGGGCAGTCAGCATGGTAGTTCTCTCTCCTCTTTCTCTGTCGCAGGCGGGGTCTCAGCTACACTTACAAGACTTCACCACCATGTTGGAGAGCTGTTCCACCTTAGGGGTCCTCCCGACATAGTACAGAATGGTCAGGGGCTCCAAGTCCTGGGGCACACAGCAAGGCGAGGCAGATGCTTCAGGGTTCAGGGTGTTGTACAGTCCCAGCACCTGGGGAGGGACAGATCATTTATTTAGAGGTTGGAAAGCCAAGCCTCAGGCCTGGAGCCCAGGAATGCTACAAGTTCTAGGAGCTGCCTCGAGATTTAGCAAGTGGTGGAATGGCCACCGATGCTATTTAAGAGGAACTACTGGAACACAGTTTGGGTGAGTGACTAGTTACTGTTCATCCACGGTGAGAGAATGCAGAACACCCCGCACTTGTTTGAGGGTTATCAGTTGAAACATGTAACAGTGATTGGGGAACTTTAAATTGATAATGCAATTCTCTTGGCTGTTAAGAAAACAACTCCTATATTGGTCTTCCTAGCTGTAACTGATCAGTTTGGTGAGAAATTGCCTTGGGCCGTTTAGTGAGTGCCAGAGTGCAGGGCCCCAGACAGGATGCAGTAATAATGAGCTACAAGGAAACATGCTGCACAAATTACTGCCCTATTTTTGATTCCCCTTGAGGGAAAGACAAGCTCGTCTCAGAGGTTGTGGACTCTCTTCTCTCTCACTTTCATGAAAGTGTTTCATGAAACACTTTTCCAGTGTTTCGTATTAGCTTCCTCTACAAGCTTTTCGTTGTCTTTCAGAATAAGTTTTCTGCATTCAAGAGGCTGGAATGATCAGAGGTCTTTAATGCTAGAAGCCTTTACCCCAACGTTCCTTGCCAACCATGTGCACACATCTCTGACATATAGGGTGGCATATGATAATTAGTTTCCACGGTACAAAAATCTTTAGACAAAGCAAATTAAAAGTCTGGTTGAAACTATGGTAGGAATTGAAAAGGGCAGAGTGTGACCAAGTAGAATTGCATCAGGGTGCCAAGATCAGAACCTTTATGAGAGGGATTTTACGCACCCCAGACCATCATTCACTCATTCAACACTCAGTCCTTGGTGGCATTCTTTTTAACAAGTGGCCTGGTCGGCTCTGCCCCGTTGCCCCAGATGTCACGAGCCCCGCTGCCTACCGTGCTGTGGGTTGTGTCTGCGCTGCGGAGGTACGGGCAAGGGCCTGAGCAGAAGTTGGCGTAGTAGCCCTTAGGTTCATGGACCCATTTCCAGCCCAGATCCTGCCGGAAGTCAATGTAGAGGGGGCGCACGCAGCAGTTCTCCTCCAAGTTGCTACAATGAAAACATTTATAGAAAATCAACTTAAAAAGGACACCACCAATAAAAGAAACTTGACAAATGCCCTCCTGTTTCCCCTAGGAGTCCTTCTATGCCATCAGAGGCGGTGGCTCTAATTAATGGAATCCCAGGTTCAAGGGCAGGGGGCTGAAGAAACCAGAAAGGCATTTTCCTATATTGAAGACCAGGATCCCAGGGATGTAATAAGTGGATATAGATGCTGCAGGAGGCAAAGGTGGCCCTGCCCCCTTACACATCACAAACCAAAACAGAGACATAAAGAGCCACACGTAAAGCACTGCTGTTATTAGCCAGCTCAGCTATCTTGAGGTTGGTTCCTAATATGCACCCAACCAGAAATAAACTCTAAGCTTATGCAGCTTGTATACCATAGCAGATGACTGTTTAGACTAAATCTAGGGGCCATTTATCCAAACAAGACATATCCTCTTATTAGAACTGCGATCCCAGATCACCCAAATGGGATTTTCAGGCCCCTTCAATTCTGTTGCCTGCAGAAGTCCATTGGCAATACGCCTTGCCACGCAGGCATCTAGCTTCTGCTTCCAGATCTGCTGAGCTTGTAACTTGCTACTTACAAAGGCAGCTACTGGCTAAAATCTGGCTTCTTGTGGATGAACCATAGCAGACACTATTGGTTATCTACTCAGTAACCATTCCTAACCCCCTTCTCCCTTGCTACTTCCCATGACAGGGTCTGGAACACCAGGTATTCACGTTCCTGGCATCCCTTGCAGGTAGGAGTGACCCGATAATGAATGACCAATGAGATAAGGAGTAGTATGCAGGGGGTGTGGGCAAGTTCTGGCAAAGCCATTTTGTTCACTTATAAAAGTGACAGATGGAAGAAGAAAGCTGCTGGCTCTTCCCCACCCCTCCTTCTTCTTCTTTTAAATATGGACAAGACACCTGGAAGTCTAGCCATCACTTGTGACCAAAAGCCAACATACTAAGCATGTCAGGCTGGAGAGCAAGAAAGCCTGTGTCCTCAGTGGTCTCTTTACGCAGCCAACCAACCCTGAGCATGCTGCTACAGGCCTCTTGTGAACAAGAAATCCCCCACGGTTTAAGTCACTGTCACTTGCAGCCAAGAGCATTCATTCCTAACTGACAGACACACACAGAACAAATCGCCCTGCCAGCCTTCAGACAGTTGGCGGCAACGACATTCCCTCTCCTGCAGCTTCCACCCCCTAAGCTCAACATCCCTAGTTTAGTCCTCATAGGACATGGTCTCCAGATTTGAGACTTCCCAGTTCATTCTCCCCAGCTCCATTCAGGTGTCCTCCCAGCCACAGTGACCCGCACGTGCTCCTTCCTTGACCTGAAGTGCTTCTCCTCCTGGATCCCCACATGCCAAACCTCACTCGTCCTCGGAGCCTCTGCTCAAATCCCACACCCTTCTGAAGCCTGTGTCCACGGATGAACTCCTTGCTCCCGATTCTTAAAAGCACTTAATCCTTCAAACCCTCGCAGGGATGTGATCATTTCTACCTTTTGGTCATTGGTACAAATGCTTTATCATCCCCTCCCTTATACGTGAGCAGTGAAATTGCTCCTAAATAGGGGAGGAAGCTGTGTCTTTTCTATCTCTGTATCATGCCTACCCAATTATTTCTGAAATAGTTGAGTTCTCTAGCTCAGATTTCCCCTGCAAATGGAAACTGCACTATTTTCCCCCATCTGGTAGCATCCTTGGACCCTTCATAATGAACTGAGCACTTCTTTAGTGGAAAGTCCCACATTAATACCTCTCTCTCTCACACACACACACCCTACAAGTCCATAAAACATGAAAACCATGGAAAGATTCAGCGAAGCGTCTCCAATCCAAACTGTTTGAGCAACACTCTCCTGCTCATAGAGTTTTCCTCATTCATTTCATCCAAGCCTGTCCAGAGCTAGGCTGCAGAAAAACAGTGGGACTCCCAAGGAAACAGAAAGAGATCTGTAAGATTTTCAGTCTTCCTTCCTGGAGATGTTCGTCCATAGCATCAGGGACCTTGCTGAGTGTGGCTCAGGTCTGGGGCCTGACCCGCAGCAGGCACAGGTAGCTATCGGTTCCCAGGGGCCCAGGCTCACCGGAAGCAGTAATTGGTGTCCAGGGCCCGCTTCTTCCTCTGACCCCCCTGGCCCGGGCCGTCGAGCCGGTGCGGGGGGATCATCATGAGGATGAGATGAGGGCTGTGGTGGTCCTTCTGCTTCTTGAGGCGCCCCAGGTCTCCACGGCCATGATCGTCCTCATTGTCCACACCTGCAGAAGGGAAGGAAGGCGACAACCTCCTAAGGGAAGCAGAGCCCTCGGAGGCTCCTCATCCCCTCCTATCACTGCCCAGCAGGAGGGGCGTGGCGGGGGGGCAAGTGCGGCCTCATTCCAATGTCCAGCTGCAGGAAGGGAAGACTGGAGGGCAGGGGACGAGGGGAACCAGCATGGAAAGAACTTATCATCATCGTAAGGACGCCCCTGAAAGAGGCCCACATTCTGATCCCCTCAGGACTCCTGAAAGCCCAACCTGAGATGCTCCCTAGGAATCTTCATAGATCCATGAAGCATCATCACCAGGCGGGTACCTAACACATACCTTTGGGTTGTCAGTTTACATTCTAGACTCAGAACCTTGGGGTTTGAGTTTCCTCTTATAACTTGAATTGGTCAAGATACTGCAGAAGTCTTACCAATAATTTAAGGTATCATGATATAAAATAGCCTGAATGGGAGCCAAAGAAACAAACTATTGGGAGGCCCAGGCAGGAGCATCGCGTGAGCCCAGGAGGCTGCCGTGAGCTATGATGACACCCCTGCACTCTAGCCTGGGCGACAGAGCAAGACTCTGTTTCTAAAACAACAACAACAACAAAAACAAAAAACTCTGAATAACATTCACATTGCATTTACAGTTTTTGAAGTGTTTTCTCTATAAAATTCAGATGAGATAATGAAGCATATGACAAATAGCTTAGCAAACGAGCTCTGGAAAGGAAACCTGAATTCATCTGAACTCATTTCATTTGAGAGGGAAAAGACTGAGGACCGAATGAGAGAGAGTCTCAACTGAACAGAGCTGGATTTCACAAGGGACAGCTGCCAGCTGCCATCCACCTCCACCGAGGACAGGAATGTGAGGAGTTAATTTACATAGCTACAGGGGGGACTTGCATCTCAAAAAGGGGGCACTTGGTCTGTGAGATAAAACGGGAGACCTGGATCTCAAATTCCCTTTTCTGAAAATTTTTATGAATGAGATTAAGTATTCACTGAAGGGGGAAGGTTTTATCCTAACCTAGCCTATAGCTAAGGACTCTGAAGCTCTCCTGGGCTCTACGGTTCTGTGATTAGGATGTCAGATCCTTGGCTTTAAAAAAAAAGGTTCTGGGCTGGTCAGTGGCTCACACCTGTAATCTAGCACTCTGGGAGGCTGAGGTGGGAAGATTGCTTGAGTTTGAGCTCAGGAGTTCTTGGCCAGCCTGAGCAAGAGTGAGACCCTGTCTCTACTAAAAATAGAAAAAAAAAAAGTAGCCATGTGTGGTGGCGCATGCCTGTAGTCCCAGCTACTCGGGAGGCTGAGGCAGGAGGATTGCTTGAGCCCATGAGTTTGAGGTTGCTGTGAGCGAGGCTGACACCACGGCACTCTGGCATAGGCAACAGAGCAAGACTCTGTCTCAAGAAATAAAAAAAAAAAAAATTTTAAATAAAAAACAGGCTCTGAAATAGAGCCCCTGCAGGGTAAGAGGATTGCCTAAGGCAGGGAGCCAAGAGAGGCCTGCACCTTTTCCCAGACAAGCCTCTGACCTCAGGCATCCCTTAGTTACCCAAAATGGGACTACGAAAGGACAAGAGAACTTTCCTGAACTCCAGATCACTAAGGTTGAGTTCCTTGGAAAATATATTGGAAAACCAGGAATGACTCTCAATTACTTCACCATCTCCATGCAAACACCTGTGGACGCACACCCTGAGCAATCATCCAAACCCAGGTGACTCCTGGGCAAGGATCAGGCAGGCTCTGCAACATCTGCAAAGTTCAGTAGTCAGGGCACTCGTGTTCAGGGCCACCTAAGTTAATTTCTTGTAGGGAAGGGAAGACAACTCTTATTTGTTGAGCATTTCTGGCACTGTGTTTTACATTTGTTGTTTAATTGTACCCTCATCCCCATTTCACAGGGCTCAGAGAGGATGACCAGCTTGCCTGCGTGACCTCACTGCTCTGACCAGCATCATGTTGTCTTCTAGATGCTAATGCACCCTGTACAGCTATGAGCTGAAAGTCAAGCTCATTGCTTTTGGGGCAAAGCAGAATTACTCAAGTGCAAAATAGCTGGCCTTCTTCGTGAAGGGGCACAGCTTCTTTTCTTGGGGTCTGGTAGGGGTCTCGTCATCTGTCCTGTCCCATTAACTACCCCCCATCCTACCACACAGGTTCATTTTGTTACCTTTGAATTTGATTTCCATCACCTCGTGAATGTTTTCCAGGATATCTCCATTGGGCTGAAAGGTGTGACATGGACAATGAATGCTGATTTCCAAACCTAAGTTGGACTCTGCAAAGTAAGACACAGAGGCAGTGAGAAAAGCACTTCTGTGTGCTGGGGAAGCTTGCCCATCACCCACGCAAGGTGGGCAGGGCCTCTGCTCCCACAGGCACTCGCAGGAACTGAGTTACACTGAGGTTCACAGGAGACAGCAAGCGCCTCCAAAGCTCAGAATGGACCTTCATGCACACGGTGCCATATTCCATGTGTTTCTGTTACATTATGAACAACCAGATCCCCATGAACCAGCGACATCATGAAGGAATTGGAATAGTCATTCATTTACAATGGATGGTGTTAAGAGAAAACTGTCACCTGCCTACTTGGGGGCAAAAGGACAAGGATATAGGAGGGAAAGAAAAAACTTACACCACCTAAGTGTTTGTTGGGAGAGGAGATATTTGAGCCCACCTACTGAGGAAGGATGAAGGGAAGAGGAGAGGAACTGGAAAAGACTAAGGAGAGGGAATAACTTAGGAGGCCGGACACTCATTCCTGTAATCCGAGCACTTTGGGAGGCCAAGGCAGGAGGATTACTTGAGGCCGGGAGTTCAAAACCAGGCTGGGCAACATAGCAAGACCCATCTCTAAAAAAAAAAAAGAAAAAAAATTTTTTTTTTTTAAGTTAGCCAGGCGTGATGGCACATGCCTTTAGTCCTGGCTACAGGGAGACTAAAGCAGACTTGAGCCCAGTAGTAAAAAAAGAAAAGGAAAACAAAAAACAAGCTTTAGAACAGTGAGACAGTGATTCAAAAGGCCACAAATTCAAAGGGCCACAAGATGAAAGGCTGGGCAATAGGATTAAAAGTCAGGAATCACAGCTAGAGGCAAGGTCACCTGCAAATAAGAGGGAGAATCGGTGGAATGTGCGAGCATTTCCACCAGTCGATGATGGTGGATATGGAGAAAGTGGTAGATTCCAGAGGAGATAAGATGAACATCATGGGTATACTTGGCAGTGCTTCTCCTAAGGAACAAGGATATAATGAGGTGAAAATTACTCAGCTGTTTCTCCTTTGGAAACCTTTATCCACCATGATGGGAAGTTGGTATGTGAATCATTCAGCAAGATGAACAGCTCAAGGCAGTTGTAAACTTAGAGAACAGACCAGAGATGACAGAGGGCATGGCCAAGGGTCCAGATGACATGAGCTCAGAGAGAATGAGCGTGATGAAGCCTGGAGGTGCCAGGGTTTGGTGATGGACATTCTGGCCCTTTCTCCTAGTACTTGTGGGATCATGTATTTTCGCAACCAAAATCAAGGAAGCAGAGAAATCAGTAAACGGGGCTGACTGAAGTGGAGGAAAAAATGGAAAAATAAAAAGTGAATGAAAAGTTTGTACTGGGCCGGGCATGGTGGCTCACGCCTGTAATCCTAGCACTCTGGGAGCCCAAGGCGGGAGGATTGCTCGAGGTCAGGAGTTTGATACCAGCCTGAGCAAGAGTGAGACCTCCGTCTCTACTAAAAAAATAGAAAGAAATTATCTGGCCAACTAAAAATATATATAGAAAAAATTGGCCAGGCATGGTGGCGCATGCCTGTAGTCCCAGCTACTCGGGAGGCTGAGGCAGGAGGATTGCTTGAGCCCAGGAGTTTGAGGTTGCTGTGAACTAGGCTAACACCACAGCACTCTAGTCCAGGCAATAGAGAGAGACTCTGTCTCAAAAAAAAAAAAAAAAAAAAAAATTTGTACTGAATCAAGTAGTTTTACACAGGGGAAACCAGGTGAGATCCGGTATTGTGTCAATTCTGGTATCATGTCTGGGTAAGACTCACTTAGGGAGGCTCTGTTGACCCTGGGAGAGCAGTCAGCTGTGGCCAGGTGTAGAAGAGGTCATGGGGGAGGGACCCCTCTAGGCTCAGGGTCAGCTTCTCAGTAAACTGATTGATTTACTGCTCCCTGAGGCTACACGCGATGTGAGTGTCTGGCCTCAGGGCCAACCTGGGCTCTTCCTGAAACCTGATGTCATCAGGGAAAACCCCCAAGAGTCCAGCCTGGCTGAACATCCTTCTCACAGGCAGGATGGTACAAGCCTGGCGATTATAGTCACCATTAGGTGGGCCTGGCCGTCTTAGTCCTACTGCCTAAACACCAGCTCCCTGAGACCAGCCTGAGGAACACAGCAAGACCCCGTCTCTACAAAAAGTTAAAAAATTAGCTGGGCATGGTGGTGCATACCTGTAGTCCCAGCCACTCAGGAGGCTGAGGCAGGAGGATTGCTAGAGCCCAGGAGTTTGAGGTTGCAGTGAGCTATGATGATGCCACTGCACTCTGGTCTGGGCAACAGAGTGAGACCCTGTCTCAAAGAAAACCCCCCAAAACAAAAAACAAAACAAAAGAAAAAACCCAGCTGCTCCCTTCTTCCATAAACTCCAGAGCCCAACAAGATCTGTGCTGCTCCAAGAAGTCAGGGCAACCCCTGGGACATGCCGACACCTGCTGAGCATGAAACTCTGTTCCAGAGAGTTAGCTCAGCGGGAAGGGCAGACCAACAGCAAGGCAGCTGAGCCCAGCGAGAGGAGAAGTGAACAGAGGGAGGCATGAGGAGTGTCCTCTCCCTCGTCTAAGGCAGCTGGAAGAAGGAGCTGGAATATCTGCAATGGGCTACCTAACAACGCTGTGTACTTCCCGTTCAAAGTGGTTCACGGTGGACTGGAAGAGACCTGGAGTGGGCGAGTTCTGTGATTCTGCGAGTTAGAAAGTCAAGGTGCAGACAGGTGTGTTGGGGAGAGTGAGTGTTAGGGTGCCGGTGGTGAGCACGAGGTCTAGCATGACCTAGGCTGGCCAACAGGCTCTGTAGGTAGAGGGCGCAGAGATGATGACAGCAATCGCCAACATCAAACGCTGCTCTGAGATTTTATAAGCATTAACTCATTTAATCTCTAGAATAATCCTACAAAGTAAGAACTATTCTTATCCCCCTCATTGTGCAGATGAGGACGCTGAGGCTTAGGGAAATTAAATGGCTTGCCCAAGGTGTCCAACCAGTAGGTGGTAGTGCCAGGATTCCAATACAGACAGCCAAGAGTCCGCTGGCTGTGGTCAGAGCTGGGTGGGGCCCTATCCAGTGTCACTGGGCACCCAGGTCCTCATACCCTTGTGAATCTAAGACCACCTGTGTGCCTCAGTTTCCTCATCAAGCCACACCATCAAATGCTCCAATTTGGAGTCCATTTGCTGCCTGGTTTGGGGCTAAGAGACTCATGAGCTCTGTGTAAGTAAAGGCCTGTGTTATGACTCCCCTGTGGGAGGGGTGGGCAGTACTTGCCTAAGTGGGAACTGAAGGTTCCAATGAAGAACTAACCTCAGAATTGGCAGCCGTGGGGATGGTGGGTGGGGGACCCATAGGTTTTATTACGAAATTATCTTTTTGATGTCTCAGGAGGATGGAAATCATTCTCAATGCAAACTTCTCATTGAGTTCTGCAGCTGTGAAAATAAGAACTCCTTCAAGTGCCCAGGGCTTCAAAGAAATCCAGGTGGACCTGATCAAAATCAGACAGGGAAGCTAAGAGATTAATTTCCCCAGCCCCTCCTTTCTGCAGCGGTGTCGGGCTCCAGGCAGAGTGCCGTCTGAGTCAGAATTCCCAACAGTGCTGCTGTCGGCAGATCCACGTGGGTTAGCCTAGGCTTTGCTTTCATGCTTGGTAGAAGGGACAGGATGGACTTCCTGGGTACCCTTGGGACTGGGGCAGGACCTCCCGCCCACCAGCTGCCAACTCAGCCACTCAGTAATGTCCCCTAGATGGGGGCTTGCAAATTCGGATGACTACAGAGCCCAGGCAGGTCACGTAAGTGAGCAAATCCAGCCATCATGTGATGCTAAACAGGAACTGCCAGCCTCACTCTTGGAGAACAGTGGGGGACCGTGGGGGCCGTGGGGACTGAAGATGCACACCCCTGCTCAAGAGGTGGCCAGGACCACTTTCCTGGTGGGCGGTTACTAGGAAATCTTCCAATTTTTCAAGAAAAGCCACAAATCCAGGTTTTATGTGAAATCTCCTGACTTAAAAAAAAAAAATTGTTGACTGCTAGCTAAATTTTAAAACAATATGCAGGCCAAGCAGTTTGTGTTGCTGCCTTCCAGCCTTA
This sequence comes from Eulemur rufifrons, assembly GCF_041146395.1. NCBI lineage: Eukaryota > Metazoa > Chordata > Mammalia > Primates > Lemuridae > Eulemur > Eulemur rufifrons. The sequence goes on from NC_090984.1 coordinate 102,288,281, forward strand.
ACCCCTAATTTCCTAAAACACCAAGGACATGGGAGGATCCCCCTGCTTCAGGGACTCTGAGTGTCAACGTGTCGATGGCCTGTGGCTTTAAAGCAGCTGCTGATGGCAGAAAACCCTTCCTAAGAGGGAGAGGAGGGACAGAGGGGACTCCACGTGTAACCCACCCCTCTGAGCAGCGAGACCAGGCAGTGCCAGGCAAGGAGAGGGAGGGAAACACAGGGCATAGTGTCCACAGGCGCCAAATCTCTACTCCAGACTGGATGGCCTTGGTCAAGTCACTTCTCTGAGCCTCCGTTTCCTTATCTGACATAACAAAGCTCACTCTTGTGAAATGTTGAAAGCTATGACGGTCTCTCAAATACACTGGATGCTTAAAACAGCTCTGTGAGGCAGGCAGGGGAGTGGCCACTACCGTATATTCCAGGTGAGGAGTCAAAGTGAGTGGGTAAGGCATCTGGGACATGTGACGCTTGCCACACCTAGTGGATGGCTCTGCTTGGACGACTACCAGGCCCTTCGAACAGAATTGGCCAAGCCTGTGCGTCTCCCAGTCTGCCCTGTTTCAGTAAGTGATACCACCTGGATGCTCAGTCCAGCAAATGGAAGTCATCTGGGACTCGTCTCGTGACCTCACAGCCTGCACCCAGTCGGCCCGTGCTGTTGGCTCTACCTCCAAAATCCAGAGCAAATCCACACGATCGCCACACCCACTGCTGCCACCCTCGTCTGAGCCCCTGAGCCCTCATCCGGGTGGCTGCAGTGGCCCAACTGGGCTTCCTGCCTCTTCCCTTGACCGCCTGACACCCAGAGGGATCTTTTGAAGATTTAAACCAAATTGCCCCAGCCACATCCCAGCCCTGCTGATGGCACTCCCTCGGCTTCTTATCACACCTGGAATAAGTCCTGAAATCTTCCCATGGCCGGACAGGTCCCAAATTAAATTACATGACCCAGCAATCTCTCCGACCCGCCCCCGGCCCCCAGCTCACCAGGCTCCTGCCACCCCAGTCTGTTCGCTGCGGCTAGAACAGATCAAGCTGTTTCCACCTGCCAGCCTGGGCCTTCCTGTTTCCTCTGCTGAGGACGTACTTCACCCTGACCTTCGTGGGTGACCTCTGCTTGTCACTCAGACCCCAACACACAAATGCCTTGTCTTAGAGCCCTCCCTGAGCAGCCGATGCTGGGCCCCACCCACCCATTGTCACATTGCTCTTTCTATGTTTCACTTTCCACTGTCTCAAACTCTCACTCATCCAATGTTTACTTGTTTATTCTGTGTCTTTCCCGGCAGAACAAAAGCCCCCTGAGACCCAGGATGTCAGCTGTCTGTGCACAGCTACCTCCCCAGGGCCTGGGTCAAAGTGAGCGCTGAATAAAGATTATTATAGTTGGGGGAATGAATGGGGGACACACAGAGGCTCAGTGGCAAAGCGGGGCTCTGCACCCAGGTGTGTGACGCCCCTAAGTCTGTCTCCTTCCCTCGGCTGCACAAAGGAGCAAGGGCCCTGAGGTTCCTTCTGAGATGCTCATCCTAAGGGTCAACCTACCTCTTCTCAACAGCCACTCACGCACAGTGTCAGTGACATCAAAAGACAGCCACTCAGCAGTGCCCCGCGTGGGCAGATTCTTGCCACCAATATAGCGCTGTTTGGCGATGTGCTCATCCGGCCGCAGTATCTACGAGCAGAGAAGGGATTTAGTATCCAAGGCCAGGCCACAGCACCACCAGACGTGGCACAACACAGGCCAGGTGAGGGCAGCCAGAGGAACTACAGGTTTCTGCACCGTTACTCTCAGTCCTTTTAGTGACAGATACAGAAACTGAGGCTCAGAGAAGCCGGGATTCAAGCCCCGGTCTGTGGGCCTCTGTGCCCAGCGCAGGCTGGACACAGCAAAGGAACTGGCTTCTCACCTGGAACAGCTCGATCCTCTGCTCGTTGCGCTTGGAGCTGGGGTTGGGCACCCGCAGGACCCGGAATTCTGCTCGGAACAGGTTGGTTCCATTTTTCTCCACTGAGGACACGTTGAAGCGGAAGACCTTGGAGGTAATTCCTTTGGGGCAGACGGCCAGCTCGTCTAGGAGAGAAAGCGTGGGGAGAGGCACAGCGTGAGTGAGGCCACAGGAACGGTGCGCTGCCGCCAACACGCACCAAGTCACCTCCCTGGAGGCTTGAGCCCTCAGACTTAAAGGTGGAGATAGGAGGAAGCTTCTTGGGGACCCTAGAATCACACAGGGTCCTGAGCAAGGAGCAGTGAGAGCTCAGAGCCCCAGGATGTGGCCCGAGAGACTGGCTTGTCAAATGGAACTGTCCTCTCCTCCCCTTGCCTCTCCAGCCTGTTCACTCTTAGGAAACACGGATTCTCAGAAGACATCAGCAATGCCCCTAGTAGTTGACATGTCGTATGGCTAGTTAATCCATTTGTGTGCGTGTTCATTCGGACACTCGTTCACTTGCCAAGCGTGTACTGAGCAAACACTATGTGCCAAGCACAGCGATGACACTGGGGGCAGACAGCGAGTAGACACAGCCTCTGCATCGAGGGGACTCATTTCCAGGGAAGTTGTTAATACACGGACTCATCTGACAGGGCCAGAGAGACGGTCTTTGGAGAAGGCCAGGAGTTGCTATAGGAAATCAAAGGAGGGAGAGAGCAGGGAGCGCTTCACGGAAGAGGTGATAACCGATCTGGGCCCTGCAGGAGGAGGGTTTGAGGGGAGGAGGAAAGAACTTGCACATGGCGGGGCTGCCGGAAGCAAAGGCAGGGAGGGGAGATGTGCTCTGAGGCTGCAAGGCTGGGGTCCCCTGTAGGGAGGCCCACACGTCAGACAGAAAGGTTGGATTTTACCCTGTTGCCGGGCGTAATGGCTGAATGCCTCTAGTCCCAGCTACTCGGGAGGCTGAGGCAGGAGGATGGCTTGAGGCTACGAGTTCAAGACCAGCCTGGGCAACATAGTGAGATTCCCCGTCTCTACATATAATAATAAAAAAATTTATCCTGATAACCAAAGAGAGCACAGAAAGTGTTTGAGCAGGGCAGTGACATATCAGCCCCGTGTTTCAGACCTAATGAAACAGGGTTTATGTGGCAAACAGCCCACATTTTGAGCCTGGCAGAAACAAAGGTGTTTCTTCAGACCTAGCTGCTCGGTCACCATTGGTTCCTTTCTCTTTGAGGGTCTTTTTCCTTGACAGCATGTGCCACGCCAGCCTCTGTCACCCAGTGGCCTCTTCATCCCTGTCCACAAGACAGAGGCAGCCACTGCTCTCTCCCACCCCTCGGAGCCAGATAAAGGAAAGATCCCATCTTTTTTCTGCTCCTGTGCACTTTATAACCTCAAGGTCTGGGCAGCATTAACACCCAGAGAAAAACTTTCTGCACAAACGGTAACAATAGCCAGAACTGGGAATGCAGGCTCACAGACCCAGATTCCACACACAATGGACATGGCTGGAATGAGCTCATGATCACCCTGAGGGGTGATTTCGGAAGTCAGGGACAGCGCAGGAAGGATCAGAGGCCTGGAAACAAGCACTCGCGCTACTGATCTTTAGGAAAGGATGAATGAGTGTTTCTGGAAATTGCCATCTGGTAGGCCTGACACTGGTTCTTAGAAAATTAATGGAACAGCTGGTAGGAAAACAAATGTGTGAATGCCGGCTGATGAAGCCTTGATTAATAATTGGCTTTGAGAGAACAAATACTGCCAACTATTCCCTAAACCATTTCGGATGGAACCAGAGAGGAATCAGCGACAGCAATCTAATGTGTAAGTGTGCAAGTTTGTAACCCTCTGGACACGGAAGGTTGCACTGGCAACCTTCTCAAGGACAGAGCTGTCATCAATACGGCTTCAGCTGTAACAGCACCTCCAGCAGGAGGAATAAAGGGTCAATGCCAAGTGCACCTTGCTGTAAAAAGGAAAAGGGGGGCGAAAGAGCGCCTGTGGTGCAGAGACTCAGTGGGGTCAGCTCGGTGGGGAGCCAGGAGATGGGAAGCAGTGAGCTCAGGGAGTCCCCAGGACGCCTAGTGACTGTCCTCTTTGGTCTGTCCCAGCCCATCAATCCTACATCTGCTCCCTAAGAGTCTCCTGGTGAGAACCATAAGGAGATTTCAAGAAGGAGGCGGGCAGGCTCATTTTCTGTCACTGGGAGCTATAGATTTCCAACTGCGTTAGAAGGTCCATCAGGAGTCATCGAGTGCAACCCTCTTCAGAGGAAGAACCCGAAGTCCAGAAGCGTCTTGGCCGAGGTCACACACGAGTTAATTGACCCGAGCCACTTGACACGAGCAAGCAAAGCTCGAACACAGTTACTAGTGATTTAAAGAGAACTGCCTGGGGGAGAAAAGAAAATGTAAATAGAATTTTCTTGACAATCAAATCCAGTGAATATTAATGTTTTGAATAATGTGTGCAATGAATCAAAATGTAAATAAACAAAATGTAATAGCACCACCTTACACTGCTAGGAGCTTTTAGTAACCCATCTGGCCCTCTAGGAACCCTTGAGGGGAATGAGCACGCATACAACTTATTCAACCAAGGAGGAAACTGAGCGGCAGTCACTTTAGCCAGGTCACTGAGCCGGCAGGTCACTCAGCTACCAGGGAGCATAGGTGGGATGTGAAGCCAGGTCTTCGACTGCACCTCATTTGTTGAAGCAGAGACTCTAGAAGCTGGAGCGGGGAGGGGGCACAGGAGATCATCTAGTGGAGACGGTTTCGGGAACAGAATGTGGCAGGATTCCATGAAATGGGGCGAGAGCACCAACCTCCGACAAGGGCCAACTGCCCATCAGTTTCGTGTTTCCTCAACCACGCCTCTGCGGAACACTAGCATTATTGAGAGCCGGATTAGGGGTCCCAGCTTTACAAATTAAATTATGACCAACTTTTTCCATTGCACAGAAAAATATATATTGATGAATGCCATTTTTCTCTATTTTGCTTTAGGGAGCAAAAAAATAAGCAAAGGATATTCATGTAGAGGATTCATGGAAAAACCAGGAAATAGCTGACCATGTTTAGTTAACTGCCTTTTAAAGTGTTTTCAGACACCTGGGCTGGAAGGTGTGCCTTTGCTTGCAATACATCATCTCTGCTGGTTCCAGTGAAGGGACTGTATATATGAGTGTGGCTGTACTTCTCTACCCTGGCTGTACATTAGAATCACCTGGAGAACTTTAAAAACAGATGCTGCCTGGACCCACTCCCCAGCGATTCTGACGACATTGAAGTGAGTGGGTACAAACACAGCATTTTTTTTTAAAGATCTCCAGATGATTCTAGTGTGCAGCCAAGGTTGAGAAGCACAGTTTATAATGATCTGCAACAGGTACCATGGCTCCCAGGTGTTCTGGAAGTTTGAGAAACCACTGCCATTTAAACTTTAATGGTTTAAATGGATTCACTTTTAAATGAATTAGACATGTTGTTTAGCCAATGCATCATCTCGAAAAATTTTGAATTAGAAGCCCATAAACATTCTAAGCCCGTGTCAAAAATTGGACGATTTCACAGAAAGATCCAGGTTTTCTGTTCTTTTGGGAAAAGGTAAGAGCTAGTCAAGCGGGACCCACACTCCTGATTACAAAACCCAGCAGGAGCTGAGCAGTGGCTGCCTCTGGTAACAGGGCACGTGGGCTCCAGGTCCACTCCCTGCCCCTGCCACACACACCCTATTTTCTTCATCACCCCAAGGCCAAGCGTCCTGTGCAGTTCATCATGGGCTTGTGCTATGGCTTTTCATCTAGATCACGTACATGTCCCTCCTAGTCTCTGTGGGCACTTGTGTTTGCAACCCTTCTAAGGAAAGGTTTTGCTCTAGTTCACTTACAGAGTCTTTAGCTTCTGTGTTGTTGAAAATACAGATTCCCCAGGACCCCACCGCCCTGATATTCTGATTCTGTAAGGGCGGGGTGGGGCCCGGGAGTCCACATTTACCTCGCCTCTGGACCACACCTGGACAAGCACTGGCCTACCACTGTTCACATGGCATTCAGGGCAAATGAGTTTGCAATATGAAATGTCTTTTAATTTTCAGAAGGAACAAAATCTACATTTAGCAGCCAGAAAAGAAAGTCTAAAATACTGAGTGTTCTCTTTGCCTGTTGCCTTTAGCCAAAAACAAGAAGAGTCTCCCAGCAGGCACAGATAATTACAAGCCAGAAGATAAAACGACACCTACACTGGCGGTATCTTGGTAAGAAGGATGACAAAGGAACTGAAAAAGCCATGTCCCCACCACATGGGTCAGAGAAAGTCTCAACTGACTTCCCATAGCAAAATCCTGGAGAGTTATAAAAGGGATGACAAAGTCTTGCCCATACTCCCCAGCAGAGACTGTTGAATCAACCCAGATGTAATTATAAAATCCTTTCAGCCGAAAGGGAGTTTGGAGACCATCTCTGACTTTCCAGATGAGGAAACTGGAGCTCACAGAGGTGATTTTAGCATGGCTTTGGTTGCTTAACCTAATTGAGGCTCATTAAAGGAAAGAAAACCCTTTCATTAAAATTGGGAGAACATTTGTGGCAGTATGAATCCCCTGGGAAAAACAGGCAGAGCTAAGAAAGCACAAATCCAGGTATCCCTGTGCAGTCTTCCACGTGGGCCACTAAGATAATAGGTCCTGTCCCCTCCTGCTTGGTCCAACATGTGATTCATTTATGTTGTAAATCAAATTTCTATTGAACCCTAAAGGTTAAAGGCAGGACTTAAAATGTGTACTTTGCACACACATTCGTGCTTACCAGCATGTGTTCTGCATGCAGCATGTCTAGGCTACAGTCCCTGCTTTTTGGACAAATTACTTAACTGATCCACATCTCAGTTTCCCCATCTGTAAAACAGGGAGGTGAGAGTGTCCAGACAGGGCAGAGCTGGAGGGCCGGCCCTCCCCTCTGCTCTCCCCTCGGCGCCCCTTCTCCTGCAATGCACAACAGCATCCCTTCTTCCACTTCCCTTCCTGGCCTCTTGCCCCGGCTCCTAACGTCACTCCGCTTCAGTGCCTGTCCTCTGGGTAAGGGAGGTGACCCAGGGTGATGAAATTTGGAAGACAGTATGATCTCCTTACTTCCCCAGCAGAAGCTCTGGCATTGAGACCCTGCTGGTGCCCCACACAGACCTGGTCCCACCCCATCCGCCCTCACGAGTTAAGGACAGGCTTCCCTCGCCCCGTGCCTCTGAGGATGGCTGTCAGCTCCTGCTCAGCGTCTGCCCACGGCCTTCTTTGTAATTATCGTGCCTTGTGTGTCTGCCTCTTGAGGCAGGCTCAGCACCTGACCAGCTGCAGGGCGGGCCCAGGTCCGTGTCTGTTCAGCCTCTGTGTCACCTCCAACAGCTGCAGAGTCTGGGCCTGCTTCCTGTTTGCACCTGGGAGCCTCCACAGCATCGCCCCTGTCCCTCTGGGCGCTGGCTCCTCCTCCATATCCCAAACAGTATCCTGCTCCCTGTGCCCGGGTGCCCTGGGCCAGACCACTGCTCCATAGCCCCACGGCCCCCCGATCTGCTGCAGCTGTGAGATCTTGGTGCTGCAGCCCAGGAGCTGCCCAGGATCTGTGGGGCCGTGCCCTGGCTTTTCCCAACGCTGTCCACTCTTTGTGCCCTGAGTCTCTGCACAAAATCAGTGTCCGCTTGTACCTGCGTGGCCCTGCATCCCTCTGGCTCATTCATTCTCAGCTCAGGATTCCAGGCTGGGTGGGCCCTCGTGACTCAGACTCCCTCCTCCCTCTGACTCCTCCTCCTGACCCAGACCATTAAGGTCCCAGTCCTGCCCTCTTGCCCTGGACTCCCCTCAGACCTCTCCAGCTGGCCTCAGATTTTGACCCTCCTCTGACGTTTGTGGCCACCATCTCCTGCTTAGTGGGTGCCCAGGGAGTTGGGGGTTCAGCCCTCCAGTTGCTGAGTGCCTCTGGGAACTACGGCCCCTGGCAGACTCTGAGCCAACCCCACCCAGAGGACCCTGGGCAGGGAGCACGAGCTCAGCCTCCACCCCACACGGCAGCCACATCCTAAGGAAGGGCGCCCCAGGCAGCCACAGGAAACTGGAGTGGGAGCCCCTCGCCAGTAACCACAGGCTCCTCTGCCCGGCGTGGGTCAGCCCCAAACGGGGCCTTCTGCACCTTCAGCCAGAGCTGGTCTGCCCATCGGCACCCTCTCCTGCTCCTTCTCCCAGCCAGGTTCCTTTCAGCCCCTGCCGTGCACCCCCTGCCCAGCCTCCCCCTGCCGGCTCCCTCCCACTGCCACCTCCCAGGTGGGCCTGGGCTGAGGTAGTCAGGGCGGCGAGGACACCTGCTGGTAGGAAAAGCAAACAGAGCTGCTCCCAGCGTCTCTGGCCCACAAGTGGCTCACATTCCTCTTTCCTGGGCTGTCAGTTTCTCAACATCTGCCAAATTTCTCTCTCTTGTATTGAGGTTTTTAAAATCCCCGTTCAGTAAACACACATGACTTCCACACGTGTACAAACACACACAGACGTCTCACCGGGAAGCCGCCCAGCTCCTCCGCGCAGAGGGGAGCCTCCAGGGAAGGCCTGCTCCCAGACACATCCCGCACCCACCGCCCCCTCACCCGCTCGCCCGTGACACGCAGACACAAAGGGCGCCAGCCCTGCGCTGCGCATCCACAGCCGCAGCCCGGCTCTCCCGGGGCCACCGGCCTGGGGGGCGCCCATTTTGAGCGCATGAATCTGCCTATTGTACCACACAAGACTACATGTCGTCCTGAAGTACCGGGACATGTGAACATACGTGCATACCCTCTCCCCCCGACACACAGCGCACATGGGTCACGTGGGTCACGTGGGTGGGGTAGACCAAAGGGCCCAGGCAGCAAAAAGCTGTCTCTTGCCTGGGCTTCAAACAGCTTGACAGACATTAAGTTAGGGCAGGTACTCTTCTTCCCAAGAACTGGAAAAACTGACCCAGAGACTTGTCACAAAGAGTTGTAAAACGCAGGGAGACGACCAAGGTCTCCAGACTCAGAGAACTGAAGGGCTCTCGAGAGAGCCGGCCTTCCCCGTTGTGGCACGCAGATGCTCACAGTCACCCACACGATCGCATGTGCAAGAACACACATGTTTCCCTGGACAACACAACGTAATTCCGAATTAAAATCGGTCAAGGATGTGATGGGAGTTCAGCAAGCCTCTGGCTCCAGGGCTCCTGGCCTCCCAGAAGTGTCCAGTTCTTCCCAGAATGGCTCTGTCTCCTTCCCCACCCACCTCCCCAGCCCCAACCGCGCATCGCACCTCCTGAGCCTTGGTGCTGGGGAACCCCGGGGCACCCTCCTGCACGGCCAGCACCAGGCCCCCGCCATGGGGCTCCCTACTCCAGTTCAGACCCTCCAGAGCAGAAGCCCCAGCAAGAATTTGGACTTACTGTGCTCCGCCAGCCCCTGGATCATGTCGAATTTATGGATTTCTTTGGCATAGTATTCCGACTCGGTGTTTTCCTGAGTGCAGCCTTCTTCCTTCTCCCCCTGCATCTCCTCCAGCAGCTCCCGGGTGCTGTTGTAAAGGGCCAGGACCTGATAGGGGACGTGGGTCATCACTGATGGCTCAGGGGGGCTGGTGAGCCTGAGCTTGCTCAATATCTGTCCCCTAATGGCTTCCACCCTCTTCTTCTTGATGTGGCCAAAGTCCAAGGTGGTGCAAGTGGACAGAGCGAGGCTGACTGTGGCAAAGTTCAGCAGGGCCAGGACCACCAGAGCCCTTTGCAAGTGCATCTTCATGTGCGAGCCGGGGAGAGAGGCCGGGGGGACGGCGAGGCCTGGCGAGGAGGAGACCCCAGCAGACGTGCAGAAGGAGGGAGGAAAACCAGGCGGCCTCCCCAGATCCCAAAGACTGAGGCTTGGCAAGAAGGTGCATGAACTCACTGCACTGCGAGAGCTTCAGGACTTCCAGGAAGCGCTGGCAACCCTGAGGACGAAGAAGCGGACTGTGTGCCTTGTAGCGCTGGGATTCTTGTCCATGTGTCTAAACAGGTTTTGCTGGGCTCTGACTCCCAGCAGGCCAGGTGGAGGGCAAGCAGAGGGCTGGGAGGGGTGGCAAGGCAGCTGGGAGTGGGAAGGGAGCTGGAGTTTTTCCTTAGGTAAAAATAAATAGAGCGGATATCTGATATTGCCAAACGCCGCTTGGCGATGGGGAGAAAGTGGGTATTTTAAAGAAGGAGCAGAAGGACCATGGCTGGGTCCCCAAATCAAAATCCTTGTCTTGCCCTGAAGGAGAATACGAAAAGAGAATGGAAAAGAAAAGGAAAAAAAAATGTTAAAAGAAAAAAAAAAATCAGATCACCAATGAGTAGGTGGGGAGAGGCAGGGCTGGGCAGTTGCTGGCCCAGCTAAAGGTGGGGGCAGTACAGGACACACTTGTCTCTCAGGCACTCCATTCATGCTTTCTCTTTTGTTTACACTTCCTCGGGGGCTTTCTAAATGACTTTGTTCACGCTGCCTCTCGTCTTCATTGGCTGGGGTTGGGGTTATGTGCAATTGGAAGGCAGGGAGGACAGGCCTCTGGAGCGCAGCCCCAATAATCCACTTGGACGCCCTGGGTCACCAGCACCTCGGCTTGTCTTCTCCCTCGGCCATCGCTTCTGTCCCCTGCTTCTCTTTAAAAAAAGAAAAAGGAAAAAAAAGAAAATAGAAGCCAGTTCACTGCACGCCTGCTCCGGAAAGCTGTTATTCCTTCTTTCGCATGCTGCTTCCCCTATCTCTCGCCTCTCTATTCCCGGGGACTTGGCCTCGGCTTCCCTCCCTTTCTCCCTCTCTCCTTCTCTTTCTCTCTCTCCCTCTCACTCTCCCCCTCTCTCCCTCTCGCTCCTCTCCCTCTCACACACACACATGCACACACACTGCTTTCTCTATTTCTCTCTGCTGAAATTTTATACCTCCCTCCCATGACGTCTCTGGCCCGGGGTGGGGGAGGGAGGGACCAGCGCACGCAGCCTCTTTTGCTGCACGATTTTAATGTTTTAAACAGGCACAGGAAAAGCCGAGCCCATTTGAAAAATACTTTGCGAGTCCTCTCGTTCGACGTGGTAACTGAACTTTTTTTCCCCTCTTGGAGTCACTCCTGCTACACGCTGGCTGTTTTTCTGGAAAGTTACTCCGACGATCCCCCTCCCTCCCTCTCCCCCGACCCATTCGCCCTCGCGCCAGCTGTCAGTCGGCGCTCGCCTCGGCCCCTGCCCCGCTCCCTCCCTGCCCCCAGTCCCGGCCGCCCAGGCCGGACGGGACACCGGCAGGGTCCGCGGGGTTGGCGGGGCGCGGCGGGGGCGGCCGTGCCCGCCGCGGTCGGGGTGACGCCCGGCCTGCGAGCGGGTTGGAGGGTCGGGTCCAGCTCCGCGGCGATCCTGGCCGCGATTCTTCATTGACAGGGCTGGAGTCGGGCGGCCGGCGGAAGCCTGGAGACGCTCCAGGGGCAGTGAAAAATGGTGGCGCTTTCCGGAAGGCCGAGGGTGCCCCCTGGCGAGGCGAGGCCGCCAGTGTCGGCGGCTCGGCCGGTCCGCGGACCGGGAGGCTCGCAGGGCTGGGGGACTGCAAGGGGGCTGCGAGAGAGGGCGAGAAGAACAAGACCCGGTGCCTCGGGGAGTCGCCTCGCCGTCGGCCCCACGTGCGCACAAGTGCACCTCTCCCGGCCCCGGCCGCCGCGCGCGAGCCGCTCTCCGCAGACACGGCGTCCAGATGTTCGCCGCCGCCCTCCCCGCCGCGGGTTCGCGGGGAGCTGCGCCAGCGAGCGCAAAGTCAGCAGTTGGCCCGAGCCCATTTCCCAGATGGGTGAGGGGAAGTTTGCTCTCCGCTCTCGTTCGTCTCAGCCTGAGCTCCTGGGTCTTTTCCCACGAGCAGCGTCGGGAGGGCGAGGCGCATTGCTGCCCCCACCTCCAGCACAGCACTGCGTCTGAACTGATCACTCGCTGGAGAATTCGTGCTGCCTCCATCCCACCTCACTCCAGCCTTCCTGGACCCTTGCTGGCAGGGCTGGCTCCTGGGCCTCCAACTGGAGGGATGGCCTCTGCCTCCCAGGAGAGTGGTGGATCATTCTACAGTTGAGGGTACCGAGGCACAGAGATATTTTCAAAAGGCCACACTGCTTGTGAGTGGTGGAGAGCATATTTAACACGGGCTGCCTAGTTTGGGCAGGCATTATTTTCATTTTCATAACCAGTGAGGAAACCTAGGTGCAGAAACTTTAAAAGTAGGCTGGGCCCGGTGGCTCACACCTGTCATCCCAGCCCTTTGGGAGGCTGAGGCAGGAGGCTCTCTTGAGGCCAGGAGTTCAAGACCAGCCTGAGCAACATAAGGAGATCTGTCTCCATTAAAAAAATAAGAAAAATTAGCTGGGCCTGGCGGCACATGCCTATCCCAGCTACTCTAGAGGCTGAGGCGGGAGGATTGCTCGAGCCCAGGAGTTCGAGCTATGATTGTGCCACTGTGGTATACTGCCTCTGAAAATTGAGGAATAGTTTGATGTTTACTATATGCCAGACACTGTTCTAGGCTCTGTGGATATATCGGTGAACAAAACATACAAAACACTTGCTCTCATGGAGCTTATATTTTAGAAGCAGGGATGGGACAGTGGGAGAAGCAATCAAGTAAATAAATATGTAAATTATGATAAAAGATAAGTGCCATGGCAGAAAATCAAGCAGAGGAGGAGGATGGGGAGTGCCTAGGTTGGGCAATGTTGCAGTTTAAAATAGGGTGATCAGAGAAGGCCTTACTGAGCCCTTGGAGCAAACACTTGGAAGATGGGAGGGAAAATTATTAAAGTTCTACCCTTCTGGATCTCACCTTTACCGAATCAGAGTCTCCAGAGAGGGGACCCTGCCATCTGTATTTTTTAACAAACCTCACACATGATTCAGGTGCTCAGCAAGTTTTGGAAGCCACTATTCCAGGGCTCCTCTCTGCCCAAAGTGAGGGCCATTCACCTTTTGTTTTCAGGAAGTTGGGGAAGAAGTGGGGGTGACGGTCTGGAAACTGACTATAAGGTGGTGGTGGTATGGTGTGAGCTTACAAGAAATGGAAAAATACAAAATCCATCTGGTACCAAGGAAGAAGGGAACAAGGGATTCATTGGAGCCTATGTTTCATCTCTCTTGGATTTTTGGCAATGAATGTCTCTTCAGATTAAAATCTAACAGAATATTCTCACTGAGAAACAGAGTTGGTGAGTAGAGGATTTTAGAGGTAATCTCTAAGGGTAGTTCCAGGGAGGAAACTGATTTCCAGAGAGGGTCACCCTGGCTACACAGGTCGTTATCCACAGAGCTAGGATGAGAACTCAACTCTTCCGACATCCAGGCCAGTGTTCTTGCTGTCACAAGGCATGCCAGTGCAGTCTTACCCAGTAAACATGTAGAATGAATGGCTGAACTGAGTAATTTACTGGAATTTCCTGGGTATCTTACAAATGCTTGCAATCTGGTTTTAGGGGTGCTACTCCCACTTCCAAGTCCTTGATTTTGACCCGTGGCCATCCAGGCCTTATCCCCAGCATAATATGGGGGATATTGTTCACGCTCAGGGCCATGAGCCCATCTCCTGTGGGTCTCAGCCAACCAGTGCCAGGGATCGGGCCAGTGGTGTTGACTTGGGGATCTTACATAGGAAGTCAATGAAGATTCAGCTCAACTGCCCCATTAGGCTGGGAAATTGTGAGACATTTCTCTCTGCCACCCTAGGAGAATGGCTGACTCCAGTAATGTCTGGCATCAGAAGGGCACTGGGCTCTGCTGCTTGATGCTCAGGTGATTTTCCTCAACCCACCCCTTTGCACCTCAATGTCCTCTATTGTTGTATAGATATGTTACTGCTACTCACTTTGTGGGGATGTAGGGATTTAATGAGATATCGGATATTTGTACTTTTGAAAGTTATTGCTACTCAAGTATTTGATGTGTTGGTTCAACCTCTCTGTAAACTTCTTGAAGGCAAAGATCATGTATATTACATTTTCCTTAATTCATCTAAACCATTTATTACACCTGACTCCCTGTGAACCCGTTTTCTCATCTGTCAAATACCCCTCCCATGAGCTAATAACTGTGATGGTCCCCTGTACATTGTAAAGACCTGTACAAATGGGAGGCACCAATATTATAATTACTGCTATTAGCGGTAGTGCTTTGCACTTCATTACTGATGTATTTTAAAAGAGCTACAAATGCAGACAGTTCCTAAAAACTAAAATTATTTCACTGTCCCACAGGAGCAGCCTTAGCGGGTTTTAATATCTAGAGCTTTCTTCCGGAAGTCAAGCAAGGGAGGTTTGGGAAAGATTTGGTTTAAGCTGGATGGTGGCACACAGAATCCAGGAACGATGCGGCGGACCCTTTAAATATTGGGATGGAAGGGCGGAGCCGTCGTTAGGGACGCAGCTGGGCCGCTTGGTTTCCAGGAAGTGACGTCAGGAGGCAGCGGGATGGAGGATCTGCTGGAACTGGGCGAGGAGTGGCGCCGCGGCTCGGCTGCCTCCGTGAGGACCCACGCGGGGGTTGGGGGCCAGGATTTGGCGGGTGGGGAGGAGCGACCTCGCCGGCTCCGGCTTCTTGAGGCTCCTCGGGGCAGCGGGCCCCGAGCAGCGCCCGGTGAGGCCCGGGGGGAGGCGGCATCTTCCGCCCCGCCCCTCGGTCGCGGTGGGTCCGGCCGCTGCTGGAGTGGGGTTTGCTTTATTTAAAATCTTCGAAAAGTGGAAAACAGATCCTGTTCCCGCCGGCCTCTGGCACTGGTGGGAAGATTCCCAGCCTGTCTCGGCTTTCTGAAGCCCCAAGTGCGAACTCCCCCATAACAGACAGGTCTGAGGGTGATTGAAGGGGCCCTAGCCAGAGTGGCACTTGCACACGTCCTAGAGTTTTCCCCTTGGAAACAATTCCAGAAGTTCAGGTAAAAGCCTCACTGTTTTGTATGTGGAAGGGAGGTAGGCAGAAACGGTCTTTCTTCTCCGTAATCCCCACGGGAATGTGGGCGTTCCCTAAATTTATTAGTTAAGGAAATCAAGACTCTGGTTTAAAACGTGAGGAAGTGATTAGGTGCTCAGGCCTTGAGGTCAGATGGAGTATAAAGCTGTTGCGTGGGTTAAAAAACCTTTCCCTCTGTTTCCTTATGCCTAGACTGGAGATGTAATTGATAATGAAATGAGCTAATGCTTGGAAAGCATTTAACACAGTGCTTGGCATATGCTAAGTTACCAGGAGAGGTTAGCTACCGTTGCCTCTGAGACTGTGATATAACTAAGGTTATAGTTAGTAAATAACAGCTTGATTCAAGACCCAAGTTCAATGTTTATCTTACTCATCACAACCCCATCGGGCCTTTTTATCTTTAAAATTAATCAAGATCGCCAGTCACTAAAAGATTGGGCCACAGGGCAAGTTTTTAGATTCCGCTGTTGAAATCTCTTAAGTGTTTTGAAGTGCCCTGGTGGCATTGGATGTCCTCCAGGTACTAGAGAGGAGTACCTCTCTGAGGGACATGAGGGAGACATGAGAGCTGGTAGAAAATTGTTCTGGAATGAAGCAGACTGCCTGACTGGCCACAGAGAATATTAGGTCACCAGGCCTTTCTGATAGGTGAACTTTTTTAGTACCTGGGGATGTGAATGTAGTTGTTTATTCATTCATTCTTTCAACAAATATTTATCGAGCCCCTGCTGTGTATCACAGATTGCCCTGGGTGCTGGAGATATAGCAGTGAACACAACAAAGTTCCTGCCCTCAGGGGCTTATATTCTAGTGGAGGAAGATAAACAATAAACAGACTACATTTAACAGACACAAAATCAGATTGTAGTTTTTCCACCCTGTAGATTTATACAGGGTCTTTAAGAAATTTAAAACTTTAAAATTCTTAGCGATCATTAGAGAAATCACTTGTAAATAGCATTTAGTGACAAGATCATTTAACTTTTGTTTCAGCGCAACCACTGTGTATAGCATGCCATATTGAGATGCCCGATAATATGACAAATGGAAAAGGACAACCACGGTGAAGGGATGGGATTGTCTGCCTTGAGAAATTGAGCTGCTTATTATCAGAGAGATTGTTTCCATCATCCCTGAAACCTAAATGATTGACATGACAATTTGAAGTGTAAACACTGCTTAAGAGTTTTTATGAACTCCCTGTAACCAACCACTGGTGCAATCAGTCCTTTGAACAAATTTCAGCATAGTGTAGTGGAAAGAACCCAGGATTTACTCTTAGATTTACGTCTGCCACTTAATCACCTTCCTGGGCCTTATTTGTAAAATGGCGTCAGTCCCTGTCCCTGTTACTATGAGAATCAAGTGAAACCGCATTGAGATCTAAAAAGTGCTTATGTTAATGCTGGTTTTTTAAACAAAGTAAAGCAAAACTATAAATATTTCAACACCCACTAGTCTGCCTAAATAAGTTTTGTTTATGTGCCGGAAAGCATTTGAGACACAGAGCCTCCACCCTAGGAGGGCCTTGGGAAACACCTGCATATGGTTCATTTGATGAGTAAGAATTTTGAAGTGCTCTGATTTCCGAAGATAACATCTCAAAATTCTTGTCATAGATTTCCCTTAATGTCTGTAAAGGCAAATCTGATTAGCGTATATATCAAAGCAAATGCTATCTGTTTTTCTCTGGTATCAGTTGTTATGGAATTTAGGAATTCTTTCCAAAAGCCTGTTTAATAACTATTTTCATGCCAAGCTACAGCCTTGAAATTAGGCCTTCCTAAAATCCCATCTAGGAACATGGGGGCCTTTACCCTTTTCTCTGAGCTGTGGCATGAGGTCTCTGCCCATTCTAGAGGAATTTCTAACCACATTTCTTTGGGTAGAAAACTGATTTTGCTTTTGCAGTCACCATGGCTGCTAGAAGAAAACCTTGTGATCATTAATCCATGAATTTACTCTTCTCCTGTGAAATAGAACAGGCCTCAGGTGCTTTTTTTGAGTTTGGAGAGTTTTCTAAGAACATATCCAAGTTACTCAAATCCTTTTCTCCACCATATCATCATAAATCCAGTCCTTGCTTACCTTCCCAGAATTGTCATCCTTATAATGGCTTAAAGGACATTGGATCAGCAGTGCCCTCTCTTTCTCCTTACAGGGGCCCAAGATGGGTCGCCGAGCTCAACAGGAGCCAACTCAGGCCGAGAATCACCTCAGTGGCAAGAATTCCTCTTTGACTCTGACTGGAGAGGTGGGTGCTAAAAAAAAAATAAACCTGAAGACATGCTTTTTAAAAGTTAGTGATTCCTCAGGGAGCAGGGATTTGGTATTCTGTATTTCTTCTCTTGAATGCCAGCCCTTCCTCCTGTCTTGACATGGGAATTCCCTTCCTTGGCAT
This sequence comes from Eulemur rufifrons, assembly GCF_041146395.1. NCBI lineage: Eukaryota > Metazoa > Chordata > Mammalia > Primates > Lemuridae > Eulemur > Eulemur rufifrons. The sequence continues at coordinate 102,305,606 of NC_090984.1, forward strand.
TTGTCCTAGTAGCAGGAAATGAAGGAGGAAGTTTTTTCTTTGATGCTAGACTAGTTTCTTTGCATTTCTTTATATCTTAGCATAGAACTTTTTATGTTAGCTGAAGCCAGAGACTGGGAAGTTTCAAAACGCAGTAGAAATCCAGGTTTTTATTTCTGCCGAATAAATGCCAGCAAGGCACGCTGGTGGTGTAAGGTTGGATGGATTGCACAACTGGACATTTGCTCTTAGTGGCGACCTGCACTTTCTACAGTTTTCAGGCAGGAAGAGGACCATGTATTGGCCTTACTTTACTGGAAACTTTTCCCGGTGGCCTGGAGTTATGGGAAATTATCCATCTTCTTTGTAGAGGGTGGGTAATTTTGATGAACAATGCTTTTCAATGCCAGAGAACTACTTTTGGCAGTTTACTCAGAGCACCTTTTTACCTTCCTCTGTCCATTGGAAAAAACTTTTCAAGAGTCAGCCACAGGGTCATCCCCTCTGTTAGCTCTTTTCTAACTTCTCCAGGCTGACTTAGTACCTATCCCGTAGTACCTACTTCTCATAATGCCTACTATAGAATGTATCACATTATATGCTTATTGTCCTTTTATTTGTCTGTCTGCCCCCCTAGACAGTGAGCTCCCAGACAGCAGGAAACCTGGCTTCTAGCTTGCTGGCCCATAGTCATTTAACAGCAGATGAGGGGGCCTACACTGAGAAGCCTAATGGGCCAGGCACGTGCATGAGCAACATGTGCTGGGTACATGACACAGACACACTCCACTTAAATATCAAATACTGAATATTCTTCACTTTCATAGGAAATACGTTTGCCACCGTTTTCTTCAGCTCTCCACATGGCACTGTCAATTTATGTTTCATTTTGTCACATATGGTAGAAGTATGGGTATGGGGAATCCTTACCCTAAAACAGCTATGCCAGCACAGAAAAACTGGCAGCCGACTCTTGGCCTCATGGCCTGAAGACACTAGGGAGTGGGTTGGGGTAGGGGGACCAGAAACTGGAGGCCACATGCCCCCTGTAAAGGGGCAGCTGCTACTTAGCTGAAGTTGGTGGATGTTGTGGGGAATACAGGCCCAGTATTGCCAGATCTTCTGAGTTTTTAAGAGATGCTGACAGTCTAAAATTTTATGTGGGGCCGGGCGCGGTGGCTCACGCCTGTAATCCTAGCACTCTGGGAGGCCGAGGCGGGTGGATCGCTCGAGGTCAGGAGTTCGAGACCAGCCTGAGCAAGAGTGAGACCCCGTCTCTACTAAAAATAGAAAGAAATTATATGGACAACTAAAATATATACATAGAAAAAATTAGCCGGACATGGTGGCGCATGCCTGTAGTCCCAGCTACTCGGGAGGCTGAGGCAGTAGGATCGCTTAAGCCCAGGAGTTTGAGGTTGCTGTGAGCTAGACTGACGCCACGGCACTCACTCTAGCCCGGGCAACAGAGTGAGACTCTGTCTCAAAAAAAAATAAATAAATAAAAAATAAAAAAATAAAATAAAATTTTATGTGGAAGCAACACATTTTTAGAGGTTAGCAATTAATCATGAAAATCACATCACAGTCTAGGCTGGATTTGGCCTGAGAGTTGTCAGTTTGTAACTTTGGCTGTGGTACCTCCATTATAATACTTACTATATTGTATTCTAATTGTTTACATGTCTGGCTTGCTCATAAGATGTGAGCTTCTGGAAGGCAAGGGTCGTCCCTTATCATTGTACCCTCTTACCTGTCACAGTGCCTGGCATAGAACAGGCATGCAGTTGCTACTGCAGAGGGTGAGGTGGGTAAAGTACATAGCATGTGATGCACTTAGACATTGGAGGCTGAGTAGGGGCGTTACAGAGTGGAGGGTGGGCACATAGTGGAGCATTAGAGGCATGATTGTGGGAGGAGGGTGTTATAAAGTAGGAAGATGGCCGGGCTTGGTGGCTCACACCTGTAATCCTAGCACTCTGGGAGGCCGAGGCGGACGGATTGTTTGAGCTCAGGAGTTCGAGACCAGCTTGAGCAAGAGCGAGACCCCGTCTCTACTAAAAATAGAAAGAAATTATATGGACGGCTAAAAAATATATATATAGAAAAATTAGCCGGGAATGGTGGTGCAAGCCTGTAGTCCCAGCTACTCAGGAGGCTGAGGCAGGAGGATTGCTTGAGCCCAAGAGTTCAAAGCTGCAGTGAGATATGATCATACCACTGCACTCAGCCTGGGTGACAGAGCAAGACTCTGTCTCTTTAAAAACAAAACAAAACAAAACAAAACAAAAAACAAGTCTACATAATTGTGAAGGAGGTTATAGCTGCCACCTATAGTGATTAGGTGAGTGAGCCTGTGATGACTTGAGCAGGATTTGAAACCTTCTGTGGCCCCCATACTAAATCAGCTCCTAGGCTGGGGTCAGTGGGCACTGTTCACCTACCGTCCCCTTCCCCTTGGCTCCCAGGCGAGAATCATTGCTGCGAATGTATAACTCCATCGTCACCCAGTGTGATGAACTTTTCGGGGTTTCAGCTTTTCAGGAATACCTACTTACTTCAAGACATTTACATTTTTTTTTTTTTTTTTTTTTTTTTCCTCTCTGGGCTTTAGCATTTTTCTGGAAGAACATGATGAGAAGTCATTCTGCTCCTTACCCAACTGTTGCCCCTGAAAGCAAGATGCCAGTCAGGATACCAGGATTCCTTTTCTTTCTGGGCTAATTGAGGTTTACAGCAGTGTGGGCAGCCTCCCACGGGGCCAGATGCTCACTGTGCTGTGTGGGACTTTTTGGATGTTTCTTTCTAAAATTAGATACCAAGACTTGTGTGTGTGCCCATTTACATTCCAATTCTGAGTGTATTACTTGATACATTTATTTTTGTGCTCTTGCTGACTACATTCTAGGATGAAGATATCCATGCTAATGCAAATACAGTACCTGGGAGCTGTCAGACATACTGGAGTTACTTTAGAGTTAAGTAGGAATTAGTTCAAACAGATGGTTATTTTAAAGTGAGGTGGTGGAGTTGGAGCTCTGGTGAAGGAAGCAGAAAGAACACAGGGCTTGGCATCAGACGACCAGAGCTTGAGTCTGGGCTCTGCTAATTGCTTGGATCTTGAGCAAGTTCACTAATCCCTCTAATCCTCCATTTCATTATCTGTCAAATGGTGAGGATAATACCACCAGAATGATATGGGGGTTAACTGAGATATGCATTTAAAAGCACTTTAATAAACTGAAAAGCACTGTACAAGTGTTCATTCAGTAAATGAGTAAATGAGTGTTTGGACAGTGCCTTGCTGCTTTTATTAAAGGGCAGCAAAGAAAGAGGATGTCAGTCAGGGTCTGTCTTAGAACTGACTTGGAAGTCTCTTCAAGGGCTACTATTCATTTATAGTAGGTTGGCTGGTAGCTTTCTGGGGCAGAGTTTTTATGCTTTCCAGTTGCAGTGGGCAGTTCTTATGAAGGGTGTATAAGAGTGCAGACTTCAGGTCATACAGGCCTGGGCTGAAATCCGGGCTGTGTCACATGTAAGCTGTATGAATCTGAGCAAGTTACTTAATCTCTCTAAGCCTCATTTTCCTCACTGATGAAACAGGAATAACAATCCATCCATCATGGGGGTAGCTGGAAAGAAAAAATGATACTATAGGGGTAAAGTCCTTAATATCATCTGACACATAAGTGCTTGTTATGTTGCTAACCATCATTGTTTCTCTAGAACTTGGGTGTCCTTTTTATTCTGCCTTAACCTTTGCTACTAAGGTTGAAAGCTGGTAACCTTTAGCTGAATTTAGCCTGCAGTCATGTTTTATTTGAGCCATAAAGAATTAAAGATTTTTAATTTGGTTAACATTTATAAATTGTGAAACTTCACATGAAAATCTAGATTTGGGGTTTCTCTTTAAAATCAGAGGTCCTGGCACAGTAGGAATGTTGGACTGTCATGGCCACGTGGCGTCCGCTGGCCGGAGCCGCAGGTGGTGCGTGCTTATGTGCAGCCGGCCCCTCCAGTTCACTACTTTGCACTTTAATACACTTGGTCAGATGTCCTCACATTTGATCTGCCTGGCTTCTATCTCTATTTGAGTTTAAAACTCCTGCTGTTTTAGGACAGATTGATTTTCAGGCATCCTTCTGTATCTATTAGTATTGAATTTGGCTACATGCAACAGAAATGACTCCAGCACTTGGATCAAACAGCAGTGATTTTTTTCTCACATAGCCAGGAGTCCAGTGGAGGGCAGAGCAGAGTGGACACAGTCACTGGAGGATGTCCTGCATTGCTCTAGCCCCTTCTAGCTTCCTGTTCCGCCATCTGGAGCTTGTGACTTTTGTTTTCATGGTTGCAATATGGCTGGTCATTCTCTCCAGGGATAAGATCTGCATTCTAGGCAGGAAGAAAGGGAATAGTTGAAGAGTTCAAGGTGCATGCCAATTAAGCATGCCCCTTCTTATCAAGAAAACAGTAGCCAGAGATCTCTAAGTAAAATTCCAGTTGCATTTCATTGGTCAGAACTGGGTCTTACAACTACTCTATGTTTCAGGGGAGTTTTTGACTGGGCACATTGCCACACGGTAACATCTGGGTTTCTCAGTAAGGGAGGGGAGCAGAATGGCTACTGAGAAGGCAGTTCAAAACCGACATGTCAATTTTAAAAAATAGAATTTACACAATGTGTTTTTTTTTCTTCATAGCCCTGGATATGAAAGGAAAGAATTATTTTTAGTAACTAAAAAAAAAAAAAATCTACATTTGTCTCCAATTTTTTAATTTGGAGTTCAGTGGAAATATTGTAGGCCCTGAGTTCGAGGATACCTGATTGAGTTGCCTGTATGAACTCTCTTACTAATCTCCTCCTTCTTACGATGATCTCCACAACCACTTAGGACTTTCTGCCTGTAGGATACCTGTGGCCCACTCCAGGTGATTAAACTCTCTCACTCTGAGAGAAAAAGAAGGGTCTCTTTATTTGCTTGGCCATTCTGTAGATTTCAAGCAATAAATTGCAAAGAACTTACCTGTCTAATTTTAATGATTTACCAGAAAGGTGAACTCTTTGTGTCATTTTACTAGCTCAGTTGACTCGAGTTGTGCTTACTTCTTTAGAGTTGTCTTGAATCAAATTAGGCAATGCATGTAAAATACCTAGCACAGTGTGTGGCACACGGAAACCCCTCAGGAAATGGTAAGTACTAAGAAAGCTTATGACTGTGCCTTTTTGTGGGGAGGGAGTGCATGTACCTGTCGCAAATCAGGCTTGGATCACCAGAAGCGTATTTCATTAGCAATTCAGGTTGGCATTGCAGGTATTGAGGATTTTGCTGGAAGATAGTTCTATGATGAGTATCTACATGTCTGCAGTGCATAACTTTCTCTGGAGAGAGCAGGTCTGAGAGTTAAACCAGATCTCTCTACCTGAACCTTCACCTTCTTTTGATTCAAATGGTCGTGCTCTTACAGAACTCCTTCAAGAGCAGCCCAGACACTTTCTACCATAAAGTTATTACTACATTACACTGAGTTTGGGCAAAAGTAATCTTTGGCATAACCTCTCCAGGGCTAGCTTATTGTTTGGATGAGCAGTGCTCACTTGGGTCTAGACCCCTTTTTGGGTTAGCTTTTATCTTATAGATTGTCCTTTTAATGATAGTCATCATCACTTACATTGGAACAGTTGCTTGCTTGTTCTTAATTCATGCAATATCCTAGTTGAGCCTCATGGTAGCTCTTGAAGTAGATACTCTTATTTTCTCATTGTGCTGGTGAGGACTTTGAGACTTGAGAGGCTGGGTAACTTACGCAGAGGCATTCAGCTAATCTCTGACTCTGGTCAAGTCTTTCTGACTGTAGCCAGGTGCTTACCCACTACCTAACCTCTCCTACCTGCTAGACAGGTAAATGCAGAGACCTCCCAGTAGAGAAGAGTGTTTTGAGGAGAGTGCAGAGACTTTGGGGATCCTTTTGGAGCAGGAGCAAGTTCTCATTTGATCACCCTTATTCGTCCAGTTGTCTGGAGAAGTGTTGGAGTCCCAGCTGTTCCCTTTCTCTCCCTTCATCCCCTCAGTGTTCCTCTGAGGACACAGAACTGAAAGTTAGCCAGATTCTCGTGCAGGAATCTGAGAAATGCTGCTGGGCTCATGTTCCCAAATTAGGCCAATTTCCTCATCCCCCAGCAGCCTCACTCAGCCGGAGCTCCCTTGGCACTTTGCATTACGTCTCTTGCCCTCCTCCTGTCCCCTGACTGGTCTGCCAGCCGGGCAGTTATTTTCAGCCCAATAGGGTTATCTGCTGACCCTTTTTGGTGACATTTTTCTTCTTTCTCACAAAAATAACTCTCCTGATTGGTCACATTTTCCAGCCTTTTTCGTAGCCACTCTCCAATCGGCTGGGTTGAATGATGCTTCTGATAACGTTGCCGAAGAGAGATGCGGGGAATTTGATATGGAGCTGTTCATAAGGAATGCGTTTTCCACACTTCATATTTATGTCATGCTTTGCATGCTTTGGTTTTGAACTCTCCCTTGGGGTGTGCAGATGTACATCGCTGACCCATCCCTGGGGCCGGCTGCTGTGTGGGAGGGAAAGTCGTCTCAGGGTAGAGCCTGCACTTTGAAATCAGCCACTCAAGATCTCCTCCAGCTCTGGCTTTGGCGCATGCGCTTGGTGCCCCAGTACAGTGTGCTGTCCTGCTGGCTTCCTGGATTCCCAGTTCAAAGCTGGTGCTTAAAGGGCACTCTAAGATTCTCTTCCTCACCTATGGGAAGGGTTAAATGAGAAGTATGTGACAAGAGCTTAGCCCAGTGTACCATTAAGTCAGCTATTGTTGTTATTATCTATGTAACTTGAGAAGCAGAAAAGATTATCATTCTGTCTTTAATCCCAGCTCTGCAGATTAGGAGCTGTCTATCCTTGACAAGTTACTTAACCACTTCCAGCCTGTTTGCTCATCTGTTGAATGGAGATAACAGTAGCATCTATCTCATGGAATTGTTGGAGGGTTAAATAAGAGAATGTATAAAGCTTTTACAACAGTGCCCAATACATGCTATTAATTGTCATTATTTGTGTCACATGAAAACTAGGATGTATTATCAGTTTATCCTAAATTGCAGGTCTGTTCAAGATACAGGGATTTCATATTTCATAGAACTAGCTGACCCTTAGGGCAAAGAAGCATTTGGGTGAGGAATCCTTTTGATAAGAATTCTTTGTGCCACTTGAGACCCATTTTATTTGTCTCCTCTAGTAGCATTTCTGCCTATGCCAGTGGTCTATTATTTGATAACACCTTTCCATCTTCAAAACCCAACCCTCAGCCATGCATGGTGGTGCACACCTGTAGTCCCAGCTACTTGGGAGGCCAAGGTGGGAGGATTGCTTGAGCCCAGAAGTTCAAGTCCACCTGGGCAACATAGACCTCGTCTCCAAAAAAATTTTTAAAATTAAAATAAAGTGAACAATCAGAAATCCCAACCCTCTTCCTAGAGGTTGGCAATATTTCCAAAGAATAATCCTTAATTAGTGATCTAAATCATTTTCTTTGTTCTGGGGGCATGTGAGTAGAGAATGAGGAGAGCGGGAATGACATTGGGGACCTCAGTGACCTTAGATAAAAGGTAACTTCACTCATTCATTCACTTATGAAACTTGATTACTTTCCACGTTCCAGGAATTGTGCTTGGAGCGGGAAATACAGTGATAAACTAGACATGCTCCCCTGCCCTCTAGTACCTTGACCTAGAGTCCTACAGAGAAGCGAGTGTCAGGTGGAGGTGGACACAGAAAGATATGGGAGTCCCCACCTTGAGTACCTACGTTGAGCCTCTCTGTCCCTTTTAGGGACATCTGGAAAGGTTGTCCAGGAAGAAATTATGTTTGAGCTGAGACTAGAAGGATGAGTAGAAGTTAACCAAGAGAAGAGTGGAAAGAATATTCTAAGTAGAAGGATAAGCATAAGTCATATTCTGGAGGCAAGGGAGAGAGCGTGGCATGTTGGGTTTGTTAGTGGAGCCATTGGCCACACAGTTGTTGAAGTGGTGTTCATTGGTGACTTTATGTTCCAAACCAGCCCCTTTGCCTTTTTTGACAAATGAACCGCATGTGGCCAGTATTTCTCATATGACACTGAAATAATTGGTAACATTAGGAGAGTTTGACGGTGAGTTTTCAGTATTTTCTAGCCTTGTTTTTTATTGCTGTATCTTCAATACAGCCACTACACTTTTCTATCTGCATTTGTGTTTGCTGGTCAGGAAAACCTCTGAGGTTTTCAGATTCTGTTGTAATATTGGGATTTGGTTTGACTCCTTTCTAAAGTAAATAGACTTGACTGTGTTCATAAGTCTTTGTTTCATATGGGAAAATTTTCTTAGTAATGATACCTTTGTTTTAATGGGAATCAACTTCTATTTCAAGGTTCCCAGAGCAAAAGACTCCTCAAAATTTATGGGTGTAAATAGCATTCTGATAGAAAAAAAAGAACTAGAGAAATGGGTTGAGCCACTGTCATCTCACCTGGACTGCAACAGTTGCCTCATAACTGGTCTTTCCTCTTAGATTTCCATCTTCCTGCCATTTAGCTAGAGTTGTCTTGTAAAAATGTGCATCAATCATTTCACATCCAAAATCTTTTAATAGACACCCATTGCACTTAAAGTAAAAAAATCCTAAATCCTTACCTTGACCCTGTGTGATTTGGGCCTTTTCTCTATCTTCAGCCTCATTTCATACCTGTTACCTTGTTGCAGTCACACTGAGGTCTTTGCTTATGTAGGTCCCTAGTTATTCTAGTTCCCTAGAAGAGTTCCCTCGGGTACTATAGTTCCATAGACTAGAATGGAATCGAATAGAAGAGAATAGTTCCCTGGCTCCACCCTACTCTTTGCTGGGCTGACTCCTACTTATCCTTTGGGTTCAGCTTGAATATCACTCCCTCAAAAAATATCACTCTCTCATTTAAATTAGGAGCCCTTATTATACTCTCTTGCAGTGGTGTTTTTGTTTGTTTGTTTGTTTGTTTTGCTTTTTCCTATCACCGCAACCATAGCTTGTAACCCTATATTTGTGTAATTATTCAGTCCCATCTCCCTCATTAATTGTAAGCTCCAGAAGTGCCTGTTCTACATTGTACGTCCTCAGTAAGTACTGGTTAAATGACTGAGGAACAGGTGTAGGGAGATGATGCGTCCAACCAGTGGGAGATGCCCCAGGAGTCTTTGACGTGTGGGACTTGTGTGTGCCAGGCTCTGGGATGGAGCTAGACATTTGGAAGTCCTTAGCTCTCTGAGAGTTTTAGTAAGAGAAGAAGGCTTGTGATGGAAGCCAAGGAACAGACAGAAGGTGAGGAACACTCATGTTTAGAAAACACACAGCCCAAGAATAGCTCACAAAAGGAAATTCAAAAAGAGTGGCCAGAGAGGAGAGGAGAAAACCAGGCACCTGTGGTGTCCACAACCCAAGATAAGCGAGTGTCAAGGGGTGAGGGGTCAGCAGTGTTTGCTGCCAAGAGGGTCCGGAAGGTGAGGCCCCAGCAGAGTCTACTGGATTTAGCAGTGAGGCCCCTGCAGTTTCAGGGGAGCAGTCAGAGATGGGGCTACATGCACCTGACATAGTACCACCCACTGAGTAGGTTCTCAGTAAACACGTGTTGAATGATTATGGCATGTGTGCACTCTCTACCAAACGTGGAAGGCCTCCCTGTCTCCCTCCTGACATCTTGTTCTCTTTGTTCCTCTCTTACTGAGCCTTCCTCTGTTTTTCCTCTGCTGGTTCTCCTTTTCCTTCATCTCTTTGTGTTTTTTCTCTTAACTAGTATTAACAAAGAACTCAATCCCCCATACTCCATTTTGCCTCATCCATTCATATATATTTTTATTGACATATTTATAAGTAGAATTTTATTCATTCATTCACTTCTGTATCCTACATTTATTTTTTATTTTTGTTTATTTTTATTTATTTATTTTTAAGACAGAGTCTTGCTCTGTCACCCAGGCTGGAGTGCAGTGGCATGATCATAGCTCACCGTGACCTCGAACTCCTGAGCTCAAGCAATCCTCCTGCTTCAGCCTCCTGAGTAGCTGGGACTGTAGGTGTTCACCACTATACCTGGCTAATTTTTTAATTTTTTGTAGGGTCAGGGTCTCGAACTCCTGGCCTCAAGCAGTCTTCCTGCCTTGACCTTCCAAAGCGCTGGGATTTCAGGCCTGAGCCATCATGCCTGGCCTATCCTACATTTAATATACACTTTCCAATACAAAAATGAAGAAGATTATTTCATATTCTACTTGGGGAGCCACATACTTAGACAAAAAATTGTAATACTGAAGTAGTATCAGAAAATGGGGACACAGAGGGAGCACCTCACCCTGCCTGGGAGTTAAGGAAGGCTTCCTAAAAGAGGTGACTCTTGAGGTGGGTTGATATGTGTAAGTAGGAATTTGCTAGTGAGCAGGAGAGCAAAAGGCCATTTCTGGCAGTGGGCAAAGCTTGTTCTCGGGCATGCCATTGTACCAGGGCATGGTGTTTTTCGGGCATGGGGAAACAATGTATGGGGAACAATGGCCTGGCATTCCACTGGCATTCCAAGTGGAGACATCTAAGTTTATTTTGTATGTTGTAAGGAGCCCACAAAGATTTCAAAGTAGCACATGACATTATTGACTTTGTTTTCTGGGACGATAAATCTGGCAGTTACCTTGGGGGATAGGCTAGAGCGGAAGAGCTTGTTGGCAGGGAGAGCAGTAGGAGGCCGTTGGAGTGGTCCTTCTGAGAGATGATGAAGGCATGAAGCAAGGCAGTGTTCCCAGACTTCAGGCATTCCCTGATTGTTTGTACAGTTTTTCATATCCACATACCACTCACATTAACTTTTTTCTTCAAATCAACTCCCCTTTTATACTTAAATACATTTATTTTTAAAAAGAAACTACATCAGTGAAATTATAGTTTGTTATAGTTATATTTTTCTAAGTACACATTAAAATACATGCATGACTATTTTTAAAAAGGTGCATTCCTGTGCTACTTCCAGTCATCTTGCTTGCACGAGTGGTGTATCTACCTTACTTTGGGAGGCAATAAACTAAAGGCTGGCAGAGGGGTGCAAAGAGGAGAGGGCAGTGCCAAGAGACCATTTTGAGGGCAGACAGATAGGATATGATAACATATTAGCTGTTGAAAGTGGGAGAGGAGAGTCTGGAACTGACCCCACGTGTAGCTGAAAAGCCTTACTAGGTAATGACATTTTTGAGACTGAGAATTTAAGGGTCTTAGCTGTTAAGGAGCAAGAAGGGATAATTATTTCAATTTGGGGCATGTTGAATTTCAGTTGCCTTCAGGATTTTCAAAGAGATGATCTGTCATGTTGAAAATTTGGTCGGGAGCTTAAGAGAGAAAGTTGAAAACTAGTGATAACAGATGTGTTATCCCAGAGTCATCAGTTCTGGGATCTCTAAGAAGAACCTGTAGGATGAACTTCTGATTCCTTTGTGTGACACCCAGACCCTTCATGATCTCCAGGCTCAAACATGTTTTAAGTAGAGAAGCAATATGATCAGGTTTGCATTTTAGAACACTTTGGCAATAATCAGATAGGGACAGATCCAGGTTTTATAGGGCCTAAAGCTTACATAATTTGTAGACCTTCTCTAAAAAAAAAAATTCAAAATTATGAATTCAAAATCAAGTATGAAAGTAAATAATTTATAATGGAAAGGAAGTCATAGCTAAGTTACTGGAGGCTTGGATATTCAGATGCCTTTCTTTGGAGATCTTGTTAGGTAGTTTACCAGTAATGTTTACATAGAAATGTCTCCTGATTGAAACTTAGCTTCTCCCTGCTATCTAGAACTCTCTGTAAAACCAGGAGCCTGTGGGATATCGATTGGAGGAAGGTGAGCCTGAAAGCAGAGAGACCAGGTAGGAACTAGCTGAGAGATGGCAGAGCATGAGTTTATTGAGCCTTAATTTGCGTGGTTGTGCAGTTTTCTCCAACATCTCTCAGCAGGCTGGGTCTTGACACAGTGAAGGCCCTTGGTTGGCTTGATCTAAATTTTAGGGGGTGTCTTAGTCAATTTTGCGCTGCTATAACAGAATACCACAGACTGTATGATTTATAAAGAACAGAAATTTATGTTCTCATAAATTCTCATAAGTTCTGGAGCCCTGGAAGTCCAAGATCAAGGTGCTGGCATCTTGTGAGGGCCTTCTTGCTGAGTCATACCATGGTAGAAGGTGGAAAGGCAAGAGAGCACATGAAAGAGAGAAGCAAAGGAAGGCTGAACTCATCCTTTTATAAGGAACCTGCTTCTGTGATAACAGCATTAATCTATTCATGAGGGCAGAAGCCTTCATGGCCTATCACCTCCTAAAGTTCCCACATCTTATTACTGTTAAAATGGCAGTTAAAGTTGAACATGAGTTTTGAAGGGGACATTCACACCATAGTAAGGGGTTCGAGGAGGAAATGTGGTAAAAAGACAAGGGGATGAGGCATGATGTGGGGGACCTTGGGAATGAGCTAGATTGATAGGGAAAGAAGTGACACCAAGAAGGAAGTGGTTAGATAAGGAGGGAAGGAGGAGACTAGATATTTCAGAGATGGAGCAGTTCCAGTTACAACTGGAGTTTGAAAAAGTAGCAAGGTCAGGCATATAGAGGGTCTGGGAACTATGAGGCTAAACATTAGAAGAATTGTTGATGTGAACATTAGCTTTGCTTAGAATGATGAGTAGTTATGGAGAGAGAGTGAAATGCCCAGATTTTTGATCAATGCTCAGGCCATTGTTAGTGACAGGGTTGAAGAAAGAGAGAGAGGTGGTGTAGCTTAATGGTAGGAGTTTCAAATAAAAGTGTTGCATCATAATTTGGAAGAGTAATGATCTGGAGGAAGTTTAGGGAGTGAAGCAGGAGCATTATCTTGGAACCTTGGTTTGTGGGGTTTTGTTTGATTTTATTTCATTTTTTGAGACAGAGTCTCGCTTTGTTGCCCGGGCTAGAGTGAGTGCCGTGGCGTCAGCCTAGCTCACAGCAACCTCAAACTCCTGAGCTAAAGCAATCCTTTTGCCTCAGCCTCCCGAGTAGCTGGGACTACAGGCACGTGCCACCATGCCCGGCTAATTTTTTCTATATATTTTTAGTTGTCCAGCTAATTTCTTTCTATTTTTAGTAGAGACGGGGTCTCGCTCTTGCTCAGGCTGGTCTTGAGACTCCTGAGCTCAAAGGATCCACCCGCCTTCGGCCTCCCGGAGTGCTAGGATTATAGGCGTGAGCCACCGCGCCCAGCCTGTGTGGGATTTTAAAAGAATGAGCAGACTCTGCTTGAAAGAGCTGCAAGAAAAATGAAGTCCATGGAGGAAAGCCAGGATTTAGGGGAGGCAAGGAGATGGAGAGAGTGTACTGTGAGTAGAGAAGATCTAATCTGTTTAGGAACCATAAGATTGTGGTCAGAAAGCCTCATTGAAATCATTATCTAGGCTAGATTTCTTCTCATTATGTGGCATGTCAGTAACTACTGAGAAGGGGCAGAATGATAGTAAAATATTCGTTAAATAATGACATTTTACAGGAAAAGGGTACTGACTAATGTTGAATATCATTGGTGATAGACTGAAACATTTTTGGTCACATGCCTTTACCCAGTATAATATAGAATGATGTCACTGTGTTTAGCAGATTACTTTTATGTTCCATTTTAATTCCTCCATTTGCTTTTTAGATATAGATTTTTATTTTATTTTATTTTGAGACAAGAGTCTTGTTCTGTTGCCCAGGCTAGAGTGCTGTGGCGTCAGCCTAGCTCACAGCAACCTCAAACTCCTGGGCTCAAGCAATCCTCCTGCTTCAGTCTCCTAAGTAGCTAAGACTACAGGCGCACACCACCATGCCCAGCTAATTTTTTCTGTTATGTTTAGGTATGGGATCTCGCTCTTGCTCAGGATGGTCTCAAACTCCTGACCTCAAGCAATCTTCCCACCTCAGCCTCCCAGAGTGCTAGGATTACAAGTGTGAGTCACTGCACCTGGCCAGCTATAGATTTTTATACTTTTTGTTTTTAGCAATTGCTCCAGGGATTGGAATATGCATCCATAACTTATCACTGGTTATACAGAGTTAATATTATGCCACGTCACATACAGTGTGAGAACCTTGTGGCAGTATAAGTCCATTTGTCCCCTCCTATCCTTTGTGCTATTGATAGCATATATTTTAAAATTATATATGTTATAAGCTTCACAGTACAGTTTGTCATTTCACTTTAAACAGTTGTCATTTTACCATTTCCAGAAATGTTACCATTTCTGTTCTTCATTTCTTCTTATAGATCCAAGTTACCATCTGATGTCATTTCCCTTTAGCCTGGAGAACTTCCCTTAGCGTTTCTGGTGTACAGGTTTGCTAAGAACAACTTCTCCATTTGGTTTATCTGAAAATGTTCTCAGTTCACCCTCATTTTGAAGGATATTTTCTACTGATAGGGAATTCTGGATTGAATATTTTTTCTTTCAGCACTTTAAAAATTCTCAATCCTTTGTCCTCTGTTCTTCACTTTTTTCTGATGATTGCTCTTCTGTGTATAGGACTTTCCTCCTCCCTCTAGCTACTTTAATGATTTTCTATTTATCTTTGATTTTCCACAAAATTTTCAATATTGTAGTTTGACTACAATATGACTAGGTGTAATTTTCTTTGTATTTATTCTCTTAGGATTTGCTGAGGTTTATAGATCTGTAAGTTGATATTTTTCATCAAATTTGGAAAATTTTAGGCCATTATTTCTTCAACTATCTTTTCTGCCCCATTTTCTCTATGTTCCTGGGACTCCAATTTCATAAATGTTAGACTACTTGATATTATCCCATAGGTTTGTCCTGTGTTTTTTGTCCCTGAAGTATTGTTAATTTTTTCTCAACTTTTATCTTTTTATTCTTCAGATTGGATATGTCCTGTTGATCTGTCTTAAAGTTCACTGATTATTTTTACTATTGTCTTCAAACTACTGTTAAGCCCGTCAACTGATTTTTTTTACTTTAGATATTATACTTTTATAAATTTCCATGTATTTTTCACCTATATGTTTTTTTTCTTATATAGCTTCTATTTATCCCCTAGATTCCCCATATGTTCATTCATTATGACCATCTTTTCCTATAAGTCCTTGAACACATTCATATAGCTACTTTAAAGTCCTTGTCTGTTAATTCCAATATCTGGGTCATCTTGGAGTCAGTTTTTATTGTCTGCTCTGTTTTTCACTATGGGTTACATTTTCCTGTTTATTTGTATGTCTAGTAATTTTTGTTTGTTCATAGGACATTGTGGATTATACATTATAGAAACTCTGGATTATGTTGCCTTCCTCTGAAAAATGTTGATTTTTGTTTTAGTACATAGTCAGATTATTTGCAGATCACCTTGAATTTGTGGAAGCTTGGCTTTGGTCTTTGTTAGGTCAGATCTATTTTAGTTTTACGCTTTGTCCTAGAGCAAATCCCATGGTCCTGGGACATGGTCATTACTCTTAAGGCATGGCCCTTTGGGATTTCAATGGAAAACCAGAAGTTTGTACCAAGTACCTCTAACTTGGTGGAACTCAAATCCAAACTCTTGTTTTCCCTGCAATGAACAGCAACTGAAATCTCTTCTCCACTTAGCTTGCTTTTTTTTTTTTTTTTTTTTTAAGACTTTGAGCAGTTGCTTTTCATTGGGTTTCTTGGAGTCCCCTCCATGCATGTGCAGTTCAGCTATTGACCAAGAATTTTAGGGGACTTCGTATGTATATTTGAGGACTCCTTCCTTCCAAGGATTTTTCCCTCTCTGTTTTTAGCCAATATGGCAGTCCCAAACTTTGTTCTTGAGCCAATAAAACTGCAGCTTTCCACGTGAGTTCTAGCTGCCCAGACTGGAGAGTGCACTCAGGGGCAAATCCATTTAAAAGCATGGATTTTTTACCAGTACGGTTCTTTTCTTTCAAGGATCAAATCCCCTCCAATTTATGCCTGCTTTTGTTTGCTCTCCAATGCTTTCAAATAGTTGTTTTATATGTTTTATATGTTTTTATATGTTTTGTCCAGAGTTTATAATTGTTATCTTTGTGAATACAAACTGCTCTCCCATTACATGCCAATTTCTTTTGGATTGTTTCGACATACACTGTAGTTTTTTCAAATGATACTATTGGTGAAAAAAGAATGAGAAGCATTATTGCAGAGACAGATTGTGTCGATATTCTCTTGGGATTAATGACAGGGACAATTCAGGTACATTGGCTATGGAGATACAAAGTGTTCTGATATCATTGGTGCACTTGGAAATAATGATCAGAAATATGGGCTTGAAAGAGGCCCAGAGACAAGTTACCGGAGTATAAGTGTTTGTCCATGCAGATGCTGTGCTGAGCACTCTGAAAAGTTAATCGAGAAAGGCCTGTAGAGTTGCCAAGGTTGGCAGTGTGCTATTTCAAGCGTAGGAGTTCTCGTTTATGGCCTCGAGCTGAGTAGCAAAATTTATGGGTTAAGGGACTGTTCCTAAGTCCTGCCTTTCATGTTAGGCCGTTGTCACCTGGGATAGTAGAAGAGCTGGCCTTCAGCCTTTCTTGTTTGAGAAAGGGTGGGAAGAGAGCCTGAGAAAGTAACCAGGCCTTGGACTGATAAGCTGAAAAAGAGGCTGTAGCATGTTTTAACACTGGTGTATGAGGAAGTTTTTACCAAACTGAGAAAACCAAGAATAATGTAGTAAGTTTTTCATAAGCTATATTTATTCAATTTAAAAGACCATTCCTTATTCTGGTTTGTGTCTTTCCTAATTTGAGGAGATTGGAAAGGTCCCTTCTTTAATAAAATGACGGTGGGAGGAAATGGTGGTTTTTAAAAAAGGGTTCTTAACAAAATTAAAAGCTGTTAATCCTGTACTGCCAACCACATCCCAAGCCCCACAAACAGAAATTTGTTTTTTGAAATATTGACAGCCCATGAAATCCAGAGTTTGGGAAACAGTTCTACAAGTTTAAAAAGTCTTTTTTTAGGTTTACTGGGGCCACTTTTGAAACGGTGTGAAATGTGTGCTAATTTGCTAGCTGTGACCTTGCTCTGTGCTTACAGTGTCTTCTCCTTGGCCCCCATAACTGAAGCAAGGTAAAGAGCTGCAGTGTGAGACCTACGATGTCCCTAGTCTCCCCACAGTGTGACACAGAGTGGAGAATGGAGCTGGGCATTCCTCTCTAGGTCTCACCTGGTGGGGCCTCCATCCCATGGACCAATACTTCTTTTGAGCTACCCTCACTTCTTTTCCATCATCACCCTTGAGAAGCCTTGTGAGAGATCAGGTTTCTGAAAGCGTCAAGGCTACAGCATGCTTCTGCTGTTCTCAACTTGCTCCAAGTTATTCCACTCTGGATTTGGTTGAGGTAGCAAGTCTAGACTGCGATTACACAAAGTCACTAACTCACAGGTCCCAGGAGGGGTTGCTCCTTAGAGTGTGGGGAATTTACACCTTCAACGTTGTGCACATTTCTGGCTGCACACATGCTGGATTGATTTTAACAAATGGAAAGGAGTTAAGAGAATGACAGAAATGTATAGGTTTTGATTTATGATGAATGTTGAAAAGAATGTTTATGTTGGCTAAACTGAAAGAAGTATAAGGGAATAGGGCATATCTTTACACATGTCTGGGAGGTGTATAGACCCAAGAAGAGGAAGAGGGCAGAGCTGATTTAGGATGACCCAAAGGTATGTGATTAAGATTAAGAGGATACCATCCAAGATGGGAAAATCCAGGAAGAATTTTAAGAATGACTTTCAGGACTATAATCTGTTCTCTTTGGATCAGCTTCTTTGACACAATTGCTGGCAGCTCTATTCCATGAATCACTTAAAGCGGGCAGTTGATGACTCTGTAGTGAGCTGTGGGATATGGGTATTTTTATTACAGGGTATGTGTGAGTATTTGGAGGAGTGTGACGCCACCAGAGCATTTGCCAGACACTGTGGCTGTTCCGAGCATCACATTTATGTCTCAGTGAGGAGTGGAGCTGTGGTTTCCTCTTCTTAATTCAGGCAACTTTAAGGGATTTCTTGCTCTTCAGGGAAGCTGGAATAGAAAAGAATTGGATTCCCGGAATGAAAATTTGCAAGGCAGCCCCAAATAAAAGACTTTCCAATGTTTGACTACCAAAAACTTCCCATTGTCTCAACTTTAAGTATTAAGGATTTGTCCTTCAAAGTCTGCATTTTATTACTTATTATTTCTCATGAATAATGTAATGGCCACTATTGGCACCATTTGTTTCCAGCTCCGTGTCAAGGACTGTCTCTAGTGTTTGCAATAGACCTGCGAGGAACTCATGATCCTTCTCATATTACACATGAGGAAAGGAGGCTTAGTGAAGATATGACCAGCCCAGCTAGAAAGTGATAATTCTAGAATTGAAACCCAGGACTGTCCCTCTGTCCCCTCTCCCGCTCCCTCTCTTCCTTTCCGCTCCTGCCCTCCTCCCTCCACCTTTAAAGTGACAGCTTTTCCCCTTTACTTCCTTCTGGCAAACTCATTTTTTCCCTTGGATTTAGTCCTTTCTTCTTCAAAGCTACTTCACTGTTGGTATGAGGAAAATATCTTGTGGCATGCAGTAAAACACAACTACTTTCCAAGTGTGAAGATTTATGTTGAATTCAGCCTCACCCAGCTTGGCACTGTGCTCAAGCTATTATGATTTCAGCATCACTTCTTAATCCTCACTTTGCCCTTAACCCTTCCCTCAGACTAAGCCTCAACTTGCCTCACTAAAGGGGTAAGGATTGGACTGGGCTGCTTTCTGGTCCTCCTATCTTATTGAACATATTTATATCATCGACAGATACATCTTACTTTGTGCCCAGAAAAATAGATTAAGGAGACAGCCCTTTTGGTTTTGTCTTCCCTGGTCCTATCTGGAATATAGCATTAATCTAGTCTCTAAATGGCTCTAGGCTAAATGGCATTAATCTAGTCTCTCTAATTCTCAGGAACTTTGTTTCACCCCAGATTGATTCTTTTCTATAGCTACTCTGTCCTTTCCGGCTGACATGCATCTTGCTGCTAGGAAATCATAGATCGTATGGTTCAGCATAATGCCCTGGTGTCATACATACCTGGATTTGAATTGTTTGCTTACAAATAGTATGATTTTTACCTGAGTTAATCTCTCTAAGCCTCAGTTTCCTCATCTGTAAACTTGCGATGTAGTAGTGCCCACTGCATCAGGTCATGAGATTCCTGAAAGTAATCCTCCTAAACCTTTACTATATGGTAAACCCTCAGTGGATGTTGGCTATTGTGATTATTATTGTTCGCTATGAATTAGTTAATATTTTCTTTTTCATTGCCTAGATCAGCTCCTTCACCATTGATCGACTCCTTGTGCCTATGTATTCTCCTTTCTCTCTGTGGCCTTGTACTCTGTCTTTATCCCTGTCCCCTTCATGCCAGCTCTAATGGGTGATAAATGTTTCATGTCATCATTTACATCTGTTTTGCTTAGATACCTTCCCCCTGAATTCAGGTTACTATAATTCATACACCCATAGAATCACAGAATTATAGAACTGGGAGGAATCACTTCTATCATAAAGAAAAACCCCAGGATCATGGAGTTAGTCAGTTTAGAGCCAGGACTAGAAGCCAGATCACTTGAGGTCTAGTCTAGTGTTCTTTCTACTACATTTTTTTCTTTTCCAAATTTCATATTTACACAATTAAAATAAAATCCACAGCAAGTGCCGGAGGGATAAGGAGGCACTTTTATCTAAAAGCACATTCTCCCATCACATCTAGTCGTGTCTGGGATCTCAAGACCTGACATATTAGGTGTAGAGTTGTTTTCTGGTCCTCAGGGCGTTAGGAATTCCCAGCCATTAGGTGGAGAGCACCCCACTGTTCTTCACTGAGCAGATACGTCCATGAACACGCTCTATAGTGGTGCCCTCCTCCACACCAGCCCTGCCTTTTTTCTCTTTTGTTAACCTTCATCCATCCACCTAGTTTATTTCTTATTTTGTTTCAACTTTTCATTAAAATTAGAAACATCCAGAAAAGTAGAAAAAAATAGTACAATGAACAACATAACACCCATCACCTATGTTCAATGAACATTTTGCTGTATTTGCTTAAATCATATATATTTTATAAGTATAAAATATTTTAAAATATAATATTTGTTTTATATATTTTTTGCTGAATTATTTCAAAGCAAATTTTAGGCATCATAACATGTTGCTTAAATGCTTCAGCATATATCTCAAAAAAAGGACATTTTCCTAGAAAACCACAATTGCGCACTACAACTCCCTAACACCATCTATTACCCAGTCCATATTTATTTTCCCCAGTTGTCTCCAAAATGTCTTTTATAGCTATTTTTTTCAAACCAGGATTCAATCAAGAATCACACCATTATGTTTATTTATCTTAAGTCTCTTTTAATTCAGAATAGTCCTCCACCTGTCCCCACACCCACCTTTTTAAGGGCATTGACTTTTTTGAAGAGATTGGGCTGGTTCTTTGGTTTCCCACATTCTAGATTTGTCTGATTTTTTTCTTCCTAGTGTCATTTTACTTATTCCTCTCACCTGGTTTCCAGTAAGCTGGAAATCAGATTGAAATCCAGTAAGCTAGAAATCAAATTTGAAAGCTTGATTAGCTGCCAGTTGGATGTTTTTGGCAGGGATTTTTCCTGGGTGGTGCTGTGTGCTTCAAGTGGCAGCACATTTTGTCCCACACTGTTAAAGCTGCTAAGTTCGATCACTGAGTTAGGGTAGTGACAGATACCTCCATTGTAAAGCAGTATTTTCTCCCTTGCAACTGGTATGTAATGTATGGATCAATTCTTCGGCACCGTGAGAATGCCCAGTTCCTTACCAGTCAGTCTTTCGCCTAATGGCTTTAGCATCCATTGATGATCAGGTTTCTTTCTTCTACCTAAAATGGAATTTGCATTTTGATCTGTCCATTTCAGCTTGAGAGAACTGTGTTTATTCACAGTTCATTTATAAGCTTGAATGATCCATTACCTTCTATGACCTTAAATCCACTATGTGAAAACTCAAGTCTATATGGGACTGGTTGTCAGACCCAGGGCTGAGGCAGGAGGAAGAAGCCGGGAGAGATGGAGCCGTGCTGGAGGACAGCCTGGAGGGGTGGATGCCAGCCCTGCAGTGCGCACAGGCTCCATCACCAAGTGTCAGTCCTTTCTCTCGCCAGGCAGATAAAGAGCAGCTTTCTTGGACCTTCTTTCAGCTTGCTGGAGAAAGGAAGGGAAATTTATTTTTCGTCAGTAATCTAAGTCTGAATGTGGGAGCTGCATTGCCTCTAGAAGCTGGAAGATAGATAAGTGTGAAGTTTGCAATGGATCTTCCTTAACTAAATGTGTTTCCGTTGGAATTTAGGCGTGTGTTTAGACTGGGTTTTTGAAACAGGTTGCAGTTTGGTTTCAAAACTCTTGGCCTGATTCATGTTTGGAGGGTGGGGGAGTGTTTCTCGAGCACTTCTGAGAGTGTGTGAGAAGCTTCTAAACTCAGAAGGCTCCTTTTTTGGCACTGCAGCATCCTTTCTATTTCGGCATCTTAAGAATCTGGGGGAACCATATAAAGATCAGAAACAAGTCTAGCCCTGAAGGCTCCCTCTGACATGGTAATTCCAGTTCGTTGAATCCCGGCCCATTCGGATGAGACCATATAAAGAGGCCATTTCCTGAAATTCCCGCTCTCTGCCTCTCACAGGCTCCTTTTTGTAGAAAGCTGGTATTTCAGGACTGCAACTGCCAGTCACGTGCTTCCAACCCTTTACTCGCAGTCATTCCTGCCCCCTGTTTATTTTTGGAGAGAACACATTTTTGCTTCTCTTCAGGAGCTATGCAGGGTCCTGCCCCCTCCGTCCATCAGGCGGCAGACCCGGCAGGCCATGCTCATTTCCCACACTCGGAGACGTGACTCTGGCTTGCGAGAGAACACGAGGGATGCACTGCCTAAGGGCTACCGTCACCCATTCCTATTTCTGTCCCTCTTGGTGTTGCATATTTTAAGACTCTTTCTTTTTTTAAAAACAAATTTGGGGAATGTTACCTGGCAGTAAGTCAGCCAAAATTGGAAGTCATTTTTCCAGCTGATGTCTTGGGGCCGTGCCTCTGGATTTCAGAAGCAGAGTAATTTAAAGAATAAACCAGGACTTTCGAATTCTAGGATCAGGCCTTCTCCTCTCTAGCTTTTAAGGTCATTTGAGCTCTTATCTCTCTCTCCCATCCAATTTGTTTTCCCTCCTCCCTAACACAGGGATAGCAAATAGAGTTCTTCCAAAGTGCTAATGCAAACAGATTGGTGGTATCTTCCCAAGTTGTTTGGTCAAAGAGGATTCTGGAGTTGGTGAGCTCCAGGAAAAAATGCCATAATTGTCTTAGCCTGCCTAAAGATTAAGTTTCTAGTTTCAAAGATGGAGCAAGAGTAAATTTTTTTTCCTTTAAATGAGTGGGCCATTGTAGAGAGAACTTTGACCCATAAGATTTGAGGAAAAAAAATAATCATACATTTGTGTCTCCTCTGGCTGTACCTCGACCTGAGAGGTAGGAAAGAGAAGGACTCTTGGCCCAGATGGAAAGATCTGACTAAAGGGTTTTAACTTCTCACGAGTCCAGACAGAGACTGGAACTCTGACAGGCTGGCAAGAGGCAGTGAGGCCGCCGCAGGTTCCCCAGCATCTGACCTGTCGCTGCTGAGGAGGGAAAGCCCAGCAGTTCTGGCAGCTGGTCCTAAAAGGAGCCACAGCAGTGGCTTGGCCCAGCTGTGGGTCCTGTGTTTTGATTGCCCTGGGAAGAGAGCACTGGACTTTCTCTGAAATGGAGCTAACTAGGTGTAGTCATAGCTCTTAGGGAGAGCAGCCAGGAATCCGTGCAAAAGGACCCCACCAGACCAAGATGACAAGAAAACTGCAATATTTGGTGGAACTTCCCTATAGCTGAGGAATTCCTCTTCAGCTTCCCCTTTGGACCATGCAAACAGACTATCCATGGAGTGACCCTCTGTAGCTCCATCACTGATGCCTATCCCCTTCCTCCACTGTGGCCTCCTGGGTTTCAGATTAAGCCTGATGTCCAGTCACATGGATCTCATACAGACCTGATACACCCTGACTCCTTTCTGCCTCTTCTAGGCCTCATTGAAGTGGGTAACATTTGGAGACAGAGATGACATCTACTTTTTCTATCTCAGGCAGGACACATAGGACAGTGCCCACCTCCCCACATAGAGAACAAAGTCAAGTTCTGGGGAAGAGCCTTTGTAACTTGGGAATGGTGATTAATGAAGTCTGTCTCCTCCAGATAGGCTATTTGTGTGTGGCCATAACAAGACTCATAGTAGCGAGTATTTACAAAAACATTTCTAATCCTTGGACTCCGAGGACTAAATCGTGAAGGTAAGGATTCCCCATCAGGAGACAGACATCTTCCTCTAAATGCCCAAGCCCTACTTTGCAGATAGCTAAGTCTGCCTGTCTCTCCTCGTCTCCCATCTGCCTGAGTGCTCTCTCCTGGGGTTTGCCAGGACTCCTAGTGGGAGGCAGGGAGGACTATAGCGGGGCCCAGTTTGCTCATAGAACTTCTTTGCGACTCCTCCTCTCCCAGGTGAGCTCACTGTTTGGGGGAAGTGAAAAGTAGCTTATACCATTTTTATGATATTGTGTCAACTCCTGAAGGCTTCAGTTGTGAATGGAAAAAATCTTAGATTTTAGAACTAGGTGTTCAACTGTAGCACATATGGAGGAGAGTGACTTTTCTGTGGTGATCTTTTTGCTTTAAAGCTGCTGGAATCATTTTGTAATAGGAAGAAAATGAGAGGAAATGTGGCTTTGTGTTACCTGTGGGCAAGGAAGGATTTTCACCCTATGGCCATGGCCTTCTGGGGTTTGTGGTTAAAGAAGATAAAGCAGATCATTTTGGTTTTTGGAATCTTAGGGAACTCCATTAACCATATGATGTCCATTAGTAGTCAAAGTGACAACTGAGGCCAGGCTCAAAGAAGTCATTTTTTTCCAAATGGCTGTACATTTTATCATACATAGTGTAACCTTCCATACATTAACATTAGTAATAATGATGATGATAACAGTAAAAGTATAGCGCTTATTATGTGCTGGACTAATGTAATCCCTCAGTAGTTTCAGGAATTACTCAAAGGATGGCATTTTGAAAAAGTTTATGACACTTATGCTCCTTTTTCATGTTGCCTCATTTTTCACAATTCCTTCCCGGTTCACTCTCTGCTCCTCCTGTCTCCCTTGTATCCCACACCCCATAGTAGAAAACAGAGGTGGTATCAGGAGATACAGGTTACTTCCCTTGTGTGGACTCTTGGTGTCTCATAGCATTAGAAAAGCACTCAACTTGGGCACTCCTGGCATTGTGGCACCATGGTTTTTACTTGGATTCTGTCCTTCCCAACATCTGGAGCAAAGAGAAGAAAGCAGGAGATCCCAGCTCTGAGAGTCTAGTTCAGGGGCCACACACCCAGATGCCAACAAGGCCAGGCAGGCAGCCCCAGTGAATGAAGTGGGACTGAGGGAGACACAAGTATGAAAAGATCACACTTCTACCAAGAAACATGCTCTCCCATTTTCCTCAACACACCTGGCATAGCTTTCATTTTCCCACTTCAGGCAGACATAGGAACAGAGAGAGAATTCTGTGTCAAAAGAGAAACTTCAGCACATGTGCAGTAACAATAAACATCAGCTGGCACTTTGGCCAGAAGGACACAAAAAGGGAGGGTGGGGACTGTGGCTCTCTGCAGTGCATGTGTCCTGTCTATAGGGGGCAGCTCCTACTCAGCCCCAGCATGCCTAGATATTCCAGTTTTTCAAGAGAAGCTGAAATCTAACTTTTTGCACGGAATCTTACAATTTTTCTTTTTTGAGACAGGACTGTGCTCTGTTGTCTGTGCAGTGGCGTCATCATAGCCCACTGCAACCTCAAACTCCTGGGCTCAAGTGATCTTCCTGTCTCAGCCTCCCAGGTAGCTGGAATTATAGGCGTGTGCCACCACACCTGGCTAATTTTTCTATTTTTTGTAGAGATGGGATCTCACAGTGTTGCCCAGGCTGGTCTCGAACTCCTGGCCTCAAGGAATCCTCCCACCTTGGCCTCCCAAAGTGCAGGGATTCCAGGCATGAGCTACCGCGCCTGGCTGAATCTTCCAATTTTTAAATGGTAGCTTAAATTTAAAAGCAAAATGAAAAAACACTATATGGCCAAACAAAACATGTAGCTACCAGTTTATCACCTTATTATAATATCATATTATGGTCCTACCCTGAGTAAAGAAATATGGGGTATTACTTGCAAAAGCACAGGAAAGATAGCTGCAGGCCAAATTGGGGGTCCTCAAGGGGACCCAGTACGATTCGGTCGTCGTTAACATTTTACCTCTCCCCAACACAGTGCCTTACGCATGGTCAGAACTCAACAAGACAAAGTTCTTGGTTTCTGCTTATGCACAACTTTGGCTTGTGTAGATTTGGGTTATTCTGATTCTAGTCAGTTCCAATGCTCAATGCTGTCTGAACAACTTAGCCTCTGTGCTTGCTGATTGGTTCTGATCAGGTCAGACCAGTACGCTCCTGCTTCATTCAGCTGTACCTGATGGAAGAGGGGTCATGGTGTATAGAGATTCCCTTTCCAGCCTAGGAATACATGAGTGTGGGGTGGCAGGCACACCAACAAATGATTCATACTGGGAAGCAGTGGTGGGGAATCTCTTAGCACACCTTCTTTGAATTTACCCCCTGCAGAGACAAACAATAGCCAGTCTACCCTGGGTGAGATGATATCTCATTGTGGTTTTGATTTACATTTCTCTGATGATTAGTGATGTTGGGCATTTTTTTCATACACCTGTTGGCCATTAGTATGTTGTCTTTTGAAAAATGTCTACTCAGATCCTTTGCCCACTTTATTTTATTTACTTTTATTTTTTTTATTTTTTTATTTTTTTTGAGACATAGTCTCGCTCTGTTGCCTGGGCTAGAGTGCTGTGGCGTGAGCCCCACTCACAGCAACCTCAAACTCCTGGGCTCAAGCGATCCTTCTGCCTAAGCCTCCCATGTAGCTGGGACTACAGGCACATGCCACCATGCCCAGCTAATTTTTTCTATATATATTTAGCTGTCCAAATCATTTCTTTGTATTTTTTAGTAGAGACGGGGTCTCACTCTTGCTCAAGCAGGTCTTGAACTCCTGACCTGGAGCAATCCTCCTGCCTCAGCCTCCCAGAGTGCTAGGATTACAGGCGTGGGCCACCGCGTCCGGCCGCTTTGCCCACTTTTTAATGGGATTATTTGGGGTGTTTTACTGTTGAATTGTTTAGTTTTTTTGTTTTTTTGTTTTTTTTTGGAGACAGAGTCTCCCACTGTCGCCTGCTTAGAGTACAGTTGTGTCACCATAGCTCACTTCAACCT
Organism: Eulemur rufifrons; assembly: GCF_041146395.1. Classification (NCBI taxonomy): domain Eukaryota; kingdom Metazoa; phylum Chordata; class Mammalia; order Primates; family Lemuridae; genus Eulemur; species Eulemur rufifrons. Next base: position 102,332,069 of record NC_090984.1, read on the forward strand.
CTATGTCCTGGGCTCAAGTGATCCTCCTGCTTCAGCCTCCTGAGTACCTGGGACTACAGGTGTGTGCCACTACGCCTGACTAATTTTTCAGTTTTTTTGTGTGTGGAGACCAGGTCTTGCTCTTGCTCAGGCTGGTCTCGAACTCTTGAGCTCAAGTGATCCTCCTGCCTTGGTCTCCCAGAGTGCTAGGATTATAGGTGTGAACCACACTGCACCTGGCCTGTTTAAGTTCTTTTTATATTCTGGATATTAGTCCCTTTTTGAATTTGTTTGAATTTGTTTGCAATACTTTCTGTCATTCTATAGGTTGTCTCTTTACTCTGTTGAGTGTTTCTTTTGCTGTGCAGAAGGTTTCTTCCAGTAGTTTTTTAGTTTCAGGTCTATGTTTAAGTCTTTAATCCATTTTGATTTGATTTTTGCATACTGTGAGAGATAGGGGTCTAGTTTCATTCTTCTTCACATAGATATACAGTTTTCCCAGCACCATTTATTGAAGAGACTATTCTTTCCCCAGTGTATGTTCTTGGCACCTTGGCACCTCTGTGCCAAAATCAGTTGGCTGTAAATATGTAGATTTATTTCTGGGTCTTGTATTCTGTTCCGTTGGTTTATGTGTCTGTTTTTATACCAGTACCATGCTGTTTTGGTTACTATAGCTTTGTAATATATTTTGAAGTCAGGTAATGTGATGCCTCCAACTTTGTTCTTTTTGCTCGGTGTTGCTTTGGCTATTTGGTGTCTTTTGTGGTTTCATAAAAATGTTAGGATTGCTTTTTCTGTTTCTGTGAGGAATGTCATTGGTATTTTGATAGGGATTCCATTGAATCTGTATATTGCTTTGGTAGGATAGTTATTTTAACAATCTTAGTTCATCTGCTCCATAAGCATGAGATGTCTTTCCTTTTATTTGTGTCCTCCTCAGTTTCTTTCGTTAGTATTTTGTAGTTTTTGTTATAGGGGTCTTTCATCTCCTTTTTAAAATTTATTTCTAGGTATTTTATTTTTTGGTAGCTATTGTAAATGGGATTGCTTTCCTGATTTCATTATCAGCTAGTTCATTATTGGTGTATAGAAATGCTACTAGTTTTTATATGTTGATTTTGTATCCTGCAACTTTATTGAATTTATTTATTAGTTCTAAGGTTTTTTTGCTGGAATCACACACACACATAAGATCATGTCGTCTGCAAAGAGGGATAATCTGAATTCCTCTTTTCCGATTTGGTTACCTTTTATTTCTTTCTCTTACCTGATTTCTCTGGCTAGGACTCCCTGTACTATGTTGAATAAAAGTGGTGAGAGTGGGCATCTTTGTCTTATTCCAGTTCTTAGAGGAAAGGCTTTCAGTTTTTCCACATTAAATATGTTAGCTGTAGGTTTGTCATACATGGCCTTTATTATGTTGAGGTATGTTCCTTCTGTACTTAGTTTTTTGAGAGTTTTAATCATGAAGGGATGTTGAATTTTATCAAATGCTTTTTCTGCATCTATTGAGATGATCATATCATTTTTGTCTTTTATTCTGTCTATTGATGTGATATATTACATTTATTCATTTGCTTATGTTGAATCATCCTTGCATCCCTGGGATAAATCTCACTTGATCATGGTGTATTATCTTTTTGATGTGTTGTTGGATTCAGTTAGCTAGTATTTTGTTGGGGATTTTTGCATCTGTGTTCATCAGGGATATTGGTCTATAGTTTTCTTTTTTGTTGTTTTTGTGTCCTTCTCTGGTTTTGGTGTCAGGGTAATGCTGGCCTCATAGAATGGTTAGGAAGAATTCCCTCCTATTCAATTTTTTGGAATAGTTTGAGAAGAATTAGTGTTATTCTCATAAGATTGATAGAATTCAGCAGTAAAGCCATGCAGTCCTGGGCTTATTAATTGTTATTGGTCTCTTTAGCTTTTCTATTTCTTCCTGGTTCAATCTTGGTAGGTTGTATGTGTCCAGGAATTTATCCATTTCCTCTAGGTTTTCCAATTTATTGGTGTATAGTAGTTCATAATGGTCTCTAATGATCCTTTATATTTCTGTGGTATCAGTTATGATGTTTCCTTTTTCGGTTCTGATTTTATGTGAGTCTTCGTTTTTTCTTGGTTAGTCTAGCTGGCAGTTTACTGATTTTATCTTTTCAAAAACCCCCATCTTTTTGTTGCATTGATCATTTGTATTGTTTTTTTGGGTCTCTATTTCATTTAGTTCTGCTCTGATCTTTATAATTATTTCTTTCCTTCTAGTAATTTTGGGTTTGGTTTGTTCTTTTCTAGTTTCTTGAGGTGTACATTCGGTTGTTTATTTGAAATCTGTCTATACTTTTGATATAGGGGGTTTATTGCTATAGTTCCCTCTTAGCTTTTACTCATTAATGTTCTAATGTGCTCACCAACTCTCCCTGTTGCCAGACCCAGGGTCCAGGAGGAAGGGTCCTTCTCATCCTGCTCACACTGTGTCCCCAAAACCCAGGGGGCAGAAGCAGCTTAACATTTGTTGAATGAATAAATGGCAGCAGTTAAGGGATCTACCCAAGGCCAAGTACTTGGTCACTAGGAATGTCAGGGGGGATTGTCACTGAAAGTTAGTGCTGTTTGCCCCCTTTCTTGAAAGAGAAAAAAGAAAAACTATACTCTTCTTAGACCTTCTCTACAGCACCAGTCCAGTGAGAAAGAAAATTGAAAGCCCAGCGTGCAGTAGAACCATGCCTGGGCTCACAGCTTCGTCCAACTGTGGCCTGGCCGTGGCTTGCAGGCCATGGGCTTGCCCTGGAGGTCATCAGGCCACACCACCCAAGGCCATGGGGGCTGCATGTATGATATCTATCTCTTTGTTGAATTTCTCATTCAGATTATGACTTGTTTTCTTGATTTTTTTGGCACTATTTTTCTGTTCTCTCATATCTCACTAAGTTTCTTTAATATAATTGTTTTGAATTCCTTTTCAGGCACTTGTTGATTTCATTTTGTTGGGATCTATTACTAGAGAATTACTGTGTTCCTGTAGAGGTGTCATGTTTCCTTGGTTTTTCATGTTTCTTGTGTCTTTATGTTGCTATGTGTGCCTCTGGCATAACAGTTGCTTCTTTCAATTTTATGGATTAGTTTTCATAGGGAAAGCCTTTTTCCTATAGCTATATCTATAGTAATGGTTGGGTAGGGTGCTTTGGTGCAGTAGTGAGTGGGTGCAGTAATATATTCTTTACATGATTTCTGTGGCTGTAATTAGCATCATTGGTATCTGTGAGTTCCTTAATGGCTTAGGCTGTGATTATTAGTGGAGGCTGTGGCAAAGCTTTTCTGCAGATGGGGACACTATGTGGGCTGGTCCTTGGGCACAATTGGTGGTAGCAGTAGGCTGAGTAAGCTGATCCTTGGGCTCCCCAGGTGCCATATATGGGTGCTGGTGGTGGCAGATATGGGTGGGCCACACCTTGGGCCTCCAGGTGGCTTGCTTAGGTGTTGGTGGTGGCAATGGGGGCTGGATGGACCAGTCCCCAGGCTTCCAGGTGGCACACATGAGTAGGTGCCAGCAGTGGTGGTGGCTGCTGGCTGGGCAGGCCAGTCCTCAGGCCCCTGGGAGGCACACATGGTCATCAGCCACAGGCAGTAGGGGAGCCAATCTCTAGGGCCCTGGACAGGGTACATGAGAAGCAGGCAGGTAAGACCTGTCCTCAGGCTCCAAAAGATGTGTGCTGGTGGTGACAGGTAGGGTAGATCAATCCTAGGTCCCAGGATGATGTACACGGGTGCCAGCAGTGGTAGCAGTGGGTGGGGTAGGCCTGTCCTCAGGCCTCTGGATGTTGTGCTTGGGAGTTGGCAGTGGCAGGCAGGTCAGGTCAATTTCCAGGCCCCTGGACAGTGCACTGGAGCACCGGTGGCATGGGCAGTCGGTGGGGTGGTCCTGTCCTTAGGCCCTTGGATGGTGTTCATGGGCACAGTGGTGGTAGGTGGGGTGGGTGAAACCCCAAGGCCCTCAGCTCACTTGGGCCCTGGCAACAGTGGTGGTGGGTAGGGCACATCTCTTGAGTATATTCTTAACTCACCCAATAATTTAGTTTGTGTCTTCTAAGCAAGCCTCAGTGTTACATCTTTATTTTATTACTTTTCTATTTATAAAAGTAATATTAGTTGACTGTTAAAAAAATTGGAAAATATACCACAGCAGAATGTAGGAAAATCAAAAGTGCCCATAACTGGAGTCCCCTGCTAGTCATGTACATGTAGTTAATTAACACTAGATATTATGTATTAATAATCATTTCAAAAAATCAGAAGCATATTTCTACTGTTTTTGCAACAATTTTTGAAAATTAATATATATTGAACTTTCTCATATTAATTTTTTTTGTAATATAGTTTTTCATTTTTGCATAGTATTTTAATTTGCATTCCACCATTTACTTAATTATTTTTTGCCAGCCATTTTGGTGGTTTCCAACTATTCACTATTCAAAAATAACATTATATTCCTCTCTGATTATTTCTTTGGGATAAATTCCTGAGATTAGAATTTCTGAGTCAAAAAGTATGATCATTTTTAAGGCTTTCAATAGAGAGCAGCAAATTGCCTTCCAGAAACATTGTGCCAATTTATACATCTACCACAAGAGTATGAAAGAACCCAGATTTTCATGCTAAATTAGAAGGTTACTGTATTTCCAAAAGGTAGGCTGAATATTGCTGTAGGCTGCCTTGACCTCAGCCACTATTGTTAAAATGCAAATGTTGAGTGACTTGCGTTCTTTTGGCTTCTCTTTCCTTGTAGGCTCCCCCTCCTAAACCACCCCGCCGCAGACAGGGAGGCTGGGCAGATGAGTCCATGAAGGCTTCAAAGTGAGTACCGGCTGGCAGTGGTGGGGTTGGGTGTGGGCAAGGTGCAATGGGGACTTTGCTCCTGTGTTGTTTTATTTTTTATAATAGCTTTATTGAGATATAATTTCAGGGAGGTGCAAGATCTATCTTTAGATTCATTGTTTTGCACGTGGAAGTCCAGTTGTTCCCAAACCATTTGTTCAAAAGACTAACTTTGCTTCATTGTATTATCTTTCCTACTTTGTCAAAGATTAGTTGACTATATTTATGTGGGGCAATTTCATTGCCATTGTTCTTTGTTCCTATTTTTTGTCTTTCACTCTTTTTCTGTCTTTCATGATTTTGATTGAATGTTTTGTATGATTCCTTTTTTTCTTTTTACTTATTATATCAATTATACGTTTTTTAAAAAACAAAAAATAGTGATCGTCCTAGAGTTTGCACTGTATATTCACAATTAACTCAAGTCTACTTTCAAATAATAGTATACCACTTCACAGGCTGTGTAACCACCTCATAGTAGTAAAACAGTCCTAATTACCCTCCTCCTGTGTATCACATACTATACAATTCACCCATTTAAAGTGTACAATTTAATCATTTTTTTTTACATTCACAGAGTTGTGAAACCATTACCACAGTCAATTTTGGGACATTTTTATCACCCCAGAAGAAACCGTGTACCTGTTAACATTCATTTCCCATGTCCCCGCAACCTCCCCAAGCCTAGGCAACAACCAGTCAACTTTCTGTCTCTATGATTTGCCTATTCTAGACATTTCACATAAATGGAATCATACATTATTGTCACGGTTCATTCCATGGCTGGACTTTGAAGTGTTTCCCCAGTTCTTGGGCTCCTGGCTTGAAGGAATCACAAGCCTTAGCCCTCACCATGGAGACAAATGACAGACACTCAGCAAGTATGTGTGAAGAATTTATTGCGTGTAAAGTTTAAGGATGCAAAGCAAAAGTACATTTCCTAAGGGGAAATGGGTGTGTCTCCACAAGTGGAGAAGACACTGCCTGCTTCTTTGTTTTTCCTTTTATATGTTTTATGTTTAGGTAAAGGTTAGTTGCAACTATTCATGACTATACGTCACTGCTTTGGGGGCTGAATTCTTTCCAGGGATGGACATGACTTAAAGGTTATGTTTCAGTCATTCTTTCAAGCATGTGTATGGTGGGGAAAGTGCCATAACCTGTTAATGGTGTTTTTTTCCATTCTCATACTGGTCGTCATTGTTCCATGGCCTAATTACCCCATTCTTTAAGACTGAAATAACCGTTCTCTTTTTTATTTTTCTGCAACCATTTCCTCCTTATTGTTTTTCTATAACTGCTTTCTCCTTTCTGTTTTTCTGATTTCCATTACCTCTCACTTGTTTTTTTGTCCCTAACGTTATGTGGCTTTATGGGTGGCTTCTCACACTTGGCGTAACGTTTTCAAAGTTTACCTATATCATAGCATTCTGCCTTCTTCTTAAAGTAATTTTCTAAACATAATGGAGTTGTTTGTTGGTAACAGCTGATGTAAGTCCCCCCCAGACATAGATTATTCATGCATGAAGGGGAACACTACAGATGTACCATCACCTTGCCTAGTAGGTATCTTGTGTTTACTGTAAGAGGACATGAATAGTGGCACTATGACCACCCAGTATTTTATCAGCCTACCTAGTTCCTGGGAAGCATAATCTAATGTCACAGTGCATGTGGCAGTACTTTATAAACAGCGCAGGGCATGCAGTGTGGGGCTGCAGATACAGATTGAATTCTCACCCAGCTGGGTGATGCTGGGCAAAGTGTTTACCATGGCTGAGCCCCAGGCTGGACACATCGATGCTCTCTATAGGATGGTGCACGGACTGAAGGAAAGTATGTGTATAACAGGAATATTGCTGTTGTTTTTAGGCCCCCCTGGCCTTTCCACAACTTAGACCAGAGGCCAATCCCTTCTGGTTTCATACTGAGAGGTGGCAGAGTGGAGGGTGGAAGTCAGAGATCAGGGTGCCATCATGGTTGGGCTCTTGGTGAGGGCCATTTTCCTTGTTATGTCCTTACATGGTCTTCTCTTGGTACATGCATGCAGGGAGCAAAATCATGTTTCTCTTTCTCTCCACCATCATGGGGAAGACCTCATCTCATGACTTTATCTAGGAGCTCATCAGCTCCTAAGGGTCCCACCTCCAAACACTATCACATTGGGGATTAAGGTTTCAGCATCAGAATTTTGGGGGGACACAAACAGTCCATGGCAGTCCCTTATATGTATATTACACCAACTCTATTGGCTAGATTCCATTCAATACGGTAGGTATCCCTGTACGAAGAAGGTAGGAGGAAAGTAAGGCTTTCAGAGGTCTACGGCTATGCTCTCACCAGTGGGAAGTAGAAGGGCTGTTTATGGATCTGTTTGAGGAGCTCATCGCCAAGGAATGTGACTTTCTGGGGTACCTTGGCTTTATTTGTATAATGCTGCCCAAGATAGAGAGCAGAGCATGTGTCAGCCATCTCGCTGGCTAGAGATGTTGGGGGTCAGAGCTCAAATGCTCATCCCTGAGCCACACAAAGGACTGAATTCAGGAATTGCCTTAGACTTGGATCACTACCTGTCCCTTCCCTTGGCACCAGTGTAATGTCTATGCCAAAGATTCCATCATGGAGCCAGGTTGTCCTTGGCTCTGAAGTTGCCTGAGGTAGCACACCTATGATTGGTCACTGCCTTGGCCGTGGGATCAGAGCCGAAGAGAGGGAGCCAGCTTGGGAAAGAGAGGAAGGAAAGATAGTCTGATTAAGTTTTGTCTCAAAGTGTCTGTTTTTGGGTTTGTCCCTGCATTGATCTGCAAGGGAATGAGGCAAGTAATGGCCCCTCAGGGACTTTCAGGACTTTGCTCTCAATGTCAGCCGTCATTTTCAATCACCCTCTCCCTCCCAGCCATTAATTTTGGCCCAGGATCATGGGGACTTGTCCATCTATCACTCCTAATTGACACTAAATGATCTGTCAGTTTATTGATGAACGGCAGGAGTGGAATTGTCACAATATATTTTACTTTCTAACAACTCCTCCTGACAATTTTACCTTGTCCATCTCACTCTCCTCACATAAATCTCCATTGGCCGCTCATTCCTTCTCATGGGCTGTTCTGGTGCCAGCCACTTCCACACCATCTGCACGCATCAAGGACATCAAGATGGCGGTAGAACTGCTGTGTGCTGGGCCCGAGGTTGCCCCCCTTCCCTCCTCCTCCTTTCTTCCTCTCTCACCCTCTCTCTTTTTTTAAATGGCATAGATGTTCCAGGAATACTAAAGGGGTCTGTCCTCTGCCTCTGTGTCATTGCCGTACCAGAGTCTTTTTACCTTCTTGTTAGCAGTGAGTAGTTAATTCTTATTAGGCTCCAAAAGTGTGAAAGGCAAAAACTCAGAGCCGGAGGGCTCCTAGATCTGTAAGCACAGTTGCAAACACATGTTTTGTCCTCTTAAACCAGCTCTGTTACAGACTGCCCATCCCCACAGAAGTCACTTTCTTAGAAAGGTGTCACAGAAGGTAGGTTAGCTGGAGCTTCCCAGCTGGTGTGCCATGTGCTGCACTGGGAGTGCAGCAGGTGTGCCAAGATGCAGGCACTCCCTGTCCTTGGGCCCGCTGGGCTGTGCCTAGTGCTGCCGAGGCCCCTAGGCTGGTCACCTGTGGCCATGCGAAGTCTCGTCCAGCCACCGCAGTTCACCATTCAAATGTTATTTTTAATTGCTCTATGTCTTAGAAAAAATGAGGAAGTACTGGGTTAGACATATTTAAGGGTACATAGTTATTTAGTTTTTTTTTTTGGAGTTTATTTTATTTTATTTTATTTTTATTATTTCAGCATATTATGGGGGTACAAAAGTTTAGGTTACGTATATTGCCCTTGCCCTCCCACCGAGTCAGAGCTTCAAATGTGTCCATCCCCTAGATTATTTAGTCTTAAGACTAATAGTGTACATATGGATGTGAATATGCTTTATCCTGTATGAGGCCAAGGATGAATAGAGGAGCTTCTTGGTTTTTAAAGAATGTCACTGATTCCCACTCTCCTTCCTTTCTTGATGGAGATCATTTTTATTAACTGATAAGGACTGTTTTTGTTTATTACTCATCATGCCATTATCAGGCCTATCAAAATTAATAATAATTCCTTAATGTCATCTGATATCCAGGTCATATTGAGTTACTTCCATTGTCTCAAAAATGTCTTTTTACAGTTGGATTGTACAAAGGACAAATCAAGGTCCACACACTGTATTTAGTAGTTATATGTCTACAGTCTCTCTTTCATTCTCCCGCCCCTTTTCCCCATGCTGTTGACATTTTTTGGGGTAAGAAACTTGTCCTGTGGAGTGTCCCACATTCTGAATTTGGCTCATTGCTTCCTAGTCTTGGTGCTTAACTTGTTTCTCCTGTCCCTCAAGTTCCCTGTTAAACTGATAGATCTAGCTCTAACTGGTAGTTCAATTTAAGCTCACTGTTTTGGCAGGAATACTTTGCAGGTGTTGCTGTGTATATCCTGCCCTATCACATCTGAAGGTACAGGTGTGTGGTTATTCCGCTTTAAGTGAGTCTGTGATTGATCAGTGGGGTCAAGGGTGAGCCTCCATTTTACAGTCCCCATGGAACTCCCTCCTCCATTGATGTTAGTTACCAGGAGCCATGATTTCATTGAAGGTTGTCAAATGGTGATTTTACAATTTTCACTTATTAAGGGAAACTATTCTATAAAGAATTTTCATCAGCTATTTGGTTACCTGAAATACATTTTATACTTGTTTCCTATCTTTCCCACCCCACCCCCGAGTCTTTGAAAAATTTCAAACCTACAGAAAAGTTGCAATAGTACAAGAAACATCCACATACCTGCAGATACCCTTTACCTTGCATGACCAGTTGTTAATGTTTGCCTAAATATGGCTCTTTCCTTATTCTCTATTCTTTTTTTTTTTTTTTTTTTAGTTTTTACTGAACTGTTTGGGAGCTGCAGCTGCCTTTACATTACTATTAGTAGTAATTGGTAAATAGTTACTATGCTAGAGATTTTTGTCTATATTTGTTTGCATTGTTTGTATGCTCAGGACATATTTGATCAGTGAGTAAATTTTGGTCATTTCTTACAGAGCTCCAATAATTAAGAAGGTATCTCCGAGTCCCAGTGAATTAAAAGAACTTAGTTCTTGACCTTCAGATTTTCATCAATAAATACAATTTTGTTTATTTGGTTTTTAGGAAAAACAAAACAAAATTAGAAGTATTGAAAATTGATTTTCCACTTGCTACCCTCAGTCACAAAGAATCCAGAATTGGTGTGTCATGGCCAGGGGTCCTGGACACCATGGGTAAACAGTTTGGTTCTCAATGCAGTAAGTCATGTATCAGACTTGAGTGTCCAGGATTGGGTGAAATCAGATGGGACAGTCACATGTGTGAGGGTTGAGAAGGGAAGGTCATAGGTGGCTAATTGTACACCCACTTCCAGTGGCTGTGCCCAGGGTTCAGGGGCCATGTCCCTATTTCTGTGGCTTTTGGAGGTGCTCATGTGAACTCCCTGCTCCGACCTTTGTCTCCACGTCATCATCACACATTTGGCCTCCATATATGCTTTTCCTCCAGGTGGTGTCCAAGATGTGGTAAGTTCAGAAAAGATGGTTTAAGACCAAGCAACATATCTTTTTAATGTACACCTTAGATTTGTTTGCTCTGTATAGACTCCCCAAAGAGTAATTTTTTGCTTTGATCTCAACTTATGTTCAGAGCCTGGACAGAAAGATGGTTAGATAAGTTTTTATTTTAATGAACTTAGAGAAATCATAGTTATTTTTTGAAAATCAAAATGTAATTGCATTGTTTGTTGCTGGGAATCATGTGTGTGTTCAGTGGAATCTAAAGATGAAATAAATAATGCCCAGACTGTGTACATTGAAATAACTAGTGAAAAATAAGTATCCTGGTTACAGTAGGGAAAAGTGTGAGATGTGTCAAACTCATTCTATCCTTGGGCCTTTCTAATCTTCAAACACTTGTATTATTTTGGTAGATTTCATTTGCTTTGGTAGCTGGTAGGTAGGGAGGAATGGGAATAATGGATAGATAATGGCAGAACAGTGTGTCTGTGAAGCACTTAGCTGAGCTGTGCTTTCCTGCTCTGTCTCTGAAGTGTGCACAGCCGTCCGAGGGACTCGCTGAAAGTCACTCTTCATGGGCATAGGTAATTCGTTCATTCTGTGGCTATGTCAACAGAGCACTGTTCCTTGTCCAGCACAGGCACCCAGGTCTAGCTTTGTTACACCCCTTTTTGTCAAGGCATACCGCCTTTTTGTGGAGTAAAGTCTGACCTTAAAGCTCCAAGGTAACTAAGTTGAGAAAGAGGGATCATTTCCAGAGGACTATGAGAGAGGGACAGAGGGTAGGATGTGCAAGTACTACACGTTTTTTGTATTTTAGTCATTGTTGACTTCGTGTCATCTTTTGAGACATTAGAGCTATGATGAATTTTAATTTTATTTATTTTGTAAATAAATAAGAAATATATACATTACAGAATTCAAAAGATACAAAAGGGTAGGGTATGAAATGTAAGTCTCTCTGTCCCTTCCCTCCTTCCTCAGGCACCCAGTTCCCCTCCTAGAGGCAATCACTGTTAACCAGTTTTTAACTGTTTCTTTTCGAAGTTTCTCTATGCATTTACAAAAAAAATACAGGTTAATGTATTCTCGCACCACCACCATCACCACACACAAATGGTAACGTATCTGCTCCGCACTTTTCTTTTATCTTGTAGCAATATTTCTTGCTGATCTTTATGAAATCTCAGTACAGAATAGAACTGGCTCATTTTTAAGGGCTACATAGTACTCCAAAGTAATCACGAGCAAACAACAGGTGTGATATTTTCCCAGACCGAAAAAGCAGACTTCCGGTGTTTATTCATGTAGTAGCCATAACATGACTCTTGGAAAGTATTGTGAAGGCTTTAGGTCTCGCACACATAGATCCCACAGGCTAGGGAAGAGGTATGACGCATGCATCATCTTCTCATTGAGGATTTGAGTGAACATTTTCATGCACTTCTACCTGGGTTGATACAGTGATGTTCAGTGCAGAACAAGCAGAGATGTTCTAGGTTATATTCACTGCAGTTTCGGGCCCTGGACGGCTTGTCTAGTGTCACAAAACCAATTTACTGAGGCAAATGAATAAGTGTGAAAAAATTGGAATCTTGCATTTCTGTCCGGTGATTCCCATTCAAAGGTGATAGTCTGTCCCTACAAGCCCCATGTGCAGCATCATTTGGATGCTTCATTTCCCACTCTGAAAAGTGGAACAGTCTTCCTGACCTGCGGCCCTAGTCAGTTCTCTCCCTGGAGCTGCCGTGAGCACCTGATGCCCCCAGGAGGCAGCAGAACAGGCAGTGACTTGGGATGAGCTTGTGGCCTGTGCATGTGCACCAGGGAAAGGACAGCTGAGGCCCCAGGGCCACACCGCATACAAGGGATGTGCTTCTAGGGGCCTCAGTCCATAGAATTGTTTCCCAACTGCCTGTGGGCTGGGCTGTGGAGAGGGTGCCCAAAGACTGCCCAGTGCAGGCGCAGAGCCTCACCTGCCCCAGAGCCTGCTCCCAGCTTCCTCGCCACCTTCAGCTTTTCTTAAGTGAAGCTACACTTGACTTTTGTTGTAATTAAAACCAGGGGTGGTTCTAGAATGGGTTCTGGTATGTCCAGTGAAGGCTTTGACTTTTGGCCTTTTGCGCTTTCTAGTTCTGCAGAAGTGGCATGCTCTGGGGATTAGAGCTGGCCATTTCTTGGAGCCAGGGGTAGGAATAAAGTTGGAGGGTCTCTAAGAGTGAGGAAAGAAACAAACAGCCCACAGAAGTATTCCTTAAATGACAATAGCCAAAAGCATAGCCACCTATGGAATATTTCTTTGTTTCTTTAGACTGTCTCAAAGCGCAGGGGTCTCAAGACTAGAAAGTTAGAGCCAGGCTTGTCCAATCTCCTGTCAAATTCTAGTGTTTCAGTAAGTGCTGGTTGGGATCTGCTTGAGCAGTGGATATTCATTGGCTCAGTGGAAGCAGCCCCATTGATTCTGTTTTTCAGTACAGTCCTTTTTATTTGTACAAGCAAACTGAGAACACTTTGGTTATGTAAAAATTCCAGTAAGACAGATGCAACTAAATTTGCCTGAAACTATCATCTCCTCCAATTTTAGCCATCTCTTTAGAAGTAATTACTGGGACAATTTGTTGGTATCTTTTATACATTTCAATAGGAATCCTCACAAAAATCAGCAGTTTTGTTGTTTGGTTTTTGTTGGTTTTTTTGTTTGTTTGTTTTTTGCATAAACAAGATCATATTGTGTTCTGTACCTTACTTTTTTTTGTTTTCGTTTTTCACTTAACAGTAAGTACATATTGGAGATCTTTTAGTACACAGAGACTTATCTCATTTTTCTAACTGCTCCATGATAATCCTGTGGTATGTATGGATGCACCATTCCCCTGTTGGTGGACATTCCCCTGTTGATAATGTTGCCATTATCAACCCCTGAGGTTTTTTTAAACAGCGCTAGTCTTTAGGAAACTTGCAACTTCATCCTCAGAAACAGATTCTGGCTTCTGGGGTCAAACTCCAGAACCTACTTGTGGACAGCCCACATGTCTTGCCCAGCCCTCTTATATGGATGAGAACATACACACACGTAATACAAGTACACACACACAGAGACACATATCATTTATTGTGACTTTTTTTTGCTGGGCACTGTGCTAAACACAATTGTCTTATTTTATTTCTCCACAAAACAACCCCATGAAGTAGCTGTTATTCCTACTTGCAGATGAGAAAAATGACTTTCAGAAAAGTTAAGTATTAACTTGGTCAAGTCACACAGCTATCAAGTAGCCAGCCAGAATTTGAACCCAGGTTAGTCTGACGTGTAGGGGTCATGCTCTTATTCTCAGTGCTTCGCTGCTGTCCATTTTTATGCCCGTTGGCACCTGGTTTAGCGTCTTTGCCCATGGTAGAGCCTCAGCAGGTGTTACCTGAGGGTTACGTTGACGTGGATCCGATATGTTCAGCCTGTGAGAGAATAAAAGCAAGGAGTGAATGCGTGACCTAAGCCCTTCCTAACCTCCTGCGGCCTACCTGTCTGCAGAGCTGTGTGCAGCCAGCTGCCTGACCCACCAGAAGAAGGTGAGTGCAAAGGATGCAGCCTGCACTTAGGGGCACCAGGCAAGGCAATGCCAGCCCTGCCATTAAAAGGCTTAATTAGGCTAGTCATTAAGTTCAATTAGGCAATGGCAGTGATTGTCCCTTCTAACCCTGCAGTGCCCTCCAAGAGCTGGATCCATTCCCAGGCAGCCAGCTCAGGAGCCAGTTACTAGTTATAGGTGCACTAGCAGCCCTCGCCGCTGGTTTTGGGGCCTGTGACTCCATGGCTGGGCTGAGGGCAGAGCAAGGTGCTCCACGTGCACATTAAATATGGTCAGGGTTCTGCCCTTGAGGCCAGTTCCTGAGCTCGTTTCTCAGCCACCGTCTTTTCTCATGTGCATATTGGGAGTCAGGACATCTGCCTGTGCGGTGGCCACAGTGCAGAGCCCCGGGCTGGGGTGGGAGGGGGAGAGGTGCTGCTTAGCCTTGTGCAACTAGCTCCGCACCCCTGGGCTCTGTCTCTTCACCGCTAAAACTGAGTGGTCTCAAAGGCCTTCCCCAACTCAAGAAATCTGTGTGAACATCAAGAAATACATGTTCTAGATGACTGCTCAAAACAGGTCATTTTAGCCTCCGAGTTATTACCTTGGAACGAAACAGCTGAAAAACATTGAGGCGGAGACAGGCCTTCCAGGCATAGGGGCTGGTGTGTGGAGGCATGTGTGAACCACCGCAGTGTGTTTAGGATGAGCACAGCATGGGGACTGAAGCCCAGGATTTGCGTAGGGGAGTAGAACAAGATAGGTGGGCAAGGCCTTGAACTCCAGGCATGATTTCATTTTTTAGGGAGTAGGAGCCACTGAAATGTTGACAGGTGTGTGACCAGTGGTGCAACGGACACGTTATCAATCTTCTTTGGAATGCCTTTTTGACCTGGCATGATCTTGGGATATTTGCGGATGTAAAAAGAAATATGTTTCTGCCAAAGTAGAATCCTCTTTGTATATTGTGGAATTGTTTTCTCCTACTGTGCTCTACAATTTTACTCAATTCTGATGCTCTCTACCTGGAGTTAGCATCAAATCCCACGGGCTAAGAGCTAAGTCCCACAAGAATGCCCCTCGCTTCCAGCCCTAGGTGGTTTTACCTGTGCTTCTGAACCACTGACTGTAAATCGAAGGTTCCCACAACCCCATCTCCAGGTTGGATTAATTTGCTAGAGCAGCTCGCAGAGCTCGGGGAAACCCTTTACTTACCATTACCAATTTATTACAACGCATATTTTATAGGATGCAAATGAGTAGCCAGATGAAGAGATATTTAGGGTAAGATTCGGAAGGGACCCAGTGGTAGGAGCTACTGTCCCCATGGAGCTGGGGTGTACCACGCTCCTGTCATGTGGATGCATTCCCGTTCACCAACCTGGATGCTCTCAGAACGTACTTTTTTGGGGTGTTTATGGAAGCTTCATTACAAAGCACGATTAATCAAATGATTGGTCATTGTTGATCAATTCACCCTTCAGCCCCTCTCCTTTCCCCAGAGGTCAGGGAGTAGGACTGAAAGTTCCAACCCACCGTCATTTAGTTGGTTCCCCTGGTAACCAGCCCCCATCTGGAAACTCTGCAGGAGCCCTCAGCCATCAGTCATTTCATTAGCATACAAAAAGATACTTGTCCAAGGGTTTTAGGAGCTGTGTGCCAGGAAACCACATACAGGCTGTCCCCAGGTTACACACAGAAATGTTTCTGAGAATGTCTTTAGGTTGGATTTGTATGTAACTTGGATCCCCGATGAACGGCACATATGTGGTAATAAAAATAATAACAGTATCTCTAATGGCTCATATGTGGTAAAAATAATACAATGTAATATTGTAAAAATTATAATACCCCTGTACTATAATAATAAGTTACAGAAACTTTTGTACTCTTTTATTTAATTTGAACAAAAACAGAACATAAAAACAGACTCATACAAAAAGTTTAGATAGGAGATAGTAGAAATTTCAAAAAAGAATATTAGAGGTTAACACCTAATGTATCAGTGTCCTGCTTACTGGAAGGGGCATTTTTGAGGCAAGAAGGTGGGCTAACATTAATCGGAAGACCACGATGGAGATGATGGTGCTGGAGAGGACGGAGTGGGTGCTAGAGAATCAGGATTCGATTCTGTTGCTGGAGGAGAGGAGCTTACCACTGAAATCAGTTTCTTGAAAAAGGTATCTAGGGTGTCTGCACAGCCTTTTTCTTTTTTTCGTCATAAATGGCCTTGTAGCAGCTGATGTTCTCACTAACTGCATGGTAAACCTTTGTAAACTGCTCAATGTTAGGATCTTGCTCCTCAAGCTTAGCAAATCCTGCTTCAGTGAGACAAAAGGTTTCAGCTAATTCTTTTGTCATAAACTTTCTCGGCACTGGATCTTCTGATTCTTCGTGCTCTTGTGTTTCCAGCAGCTACTTCTCTATCTATGAGACTAGCCGCCAGCGTAAAGATGCTGCGCCAACCAACCACTTAGGCCATGCGGGTTGGTTTACATGTGCAGAAGAAACTAGTTCCCACATTATTGATTTAATTGTTTATTTATACATTATCCTTATGGGGAGCCTGTTCGTAAGTACAGAACACAGAAGTGGGGTTATAGGTAACCGGGGACTGCCTGTATTTATAGTTGACCCTTGAACAGCACAAGTTTGGATTGCCAGGGTCCACTTATAAGAGGGTTTTCTTCTGCTTCTCCCACCCCTGAGACAGCAAGACCTAACCCCTCCGCTTCCTCCTCCTCCTGATCTGCTTCCACTTAATGAATAGGAAATATATTTTCTCTTCCTTATGATTCTTAATAACATTTTCTTTTCTCTAGCTTAGTTTATTATAAGAATACAAATACATATGACATACAAAATATGTGTTAATAACTTTATGTTATTGGTAAGGCTTCCAGGCAACAGTAGGCTATTAGTAGTTAAGTTTTTATGGAGTCAGAAGTTATACTTGGGTCTTCGACTCCATGGTGGGTGGGGGTGGGGGTCAGCACCCCTAAGTCCTTGTTGTTTAAAGGTCAACTGTATTTGGATGAAAGCTAAATGTATATTTCTCATTATAAATCACAATAACACATACTTCTTAAGGGCTCTCTCATCTTCATTCTTTATGGTGGATGCTCTCTTTTTAGGCTGGGCAAAGTTGTAAAGAGGGTCTGCTCATCTTTTTGCCCCTGAGTTTGACACCTTTTTGTCTAGTACATATTGGCAATGTCTCTCATTCATATCCTGAGAATTGCACCTCTTTTTTATCTATTTCAAATCGTTGCTTTCTCTTCTGAGACCATATAGTAAGGTTAACTAATTATGATTATGTGTGCTTGGTTTTTCCGTAGGATATGTTCCTTCTTGACTAGAATGAGTTATCATTTGCCACTAGATGTGCTGTTTAGTTGGCGTTGCACCCATCTGCAAGCAACAGAAAACTCCATTAATAGAGGCTTAAACAGAAAGGAGTTTATCTCAGAAAATGAGAGGTCCAGGGTTCGGCAGCCCAGGGCTGTCATGGCAGCCCCACAGAGCCAGGAGGATGGAGCTCTTTCTTTCTGCCCTGCCATCCTTAGCGTGTGGGCCTTTGTCGCCATGCTCATGCCTCATGGTTGTGTGATGGCTGCTATACCTCCAGGGCTCACCTCTGTTTTCCAGGCAGGAAAAGGGAGAATGACATGAAGGTGAAGGTGAAGGACTCTTTGTTGGCAAGAATTTGTTTTTTATATGTGAGGGAGAGCAATGTGCTCCTCAGGGGATGCTACATCTTTCTCTTTGGTCAGAAATGTGGGGTATGTCTGCCCCTCAGTGTGAGAGAGGCTGGGCAATAGATTATTTTTAGGTGGGCTCATTGTCCCCTAAACAAAATTGGCATTTGAATTAAGAGGAAGGGGATGTAGGAGGATGAAGGAAGATTAAAAAACAAACAAAAAGAAAAAGAAGAAGGAGAGGTGACTTGGGGTAGGTGCCAGTCTGTTTTCTGTAGTCTGACCCCATCAAGCTAAGATCCAGAAGCCACTCACTGGACGATACTATCCTACTTTAAAGATTATGCCATGTGGGCCGGGCGCGGTGGCTCACGCCTGTAATTCTAGCACTGTGGGAGGTCGAGGTGGGCGGATCGTTTGAGCTCAGGAGTTCGAGACCAGCCTGAGCAAGAGCGAGACCCCATCTCTACTAAAAATAGAAAGAAATTATATGGACAGCTAAAAATATATATAGAAAAAATTAGCCGGGCATGGTGGTGCATGCCTGTAGTCCCAGCTACTTGGGAGGCTGAGGCAGGAGGATCCCTTGAGCTCAGGAGTTTGAGGTTGCTGTGAGCTAGGCTGACGCCACGGCACTCACTCTAGCCTGGGCAACAGAGTGAGACTCTGTCTCAAAAAAAAAAAAAAAAAAAAGATTATGCCATGTGATGTGAAAGGTTAGGTGTGCTAAGTAATATAGAAACAATTTCACCTAATTCTAGAAGCTTCCCAGAAGTGGAGAATCCTTCAGAAAGCATTTGAAAGTCAGAAAAAAGTTGCTTTTTAGAGAGGGATGAACAGAAGTGGCTGAAATGAAGGAAGGGAAGCAAGAGGCAGAGTAAGTAAAACAAGAGATGGAACAAACCAGAGGGGTACGTGCTGAGAAACCTGGAGGTAAGTTAACTCTGTTGCGGAAAGTAGCGGCCAGCTGGCGGTGAGGCCTTGTGAGCTGGTCACAGTGTTTCTCCTGTTGTGGGTAGGGGTGTGGAGATGGGGTCGGCAGGGCAGGTGGGAGGCAGGCTGCTGGGCATGCCCTGAGGGTGGCCCGGGCAAGTGCAGCAGGGGGTGGCAGGCTTGTGTGGAAGCTGGGGGGATGATGGGTCCCTAGAAGCAAAAAGTATGAAGCAACTCAGCTGGGCACACCTAGCCAGCACCCATCTCAGGGCTGAGTTCATTTGCAGGACCAAGAAGGACAAAGACAACATCTCAAGCAAGGATAAACCACATAGGGAATAGAGACTGGGGTGAAAATAGTAATATTAATAATAGTGGCAGCAAGTGACTATTCATTGAGTACTTCCTCTGTGCCAAGTACTATGCTACATGCTTTGCCTGAATTAACTTCTTTTATTCTTAGAACAACCTCGTGAAGTAGAATGTATTATCACCAATTTTGCAGAGTTTAAAGTGAGTTACCCAAGAGCAACAGCTAGTGAATGGGCAAACTCCAGTTTGAACCCAGGCCCTCTGTCTTAGTCCGTTCCTGCTGCTATAACTAAGTACCCCAGACTGGGTCATTTATGATAATAGAAGTTTATTTCTCAGAGTTCTGGAGGCTGTGGAGTCCAAGATCGAAGTGTCAACAGGTTTGGTGTCTGGTGAGGGCTGTACTCTGCTTCCAAGATGTCACGTTATTGCTGTGTTCTCATGTGGCAAAAGGCAGAAGGGCAAAAGGGCTTAGGCAAGTCCCTGCCAGCCCCTTGATAAGACACTAATCCCATCCATGAGGGCAGAGCTCTTATGGCCCAATCGCCTCCTGCAGTCCTCACCTCTGAATACGGTTGCATTGGGGATTTAGTTTCAACATGAATTTTGGAGGGGATACAAACATTCAAACCATAGCACCCCTGATTCCAGAGCCCATGCTCAGACCCCCTGGTTTCAAGCAAGTTTAAAATGGGACCCAAGACCAGAGCTCAGCACGCACACCTTGGCTGGCCTGATGCCTAGTGATTGAGCCTATGGTTCTCTGAGTCCTCTCCAACCTGGAGAACAGGAGAGTTGGTTTCTGAGTTGCCCCTGTTTGGAAGTTTGCAGGGTTCAGCAGGTCTAGGCAGATGCCCTCTTTCCAACTGTTTGCAGGGAAAGGAAAGAAAAGACTCGTATTAAGCAGCAATTGGGAATGTCAGGAGCAGTTTAACTGGTGAAGAGAGGGATATAAAGGAAAGGTAGCATTTCTCCGTACAATTGGAAAAATTATAGCAGATGGTAACAACAGCTAATAAAGGAGAGGAAAGGGCCAAGGAGGAAACCGCCTTAAATTCTTAAGTAGGAAGAGAGTTTGGGTTAACTTTATTGTCCCTAAAAATTATTGAAAAAGAGAAGAGGCAAGCAGACCACCCTCTCTCCCTCCCTTTCTCTTCCCATGTTGATTTTTGTGAGCTCCAAACCAGCACATCACACTGTCTTGATTGAAATTTTAGGGCTGGATAAACCAGTTGCAGGGAAGGGGCCGCTTGGAGATTGTCAGAATAGAGAAAGGTATTCATGGGGAGCAGATGGGAGTGGGAGCCTGGATTAGGGGAGGCAGGGTAGGTCCCCGTTCACAGAGCTGGGGAGAGACCTGAGAAGTCATGGAGTCTGGCCCCTTCGGTTTGGAGCTGAGAACCAGGGAGGTTAAGTGCCTCTGAGTTACAGAATCATAGAGTTAGAAAGGCCCTTAAATGTCACCTTGCCCCACTGCCCAAGGTCGTACAGCTAATTAGTATAATAGAATGTGCCTCTCATTCTACAGCCATGCCCATTCTCAAACCTTGAGAGCTGCAAGCATTTATCTCAAGTTCATGAAAAGGCCATGCACTATAGTATTTGTGCAAGAGCGAGTCTGTTAGAAGAAAATTGTCTTTACTGCTATCCTCTGGGATCCTCACAGAAATGAGATGTTGATCGTATGAAGCAATCTTATTGAACAAAAAAAACTTGCGAGGTAAAAAGTTGTGTCCCCTGAGCCAGCCAGTCTCTGCTAAGGGGGACTTGCTGCTTTGCAGTATGAGCGCTGAAAGCCAGGAGGGAATGATTAGCGATGCCAGCCATTGGTTAAAATTCTCCCAACATAAATGATCTCCTTGTTCTCCCTTTGATGGATTCAGTCTCTTAAAAATAAAATGCATCTGTGAACATCACACCTACTTCTTTCCTTTTCTTTTTAGTCCTTTATTGAGAAGTTACCGAAAGCAGTTTTAATATAGATGAAGCAGGTTGGGCACACGTTGGTATACATATGCACACAAAATGGAGGCCCTGCACACAATCTGAGTTTTTTCTGGCTTAGTTGGTTGGTCAGTGATTGTACTTTTTGATCATGCTACCCCCACCAGAGCTGGTTACTGGTGGCCACACAGCTGGTCCTGGCTTCACAGTGGTCATTGTACAAGAAGCCATGTTTGGAAGTGCCAGGGTATCCTTGGTTCATATTTACCAGGGAATCACCGAGGTGAGCACTGAGCCTTCTGGGAGGCTGCCAGCCATGCCTTGCACTCCCTCATGGCCTCGTGTGCTGGCAGCTGGAAGCGAGGTGCCTCCTCTTTGCACACCTCATCATTCAGGCGAGTCTCAGTGGATTTATGGGCTACTGGGGGGACTGCAGGATGTACATGAAGAGCAGAGAAAACAGTGGGTCAGTAACTAGAAG
Organism: Eulemur rufifrons; assembly: GCF_041146395.1. Lineage (NCBI taxonomy): Eukaryota > Metazoa > Chordata > Mammalia > Primates > Lemuridae > Eulemur > Eulemur rufifrons. Next base: position 102,353,465 of record NC_090984.1, read on the forward strand.
GAAATCTTTACTGGTTTCCCCATTGCAGAGCAGAAACTTCTCTCCAGGAGAAGTGAAAGACCCAATCCATTCAGTGATTAAAGGTGAATTGAAATAAAGGTTCCAGAAATACTGAGAAGTTTGCCCCATGATTCATGGATTTCTGCTTGTCCCAGTCACCACATCCCAGTCATCACGCTCCTCCTCTGTCCTCATAGCTGCATTTGCCCAGGACTGGCCTTGAGTCCCGCATTACTCTCTTTTCTGTTAGCGTTCAGTCCCTCTGATCACACCAGTGGAAAAGTCTCAATTTTCAGCAAGTATTTCCTTAGCGCTTCTCTAACCCCACTAATCTCCCTTTCTAATGAAGAGTAAGTTGTAGGCTCTCATACTTTTGGCAAACAGCAATACCTAGCTATAATAAAATAAAGTTTGTAGTTTTTAAAATGCTATATTTTTTACTATCACCTTCTCTATTACTGAGGATGCTAGCTTTTCATTGAGGATATAGTTTTCTTTTACATAAATTTATTGAAGAAAAAGCAAGGAATCAATTTAAAGAAAGTACTAAGTAGGTGCAGAAAGTAGACAGCTGTAGCAAAATTTGTGAAGGTGGCATTTGAAAATGGCACACATGGGGAAACACTGTCCTATAGTGGTTTTTCTCCCCATTCTTTCTCCCAGTAGGAGGCATAGCAACTTCTCTGCTTAACTCCTTTGTGTTGCTTTTATTCTGCGGAATACAAGGTGAGTTGCATATTACCCATTGAAATCTCTCATTATTTGTGGGCTTAAGTTGCTTGAAAGGGGGAAAAATAAAAGAACCCAGTGAAAATTAATTTCTAGCCCCAGATTCCCTCCCGATCAGTGTCAGTGTGTGTATTTATAGAACTGATGCCAGCAGATAATACCATCTAATTCAAGTCTGTTTGCTTCTCCAGCAGCCCCGATTCCATTCTCATTTCCAGCCACCACCTTGTCTGTATTTGAGCCACACCAGGTCCCCTGCTGTTTAATGAACACCCGTGTCCCCTTCATGCCTCTGACCTTTGTTCAGGTCGTTTCCCTCCTGGGGCTTTCCTGCCTGTGGCAAGCTTCCTGTCTCTCACTTGGCAAGTCTTCTAGGGGACCTCCCCATCCCCCAGCCGGAGTGACAGTTTGCTTACATCTCCCTCAGTCGTCCTGTCAAGTTTGGTGCTTAGTAGAACCAGCGGCACAAACAAGGGACTGTGAACCTTGGTTTCGAGTTCCAGCTGTGCATCCAGCTGGCTTTGGGACTTTCCTTGGGTCCCTTTGAGGACTCCCAGTCTCCAATTCTTCATCTGACCGCTGCACAGTTGGATGGTGGTGGAGTGTTAAGCCCTGCAGTATGTGAGTTTATGGACGTATTGGTGTTATTTCTGTAATGTTCTTTTCTTCCACCAGTTTGTAAAATCCTGAGCAAAAGATCCACGATTCCCAACACCTCCCACTTGTGCCTAGTAGATAATTAGTGATAAAGTTTTCCTGAATACAGTAATGTTCACTTGGGATACCTAAGATCTAGAGTTCTAAACTCTCTACCACTTCTTCTTGATATCAGGCATATACATACATTTTATATGTTCCCATAACTATTTTTAGCTACTAAAACTTCTGGTATATTTCAACTTTTTTTCATATGTTAAATAAATGCTCTTTTACTTTCAATCAGAACAAAGATGTTATTTTAATCTGACCAGCAGGGGGCAAACTTCACCCAGGAATTGCCCATGCACTTTGCCTTCAAGTGGATAGGGTTTGGCCATCTACAGACAGGACAGGACATGGGTTTTCGTCTTTCTGCCAGATGTCTTATTGATGAACTATGCTGGCAGGAGTTAAATACGATCTAGTGTGATCTAAAACCCCATAGTACCAAAATTTAGGTGCTTGGGAATTCTTGCTGTCTTTAAAAGAAGGGAGTGGATGCAGTATCTACTGATATATACGAGATGCCAGACACAAATGGCAAGAACGAGGAACTGAGGGGGAAGAGGGTGGGAACTTCAGCTTTTAGGAGAGATTTAAATGAGGAGAAATCTATTGGCCAAGGAAAACTTCAGTTCATGAGAAATAACTGGCTTTTAATCGATACTGTAGGTGTGGGGACATCTCAGAGCAGAGGGACCACAGTTATCCAGTAAACTGCCTGACGCTGAACAGACAGTGTAGCCACTATGACAGTGGCAGATTCTTCTGTCCTCAGATTTGGGTTTTCGGTGTGAAGGCTCATTTGGTGACTCACACATTTATAAAGCAGAGCCTTGCTTTTGGCTTTGCTAGTGACATGCTAGATGATCTGGGACATAACTGCGTCCCCTCTCTCATGCCCGGTAAAATTTACCTCAATGAGATTTAGAGGCAATTGTGAGATTTTTATTGGGCATTTTAAAATTATGAGGGTAGAAAACCTTGTAAGAAAATGGCATTTTGATTTCTTTTCCTCCAAAGGAGTGATATATTTTTTAAATGTAAGGTAGCTTTGGCACCAGTTTAGTTGGTGTCTCATTCCTGCTCTTCCCTTTGCCAATTTTTCTTTATGCATTTAGCCCCTGGCTGCAGAATGTCTTCTCTTTTGTAATGGGAGCCATGTGAGCGCCTTACTATGGCTGTATGTTCCCCTCACCTGCAACAAGTTACAGTTGTAACCATTTGCCCAAACCCTTCACATTCCTCCCCAAGTCAGAGGCTGTGATCCATGAGGGATGGGCTAGCAGAGGGCCCTCCCCCGGGACAGCCCAGGCTCCAGTTGCCTGGCACTTTGGTCTATTTTAAGCCTGTTCTGCCTTGCAGCAGGGAGGTGAGTCTAGGGTCCAGTGTGTGCTGTGGATATTAAGAGACTTCAAGGACACTTCCCCCCATTTATCCCAGTTATGTCCCCTGCTAAAATAGGTTAACGGTGTCTAATTAACCACTGAACATTGTCATGCTGCATAAAGATAGCATCCTGGCTGTTCTCTGAGCCGTGGTACTTTATCTCCATTTAGATCTCTGCAGTATTCCATTAAACTCGAGAGAAACATTTTAACTGAGATGATGTCTACATTAGGGCTGCCTTTTACCCTTCAGCACATAACCCGTGTAGCAGCACTTGAAGCCTCATATCTGGTGATGGGAAATCCAGGTTGCTTTGGGGTCTCTTCCCCGCAGGCTGGCAAGGTCCCTGCAGTTGGGGTCATGACCCCTTGTTATTCCCACAGACATAATCATGTTTGTGTGGATTCTTGGTCACCATGGCCAGACCAGGCCGGCTGATGCAGCAGGGAGGACAGAGAAGACAGACCCTGCAGGCAGAGAAGGTTTTTTTTTTACATCATAGCACTTCTTTACCATCAAGCCCCCCAATGACACCATGAGGATCCAAGGTTCCACCATGGTCCTGTGTGGCTGCAGTCACGGGATGCACCAGTGGGACAAGCTTTTGCTCAGCCGACCAAATTATGACACTGCATGTCATAATAATGTGGGCTCTACATGCCAAAAAAAGGGATTGCATTTGAGCAAGAGAAATTCAAAAAGGACAGAAAGGTGACTTAGCTAGACAGGATCTCTTTTTTGCCATAATGTAAGCTGTCATTTTGTAAATAAAACATACGTAATAAATCACAGAACAATTAAACCAGTGTTAACTACCATATCCTCAAACCTGACAAAGCTGTAGCCTACTATAAGTTGAATCCATGTCCGTGTCCTGGAAAATATTAATTGGATTTGAAGTGACATCCCTACAAGGAGCATTTCCCATGGTGTAGAACTGCCCGTATGTCTCTGTCCTGCAGAGGTTATGAACTGAGCTTTGGAATCAGACAGCCTAGGCTTGCATTCTGGCTCTACCGCCTTCTAGGTGAGTGACCTTGGGCAAGGTACTTTACCTCTCCAAGCCCCAGTCTCCTCACCTGTAAGACAGAGTGAATTAAATAAGATGATAATTAAGATAACATGTAATACTACATAGAAGATAAACTGTTGTATAATAGTAATATATAAATACTGTAATGACAGTGCCTGGTGCCCAGGAAGCTCAATAAACGTTGATTGTTGTTATCATCAGTAATCACCCCCCACAGGCTTGTGGGGTGGGGGCAGCACAGAGGAAGGGCAGGCTAGGGCTGGGAATGGGCTTTGCCCGGAGAGTGGAGAGAGGATGCACCAAGCCGAGGAGGACAGACCAGGCACGGGTCAGAGAGAAGTTGAGATGAAGACCGGAGGTGACAGGTTGAGTGTAGGGCTAAAGGACCGGTCTTTAAATGAAGGCCTCGACCTCACCTGCATGACCTCTGCCTGAGAGGCCAACGTTTCAAGAATGTGGTGGCTTCTCGGCTGAGCGTTCTTGGCAATCTGGAAAGGACCACTCTGAGCTGGCTGTGATTTCCCCATTGCCAAGTCACTGGCCAGGTCAGGCACAGCACACACAGGAAGGATGAAGCCAATGTGTCCTTACCACATCACCCATCTCCACAAGGAGGAGGTAAGGGAGAATGTTTATTCTCATTGTCCAGAGTTCAAGCTTCATTCTGCAAAATGGCCAAAGCAATCAGTGAGTGATGGAGTAGCTCTTAAAAAGAAAGCTGGCATTTAATTAACTTTCAAAGTGCTGGTTCAGCAACTTCTATGTTTTACTTTCTGAATATTGAACAAGCATCTCTAATCGGATCTGGATTGCTCTGGGCCTGGCTTGGAGGAGAGCACCGGCTTAGTCTTTATGAACAGCATGGACTCAGGTGTGAATTCAGGATCTCTCAGAACCGAGGCTTCACCCTGTGGACCATTCAGGCCCCTTGCTGTTTCTTCCTCCCTGCAGCCTTTAGGTCAAGTCCATGTTCATTAACACTTCTGTTAGAAGGAAGTAGGCAACTCAGAAGGAGAAGGTAAATAGGTTTCAGTTTTGCTGCTTAGCAACTGGAATGTTCAGTCTAATACTGCAGTCCCCAACCCCTGGGCTGTGGATCGGTACCACTCTGTGACCTGTTAGGGACCAAGCCGTAGGGCCACAGAGCTTGGCTGCCCTGCCCCGGTCCTCCACCCCACCTGACCCCACCCCACCCCAACTCGTGAAAAAATTGTCTTCCATGAAACTTAGGAGGTGGAGCCGGGGGGGGGGGGGGGCACAGCAGGAGGTGAGAGGCAGGCAAGCCAGTGATGCTTCATCTGTATTATCTGTATTTGCAGCTGCTCCCCATCGATGGTATCACTGCCTAGTGCCACCCCCAACCCCTACCCCTACCGCCGGCCGTGGAAAAATTGTCTTCTATGAAACTGGTCCCTGGTGCCAAAAAGATTGGGGATCACTGGTCTATATCTGAAATAAGATTTAGGGCAGTAATTCTCATCTCTGTCACTAGGTTCCATTTCTAGAAATTACTACCTCAGGGGGCTTGGGGATAACCTCAGCCCATGTACATTGCAAAAGCTTCCCGGGTGTGATTCTCTTGTGCACCACTGGTGAAGAACTGCTAGTTTAAAGGGTTCTCTCCAGCTTTCAATTCTCTGTCTATACCAGGGGTGGGAACCTGCAGGCTTAAGCACATGTGGCCTTCTAGGTCTTTAAACACAGCCTTTTGGCAAAATCCAAAATTTTCAGAACAAATCCTTTTATTTTTGTTAATATATTTTGTTCTTTTATTTTATTTTTTAAAATGAGCATATTTAAAATACCAAAGAACAAAATAAGTTTCAACAAAATAATCCCCCCAGACTGACTGGCAGAATTAGAACATTAGTAAGCCACAAGGGCTAAATCGACAGCTGCTACACTCATGATTTAACTTCCCTGGCCCTACACTCATGATTCTAACTTCCCTGGCCCGACTGGTGTCACTACCGCAGGAGGCTGGTTGGCGAGAGTTTATGGGGGTCAGGTAGCCAGTCTGTTACCAGCTTTTGACAATGATGCACTGTGTTTCTGTTTGAAGTAGAATTTGTGAATAGTTGCACAGCTCTACAGTATTTTTTAATTCTGTCTGCTTAACAGCCCATCATGTCAAAGAAGACCAAGAGAACACTGAAGGAAGAAAACAGATTTTTAAGTGAGGCTTGGGAATTGCAATATTATCTTGTTTCTGCTAAAGATAAGATGATTTGCTTGTTTTGTGGTACTGCACTATCAACATTAAAGAAATTCAGTGTTCATCAGCATTATAAGACTGCTAAGGACCACAAATATTTTAAATTGGAGGGAGAGGCATGAAAGGTTGTATTGCAGAAATTAAAAGATGAAAAGCAAAAGCAAAGACAATTCTTTCAAACAGCAATAAGACCTGGAAATAATGCCACTGAAGCAATTTATAAAGTAGCTTATATACTCAGAAAAAAAATGGAAGCCATTCAGTGACGTAGAAATTGTGAAAGAATGCGTTGTCAAAGTTGTTGGATGCTTAGACCCCGATAACATTTCAGAGTACAAACAACTACCTCTTTCAAGGAGAATCAGTTAGTTCATAACCGATCGGCAGCATGAATTAGCCTTCAACTTAACAGAACAGCTTCATGCGATGCTTCAAAAGGAAAATATATATTATTCAGTTGCTTTGGATGAATCAATTGATACTGCAGACTTGGTGCAGATTTTGTACTTCATTAGTAGATTCTCTTTGCTACAAAGAGTTACTCGCTTTGGGCACTCTTGTGAACAGAGCAGGGGGAATGGATATCTTCAACAACTTTCAAGATAAATGTCGTGAAGTTGGACTGAATTTGGTAAATTTAGTGAGTGTACGTACAGATGGTGTACCTTCCATGACAGGAAAACATGAAGCGTTTATTGCATAGATTTAAAAATATTAACAGATCCAGACACTCTTATTTCTTTTCATTGTATCTTGCATCAGCAAAATCTCTGTGCTAAAGCTATTAGTTAAAGTAACATTTCGCAACAAGTTATAAGTATTATTAGCTGTATTCATGCAAATGCAACAGGGCATCTTCAGATTCATAACATGCTAAAGTTGAAAGATGAAGTATTCAGTGTGGATTTACCTTATCATTCTAAAGTATGTTGGCTATCTCAGGGACAGGTGTTAGTCAAAATTTTATCTCTGTGAGAACAGAGAGTTAAATTTTATGAAGAACAGAATCAGCAGTGTGAATTACTGAAAGAAGATTGCTATAGGAATGCGACATTTCTGTGTGATATGTCAAAACAACTTGAATATTTCTTTGCAAGGTAAAATTAAGTCTATATATGATATGTCGCAGAAAATCCAAGCATTTTGAAAAAAGCTCTATTTTCTCAAAACATTTCTTCAGAAAGAAATTTCGGATGAACATTCCCCAGTTAGCAAACGTCATTGATGAGCAGGATGATACATGTGAATCATTTGAAGAATACACAGCTGCTATAGAACTATTAATTGGACAACACAATGAAAGGTTCACTGACTTTGAGAATCATGACATCACACTCAAATGAGCATCTCAGCCTCACCTAGTTGATATCACCAAGGCATCTAAAGAACTACAGATGAAATTGATTGAGCTCTCAGTAGCTGACATTTTAAAGTCATCGTTTGATGCTAAGAAAGATCCAATTGAAATGTGGAAAAATGCAGTAGAATACCTACGCCTTCAGCAAGATGCCCCAATAATGCTTTCTTGCTTTTCAACCACTTATTTCTGCGAATCTGTATTCTCCCACCTAACCCAAATCAAGACACCCTTAAGGGCACAAATGACTGAGACCTATCTAGAGGATCAACTGAAACTGCGGACCTCCATGCTACAATGAATTGACTTCATGACTCACCAGTGGGTCAGACCTGTAGTTTAAAAAACGTTGTCATAGATTCTGGGTCCTTGAGCTGGGGCTCTGTGGCACTGTACTAGCCTGAGGTGATGTGAATCTGTGAAGTGGGGTTTTATTTCAGAGTGACACCTTAAATTATATTCTCGCTATGCATAGATGAATTATTTGCATATTCACATGTATATTAAAGAAATATTAGTGTATTCCCTCCCTGTTCTCCTAAACTACACCTCCCACTCGGTCTTCCTTTTGCTTTCTCACGTTTGGAAGCTATATATTAATAGCATAGGAAATAATGCACTTGCCTCCAACTCCTGTAAGAAACCCAGCAACACAGATCCAGTGGTTAAGAACTAGTTCTGCCCACCCGGTGTTAGGGAGCCGTGGGGGGCCAGAGCTCAGGTTCGACCAGTCCAGGGCTGGTGTTGCCAGGCCTTTTATGAAAGAATCCAGAAATCTACATTTTTGTACAAAGTCTCTCAATTTTGACAATGAATTCACATTAAAATGGACCAAAACAAAAAATAAATAAACAGCAGCATGGTGCTGACCAAATGCATCTGCAGGCTAGATAAGGCTGGGCAGTGGGCAGTGTTCCTTCTGCAATCCAGGTCAGAGGCCGGGCCCTCCCTCCCGCCAGGTTTTCTGTCCACCAGAACCTGCTGTTCCTGGCAGAGAGAGAGAGAACACACCACCTGAAGGCCTCCCTGCTGCCTATCATTGGGGACTCCATTCTCATCTTTCTCCGTCCTCCATGGAGAGAAATGAGGGTGGGGGAAGTCCTTGGGCTCCCCCTAGAGTGAGAGAGAACAGAATGTAGGCTCAGCCCCAGTGAAGCCGAATATTAAACTCATCCCCCTTTTGGATGTTGAGTGGGTGAGTGGCAATTAATCAGCCTCCCCCTTAAGATGAACATTATCATTATGGTTTCCTTCAGACAAAATCACTGCTTTTGCCATGGCACGTTGCATAGGAAAGCAACAATTCGGTCACGACTCCTGAGGGTAATCAGAGATGAATATGTCTCTTACATACACAAGGAAGGCCCTGGCCTGGTCTGCCTAGCCTCTTTAATCTCGTTATTCTTCATCCAGGCACTTCTACCACTGGCGACATATTAGCTGTGTCACTTGGACAGTAGGAGTATAGAGACAATTAGAGGCAGTGGTCCTGGGAAATGGCAGGAGCTGGGAAAACAGCTTCTGTCCTCCCACAGATGGAAGGTGGCTTTGGTGGCTGCTGGGTGCTCTTCCTTTAGGATTCCTTTGCCTGAGACAGATATTGGGAACCCACAGCATCTGGCGACACCACAGTGGGGGTGCCCTGGGCACCCTGCTGCAGTTTCCCTTTGGTGCCTCTCACTGCCCTTCTGTCCCATCTTCCTCCCTCTAGTTGCTCAGTCTCCTTACTCTGCCCTTTAAGGGTCAAAAACTGCAGCCTGGGAGATTCCCTCAAAGTTGTTATATCCTGTCCATCCAATTGGACCTACCCATCCTCTTCTCCCTCCTCACTTCAGCTATCTTTTTTTTCTTTCTTTTTTTTTTTTTTTGAGAGATGGGGTCTTGCTGTGTTGCCCAGGCTAGACTCAAACTCTTGGGCTCAAGAGATCCTCCTACCTTAACCTACCGGGTAGCTGGGATTATAGATGTGTACCACACGCCAGGCTTGCTTTTTCTTTTAGAATAGTACAGTTTGTAAAGTAAATTTTGTAGAAAATTATTTAAATGGGCTTAATTTTTAAAATTATTTTTAATTGACAAAAAATTAATATATGATTATACTCTTGAGGGGAGTTATTTGCATTTTGCAGGAATTGCTTGTTGACTCCAATGTAGCTCTTACTAGGAGGCTGGTGGGCCCACACCGTCAAGGGTCTTCTCATGCATCCTGCCTCTGGGCCATGGTGACGTTGCCACCACGCTTTGCCCCCGCTCATAATGTGCTAGATTTCTAACTTGAAATGATTCATTTAAAACAAACAGCAACTCTGTTATTGTGGAAATTTTCAGACATACAGAAATGTAATCACCATATACCCAACTTTACTATCATTGTCTTGCCAATCTTACTTAGAAGACTTTGGATCAGTGTTTCTCAGAGTGTCAGTTGTGACCTGCTTAGATTAGTATTTTAAAATGCACATTCCTGGCCCCCTCCTCCCCTAGACCAGCTGATTCGGAAATCTCCAACTGCCAGGCCCACCAGTCTGTATGTCTAACAGACTGCCCGGATGGTTCTTCTGCACACTAACGTGTGAGAACCTCTGCCTTAGATAAGTGTGTGTGTCAGCCAGGCTTTGTGTTCTCGTGGAATGTCTTAAGGGGTGCTACTCACCCAACGTCACTCATAAGGTCTTCTGGTCCTTCATGTGGAGGACACAGAAAAATAGTTCCTGAACTGTGTGCCCAGGGCATCCCCTTGGCTCCTGGGAAGCTACACATGCTGACAACTCACAGCACCAGATAAGACCCAGGGCCTCAGTCATAAGAAAGTGCTCTGTAAATGGGTCAAGTAAGTGTTGAAAGAAAGAAGGGCACCATATCATCTGCATTCATTTGAATTTTAACCTTCTCGTTCAACCTACACTTAAATTCAATCATTTAATTTGGAGTTATGCTGAAACAAGACTATAAGAAGGCACTACAGTGTCTGCCATTCTCTCTTGCTGGTTGTGGGACTTGGTCTGTAAAGAGGATTCAGATGAATAAAGCACTTGAGATGTACTAATCTGCCCCACTTTTGAAACCCTTCCCCAAGACACTTCCCCAGGGCATGAGACTAATGGGTGCTCATAAACCCTGTCTTGTCTTTTTTTCAGGTTAGGAAGGAAGATTTCCGAAGAAATAGAAGAGTATGTTTCCAGTATTCTTATGGTATCCTACGGTAACCTTTGTCAACAGTGCAGTGTTGCCTATGTTGAACACAGCATTAAAAAATAAGACAGTATGAGTCTGGCTGTGGTCTGGGGCTGGAATTATGCTGGCTGAATCAAGGGTTTGGTGAATGCTGCTTCCTCAGCTGAAGGTCTGGACTCTGGCATTAATGGCCATGCTATATCTCCCGCCTTGTGCTTCACAGAATCGTATGTCCAGGTGTCAGGGTACTGACCCATGCCTTCTGCTCTATTGGTATAGATGGGCAGAAGCAACGCCAGCTTCCTAAGCCTAGCCTTCTCCTAGCCTTCTATCCAAAAAAAGGAAAGGAGGTTTCCAGGTAAAGGTGGCTGCACAGGCAGAGCCAGGGGCAGAAAGAGCATTCACATCATGCTCTGTGTGCTGCTGCCCCCTGGAACGGTGCAGCCACACATGACAGACCCAGTTGCCCAGTTAGGTTTGATCAAGTTGATGGAGGTCCAGGGACATTGTCATCTAGGAGAAAGAATGGATACAATAAAAATTGGGTTGTTCCTTTCTGTGATTGAAACTCATTTTCTGCTCTCTTCTTCTTTTTTGGGGGGAAGTTATCGCCTCAGACAGCAGAGCCCGGATGGATCAGACGACGGAGGAGGTAAGGGTCCCCTGGAGGAAGTCAAAAGGGCTTCTTAGAGAGTCCCCAGAGTGCCCAGAGCATTTCCTGGGCTACCGCGAAGGCACTGTGTGCTGCAGCCTTCCTGTAAACATTTGCAGTGGTCTCGTCACACGTGCTGATTCACATGTCCCTGCCTTGCTAACTGCAGCCGCCTCTGCCTGGAGTGTCTCTCCCCCTTCTTTATCCACTAACCCTGCTTGTCCTTCAAAACTCAGCTCAAGTGCCACCTCCTGTGAAGTGTCTTCCTTTCCATCCTACTCCCTCTCTGACTCAGGTTCTTTCTCTGTGCTCTTTACGCCCTCCTCGGCAAACCTCCATTGTAATCACAGCAACACAGCTAATGTTTATCAGGTGTTTACATACCAGACACTGTTCTACCAGTTTGTGTACGTTAAAGCATTTACTCTCACCACAGTCCCCATTTTATAGTTGTGGAAACTAAGGCACAGAGAGGGTAAGTAAGTTCCCAAGGTCACAGATCTACTGAGTGACTAGAGCCAGGATTTGGGTACAAGGTGCACATATCACACTTTAACTCTTTGTGGGCCTGACTGTTTTTCCCACCAGGCTCGAAGCTCCTACGGGCAGACACCTTGTCTTATTTATCTCCAGTGCATGACGCAGAGTAGTCAGTTCCTGGCTGACTGTACACCTGAGGGGGAAACAGCTCTCACAAGGCAGGCAGCTGTGGCCTAGTGGAAGCCCGTGTTCAAAACTCAAGAACAAAAGATGAGGTTTATATGTATCTCTAAAGTGAAACCCACTAGGGGGAGACTATGCTTGCACCTAAATTACTAAAGCCTTGTTTTATCCCACATATTCACCATTTCCGCACTCCTCATTTCTTTGTATAGATCCTGGTTTCTGTCTGGTATCAGTTTTCTTCAGCCTGAAGAACTTTATCATGTTTTGTAGAGCAGGTCCTCTGGCAACAAATTCTCTCTGCCTTCTTCGTCTGAAAATGTCCTCATTTTTCACAAGATGTACAATTCTAGGTTGAAAGTATTTTTTCTTTTAGCACTTTAAACAGTTATTTCATTGTCTTCTGGCTTACGTTGTTTCTGATGAGAAGTCAGTAGTTATTCTTATCCTTGTTCCCGTGTGTTCCCCCCTTACGCAATGTATCTTTTCCCCTCCAGCTGCTTTAAGATTTCTTTTCCTTTAGCAGATCTCTCCACCCTGGCTGGGTGGAGCTGAGCCTCCTTCAGGTCTGTATGAGCTCTGGGAATTGTTCAGCTCATGCCTTCCTGGGGGTCATTCTTTGCCCAGCCTTGCGAGGTCTCACCCTACGGAGGCACAACTTAGTATTCTGTCAGTCTGGACTTTTGGAGCTGTTCCTCTGTGTGGCTCCCCAGTCTTTCAGACTCTGTTCCTCAAATTCCAGCGACCTAAGCCACCCTAAACTTCAGTCTGTCTCTCCTCAACTCAGCGAGACCTCCATGCTCTGTTTGGGGTTTCCCCTCGCCGTGCCAGCGTCCAGGAAGTACCTCTAGGCAGAAAACCGGGGTGACGTAGGGCTCACTTCATCTGTTTCCCTTCTCTCAGGAATCCCAGTCTTGCACTGTCTACTGTCCAACATCTGAAAACAGTGATATTGTATATTTTTCTCTCAGTTTTCTAGTTGTTTAATGTGGGAGGGCAAGTCTAGTACCAGTTCCTTGCTCATGGCTTGATGTGGAATCCCAAAACCTTCTTTCAACCCTTTTGTATGTGACTACATACAAAGAGAGAGAGGATTCTGTCTGTGAAACTTAGATAATTACCTGGTAATCACAAAATTAGGGAGAGGGTCGAAAAGGACATTTATGAAATATTCTGGGATGGTGGTTAAAATACAGATTCCCAGGCCATGCACAAATCAGAAGGTGGAACTGGGGCCCAGAGGTCTGTATTAATTTAAATAAGCTCCCTAGGCGACTATTTGACAACACTGCCATCGTGCCTCTAAAGCCAAGACTGAGGACCAGCTGGAGAGAGTGAGAGTTATGTGAAAAAAATACTTCTGCCTCCTCTCATTCCAGAAGGTTAGGTGGAAGAGCAGCCATAGAGGTCAGAAAACCTGTCCACACTCTAAGGTTTAGTAATAGCCTGTGAGCGTACTCTCATCGTTTTCTAGCATGTTCCCTTGCTTTTCAGTATCTCTTCTTGCCAGATATTCCTCCTCAGCTCAATCCACTAAACTGCTTTTAGCTGCCAGACTTCTCCACCCACTAATAGTTCCGAATGACTGTATTAAATATGGCATCTTATATTTCTGTTCCCAAAGTCTATTTTCCCAGACATGTACCTAGGATGTTTTCTGCCATTGCCAAACTGGCAGCTCAGAGGTTGGTGGCTGCTGGCCACACTTTTGATCTGCCTGTCCTCACAGACTGTTGCTTCAGCCATTGCTTGCACAGTACAGCAAGGTGACCATCCGGGAGAGTGTGCCCACGGACTCAGGAGGCAGGGTCTCTGCTGGACATTAACAGAGCCGGTAGGTGGTTAAGGAGCAGTGTACGTGGAAATTGTGATGCTAGAGCAGCGATTCTGGAACCTCTGATTTGAACCAGGGTGAGGCAGACTGGAGATGAAGGCAGGTAGTTGGCAGCGTGAGGATCTGGCCAGTCTTGAAGGTGCATAGGAGTGAGTGTCGGGCAGGTTGTTTCCTGCAGTGCGTCTTTTGTGGACAGCTTCAGCCCCCACTTGCTCGTGTATTATATTTGTTCAAAGCACCAAGAGACTTGTGTTTTAAGTAAGAAAAAATTAAATTCAGGAAAAAAGATTTTGAGTTCTTTGGCAGAAACTTCCAAATGGAAATATAAGAAAATAATTAAAGTCATGATCTGTAGAGGTTCACTCAACTCGTGTCCTTCTCCAGGCTTTTCCCCACCCTCCCTTCAACCTCTCGCCAGCTCCCTTCATAGGACTTCTGAAATGCTACTTTCTCCACTTTTTTCAATGTGGAAATGCTGCATTTCAAGGAGTAACCGGTTTGCACGCATTATGAATGCCTATAACTAGAAGCTTGTACTGGCTGCCTTTGTGGCATCATCGCTTTGACGTCAGATTGTTGCAACTCTAAGGAGCTCTGTGGGCCATCGTGTCCAAACCTGTCATTTGACACGTTAAGAAATTGAGGCTGGGAGATGATTATTCAGAGCAGCAGGGCTCAGAGAGAAACTCTGGTCTTCTGACTCCCAGGAGGACATTCTGCTCTCGTGCCCCAGTGTCCACCAGCACCACTGTCATCATCGTTTATTACCAAACACTTACCATGTGCCAGCTACAGTTTTTCTCATTTAATTCTCGAAACAGATCAGTGGGAAGGTTTCTTAAAATCAACTTTATTGAGGTCTGGTTTATATGCAATAAACTGTATCCAATTTAAAGTGCACGATTTGAGTTTTGACAGGTGTATACACCCCACAAAACCACTGCCATGAGCAGTATACAGAACATTTCCATCACCCCCGAAAGTCCCTCCTCGCTCCTTCCAGATCATCCCTCCTCTGTCCCAGCCTCAGGCAACTACTGATGTGTTTTTTGTACTATAGAGTAGTTGGCATTTTCTAGAATTTTGTATATAAATGGAAGCATAAGTATGTACTCTTTCATGCTGGCTCTTTTCACTCAGCGTAATGATTTTGGGATGCACCCAGGTTGTTGCGTGTATCATTAGCCTGCTCATTTTCATTGCTAAATAGTATTCCATTGTATGGACATACCACAGTGTGTTAACCTGTTGATAGACATTTAAGCTGTTCATTATCCCCATTTTTAAATTAATGAGTTAATTTGTTATTTACTTATTTACCTAAAAAAATTTTTTTAAAGACAGAGTCTTGCTATGTTTGCCCAGGCGGGCCTTGAACTCCTGGGCTCAAGTGATTCTCCCACCTCAGCCTCAGGAGTAGCTGGGACTACAGGTGCGCACCACCACACCTGTCTTATTATTCCCATTTTAAAGGTGAGCAGACTAAGGCAAAGAAAGGTGGACTTAACCACAGTCACACAACTAGTAAACGGCAGCACCAGGATTTGAATATAGATCTTGACCCCAGGGCCTTCGTTCCTAGTCTCTGGGCTATAACGAACGGTGTGACCCTCAGATATGCTGGCATCTCCTTCCATGGGTGGGCTGCATTGATGTCAGCTTCCAGATTTGTAGTATAGAGGGCCCAGAATGATTGATGGGATGCTAAGTAAAATTTCATTAAGGAAGGAAAGAAGAAAAGATGCCTATTTTTAGAGAACACCTCTAGTATTTTTTTCTCCTTCATAAACTTGGAATGTGAAATTTGAGATTTGGCCTTTATTTTGGCCCTGGAGGTTTGCGGCATAAAACCCTTTCTTGTCAGAGAGTGCACTTGCTTTTACCTTCTAGGCGGGATGCCTCTTCCCCAGCATAAATCTGTTTTCCATGCAGTTATGCTTGAGTCCCTTAATGGAAAATCAGCTCATATGTTACATTCACACTTGACTTAGTCCATTTCACTGTATATGAATGTTTAGAATCCATTATGCAGTAGGAATCATATGTTACATATAACTAGTTTCTAGAATTATCTTTGCTCAGAGAATTACTTGGTTGGCTAGTGAAGGCTGCTCCTTTGAACTTAGAATATCCAGTGGGTGGGGACACTCCATGAATGATTGTCCTGAGTCATCCATGGATGCCCATTCAGCAGTGGCATTTAACAGACCCTGGGTGCCTATGGGAAAACGTACTGGTTCCCTTAATAAAATCCCATTCAGGTTCCTTGAGGTCATCAGTGCAAGGAGTGTTACCACTTGGGAAGCAGCTGATCATCTTCTTACACTTGGTAGTGAGGGGTGATTGGTGAGCAATCCCAGAGGAGAAGATGAATCTCAGTGAGTAGAAATAAGGGCCTAAGGTCAGGGCCCCCTCCAGGTAGATCATCTCCTTCCAGCACCAGCCTTAGAGGTCAGGTGTTACTGAGGAAAGCCGGCCAGTTTCTGTCCAGTGCCTCCCGAGGCCTGTGTTGCTCCAGATGCTGGAGATAGCGATGAATGAGACAATCCCTGCCCTCCAGGAGCTTCTGGTCTAGTGAGAAAATGCCTTCCCATCTTTTCCTCCCTGTCTTTCATAGAAAACTTTCAGGATCCATGTCTCTCCAGATATATTTCTCAGCATTTAGCTTCCCTTGCTTCATCCTTGGTATGTGTTGCTCATTCTTTCCTGGGCAAAATGCATTCTCTGTCCCGGCCCCTGATGCCTAGGGAGAGAAGAGAAGCACTTCCTCCCGTCATTCATGCCTCAGGCTTCCTAAGGAAGAGAACAGAAAACTGGAAGAAGAAAGGGACTTTGAAGATTAGGTGTGTTTTCAGAATGAGAAACAGAGAGTGAGTGACGATTAGAGGTGGCTTTGGGATATGTTTATTAACCAGAAAGTACTACATGGAGACTCTTTGCAGGACACTGGCCAGGCTCTAAGCTCAGATGCAGTTGGGGCCAGGCAGATAATATAAACATGTGAAACAGCAGAAATATAAGACAATAAGGAATAATGAGGTCCATGGTAAAGGCAGAGAGGAAATGGCACAGCTAAAAGTTTTTTAATTCATTTTTTAAGACTACAGAATTTTTAAAAAACACTTTATAAACAGAACAAAATGCAAGCTGGATTAGGCCCTTGGGAACTGATTTGCAAATCCTTCACGCCTGTCTATGCTCTAAAGCAACACAGAACTTTGTTGGAGAGACAGAACATAAAAGATAAAAGGCACCAAAAGAGTTAAATAACTAAGACAACAGTTTAATGGATGGCAAAAGTGGCAAATGGTCATTAATAATGGTCATGAGTTCAGAAGAGGAAGCAATCCCTGTGGGCTGAGAGCACTTCAGGAAAAAGGGAGAACTTGTGCTGGGTCCTGAAGGATGGGTAGGATTTGGATAGCTAGAGAAGACTGTGAAAGGCCTTCCGAGGTAAGATGCCTGGCATGAGAAGAGACTCTACGTGGAGGATGAATAAGTAATTCATGGTAACCAGAAGAGAATCTGGTTCTGCAGAGATGGGCCCTGATTCTGGCCCATTCTCAACTACAGATGTTCAACCTCCCCATATATACTGCCTTTAATGAAGTTATGAAGATTGCCAGTCACCTAATTTGCTGATTCTAGGCAGAACCACTCATAGCTATAGCGGACACAATGCGTCAGGGAAGTTAGGGTTCATGACTATGGAGAATAGCTGGAGAATGAGGGACAGCCAAGGTGACACATGACCTCAGGCTCCCAAAATTGTAGAATAGCAAAACTGATCTGTCCTATTTAGACAACCATCCTTCAGTTGCATAATCCTCCATTCTTATTCTTGGAGTCAAATTTCTGGCTTGCCTGAAGGCTTTTGACTAATGTCATGGAAGGTTGTGGGTGTTAGAGAAAGAACATCAGATCTGGAATAAGATTGAACTCAGTCTCTACAGGTGACTGTTGCAGGACACTCATTCGTTCATTCAACAGCCGTTTGTTGAATGCTGCTATGTGTGATGTGATGCTCAGGGCTGCGCACTAGGGATACGATGATGAGCAAAGCATTCATTGTCCTTGCCCTCCTGCAGTTCACAGCCTAGCTGGGGAAACAGGACTTAAACAAATAGTTGCACAACTAAAGTAAGAACACATTACGTCTAGTCCCCCGAGGGAGGAGGGTGCTGGGTACTGTGAGAGTCATGTGGAGACCTGACTGGGACCAAGGGGCGAGGGAAGGCCATTCTGAAGAAATGACTTTTAAACTTTAAATTGAAGGAAGAGTAGAAGTTGCCAGGAAATGGGAGTGAGGGTCAGGGGTGTGTGGAGGGGACTCCTGGTAGAGGAGAGTAGACTGCGAATGCAAAGTGGGTCTCCTCTCTCATCTCGTCCAGGCCTGCTTAGTCTCCTCCAGGTCTAGAATCCAATTCCCAGGAAGTAAACTCTAGATAGAACGTGAGACTATAAAGATGAACATGGAGAGGCCCACAAAGGGGAGAAAAGACATTATTTTTAAAAAATGAAGAATGTTCATGCTCAAACAATCTCTGAGTATACAATTAGATATGGAGTCAACTCACAGATGGTTTATCTGAGAGCTAAATTCAAGTTAGAAAAGAATTTATGAGCTCTAAAATACGTCTTTAAAAAGTAGGAAGTCCCTAAAAACAGGAGCTAAAAACAAGACTTTGATCATTCCTGTGTTTAACCGTTGCCTTTTACCAGAGCCCAGAACTGTGAGTGGAATTGGTACTCCCTCTTCCCTCAGCTCCCAGCTTTTGGGCCTGCCTCATCCCCACTGGAGAGGGCTGTGCTCCTTTGCATCCAGAGGTCCTGTTTTGACAGAATTGAATACCTCAGAACCTTAGGAATAATAAATCCTTCTGGCCAACCAAAAAGTGTTTAATTCCTAAAGGACAAACTGAGTTGAGCCACTTCTAGCCAGGGGCGATTGAGGACTTAATTCTGCAAGTGTAGCAATCTGGATGATCTGAGAGCGCTGAGTTTAAGGATAATTGCTCAATTTTCTATCCATGTCAACAGGGAAAATAGGTAAAAGTGGCTGAACACAGCCAAGCAATGAGGCTGGAAGAGATGTGAGAAGCCAGGCTGTCAGTGGAATTAGAAAAATGCTGTCTGTAGAGGTCTATCACTCCGTCACCTCTCTGTCTCTGCCTCTCCCCGTTCATCTCTGTCTCCAGGCTTTCTGACTCTCTTCTGGGCTCTTATTCATTGCTTAATCCTTCCACCATATCCATCATCCCTTCTCCTGCAAACAGCAGAGTCACTCTGAGCCTAAATAGCTTTGTAGTGGAGAGAAAGTGGAAAGAATTCTTTAAAAACAGATAAATTAGAATACTGATGTCTCAACTCTGTTCTTCCTTAGTAAGAATGTTCTATTATATTGCCATTTCTTTCCTTAAGCTTAATCCAACATGTGGGACTTCCTGGATGGTTCCTAAACCTAGTTCCTTTGCCTCCCTAATTTCTTTTTTAAATGATCATAACTGCCACTGATGTTTTATTAAATAATGTTCCTTAAAATCAGTTTGTGTTTCTCAGTTCACAGTTACTAGGACTAGACACTAAGGTCTCTCTCAGCTGCCCTGTCCTTCCCTAACACATACATGCACGGGAACTCCATATCCACAGCGGGAATTGGGGTGGGGGCAGGTGGATTGGTACTCATTGGTCCAAGGATTAAGCTGCTCTCACTTCTGTCTCTGTGCTTTGTTAAGCTTTGTTCTGCTCACAGGTTATTCGGTAAGAAATTTGAAAAAGAAGTCATTCTTGTAGGAAATAGTATTGATTATCATTGTTCATGTTTACTGTGAGCCAGGCGTCATGCTAACTGTCATCTTACAGAGGAGGAAATGAAAGCTTGGTGAAGCTAAATAACTCCCCAAGATCATGTGGCTAATAAGCAGTGATGTGCTGGTAAATATTTAACAACCAGCTCTCCAGGGGGAAAAACGTCCTGACTGGTAACGTTTGCCAATGTCTATGGCGTAGATACTCCCACCGTGGCTGGTTTCAAGCTACCAACGTGACATCATTGACCACAGAGCTGGGAAGAGATAGGCAATAGTGCACTGGTATTTGTATTTGCACCATACAGGTATGTTAGATGTAAATAATTTAGAGAGCATAGCTAAGTAAAATTTAGGAAGTAGTGAGTTTTGAGTATTTATTACCTTTGTTTTTAATATAATTTAATTATGAAGGTGTATAATTTAGTCTTTAATGATGTTTATTTTTGACAATGTGCACTTAAAATTACTACAAATTTGGCAAGTGGCTTTTCTCAGCCAGCGTGAGATACTCCAGCACACCACTACCAGTAAGTGATGGTGCCAGGATTCGGACGTGGTCTTTGTAACTCCTAATCCCTCTGCTCTCTCGGCCCTGCTTGTGGAGGAGGCCTGTCTCACTCGTTTTCCCAGCAGCCTGTTGCACATCTATCCTGGTGCTCAGATTTAGTTGTTGGCCGTGTCCTCAGCTCTGCTGGTCCTCTTGCCGCCAAGTCTCGTCTGCAGCAGTGCCTGGGCTGGATAGAGGCAAGCCAGAGAGACCAGGTCTTTAAAGCTCTTGTGACATGAAACAGAATCCCCCCTCTCTTGTTATGTTTTCTTTTCCATCAAATCCATCAAGATTGCTTTTACATGATGAATTCAAGAGTGCCTATGCTGAATCCTCCAGAAGGGAGAAACTACTTTAGGGTGCGAAGGAGTTTCACTGGGCTTTTATAGGTTGCAGTGTGAGTACTAGGGAATTTGGGAGGTTTGGTAAAACCCAAGACCCACAGGGCACTGCTTGGCCCGGAAGTGCTGCGTTTGTGGCTCTTATGCCAACCTGCCTCTTTGAGACCCAGCAGAGGAAACAAATTGACACCTCAGAGACGTGGGACTCTGGGAAGACCACCTTGGATACTAAATGGCCCCCGCTGGTGGTGCCAAAATATGTTGTGAATACTGAGCTGAAACTATCTGGGACCAGAGGTGGAATCTATGCAGGCTAATTGCATTATCAAAGATGAATTTTTATTGTAGTGATTCCAAGCAAAAGAGATGGTATGCTTTATTGACAAGCCATGACTGTGACTATGGAACATTTGGAAAGACTTCCATAGGCAAATCTGACAGACAGGGCTTATGTATTCCAATGGACACCCCAGAATAAGGATGTCTTGGAGACCTCATTTTGGTGATATGGAAACTTAGAACCAGAGTTGACAAGTAATTGAATAAGGTCAGCAAATTAGGGGCAGATCCTGGACTCAGGTTTCTTGATTCCCAATCAGCTACACCCTCTACTACAACTCTGTGGACTGAGAATCTAAATTTAGTTTCTCTGTGATAGGCGTTTAAAGCCACATTCCTGGCAGCTAAAGAAAAATGAACTCTAGTAGATGTACAGCCTTGAGGCCACAGGGGCTGACTTCTCTACTCCCCAGTGTAGGTTTGGCCAGAGCTGGTTCCCCGAGTAAGACACCAGAGAAGTTACATGGAACTTCCCAAAAGTGTCTTTAACGTAGCAAGAGAATTTGTTTTTGTTTTTTGTAGGAGGTGATTCAGGGTCCCATGACCCTGCCTTAGGGAAAGCATATGCCATCATAGAGTAGGTTTCTAGGAGCTGATGGGATGGAGAGATGTTTGGAGTTATCTGACTCAGCAAATGTAGTAGAGACTGGTTTTGCTGCATTCTTTTGGTCCCCTCAAAAGGCAGAATGTCAGGGGAGGTTTTGAGAACTGAGTTAAGCTTGGAGCAAGTTCTAGTTGTCATTCTTTGTCAACTCGGTTATATTCTACCTTTCCCCAGTCCAGCTTCAAGGCACAGCCCAGAGTCTCAACCAGACCTCCTGCTGCATTGGCAGGGCTAGGACAGGGGCCCCAGTGGTGCCCTGAAACCTCTAGGTCACCTCAAACTTCCCAAATGAAACATTTCTGCCCGAAACACAGTTGACAGTAACCTCTCTGGTGTTCCATTTTCTTTGTTCTTGTGAGCAGGTGCTTGCACGTCCCCATCTGAAGAAGTAGAGTGGGAAGCATGAAACAAAAGTCTTGTGCCACGCGTGTATGCATGTTTTAAATGAAGCAGGTTGTATTAACCTTCCTCCAGGAACACAGAGAGAAAGCTCCGTCAGCAGTCTGTCATGGTATAGTCTGTTTAGAGGATTGTGATTAATAGCAAATCATCCAACATTAAGCACTGACAAGAGTAAAAGAGAGTTAAATCTCCCTGAAACCATTATAGAGATCAGGGTATTTATGCTGTAACTCCTTGGATTCTGTCCCAGTTGAATACAGAAGATAGGATCAGGACAGGACAAAGCTAATCCCATTTAGTTTTGTGAGACTGTCCCAGATGTGACTATAAGCAGTGTCCCAGCTTTCGGGGACAGGCACGGGCACTTCTCCACCTCCACATAACTGTAAAGGGAGTGGGTGGATGAGGGATGAGAGCAGAGGAGAGGCCCTCAATGCAGACAGGCCCACGCTGATGAGGACCCCTGCCCAGGGAGATCTTAGACTGCTTAGATTTTTATGTGAGCAGAAAGAACTAGAGGCTCAGTGTTCTAGGAGGTATGTTTCAAATGATGGGGACTGTATAAAGAAAATGCACAGTATTCTCGGCAATGAAAAAAGAAAAAAAAAAAACAGATGGAGTTGCAGAGTTGCTCCAAATAGTCTTTGTAACCAGAAACACAGCAGGTTGTGGCCTGAGATGACTAGTGACTACTGGTGTTCTCTTAAATAGACAGCTGTGGTTCATTTCTCAGTTTGAAGGCTGACAGACAGATATCGCCCAGGTGAGATGGGAAGAGACAGCCATGCTTATATACCTGAGGTTGGACTGAGGACATGGCTTAGCCCTCGGTCAGAGAAATCTTTTCCTTCTGACACATCACACATGGAGATTAGTTTCTAAAGGAAGACTTGAAGAGCAATACCTAGGAATGGGTAAGAGGTAATAGGAGACCCTCTTAACCTAGCAAGAGGCAAACTTGGTGGCCAAATGGTGGATCTCCCTTTCTTGCTTTAGGTTCTACCAGCTTTCTAAAAATGCACAGATGCTGAGTGTGTGTGCACGCACACGCACGCCTCTGTGTGTGTGTACTCGTCTGTATGTACACACACAGGAGGACACAAATGTGATTCCTGAGTCCATAAGTGTGGTTGACGGACTAGGTTTACCTAAAAGACCCTTTAAGAGAAAGCTCTTGAAAGATGATTACAGAATTGAGACACCATCATTTAAAAGTGCCCGAGGCAAACTCCTTTGAAAATTGCAGCAGCGAGGGACAGAGAAAGAGCCACGCAGCCCTTGATTGTTGCGCTGGTCCCTCAGGACCCGTTCTCCCCCTCCCCCTCTGTTTCTCATCTGATAAGAGAGAGAGCAGCAGTAAGACTCCTCATCTATCTTATGAAAATCCGATTCGGAATGGCTGTGATCAAAACCAGCTGGCTGTCACCAGCAGTGGCCTTGTGCAGAGGGAACCGCTCAGAAGCATTCCGTTTGTGGGGGTGTCACGGGTGGCACCGATCAAAGGAGCATTTTTTTAATAAATATATATAAGGAAAATACAAAACCTAAGGATTTAGAATAAAAGCAGTGTAGTTTGTCTTGTTTTTTTCAGTGTAACATGAAGAGGATGAAATAGAATCAGATATGCCTGTTTTCTAACACACTTCTACTGGCGGCTGGGAAGGCGCTCTCTGTCACATTAATACCGTCTCGCTCATCTCGGGGCTTATTGAAGAGAGTGGAGAGTTCCTCCACTTGCGTTCCTTCCAGCCACTTCATTCCTCCATCACATTTAGAGTCCTCTACGCCTCCTTGTCCTTAACACAGCCCACAGATAAAAGCTGGAACCATCAGGAGGCTCTGAGAGAGCTATTGGAGGAACATTGTTCTTCATTTCCTTCAACTGACAGTCACCCCATGGTCTGACGTTCCCTAGAGGTCACCCCGGCAGGTGACTCTGGGGTCTTCTTAGAGCTGAGTGACTTAAGGCTCCTGTGCTGAACCCTGTAGGGAACTCTTGCTGGGCCCTGCTTGTCCCTCCTGGGTGCTGAGCCTTCGCATTGCCAGTTCTGCTGCTTGTGTATCTTTCAGCGGATTTGGGGGGATGATGGGGCAGGTTTCTGTCTGGGCTGTTGCACACGTGGCTCCTTGAGAACACGGTGACATCCCTCCGTGGGTGGCATGAGGAGGGCAGGCATTCACACACTGCAGTGTAGCAGGCGCCGAGTCGACGCTCTTAGCAAACCCCCCTCTCTGCCGACGGTCCAGCCAGAAGCCAACTGTGCTGCGGCCTGGCTTAGCTCAGAACCCGAAGTCAGGCCAGACCTCCCTCTCCAACCCGCTGACAGCCAAGAGAGCTGTCACAGCTTGGGGGGCTGTGAGGAACAATCAACTATTTTGATCTTCCTCCTCTTAAGGTCTGTGATCTTTTTTCCCCAGCAGCGTTGGGAGAGATTCAGTTTGGCAGGAGCATGGAGGCATCTCAGCATATGGGACACAGATGGAAAAAACCACCCTGAACTGGCACCGCAGAACAGGGCATCTTTTCCTTGTGTCCCCATTGCACACCCCCTCGGGGACCTGCTCGTGCCCAGCTCCTGACAAGATGCCCCACTCTGTCTTGGGGCCACGCGTTTCGCTCGAGGTCAGTCCTGTTCTGCAGCTTTCGCAGCACGGCTCTGTAGCCGCCGCCACCGCCGTTTGCAGACTCTTTTCTCTTCACCTGCCAGTAACGAGTACAGCCTGGACCCAGCTCTAATCAGGTGAAATCACAGGGGACAAGTCTTCATAAAGCAGACCTGCCAGGGACCTGCGACGTGTTAGTGCCGCATGTCTCCTGATTCGGGGAGTGCAGGGGACCGCTCGGAAGCTCCTCTGAGACTCCTCTTTCCCTCGTTCCTTCGGGTGTTTGAAGCCTGTTGCCTACTGCTTTCCCCTTTTCTTTTCCCTTTTAAAAAATTCTCCATTTTTTCACTGAGAAAAAAAAATTATTTATACGATTGAGATCCACTAATTAAAGCCATTTTCTGGTATTTGGTTACTGGAGCGTTTGATGTCTCTCTGACAAGACCATGAAATGCACGGAGTGTCCACAGGGACAGAATTTGCTGAACACGGCTCTTTGTAAATGAGGGGACATAGTGTCGCAGCAGCTCATGAATATGAAACGCCCATGATGCCACCTCAGTGGACTTGGGAACACAGATGAATCCTGTCATGTGCTAAATGAGACCAATTTCTTTCACTTAACTTCATCTTCAATCAGACCTTCTTCCATTTGCCTGTTTAAAATTCTCCATACGTGATGCAGAAGGTAACAGTGTTCAGTAAAACAAAGTTTTGCAGCTGCAGAGAAAAATTATAATGATCTCTGGTTTTAAGTGGCCATCTCCTGAGAACAGGGACATTGTTTTCTTTCACTTGCCAGCTCCGCTGATGCCTGTTGGCTTTGGGCACAGAATCGTGGGTTTTTCTGGACTGCTCTTAATGGGGTGTCCTTAAGCAGCACGTCCAGATCCCTTTCATGGTGATTGGTTGTTGAACTTGGATATGCACGGTGGATGTGAGTCCTTAATGGCTGCGAATGCTCTGCGGCGGCCAGGGCACTGTGTGGGAAGGAAGTTTGAGAAGAGACTGTGTGTAACCAAGCAGGGCATTTGCCGTTGGGAGCTCAGTTAGCAGATGAAATGAGGGGGTGGATGTTGTCTGTGAGCATCCTGAGTAACCTGGTAGGGTGAGCCAACGACTTGTATCATTTACTGAGGTGTCAAGGTGCGCAGGTGCTAGAGAACAGAAGAGACTTTATGTGGCTCTCTAGAAGCCCTTCTGGACATGACCAGGGAATTCCATTCAGAAATCCCAGTGAAAAAATTCGCAAAGAGTAGAACCTAAAAGGTCACAGAGAGGAAGGGGCTCCCTGCCTGAAACATCTTGGCCTGGGTGGGACCCAGGGCCCAGATTGGGGTGCCTCCTTTGTTCTCTCCTTCCTGCTGGACTTAAATTTATGCTCCAGGTAGAGAGCTGGGGTAGTGCTTGGGGTATACTCATTGCAAGCTGAGTCCGATGTAAGAAATCACTTTTGTTCTAGTGTTACCCAGACAAGCAAACAGCAGCTGGATCCGGATGCAGACTGTCACAAAATGCATCACAGAGATTTGGGGCTGGCTTCATTGGAAGAGGCAGGTAGGCTTTTACTGTCAGGCCACGGGAGCTGAAAAGGATCCTTCTGGGACTTTGCTAGGTAATTAGCATTTTAGTGTACGTGTGTGATGGTATTATCCATAATGAATGTATTTCAGGGCAAATGGCAGCTTCTCACATCTTTGAAACCAGTTGTAATTGATCTACTGGTGTTCCTGTAAGTTTCTATTATTTATTTATATTATTTATTTAGGCAACATTTAGTCGTTCTGTGGTCTCATCTGGTAATTGATTTGTTGATTAGATCTGTTGGGTGGCAGCAGGCTGGTGTTGTAGTCTCAAACCGAGGTTCCCATTTGGCAATGTCTCTATTTGAAGTAGATTCGTACTGCTGTTGCTGTGCGTTAACGAGCCTCTATTGGTGCGTCCAGACTGTAGAGACTGATGAAGAGCAGTGTGACCCAGCCTCGGGGTGGAAGCTGGATGGTCCATACTGGGCCAAACTGGAATTTCTCTTCCCCAAAACTTTGTCCCCACTCATCCATTGATTCTTGTATATGCACAGGCCTCTCCCAGCGGAACTTGGCAGCTCTCAAGTGAGGCAAATCCTTTGCTACGATGTTATCAAATCCAGGAAGTATCCAAGGATTACTCCTGGTTGTTCTTGTGAAATGAATCCTACTTAGGCAACTCAGTAGCGCTTATGATTGGAACAACGTAGAGAAGATTGACATGGCCCTTCCATTGGTGTGACTTTCAGATCAAAGGGGCATCTGCTGATTCAGTTCTGTTCAGTTGTCCTTTATTTTGCCAGTCCTGATACAGAAGTGCCTGTGACGTGGTCTTTACTGTCAGCTGGTTCACCATCTAGGGGGCAGACTTGGGGCAAATTTCGCTTACTCACCCCTCCTGGAAGGTAGTGAGGTCTACCCTGTGGCCATGAATAAAGTATTATGGAAGAACAAAGTAGGAAGCTCTTATTTCTGCCTATTGGATTCAGAGATGATTCGCCAAGGAAGGGACAGGCATTTTCCTTATTCTTCTGATTTGCTATTATTTTTAACAAATGCAGGCTCCCTTCACAACTTTGCCATGCGCAGTCCATCTTGGTTTTCCCCTAATGTGCCTCCGGAGGGGACTTACATAGAGGTGGGTCCCCAGTACGTGTTTCCTGGTTGGTTGATGCCAGTCCTTCCTCACCAGGCACCGGGCACCAGGCACCCTCTTCTGCCTCACCCCGTGCCGTTCTCTCCTGGGCCCCAGGCTAAGCACACTGTCCTGCCTTCAGTTTTTCCAGTGTTGCGAGTTACCTCTCACCTCCTAGTGCCTTTGCACACACTGTCCCCCGCCTGGCCGTGTCCTGCTTCTTCAGCTTCAGCTGCTCTATCCCTAATTCAGAAAGACCTTCCCTAACTCCTCACACCACCTCTCAAAATTAAATCCCCTCTGGACTGCATTAAATGCATCTTGGAGCATCTGTTCAATAGAATACTAGAAGGTCATTTAAAAGGATGAGATACATCCGTGTACTGATAAGGAAAGATAAAAGCAAGTTGCAGAACAACGTATATGTAGCAAGATCCTATTTGCAAACATTCTGTTAAAGGACATGTGCGCTCTGGTATGCATATATCGGTATGCATATATTCTTTTCAGTAAATATATGCAAGAAATTGTCAACAGTGATTACCTCTAGGGCAGTGACAAGGTCTCATGGAAGGAAGGAAAATTTTTCATTTTAAACTTTTCTATAGCATTTGAATTTATTACCACCTACAGTGTTAGTTTTATTTTAGAAAAATAAACCAATTAGGTCTCCCTGTTATTGTCTGTCATAGAATCCAGTTAGTTTCCTTCCTAGGGTATATTTTAATTTATGAGCAGTGCATTTATTTGTATTTATCATCCTCCACCGGACTGGTGCTCCATGAGACGAGGGCTGTGTCGGTCTGGTTAGCTGTTACTGATGTCACCCAGCACAGCACCTTTCACACAGTGTGTGCTCAGTCAGCATTCCTTGAATGAATGAATGAATGAATGATGAACGAACAGGTAGACAAATGGCGTTTCCCTACAGTGTGGCTAACCGGGCACCACAGCGGGGCGGAGAAGCACTTGAACAGCTATGAGACAGCTAACACGGAGGCAGGGAGCGAGCACGCAGCACAAGGGAGGGCCCTTCAGATAGGCGGTCAGATCTGGGACAGTGAGCCTTGGGTGCTGCGGGTGAGAACAGCCCTGCCTGCCAGGGAACTGAGACGAAAGATGAGGGTATCAGCTCCCATGGCAATGGGGATGTCACAGCTCTCTTGCCTCACCTTCCCCTTTTCTGGGGCTATTCGAGGTGCCCAGCCACTTCTTTCTGCTTGGGACTGATTTGATAAGACTTAGGGGGTTGTGGGGTGGGGGGTAGAGTCTCCATGCTCTCTGGTGGGGGTCTACTTCTTTCACTCGGCTCTTTTTGGCCTTTTCGGGGCGCATGGTGAGGACTTAGCATACTTATAGTAATTGGAATCCAGAGAGATGCCCCAGAACAGAGGACATTAAGTCTCAGGCAAAGTCAAAGATGTCGGGACTGTAGGCAGTTGTCTCACCCCTCCGCTAGAGGAGGGGGCATCTTCGAAGGCATTTCACATATGCAAAGAAGGCCCTGGGGTGGGGGGTGTGGCAGAGCCCCTGCATTGCAGCCACATGGGAGTGGGAAGCTGGGCTTGGTTCTTCCCAGTTTCCCTCACGAGAGCTGCTTAATCTCGCTTAGCCTCAGCATCCTCTTCCGGAAAATGGTCGTCACCAGGCGGGAGTAAATGAGAAGACGAAGGTGGAGCCATATAGTTTCTCTATGTGCACAATATTATAATATCTGTTACATCAATAAGAATAGTTGCTGAATATTTATCATGTACTGAGCACACTGTGCTTAGTGTTTTATACAGATTATTTCATACTTAAAACAAGCCTATGATGTGGGTGTAATTATGATCTTCATTTTACGGCTGAGAAACCGAGGAGGCACTGGGGGATAAAGTCACACAGCTAGGACATGGTGGGGCCAGGATTTGGAGCTGACCGTCCTGCCTCCGAGCTGTTGTGGAGGAATCCTGTACACCAGACTTTCCTTACCTCGTGGCTACGGCTAATGTTCTTAGTATTAGCGACAGAGGAGAAAAGAAGAATAAAGTAAACATAATGGCTGGATTTTTTAAACTAGCTTTTCGCCAGTACCAGAACTGACTCCTGTCACCCTCTGACTGTCCCTGTTAAAGTCGTGTGCTTTGCGTGTCACGCTGAGTCAAGCCGGGTCAGCAGTTCACGTTCCCAGGTTAGGTCACTGTCTCTGACCAGAGGCAGGACAGGATCACCCCTTGTAGGTAATTTAGTGAGGAAGCAGATGTCTCAGGTTCATTTCCTTTTTTCCATGTTTGCTCACGGTGTATGTGAGAAAGACAGGACAGGGAGGAAGGAAGGAGAGAAAGAGAAAAAAAGAATTCCCCAGAACATATTATGTACACATAAGCACTTGTCTGTGATTATAAATCAGAAACTGTAAAATTGTGAAGTTCTTTGAAGTTTGCCCAAAACCTGCTCCACGGCCACCTGTTCCTCTGGGGGCCGGGAGTTGGATGGCCTGCCTCTGCTGCGATGGCTCAAGCTGTCACTGCGCCGGAATGTTCCAGCTTGCCTTGGCCTGGCTGTCATCGCTGGCTCTGTCCCACTCAGGCAGTTCACCGGGTTCTGCTGGGCACCAGGCTTCCAATTAGAGAGAAATCCCACTGTGTGGCCAGCCCCACCAGCGCCACTCTGAGCGGCCCCTTTGCCAAGGCCCGAGCTGACCTCTGATCTGTCGCAGATGGGCCAGCCCCGCACTCTCTGTGCACATTTGGAGGAGGGGGGTAGGGACGAAGAGGGAAGCCCGTGGGGAGTGAGAGTGGACATCGGGCAGAAGTGTAATTCCTCAGAGCTCCGAGAAGCTGGGCAGAGTTGACAGGACCCAACTGCTAAAGTTGTGGAGGGAAAGGGGAATTTGGAAAGACCCTGTCCTGAGCCCTAAACTCAGCATGGAGCATTTTCTTAGCAACTTCTGAATATTCATCTCAGGCTGGACTCCACACCCTAGGAGAGCCAGGAGCGGCTAACTGGCTCATTCCAAAACTGTCACACTGCCGATGGCGCATGGCATAGCCAGCTTCCTCCCTGTCCCTCTGCAGGGCCTGTGCGGTCTCACCAGCCTGGGGAACGGCACTGTCAGCAGCCCGCACAATGGGCTGTATTAATCACTCAGAGCAAGAGGGAAAAAGAAGCTAAATTTCTATTAGCATAAGAAATGGAATCTTAGAGAATTCCATCTCTAATTCTCTAACAGGATAGAGAGATATAATCTAAGCTTTGAACAGCTCTTTCTAGATAGGGGACTTGCTGAATGTGGTTCATTATTTTGGGGGTGGTGTATATGTCTCTTCTTTATTTTCCCTTTCAGCAATTTCTTTTTATTCCTTTTCACTCTTTATATCACTTTCTTTCACTGCCTGTCTGTTTAATTTTCCGTGTCTCCGTCTCTCCCTTGCACACTCTCTTTTTCCAGGTACAGCATCTGTTCCCGCACAGTCGGAAGTAATAATAAAGATGCCAGGCTTGGAACTGACGTTTACATTCTCTGGCTTAGCTTGGCTGGAGCAGTCGCAAAGTCTAAATAATGAGAGTGGCAAGGGTCTTCTCAGCTGTTCTTGGGATGATTTTGTGCCTCTTTTAAAAATAAAATTGAATTCAATCCATGGCAGCAGAAAGGAAAGGTTTCTTCACTAGTCTCTCCCCTCTGGGAGTTTTCGTTCTTCAGAGAAGGAAAATCTCTGCAAGATAGTTAGGAAAGTGTGTTAGGATCTGCATCATTTATTACGTTAGACTCGGCACATGGAGACCCTGATGTCTGACACAACATTGGGGGCCGGGTTGTATCACCAGTGGGAAATACCCTTCAGACGCAGGCTAAGGGCCGTGACAGTTGCACTCTGGAGTTAACGCACGCAGAGATCTCGGTCATGAGGAGGTGGCACCACGGTCACATCCACTTCGTGACGCTGCATCTCTGCCCATTGCAGGACCACTCATCGGTTCCCTTCTTTCCTCTCCTCTCATGTAAGCCCTTCCTCAAGTGCTGTCTGCGAATCTCTTCCCATTTCTTTACATTTCTCCTTGGAGATCCATTCCAGTGACTCCTAGCCTGGCACATGCATCAGAGTCACCAAAGAAATCTTGGGAAAAAATTCAGATGCTTGAACCCCACCCAGAAGGTTCTGCCTCAACAGGCTCCAGGCTGAGGTCTGGGATTCAGAAATTGTTGAAATTCCACCTCTGATTCTAATGTGCACCCTCATTTGCCACCATGGCCCTAGCCTGGCAGCCCCTGGAGGCCAGATGCCGTGTCGGAGTGTGCATTCTGCCCGGCCACAGCCCCGGGGCTGGCGTGTTGGAGGTGAGTAAGTAAGAAACGGAAAAGCAGTGAGACCCCGTTTGTGCTGCAGACAGTTTTGCCTCCACTTCTCATTGCAGATATTCCTGTTATTCCGGATCTGGAAGAAGTACAGGAAGAAGACTTTGTTTTGCAAGTGGCAGCCCCTCCCAGGTATGTTAAATTAGGTATGAAGTTGGCAGGGAGGCAGAGAACGTACGAATTGATAGACTCCAAATATCAGCTACGGTGGACTTTTGCTGCCCCCCAACGTATATCCAGATGTTTCTGGTGATGGGCTCAGTCCCAGGGATCCCATTTAGTTAGGACATTTTGTTCCCATTCTGGTCATCCCCAGCTGCACATGAGGCTCTGGGGACAGTAGCCCAGCAGCACTCCTGGCACTGGGCCTGCCTGTGGGTCCTACTCACAGTCTCCCTTCTTGCAGTGTCCAGGTGAACCGGGTGATGACCTACCGTGACCTGGACAATGACCTCATGAAGTATTCGGCCTTCCAGACCCTGGTGAGTGGAGCAGCTTCTGCACAGAGGGGCAGGCTCCCGGCAGCATCCGTAGAGAGGTTTCTCAGCTGCTTCAGAGCTGTGCAGCACCTCCTTCGGTCCCGAGGCTGGCTGGCAACACACTTTGCTGGAGGGATTATCTTCAGGCATCTCACAGCATCTCTGGGCCCAGCATATTGCAGGGTTTCCCATTGCAGGCTTCCGCCTGCTTCCGCGGCTGCCCTCGGTCCCTGTGGATATGCTGCTGTCAGGGGTGGCCCTTTTCCCCAAAGCACGGCAGCATGGAGGGAGCTTCTGCTTTCCGTTGTCTCTCAGTGGCTGTGTGATCCACTCGTGTTTTTGCTCTCTGATTAAGGCATTTCTGTGGATCTCACTTTGGGAAATTCTAACACATACAAACTGATCTTCCATGCTTTGCAAGAGATAGGTAGCTGCTGCGAGGTACCCAGCCTGGCTGTTTTTGCATTCGCAGGATGGCGAGATCGACCTGAAGCTCCTCACTAAAGTCCTTGCACCAGAGCATGAAGTTCGAGAGGTACGGTAGCAGCTTGTCATTCCTATAAGTGACTGGCTCCTCAGGCTGACTTGTGCCCCCTGAGGCCTAGATAGGTGGGAGAAGTTAGCCACCGTCTAGGGAAAAGCCTTTTTTTTGTTGTTTGTTTTGTTTTTTCGTCTTATCCGGTGATGCCCCTCTTGGCAGGATGACGTCAGCTGGGACTGGGACCATCTGTACACTGAGGTGTCTTCGGAGCTGCTTGCCGAGTGGGACCTGCTACAGACGGAGAGGGAGGACCCTGCGGGGCAGCCCAGGCACTCCTGAACCCTGCGGGGCAGCCCAGGCACTCCTGAACCCGTACCCTCCACTCTGCAACAAGCCTAAAACTACAGATGCTTGCAAGCAGCTTAGGATTTTTACACGGAATATTTTGTAATAAAAATATTTATTTTCGGTAAACTACATTGGATCATTTGATGGAAATAAATTGCTTTATTCTGTGGCCATCTCTTCCATTTCTTTCCAGCCCCCTCTGGAAAGATTCAGCAAAAGTGAAGGAGCGCAACTGTTAAACCATCCGATGAGAACTCTGCATGTTCCATGTTGTT
The DNA here is from genome assembly GCF_041146395.1 of Eulemur rufifrons. Taxonomy (NCBI): domain Eukaryota; kingdom Metazoa; phylum Chordata; class Mammalia; order Primates; family Lemuridae; genus Eulemur; species Eulemur rufifrons. The sequence continues at coordinate 102,386,440 of NC_090984.1, forward strand.
GAAGAGCATGAGGGAAAGTTAGATTCAGGAGGAGAAGGAATGGCTGCTCCTACTGTAAGTCATTCCTTCTCAGGAGGGTGCAAGCAGCTGCCCGCTGGGGTTCTGGGGCAGGGCCTGGCGTGACGCCTTTCTTACTGTGGCATTCAGTGCGCCTCAGTTACGGCAGGGAAGCGGCACTGCCACCTTCGTCACCTGCTTCCAGGCAGCTGTAGCTGAGGGAGCAAGATGGGACTAAGGTGATCCGTTCTTCATTCACACCGTGCTTTGGTGGCTATTGGGACAGCACTCTCCTTTCTCCCCTCTCCCTGCAACTCATGCCTGGGGCTCCAAAAGCTGCCACCAAAAAGGTTCCCAGGGCCTTGTTTCTGGTTCTCATGGGCCAGCCTAGCAGCCCTGAGAATTCCACAGAAGCACTCTTGGGGAGCCTGGGCCTCCCCCTTCTTATCTGTTGAGAAACTCCCCCACGTGTCACAAGCGCCTCTTTCTAAGATGCGCTGAGTTTGGGAGCAGAGCCCAAACAGAGACATCTTTTTCCTAAACAGAGACATGTTTTGTTTTTGTTTTTCTCTCTTTCACCCCAAGACATCTCATCTGAGGGCCAAGACCTTTCCCTACCCGCCTCTCCTTGCCGCTGCTTTGCTTTGCGTCAGGCCCGCGCGGGCTGGCAGCAGCCAGGGCCACTCTGGCCACGGGGAGCATCGAGTGCTTCTCTTATCCTGCCTGGAAAGCCCTTCATTAAAATTCAGAAAAACAAAGAGGCTCAACACATCAAAAACCCACTGGGGGGTTATTTTTGTATGACTACCATGCCCTTCCCTGGTGAGCCACATGACTCCAGAACAGGCAGAGCGAATGCTTGTCTGTTAATTATAAACTCAGGGATTTAGTGGCTTTAGGGTCCTGTTTCCTCCTTTTCCAGAGTCACACTTTCAGCCCAGACAGCCCCTCTTTGGAATAATTCCCATGGCCACTGAAAAGTTTCCATCCAGGCTGGTTTTGCTTGAGTCTACATCATTCTGAAACCCAAAGGAAAAAGGCTGTATTTCTAGTCCCTTAATTACTGGCAAATTCAACTGCCTTAGGACTCTGATAACCTTGGAGGTCTTCAGTCAGCTGGGGGCTGACTTCTTTCCTGCCTTTATTTTATAACAACAGCAGCAATAAGATCTATTTGCTGAGTTCTCACCACATGCCAGGTACTGGGCTCAGCACATAGGAACCAGCAAGCTTAATCCCCATAGCCTCCCAGGGAAGCAGATGCTGTGGTTATCCCATTTTACAGATAAGGAAACTGAGGCTCAGGTTAAGAGATTGCCCAAGATCATCCAGCCTCTGAGTGGCAGAGCTGAAATTCCAAACTAAGTTGTCTTACTCCACCTGTGTTTTTGTTCCCCCTCTGCTGCCTTCAGCTGGGGAAAGCAATCTCGTTTATAGCAGGCAGAATTTGCAGTTCACTGGGAGAAAGAAGTTCACTGCCACCATCCCTAAAGCTCCATTTTTGTCTTTAGAGTGACCACAGAGTAGAGGGCTTCTGTCAGGCTGGCACTGTGAAGCCTGTCAGCATGGCTGAACTCAAGAGTCCCAGCCCCAGGGAGGTGGAGACGAAGCCAGTGACCTGGGTAAGGAACAGCTTTAAGGTGAGCGAGCTAAGCTCAAACAACTCAGGTTCAGGCCACGTGTGACCAAGTCTCCTTTCACCTGTCCTGTTCCCTGGCCGTGCCCTCTCTGGGCTTCCTCCTTTAACTAGCATTTGAATGTCACGTCTTCAAAGTGCCTGGGGATTGAGATGTTGTTCCGGTATCTACACCCTCCCAGTTTTTATGTGACTTCTAATATACCCTCCTTACGTTACAGCCAGTGGCGTCGTACACCCCAGGCTTCAGAGAGCCTCCCAGGAAGAAGGCTCAAGAGGGCCTGGCGGAACCAACAAGCATCACCAGGTACCAGCAAGATGGTTTTCTGCAGAGGCGTGGGAGAGGCATGAAGTGAGTCTTGGTGCTGCCACCTGCACATGGCTTGTTAACTGGTTCTTTATCAGTTTCTCCTAGATTGGCTCATGTCACCTCTGAGCAGACTTGGGTAGTTTCCTGGTGTCTTTGACATTGCCTGGTAGCTGCAGAGATGCTGTCCATAGGCCAGGCTCAGATGGAGAAGTTCTTTCCCTCATGAAGTCATTGGTTGCCACATGCCACATGCCCTGGTCTAGGCAAAACTCCCTTGCCTTGTAGAGCTTACATCCTGGAGGGGGAGATGGACAAATAAAGTGAAGTAATATTTCATGTAGTAATAAATGCTATGGAAAAAAATAAAACCGGCACAGGGAAGGGAAGGGAGTGCTGGGCTGGGGGGTTGCAATTTTAAATAGGGTGGTTGGGGAGGCCTCCCCAAGAGGGTGACATCTGAACAAAGACCTGAAGAAGGTGAGGGAAGGAGCAAGACTAGTGTCCAGGGAACAGTTCTCAGCAGCTAGAACAGTACTTGCAAAAGCCAAGAGGCAAGTGTGTGCCTGGCCCATCAGAGGAGTAGCAGGAGGTCAGGGGCCCTGGGGTGGGCGGCACAGGGGAGAGGAGATGCTCTGCCTCGCTGTGCCCAAGGCCCGGGCTTATCACAGAAAAGGCCTCTGAGCATGTGGGGTCTCTCCCTCCTTTGCTGAGGGCATTCTCAGGCCTCCCTGGGCTTGCCAGGCAGCCTTTGGAAAACTTCCCTCAAACTCCTGCACAGCCTCTTCATGCCTCGGCCTGGAAGAAGCAGAGATATTAATGCTACATTGAGGGAGAGGGGAACAATGAGCTCTGTCTGCCACGGGCCAAAATTCAGGTGGCTGCTGCCAGCTCCCTGCCAGGCAGGGGTGTGCGCAGTGCACTGGGCAGGCAGAGTGGCATCACAAGGCCCCTGCATGGGGTGTTCCCTGGAAACCTGCAGCTCCTGACGAAATGCTCCAGCAAGAAATTCATCTGGGCAACCCCGTAGCCTGTAGAAGGCATCTCTGTCCCTGACTGTTGGCTCGTCTTTGCTAAACCCCAGGACACTCCAGACGGAAACTGATGCTACTGCCTGTTCAGTGCTGCCTGACCAAAATGTGCTACTTATATAAATCAAGGCCTTTCTACTTAGTGGTTAGGGGGCTTCTCACATTGATGCTGGCGACCCGAACACAAGGTCGTGTTGCTGCAGCAAGATATGGAAGCTCGGCATCCTCTCCCTGCTTGTCCAGGAAGCACCACGCTTTCCTCCTGGAGGCTGAAGAGCCAGTGGGGCAGCGGACAGGTGGGGGATAGGAGAAAATAGTAGTGGCGAAGAGCACAGGTTCTAGAATCAGGCAGGATCGGGTTCCGGCCCCAGCTCTGCCACTAAGCAGCTGTGGACCCTCGAGTGAGTTACTTTCCCTTACTGACCCTGTTTTCTCATCTGGAAAATGGGATAATATTAGTACTGTCCTCTTAGGATTGTAGTGCCCAGTAAAAGCCAGCTGCTGTTATGAGATTTTAGAACTGGATGAGGTGGAAAAATGAATGCAGGAAAAGTCACATGAGAGATTTTATAACAACAGCACCTGCAATTCGCTAGGGGGTACAACCCTCATCTCCCCTCAGACAGCACTTCTCAGCCATGGGTAGAAGGATGGTTTGGCACCAGGTTTTTGTTTTGTTTTATTGTTTGTAACAGCTTTATTGAGATATAATTTGGGTACCATAAAACTGAAAGTGTACAATTGAAAGTGTACAATGCAGTGATCTTAGTGAATTTATGGGGTTGGGCAACCATCACCATAATCCAGTTATAGAACATTTTTGTCATTCTACAAAGTTCCCTTGTGTCCATTTACAGTTAATCCCGGTTCCCATCCCCAGCCCTAGGCAACCACGGATCTGCTTTCTGTCTCCATAAATTTGCCATTTCTGGACATTTCCTATAAATGGACTCGTATAACATGTAGTCTTTCCAGTCCGGCCGCTGTCACTCGTGTGGGCGAGGCTCATCCGCGCTGTGACATTCATCGGCAGTTCTTGCTGCTGCTGAATGCTAGTCCGCTGCGTGGATCACACCACATTTGCTTAACCGTTTGTCAGTTGATGGACGTTTGGGGTGTTTCCAGTTTTTGGCTATTACGAATAATGCTGCTGCGGACGTCCGTGTACTTGTCTTCGTGTGGACAGGTGTTTTCATTTCTCTGAGGTAGATTCCTTGGAGTGAAATTGCTGGCTCATATGGTATGTTTATGTTTAGCTTTTAAGAAACTGCCAGACTGTTTTCCAGGGGATTGGTTTTATTTATGTGTGTGTTTGTTTTCGGAGCTTTAGGGTATCAGGATTAATTAGGTACTTCATTTTTTCTTGTTTCCTTAATTTGTTTCAAAGGTCGATGTTGAGTTTGGAGGAGGCACGTTCTCCTGATTCCTCCTTCCCTTCCTTCTTCCTGTCATTCAGTTACTCTCAGTTTTGAAAACGTAGAGCTCATCTGTCTGTTTTCTACTAGCCCATAAGCTCTTCCCATATAAAACTGGGTATAGTTTGCATTTCTGTCAAGCTCCAAGCATAGTCCAGGAGTTCAAAGTCAAATAAGGCGTGGTCCTGACCTCAGGAAGCTCACGAGCTCGTAGAGAGACAAACAGGACATTTCTGTGTGCGTGGAGGAGCCCATATGACCCGCTGCAAAGCGCAGATGAGAGGAGAGAGAGAGGTAGCTTCTCTCCACCAAGAAATACAGACATGGGGTTGATTTGCTTAGAGCAGAGGCTGGTAAACTACCTCCCATCTGCAAAATGCAGCCCGCTGCTTGTTTTTGTACGTTTTACTGGAACGTAGCCATGCTTATTTGTTTACTTGCTCATTTGCAAAAGCTCATTTATCTGTGGCTGCTTTGGTGCCACAATGGGCAGAGCTTAATTGCAACAGAGACTCTCTGGCCTACAAAGCCTAAAATATTTGCTATCGGCCCCTTTATCGAAAAAGTTTGCCAACCCCTCCTCAGAGGAAAGAAGGAAGATGAGAAATAACAGTACTTGCATGATGCCAAAGTTCAGCTGCTATTTCTATCCGGAAAATTCATTGCAGCAGGAGTGATTTGAGTTAGATGTAAGGAAAGACTGGAAGAGAGATTCTGGCCCCTAAAATAGAGAGACAAACTCCCCTTAAGAAGAGGAAATGAGCACTTACGAGTTCCAGGAAACCTGGGACATAATCTAGCTGGAGACGAAAGCTGGAGAGGGCTTCGGGCTCCTTCTCAGCCCTTTGATCCTCCTTGGGATTGTGGCGGGTGAGGGCGACTTGGGGAGCCAAATGCCTTTGGCAGTGGGCTCAGGATAATAAAGAGAAAGCCCGATGCAGGGGGTGTTAGGAGCAAGGCAGGGGAAAATCTGCTTTTTCTTTGGCAAGGTGGAAATCAGAAAGCAAGGGTGGCGGGAGCAGAGAGAGGAAGAGGCTGTTCCTCTGTGACTGTGCCGGAGTGAATTAATTCACGGCATATGTTCCCAGCATCTGTCGTGGTGACCTGGACTGGAGAGGTCAGCGAGAGAGGGGACCATGCCAGGGCTGAGCATTAGCCCAGAATTCCCGGGCTGCAGGGCTCTTGGCTCCCACAGAATGCTGGCTGGCCAGCCTGCCCAGGAACATCTGCTGCAGCTGCAGCGAACAGGGCTGCCTTGGGGAGGAGGGAGAGCGGCCCCTCCATGTGCTCCCCGCAAAAAAAAACACCTGGCTGTGAAGGGGCTGGGAGAAGAACAGAAAGAGTCCCGCAAAACTCCATCTTTTCCAGATCTCAAGCAGCAGGACATTCAGCCCAGCAGCCACACATCCTGCCAGCAGACTGGGGGTGTGACACAAGGGACAGCACAGGGAGGGGGCGGGGGAGCCACAGCCCTTGATGGAAAATGCACAAGAGTCTCGGGACTTCCTCGTAAGAGCTAGTCCCAGAGTCCCCGTGGATGGTCTCTGGGCTGCGTGGGGCTGAGAGTGTCACGGGCATTGGCAGTCGGCCTGGAGGAAGCAAAGCGGAGGACACGCTGGCTGAGAATGTGGACGACGCCAGCCCACAGCTCTGCTCTTCCGCGTCACGGCTGTACGAGCCTGGGCCTGTTCCCACACCTCCTAGAGCCTCAGTTTTCTCATCTGTAGAGTGAGGTTGAAAATAATTCCTGTCTCATAGGGCCGTCGTGATGATTCAGTGAGCTCATGCCTGTCAAGTGTCTCCCACAAAGGGAGGTGACGATTACTTCTGGTCACCCTGAATGGGCAACAGTGGCCACTTGTGCCCAATCATAGGTCATGGCGCATTGGGCACAGACAGGGCCTGAGTGGTCATCTACCCCACGGTCACAAATGGGAGGCCCACAGTTAGGTTGACATGACCCACAGGACATGTTGGATTTGGCTTACACACTACTTTTTAATTGTTAGTTAATTAGCAGCATTCAAAACTGAAAGGTTTCATATTAAAATTTAGGTTTCCAGCTTCCCTTAGAAAACTGGGAGATCTGTGCACTCTGGGACTACCATCCCTACGGCAGCAATCAACTTACTCTGAGAAACAGCAGCCCCTTTAAGTAGCGGCAATTCTGCAGCCCCCACCCCTTCCCCATGTACATTCCTGCCTGGCCACGGAAGGCATTTGACTTTGAGACCCCTGCCCACCCTCCTCCTTTCGCCAGTGAGGATTCTGTTCCCCAAGGACACTCGCCCAAGGTCATGTCCCTGAGCCTGGATCTCGAGTCCTGATTTGCAGGCCAAGTGTCCTCTGTCAGCAGCCGGGACCCTTGCCTGATAGCTTAAGCTAAAATCATGTGAGCTCTGGAAAAGGTCCAGCTTACCTGTTGGTTATCCTCCTCTGATCAGGAAGCCCAACGCTGTGTCCAGCACGGGTCTGACAAGAGTTTAAGCAGAGTCCTGGGGTATTTTCAGGGCCCGTAACTGGACCCTGAGCTGTTTGCCATCTGCTGAACTGTTCAAATAAACCCCGACCTGGAGCCGATGGTATCCGCTTGGGAAGAGTCTGCAGCTCAGCAGTCTCAGGAAAAGTAGGTTTGCCTTCTCCTTTCTGTAGCACCGCCAGTGCCTCAGTCAGGCAACTGAGGAGTAAAAAGAGGCCTCCAGGGCCACCCATCCACCAGCAGCGTCTCCATACTGGGCTCAGGAGGAGGGCAGCCCTGGGGTGCACCACTCAGACCACCCTTCAAGAGAGAACTTGTACAAGGAATGTGGTTAGCACACGGCCTCCAGCCGTGGTGCCTTCAGCTTCTGCCTCAGCGTCCAGGCCGAGGCCACATGCTTCCAGGTGGCACCTGCCAGTTACTAAACATGGCAATGGTACAAGGGCTCACAGTCTCTGGCCAGCACAGGACGCTTCTGTGGCCATCTTTGTACTGCATTCCCCACTGGGCTGGCCAGGACGTTCTCCGAGCTGGGCTGCAGCCTCTTGCTACCCAATCCTCCTTCCTGCCCTCTCTCTGTCTCAGGTGTCAGACCTTCATCACCATCTGAAGGCTTTTCCTGCTGCTCCTGCTTCCTCCCCTCTTTGTCTGCCCTCAGTAAATCTCTTGCACTTCCAACGCCTGTTTTGGTGTCTGCTTCTGAGAGGCTGCAAACTTGGGTCTGCAGCGGGCCAGCTAGAGCAGATGGGCAAAGGCTTCTGGGCAGGCTGAGAGAACACAGCCTGCTAAGAGTGTGGGGAGCGGCCTCATCCCCAAAGCCACGTGCCTCATGGGCCTCAGTGGCTTGGCTGGGGTGTGGGTGTGACTTGGGTTGCAGATCCCCGGAGAGGGAGGTTGGCCAGAGCTGCATGTGTGTGCCACGTTGGCATCTAATCCAACTGAGGAGGTCTGAAAAGGAGGAACCGAAATGCCCACAACAGGCATTTGGCAAAAGAATTTAGTCTCTTTAGTCTCCTCTCAGCAGGAGCAGAAAACAGCTTCACCTTTTCTGGCCGAGGTAGGGCCTGGGGTTCCTGTGTCAGTGACTTTATGAGCAGAGAACAGGAGATGTCGTGGCATACCAGGCCTGGCAGGAGACAGGGGGTGCCCTCTGGCATGATGCATGTTGCCCGTCAGGAGCTGAGGCGTCACCTCTGGGTGTGAGAGGAGAGATGAGGTTCAGGCAGCTGTACCCCAGCCTCAGCAGCGCAGGGGCCAGAGAGCAAGGCCACCTCTGTGATGCAGCAGGACGGGCGGGTCGTGCTCTCTGTTGGCAGATGGGAGGCTACTGCGGGTTTTGTGAAGGGCCAGGCTTGTTCTGTTGGAAGCCAGCAGGACAGGTCTCTAAGGTCCCCAAGGTGCAAGGCCCTCCAAGGCACTCTTGCGGTTTTAAGGACAAGGGCCATGAAACAAAGTCTGAACAGAAAGTTGCCTCCCTGGGTGTAGACAGAAGCTATGTAGATGGAGGAGATAGTACTTAGTAGGAGAAGCTAAGCAAAGAGGAAGAAAATAGTTTAGCTCTTTAGAGAACAAAAACCAACCAACCAACTGGAGCGGGAGGGGAGGGCAGGGATTGACCTAAAGGAAGAGTCAGGAACTTGTGGGGTGGTGGAAACGTTCTGCATCTTGATTGTGGTGGTGGTAACGTCCATTTGTTGTGTTCGTAAAACTCATCAAGCTGTACACTTTAGAAAGGGCGATACCCCTTTAGAAAGGGGGTGTACTGTACATTATACCCCGGTGAACCAGACTTTGGGAAGATCTCTCCCCATCAGTGCTCACCATCTCAGGAGGTGAGTGGTGACTTCCTGTTTGCCCCCCACATCTTTTGTGTTTTGCGGACCCCCCTGGCCGTCCCTGAGAGGTCAGGAGGCAGAGGGGCCTTCGGTGCCCCTCAGGCTGTGCCCCCAGCCCCGACCCCAGACCAGGGGGCTGCACAGACTCAGAACTAGCTTTTCCATTTCATCTTCAGTTTAACTTTCCACAGTTATATTTGGAAAGGAAAATCTAGCAGATTTGACTATTGGGGAGAGCAGATGGTCCAATTTGGAGTAAAATAGAGGCATTTGGGAGTCGTTTTTGACATTCCTACGGAAGCGCAGGTTTGTTGAGCCCAGAGCAAGCAGGGACGCGGGAGCCTGGAGGACCCAGGGCTGTGTAGAAAGCACGTGCCCGGGAGAGAGCAGGCAGCATGTGCCGACTTTTGCATCGCAGTAGTGTTTTTGACCTGGGGGATGAGCAGGGATGTAAGAACTTCTGATGCCAGATTTTTAAAAGAAGTTTACTTCTTTAAAAGGTCACACAATCCTATTTTTAAAACATTATCTTTACTTACACAAGTAGTACATATTGACTGCATTAAAAACTATATATCTAAATACAGTGAAAATCCCTTTTCCCTCTGCCCCGCCCCCACCCATTCCACAGCCCTCCCCAGAGGTGACCAGCGTGACCTTCCAGCCAGATCAGTGCATTGACGTGCACGTGGGCAGACAAACAGAGACCCAGAGCTTGGCCTTCTGTACAGAATTGGGACCATTATGCACATATGGCCCCCAACTTGCCTTTTCCTGTAACAGCACATCTTGCAGAAGTTTTCCTGTCAGTACCTCTCTCCCTCGGTCTTTTTGAAGGTGCCCTTGTGAGCTGTGTGTCTTGTTCATGTTACTCACCTCCGGTAATAATAATAACTAATGTTTATGAAGCCCTTACCAGGTATCAGGCAACATACGAAATGCTTTCTGTACGTTATCTCACTCTATCTTCTCAATGGTGAAGTGTGTACTGCAGTCATGCCTGTTTTAGAGAGAAGAGAAACTGAGGCTTAAGCCCAGCCCTTTCTCATTCCATCTTCATGAAGCACCAGATGAGCTGCGTGGTGCGTCTCTGGTTTGTGCATCCGTCAGTGTTCTGCTGGCTCCTCCTGCTGACGGGGGCTGCAGTGAGGTTCTTTCCTTCCACTGGGTTCTTCTTCAGAAAGGGTAGGAGATGTCCATGGCCAGTGCCAGTGCCTCTGGCCCTTGGGAGCTCTGCCCATTGACTCAGGATAATGGGAACACTGGGTATGGGAGTCCTACCTGGAGCCAAGGACATCAGGATTTCCTTCTGACTTCCTTTGAGTGGGCTGTTTTCCTAGAGTCTAGAAGCAAAATGACAATCCTGCAAGATAGGGTTTCTCAGAGGTGGCCACCTGGCCACAGACCACTTGCATCAGAAGCACCTGCAAAGCTTATTAAACATACAGGTTCCCCCTGACCTACTGGATTTGAGTCTGGGGGCAGGCAAGACCTGAGAATATGCATTTTGAACAAGCACTTTCCCAAACCCTCTACTCCATTCAAGAACCTTTGTCTAGGGCAGAGGTTGCAAACTGTGGGCTCACGGTGAAAACAGACAGACCTCTGCTTCTTTGGAGGATCTGGCAATGCCGAGCCTCCCTCCCCTCACGGCACTGCCTGGGGAGCTGGGACAGGGCTTGGGCTCTCCCATTCCCCCCAGTCCCTGTCTGGGCTCTTCCCTCTGGCTTCTGCGCACATTTTGCGTTTGTGACCACTGGTCAAAGGAGATGGCAATGTTAATGTCTATCAGTGCCAATGCCAGGTGACCAGGGCTTGACAAGCAAGGCCAATTCTGGTGCATGCTTCCTGCCTGTATGCAGGTGGCATATTTGCCCTGCTTTGCAGACCTTGTGTGCGAGGCACAGGCTCACCTCTCCCCACCTCCCTACTCTCTGTCCTTTGGCAGCTGCTGCCACATACACTTTTTGAATGATCCAGACATGAAATGTGCCCCTGCTCCAGGTTGAATACCCTCCCTGGCGTAAGATCAGTGTTTCTCAAAGCATAGCTCACAGACCACCTGCCACAGATCCGCTAGGGGAAGCTAACAAAATGCAGATGCCTGGCCTCTACCCTAAACCTGGGGAGTCAGAATCTCTGGGGTGGCGCCTGGGAATCTGCACTTTAAACATAGGTGATTTTGATGCACGTGAGGGTCGTGAGGCCCATGGTCTTCTGAAGAAAAGAGAGTGAATGCAGGTTAATTGAGCGCCAGGTCAGATAGGCCTCCTGGGTCTGCGGCCTCTCTGAAAGAAGATGGCCCCTTCCCCTGCCCGGCCAGAGCCCCGACACAAGCCAGCCCTGCTCCTCTGGCCTCTCCCACACCATCCCCTCCACCCAGGGCAGCAGGCACCCAGGCTCACCCTCTATCAGATTCCATCTCCTGTCACTTTCAGAACCAGTTCATTATTCCTTTATTATTCCCATTCTCCTGCTTATCATTATTAATAATCACTCTAGACAGGCCAGGGTGCTGACAGCTCCCCCTTGTCCATTCTTTCTGTCCGTTTTAATCCTGCCTGCTTATCTGGCAGGGACCTGATCTTTTTCCCGTTTAATTAAGCAGTGCTGGTCAGTCCCCTACTGCCCACGTGGAGATGGGAACGATCAGCCTCGAGATAGGCAGAGGAGTGATGGCTCCGCGCCTTCCCAGATGGGCACGTGCACGGGGTTCGGGGGAGTCCCGGGAGGGCCCCATTGTTGCTGGGGGTCTGGGGAGCCAGGGGCGGCTGACAAGCAGGACCCATTGAAAAGCAATGCTTCTCAGACCTCAGTAAGCCTCTGGGAGGGCCCTTTAAAACCCAGATTACTGGGCCTCGCCCTCAGTGATTCTGATCACAAGGTCTGCCTGGGGAGAGGCCACGAATCTACATTCCTGATAAACTGCCAGGGGGCCGTGCTGTTGGTGGAGTGAGGACCACACTTCAGTGGCCCTGCATTGGGGGGCCGACCTCAGCCTAGTGATGGACACTGGCTAGGCCCAAAGGCGCCTTCCTTGGGATGGACTGATGAGGAAGAGACTTCGGCAGGGGGAGACGATTGCAGCCCTTGGGGACTGCGCCAGGGATGCTCAGGACTGGAAAGGGAAGAGATGGCTATGGAGGTGACATCTAGTCTAGAGAGACAGCGGGTCTTAGATCCCTTTGCTAGGGGCAGTGAAAGAGAGAAAGTGAAAATGCCTCCATGGTTTTGAGCAGCTGAGAACATGGTGGTGCTTCAGAAATAAGTACCAAAGGAACACAGGGGGCAGGGCGGGGACAGGGGTACACTGAGGTCGACCCAAGCTACGTAATTTGCAGAGCCCAGTGGGAAGTGAAAACGCAAGTCCCCTTGTTCAAAAATGATTAAGAATTTCAAGTCAAGGTCAGCAGAGCATTAACCAAGCGCGGGGCCCTTCCAAGTGCGGGACTCTGTGCACCTGCACGGGCCGAGTGCCCTGGCTGAGGTCCAGGCAGTAGCAGCAGAGCAAACAGAAGGGACCGCCACCTCGGTGGCCTGTCCGTCACTCCGCACCGTCCCTTAGTGATTGGCATGCCCATTTCCACTGCCATAAGAGACAAAATGGGAAGTCATGGGGCCGAGAGCCATAATTCAGAGTCCTATGGGTGAAGTGCACAAATAGGAAAACGTGATGTGTAAAATCCTCAAAGGGAGGGGTACCCTTGCGGGCGGACATGTAGTTCTTTAGGCTACCATTCACTTCGCATTTTTCTCTGCTCCAGGCACTGCACAAAGCCCTTTAATACATGACTTCGTTCTTGCAACAACCCTATGAAGTGTGTATCATTGTCCCCCTTTTATGGATGAGGAAGCTGAGGTAGAGAGCGGCACAGTCACTTGCCTAGTGGGTGAGGAAACCAGCCCATTAGGCCCGAGCCGTGTCTGCAGCCGGGAGATGCTGCCGGGCTGGAGAGCTCGGGGTTGCAGGGTGGGGGCTCCGTGGGGCGGGAGCTGTGTGTGTGTGCCCGGGTGCTGCAGGAAAATGCGTGGACACCCAAGTGCCAACAAAGATGGAAGGATTTATAGCAATTAAAATGTTTTGCCTGGGAGCTGTTTAGAGCCTTTTTTTTTTTTTTTTTTTTTTTTTGAAGCGAGAGTTTTCTGACTTCAAGGTGTTAACAGGCCCTCTAAATGGTTTTGTTTTTTAATTGCAGCAAATGACTGCGGAGCCATTAGATTTTGCCTCTGTGCAGTTGTTTCTGAGCCCTTTCAGGCCTCCTCCTCCTATTTATTCTGTTTAATTCAGTCAGGTAGCTCCGGGGCAATGGAGATCAATACTTCCCTTTGATAGAAAAGAGTCAGGTTTGAAACCTAGAGATAAAACTGACACATTTTGTATAAATTTAATTAAAAATGCACCTTTAGTGGCTTGTTGCAGGCACAAAGCCGAGTATCTATCTCTCTATCTGCCTCCCTCTCTCCCCCTTTCTCTCTCTCTTCCTCAGCTTCTCCCCCTCTCTTTCTTTTCTTGTTCCTAACAGAGAGATCTCTAAATCTGCCGACCACAGAGTCTCGTTTTATGAGTTTGGACTTGAAACTTCTGTGCTGAGGGACGCGGAGGGAAGGGTCTGAAATCCTAAGCGTCGCCGGCCTCCTTGTCCCAGGGTAGGCTGGGGAGAGAGCTGAGGGGAGAAGACAGGGAGTGGAAGGCCCAGGGTGGGTTTGCTTTGCTTTTGGAAACCCTTTTTGTTTTTACCTGGTCACCTGCAGGGACAGGGCTCCTCTGGTCGGGACCGCAGCACCGTGGCCTCCCCGCGTGTGCCTGGACCTGCTGCCTCTGCAGGTGCCTGCCCTGCGCGGCCCTCCTCTGGGTGCAGGCGCTGCTAACCCCAGGGCTGCTGCACACATCCGTCTTGTGTTTTACAATCCACCCCTTCACCTCCTTCCCTGCCGTCTCTCCCCCTCTCACTCTTCTCAATCCCATTTGGCTTTCCTCATTTTTCACTTGAGTGGGTTTCCTATCCCCTACTCCGCTCTGGCCTCACTCTGCTCAACACCAATAAAACACACTCAACACAGGTAGAACAAGGTGCCCGGGCTCGGCGTGACAAATGACTCGCCCAGCCCTCACTAAGCGCGGCTGTAAATCGCCCCTCCCGTTGGCCTGGCCAGGGCCTGGGCTCAGTGGCTTCTTGGTGGCCAGCGCAGGTCTCAGATCTCTCACGCGGCCAGCCCCGAGGCCTTTCCCAGGGTCCTGGGCTTCCAGGAGCCAGCGGGGTGGCAGGGTGGGGGGAGGCTGGGCTACTGAAACGTTTACACCTGTGGCTTTGGCTGGAGCAGCTGGGACATCTTCATTTATGGGGCCGTAACTCCAGCAGCTGGCATTTACGGCACACTTGCCGTGTGCCAGGCACTGTGCTACGGCCTTACATTAAATTTTATTTAATCCTCACAACAACTCTACGAGGTGTAGGCACCATGACTGTTCCTGTTTCACAGACGACGACCCTGACGAAGGCTTAACAAGGTCACATAACTTGCCCAAGGTCATCTGTCTAGTAAGTGGCACGCTGAGACTAGGGCAGATCTGCCAGACTCTAACATCTGGGCTCTTTGTCCTGTGCCCTGTGTGGGTGGCACCAGGCTGGGCACGCTGGGAAGGAAGATGCCGTCTCCATTCTGCGGATGTTTATGATTCTATGCTGGGAGGACGGGGGCAGCTGGAGAAAGATCTCACACAGGTTAACAACAGGGTTCCTTCTCTCCTTGGTGAGGCTCCTGCCAGGCACGCACAGCCAGGGACCAGGGGGAGGACATCCGTGGCTCCTTCTCCCCAGAGCAAGTGCTCAGAAGTGGGGAACACGCTCCTGCTTCTGGTCTCCTGGAACAGCCAGGGCGTCACCCCCCTGGAGAAGCACAGTGGTGGGTGGGGGAGAGTGCTGGGGGGAAGGGGCTTCTCGAGGCCATTCTATTGGCGGGGGAGCCTCGCGGATTCCTGTTTCAGGGAACGTAGCACCCAGGGCTTGTGCATCTGTCGCCTCGTCCCTAGAGGCATCTGGTAATGTGATGTGGCATGTTCGAGTGGCCTTGTCTTCTACTTTGGGTGCCCTTAATCACTGCCAGGGAAAGTTCAGACTGGAGAGGCAGACATCCCGGGCTGGAAGCCGGACTCCTCTCTCTGCCTGCTTCCTCTCTGGTAATTACAAACACCAGCCGCTTTGTGTCTAAAATGGCTGAGATAATTGAAACGGAATTTGGAATCAGGGCCCTGCAGGCAACACTTGTTGAAAGAAGAAATAAAGATCGCTTAGGTCACATCTTTTGTAATTTGCGTTTAATAATCATACCAGGAGGTACGCACAAAGGGAGAGGCGGCCTGTGAGCCCGCTCCCAGCCGGCCGCCACCCTCCCTGGGTCGGCTGCGGAGGGAGGAAGGAGCACTGAGGGGTGCGAGAGAGGGTGTAGCTTGAGGTGGGCCTGAGTGGCGAGCTGAGATGAAGGCGGTGCAGAAAGGCTTCACACTGGGTGCCCTCACCCCTGCACCCTGCACATCCTCCACTCGGCCCCACGCACACCCCCAGGGGAGCACTGAGGGAGCAGGAGCCCAGGAGATGGTGCGGTGATCTCCAACAGGCTGCAGAGGGGCTCTCCTGGGATCACCAGCTTAGGACACTGCCACTGCTCAGCACTGCCAGCCACGGAGCGAGGGCAGAGGCTGCTGCCCATCAGGGTGTAGCTGCAACTCCCTGCTGTGGGCCTGTGGGCTTTCAGAGCTGTCCTGAATCACTGATGCCCACGTTTGGGTCCTTGAGGAATGTGCCACCTTCACAGGAACACAGACCCCCTCCCACCGGCCCCCGGCACTAGGCTTCCCTGGAGCCACACTCTCTCAACCACCAAAAACATTTCCCCCTCCTTACCATGCACCCCTTTCTGCCTGCAAGACCCCAGGGAACTGGGGTCTCAAGGGCTCCCCAGTGCTGGCACATCTTCGTGGGGTGGGGGAGGCTGGGAGGAGCTTGGGTGTGGAGGTTGAGAGATGGTGTTGGGGATAAATTGTGCCCCCCATAATCCATACATTGAAACCCTAACACCCAGGGCCCCAGAATGTGACTAGACTTGGAGATAGGGTCTTTAAAGAGGTGATTAAGTTAAAATAAGGTCGTAGAGGTGGGCCCTCACCCAATACAACTGATTTTCTTGTAAGAAGGGGAAGTTTGGAGACACAGAGATACCAGGCTGTGTGCACAGAGGAAACAAGCCGAGAGAGAGGCCTTAGGAGAAACCAAACTTGTCGACACCTTGATCTTGGACTTCTACAGACATGGAGAAAATAAATTTCTGTTGTTTAAGGCACCGCATCTGTGGTGCCTTGTGATGTCAGCCCTGGAACACTAACACGGATGATGAATTCCAGGGGGACATTTGCCTGGGGTGCCCCTTGCCCTGCAGGTCCCTTCCCTCTCTTGCCCAGACATGCATAACGTGTGCCTGAAAAGCACCAAAGGCAGGAACTCTAGCTGCGGCCCTTTCCCAGTGACGCTGGAATCTGGTAACATGGTGGCTCAAGGAAGGAAGCCCACACCCCCGTCTTAGCCCGCGGGTCTTTCTCCAAGGCCGGGAGCTGCCACCACCCGGCCCTGGGCACGGGAGGCTCACAGCTCTGTGATGTCCAACTTCTGTCTCTTCTTTCCACTCTTAAGCCTCTTCCCTTTTTGCCATTGAGCAGAAAAAGTATCCTGTGTTGGTGACACAAGGGGGCTCTCAGTCCTTGCAGAAGCCAGAGTCCTGGCACAAAGTAGCGATCCGGTATCCGGGAACCAGACGGTCGGCAATATTTCTGAACAAAGAGCTATGGAAAAGGGGCAATGGATGAAGAGCTTTTCAAGGTCTGGATGTCTGGTGTGAGCAGCGTGACACAGGGCACACACCCCTCTCAGGGCAAAGCCTGTGGGCACGGGATCCCAGGGCGGCTGGCAGAGCACATCGCTCCTGGGCTGTGCACAGTGGACAGCTGGGGCCATCCGAGAAGCAGGCTCCAGGGGGCAGAGGTGTGCCAGGGCTGGGCACAGAGGCGAAGGATGGAAAGGGGACAGTGTCCTGGACTTTTCAGCGTGGGAGAGCTTTGCAGGGGGTAAGTCATGGACATGCTACTATCCCTAAGAACTGCCTCTGCTCCAAGAGCTGATGGATACGCTCCAATCTTCTCACTTTAGTCCCTCCATGCGAGGGGGTTGGAGGAGATGGTGGTATCTCCACTCTACAGAGGAGGAAACGGGGTTCAGAGAGGTTAAGTACTTGCTCAAGGCTGCACAGCTAAAAAATGGCAGAGCTGTAATTCAAATCCAGGACTTCTAGACTCTCGATCCAGGCATTTCTTTCTAGCGCAGGGGTTTGCAAACTGCAGCCCAGGGGCCAAATCTGGCTCACTGCCCCTTTTCATGTGGCCTGCGAGCTAGGAAAGGCTCACAGGCTTAAATGGTTGGGGGGAAAAAAATCAAAAGAAGAATAATATTTCATGACAAGTGAAAATTACATGAAATTCACATTTCAGTGTCCATAATAGAGTTTTATTGGCACACAGCCTTGCCCATTCATTTGCCTTTTGTCTATGGCTGCTTTCACGCTACAAAGGCAGAGTTGAGTAGTTGTGACAGAGACTGGATGGTCCTCAATGCCAAAAATATGCATTTTCTGGACTTTTATAGGAAACATTTGCCAACCTCTGCTTTAGAGTCATGTAACTGGGGAGATCAAGAGATCTTAGAAACTATTTAGTCCCAAAATCCCGATTCCCTCTCACTTTTTCACCCATTTTCCAAAACAGCAGAGTGAGACCCATTACATTTAAGCAGCCCCATTCCAAGCCTGCCCTGGGATCCTGCCCGCCGCCTAGTCCCCTCCCTCCCGGGCACTGCTCTGGGGATGCCAGGCTCAGGGCAGCCTGCAGGGGGACTGGGAAGCAGGGCTTTGCACCCCTAGTCTTTGCTCTGTTGTCTGTGTCTGAGGCTCTCATGGGGCCCTTTGGCGCCCAGCTAGCTGTGTCCTCAGGTGTGGGAGCTTACAGCCTGCAGGAGGCACCAAATACCAGGGCCCAGAGTTGACCACCACCTGGCCAACGGGAGGGGGACACATGATGAAACTTGGGGGTGCACCTTGGTGCCATGGTATCACGGTTAAAGCAGGTTCAAGTCCGGGCTCTGTGTAACCGGTGACTTCAACATTCTGTGCCTGGTTTACTCACTTGGGTAACAGGGAAAATAACAGCATCTACCCGTGGGACTGTGTGAGGATTAAATGGGTCAGGGCATATACAATACTTTGAGTGGCACCTGGCACATGGTGTGTGCTGTGTGAGTGATGATGATGGTGACCCTGTTCTAGCCAGCTCATTGTTCCACGGCTGCTGGGCCTCCCCCTACAGAGATCCCTTCCCCAGGGCCTTCATAGGACCATCAGCTGCCAAAACCAACCAAACAAACAAAAAACTCCAAAATAGGCCACAGGTCTTACTTGGCCTGAGATTTTGTGCCAAATTTCCCCTGGATCATGTGTCTGGGCTGCGGGGCGTGGGGAGGACCAGAGGGTCGAGGCCGCAGGCTCGGGGCTCTGTGTCTGGGGATGGGGTGCTGTGAAACACAGAGGTAGGATGGTGGTGAAAACGCGTGGGCCGTTGACATGCTTGAATCCCACAGAGACCACGTAGAGCCAAGAAAGTAAGTTGCAAGAGAAGACCAACTAGGTGGTGGCCATTTATATTGAAATTTAATAGTTTAGGGACACATTGCTATATGGCAAAAGTCTGAGGAAAGGTACAGGAATGAGAAACACTGAGCTCGGGTTATTGGTCCCCCCGGGGCGGGGAGAGGAGACTGACCAGAGGAGCACACAGGGCCTTCTCCTGAATTTGGGAGAAAAATGTGTGATTTCTTCAGCTGGAGGGTGAATGCGTGCGTGAGTTCTTCCTATTATTCTAGAAACCTTTTTGTAGGTCTTAAGTATTTTATAGTATAAATATTTTTTTTAAATAGGCAAGGCTAATTTTGCAAACTCAATAGAATTGGGGGAGGCAGCCTCAAAATTTTACCAAGAAGGCCCAAAGGTGGGTCAGCGGGGATGGCTGCAACCCGGTGGACAGCGTGCCCTTGTGGTGCACGGGCATGTGCCTGACACTTGGGTCCCTTCATCCACACCCAGCCCGTCCCCTCGCCGCACACATCACCTGCCCCTCTCCTGCCCTCCACCCCCGTGTCTAGCAGTCCTTCCCCATCTGCTGGCTGTGTTGTTCCTTGCTGGGTCATATGTCCTCTCTGAGCTGTGGAGCGGGCAGAGGCTCTGGTCTCCCCGTCCCCGGTGAGGCAGAGGGGCTCTGGAACATGTGTTTCTGGGAGGCAGACACCAGCTGGTTGGGGAGACATTTGCATATTCCACTGAGCCCCCCAGAGCCAAGCCAGGGCTGTGAGGGGGAGGCTGTGGCAGGACAGAGGGAGAGGGAAGGCTCTGGTCAGCTTGGGGTCAGGCGGAACAGATTTCAGATTGGAGAGACAGATGGTTACGGCAGAGCAGAGGGAGGGGAGCAAATCCCGACTCCTACATGAAGAAAGTCATTGGAGATCCCTAAAATATCTTGCTGTCTTCCAGAGCTTTGTGGCATTCAAAGCATTTTTGTATCTGTCATCTGATCCCTCATTGTATTATAGTTCTGTGTGGTAGGTACTATTGTATCCCCATTTGACAGATGAGGAAACTGAGGCTCAGAGACGTTAGACCCCATGTTCAAGATCACAGAGCTAGTGCATGGGGGAGTCTGTGGACTCCTCGTCCAGTGCTCCCAAATTTTCTCTGCACCCCAGAGCCAACCAAACTTGCCATCTCCAGTTGCTTATCTCACATTCTTCTCTCAGCCCATCCAGTGGGGTTTCTGCCATGCTCTCCTAGTGACCCCTTGATGCCAACTCCAGTGGCCACTTCTCTGTTGTCACCTGACTTGGCCTCCCCCGCAGCATTGAACACAGGTGACCACTGACCACCTCCTTCTTCCAGAGAAAGCCATTCCTTGGTTTCCGTGACGACCCCTGCAGTTTCCCTCCCCACTCCCTGCGGCCCCTCTGTTCTCCTGCGGGGTCTGCTCCCCCTGTGAGTGCTGGAGGGCCCAGGGCTGCGACCACACCCTCTGCTCTCTCTCTTCTCTCTGTGTTGACCTCAACAACCTCATCCAGTCCTGGCACTTCAAGTCCCATCTACACCGAAGGCTCCCAAATCCACTTCTGCCATGCTGTCCTGGCCTCTGCTGCCTCACCCAGCAGTCAAGAGCACACTGGCTAGAGTTGAACCCCAACTTTGCCATTTATTAGTTATGACCTTGGACACCCTTTCCGTGTCTCATTCTTGCCTTCTGTGAAATGGGGATGGCAAAGCCCCCACTCCATAGGGCTGTCCGTGAGAATTAAACCAGTTGGAAAGGGCTTAGAATATTGTCTGGCATGTAATAAGCACTCAGTAAGTGCAAGATATTGTTGCTTGACATCTGTTCCCCCAGTATGCCAGGCGTCTTCCCACCCCAGGGCCTTTGCACTAGCCCATCCCTGTATCTGGAATGTTCTTCCCTTGATTTTCCTAAGGCTGACTCTTTTTCCATTCAGACTCCCTGACCACCCAGGCTAACACAGTCTCCTAGTCAGTCACCGTCACCTTACCCGATTAACATCTTCTGTATAATACCCATGTTGCTGGGTATTCTCTTGTTTATTTATTTATTGTTCACTCCCCCACTAGAGTATAATCCTCATTAGGACAAGAATTTTTGCCTGTTTTGTTCGCTCCGTCTCCCTAATCCCTGGAAGGTGTGCATAGTAGGTGCTAGATACAAGTTTGTTGCATGAATGAAGTGAGCAGTAGCTTAAGCGACCAGCCTGGGAATGGTCTGACATGTGCTTCACTCCCTGACGTTCTGGTCATTGGCAGCTGGCGGGGAAAGGTCTCATGTTCAGGATTCCCAGAAAAAGACTCCTCATGTCCGGTTGGCTCTGGCTGGGCCATGTGCCCATTGAAGAACCAATCGTTGGTGATGGATGCTGGGGTCGGTTTGGGTCTAGGGCTTTCCACTCACAGAGCCCGAGAGTAGGGGACAGCTGGTTCCACAGGGAGTGGGCAAATGGGGCACAAATACCAAAATAGGAAGGACATAAAATTTCTTCTCTTTTTTTTTTAAATTTGTCCTTTAGTCAAGTCTTCTATTCCCCTCTGAAAATCTGGTCACCTCCCTTAAGGACAATTCAAGAATTCATTCGCCAATAATGAGGTGAATTAGAAGCTCTGAAGCTCCAAATTCTCCATAAATATTTGTTGAATTGAATGTATTCCTTACTGTCTACTTTGCTGGTGTCTGGGGGATGGGGTGGGGAGGACAGGGCAGTAGTATTCTCTCTTGTTCTCCCCACTCTCTCTGCATTAAGCAACCATATACTGACCAGATAAAATAGCAGACTCTGGGTGTGTAGAAAGCTTGGGATAGCAGAATGGCTCACACCTGTAATCCTAGCACTCTGGGAGGCCAACGCAGGAAGATCACTTGAGCTCAGGAGTTCGAAACCAGCCTGAGCAAGAGTAAGACCGCCGTCTCTACCAAAAAGAAAGCAAAAAAAAAAACCTGCCAGACATAGTGGCATGCACCTGTAGTCCCAGCTACCTGGGAGGCTGAGGCAGAAGGATTGCTTAGAGCCCCGGAGTTGGAAGTTGCATTGAGCTATGATGACGCCACTGCACTTTACCTAGGGCTACAGTGAGACTCTGTCTCAACAACAAAAAAGAACAGGGCAACTAAACACCTTTAAAATAAAAAAATAAAGAGAAAAAAAGAAATAAGAAGCCATACTATTTCAGCTCTTTCTAACGTGATCAATTTTAGTCCTTTATCTTATTTTGTAGCATATATAATTGTGTGATATTCATGTGGATTTTTTCCCAAGTGTCTTTTTCATGAGTCCATTTCACATACAGTTTTTGCAAGTGTTTAATGAGAGCATGTTCACAGGACAGGGGATCAGAACCCTGGAGGATCTAGACTCCCCCAAGCCCCGCCCCCCAGCCAGGCTCTTTTTAACCACCAGCTCTCCTGGAGCTAATGGAGTGAGAACTCACTGGTTACCGCCAGGCAACAAGCCACTCAGGAGGGATCCGCCCCCTGACCCAGACACCTCCCGTTAGGCCCCGCCTCCAGCACTGGGGATCAATTTAAATAGGAGGCTTGGGAGGACAGACATCCCAGCTATAGCACATACCCTGTCCTGTCTCCATGCGATTTCACAGCCTGAGACCAGACCCCCGTGAGTACTGGGTGTGGGGTCAGCAGGCCCAACCCACCCTTCCCCGAACCCCATCCTGCAGCATGGGCGGGAGTAGGGGTGCACAGTAAAGGCAGAAAGGGGGCAATTCCATTTGGGGTAGAAGGGCACGAGTGGCTGGGGACAGCCCAGGCCTCTCTGTGGATTTGGAGCTCCTGGAGCCCCTACATTGCATTTTTTCCAGGAGAAAATAAAAACCATGTATGGAGGGGTGCAAAACCTCTTTTAAGATGTCAAGTACAAAATTGACCACATTTCAGTGTGTGCGCTCACAACGGACGCCTCCCCGCGCAGGTGGAGTGGCGGGGGCCCCGTTCATGCCCATGGCACCCCCACTCCAGACCTGGGGCTGCAGCCTGGCTCAGCTGTGCCCGAGGAGGGAGGGGCCTCTGCACTTGCCTGGAGCCCTGGGAACACTCAAGAACGTGGGTTGTGTACCCAGATGGTCCTGTTTTCACTGGCCCCTTCTAGCCTGGGTTATACAACTGCAAGGTAAAAGCAAGAGTCAAACTTAGGCTAATTTTTCATCCTCTTCATTTCCCAAAGGTTAGACAAGCATCACCTGCTCCCAGTCCCCTTCCCCAACACCCCACAGCAGCCCTGCTCGAGCCCAGATGCACCACTCGTTTGCTGCATCCGTCTTCCCCGCTGCCCTTGAAGGGGAATCCTGGCACACGCTCCGAGCCTTGGGGGGGTGGGCTGAGTGCTGATGGAGAGACCACCATGGTGGTGTTTGGGGGCTGATGGAGATGGTAGATGGAAGAGAAAGAAAGGTGGTTATGTCTTGGGCTGCCTGCAGCTTCGTACAGTTTGGAGCACAGAGTTGGACCTGTGCAGACCAAATGTGAGACTTCCAAGGGACACAGGGACCCTCACTGGGGAGAGTTCCAGCCTGAACCGACAAGCACAAAGTTCAAGGAGCCAACCTGTCCCCCTGGCCCTGCCGTGGCCTGGATCTAACAGGAAAAGACCCAGACAGAGTCCGAACTCCTGGGTACTAAACTCAGTCCTTCCCTGTAACCCTGTAGCCTTGAGCTATTATTCACTTAGCTGCTATGAAAGTGAATAAATAAAAGGGAATGTAATCTAAATAATATACATTTATGAATAATTCTGCTGCAGTGAGAATCGGTAATGAGCTAATGCAGGTGAATGAACTTAGAAGACCATAAGGCCCTGTGCAGGGGAGGGGGCGCCGGGCCCCTGCGTGTTTTCTGCCACAGCCAGGGTGGGGTCCCACCAGGCAGGGGGTGGCCTTGGGCCTTAGTGCGTGTGGCAGGCATTCCAGCTGTTCACCCACATCTCAGTCCCCTCTCTTTCCTGGCACGTGGGAAGAAGATCTTTCTTCCACCCCCTGGAAGTTAGGCAGGGTCCTGTGATGAGTTCTGGCCAGTGGGTTGTGGGCAGAAGTGCCAGGTGTTACTTCCAGGCCGGAGTCTTTATCTGTTGCCATGAGACCCTCCAGCTCGGCTCCTGGCTGGCACGGCAGTCATGGAATGTGGTTGAGAGGGAGGTCTGCCGGCCAGGGCCTCTGAGTAACCTCCTTGGACTGAGCCTCCCTACCAGCTTGCACTGGGCACGGAGCTTGGCCAAGAAATGAATCATTACTGTTTTACGTCACCGAGATGTGGGGGCTGTTTGTTGTGACAGCGCAACCTTGCCTAACCTAACTGACACAGCGCTCCACTGGCAAAGCTTCTAAACTTTGGGGTTCAGGGACCAACTGCCTCAGAATCCCGTGGAGGAGCCTTGTTGAAAATGCAGATTCTCAGGCCCCGCCCCAGCTGCATTGAATGAGAGTGCCCAGGGCTGGAGCCCCAGGATCTGCAGTCCTAACAACAGGAACAGCACATTCAGAGGCTGCAAGCATAGACCCCAGGCCCTGCAGGGTGGGGTCCTCTGCGCCCTCCTCCTCCTCAGCTGCCTCCCCTGGAATCTTGGCACAGGCCTGCTCTGTGGTCTAGCCGGGCTCTGCAGGTGCTGCTGGTCTGAGCTCCTGAGAGGTCCCTGCTCCAGTTTAGGGTCGCAGCACTCCACCCTTCTCTCCTGCCTCCTCCTCCCCCACCTCCCGATGCAGCAAGTCCCCTGGGCCCAGGCTAGGGGGAGGGCTCCCAGAGTGGTCTTGGAGCAAGAGCGATGGAAACCCTGCGTGATGGATTGAAGGAGACGAGACCATTCCTGGCTGATGGCTGACGTGCGGCGGAAGTGACAGGCGGCGATGTTTGTGCTCTGAACCTGCAATCTCAGCTAATGGGAAAGATTGAGGGGTTCGGAATGAGATGCGTCGTATGCCGCAGCCCTACAGAGAGATGCTGCTGGCAGAGAATAGCATAGCTCTGTGGCTTCCAGAGGGAGGGGCTGGGGGATGCGTCCCTGCCCTGGCCCCTGGGAGGGTGGGAGGATGCCTCTGGCCTGGTGTGAGCTGGGCTTCCCCAGCAGGCTCTCAGCTGCCCCTTGGCTGCCTGGGACCATGTCAGAGGGCCAGGCTGGGGAGCTCAGTGGGCAAAGGGGGTGCCCTGAGTGGCTGTCCTTCCAGCGCCTCCCACAGGGGCTGCAGTGCCTAAATGAGCTGGGGTCAGGGCAGAGGGGTCCTCCCATCCTCATTCTTGTCTTACCCCCAAGGGAGCTTCACGTGTCTTCCAAAGGAGCAGCCTGTGGGAGGAGACAGAAAAAACAGAATCAAAAGCTTAGCATCCAAAAATCAGCTCATCCACCGCCCGTCACTTCTTTTCATTTTGAAGCCACGCTGCCCTGCCTTTGAATGCCAGCGCCTCCAGCGCTACCGCTTCCTGCCCGCATGACCCAGCACCGCCTCTCTGGGTCTCAGTTTCCCCATCTGTAAAATAGGAAGGAAAAAACAAAAACACTTCCTAGGAACGTTGTACTAAGGACAGAGGAAAACAAGCTGTGAAGCTGTGCTTCTCACACCTATGTGTGTGTGTGTGTGTGTGTGTGTGTGAGAAAGAGAGAGAGAGAGCACGCTGGAGAGAGGGAATCCTCCCCGGGGATCTTGTTAAAATGCAGATTCTGACTCAGCAGGGCTTGGGTGGGGCCGAGATCCTGCATTTCTAATAGGCTCCCAGGAGATGCCAGTGCTGCTGGACTGTGGTTCTCAATTTTAGTAACAAAGATGCAGAAGATCATAGCAGGTTTCCAGTTCATGGTGAGTACTCAAAGGATTGTCATTGTCATTGCTATCATCATCATCGGTAGGTGAAACTGTTTCTTTCCTGACCACAGCCCACACCCTTCTTCAAAACAGTTCCATTCAAGGTTTCCCCTGAAGCCCTGAACACAAACATTGGAGGGGCTCCATCCAAGTGAGGTTCACCCCAAGCCTCACCCCCAGGGCTATCCTGGGCTCTGGGCCCATCACGAGTGGCCCGGTGGCCAGCCTGTCCAGTACAGATCTCTAGGGCAGATGACCTAGGGTTGGAGGGGCCCAGTCATTTGTGCCCTCAACTGGGGAAGCTTGGATGGTGGTAGGTTGTGGCCCAGCCACTTCACCACTCCAGCCATCACTGCTGCCCAAAGGCTTGACAGAAGTCACTACAGTGCCCCATCCACATCCCAAAGGAAGACACTTGCTCTTCTCTTTCCTCGTGGGAGGGCACCCTGGGGCATCTGGAGCCAGCTCCTCCAGGGGCAGCGGCAGCAAGAGCGTCACTCCAGACCTTGGGCAACTGCTGTAATCTCTCAGACCTTTTTATTCCTGCATTTGACTCAGCAAATGCCCTACAGGGAAGAGCAGCCCCAATGTCAGCTCCCTCCCCCAGACCTTGGCCCTTCAAGCCCTTGCTGCTGCCCTAGCTCTCTGCTGCCTTCAAATGGGTGTTGCTTTTTGTTTTCTATTTTTTTTAATTGTGGTAAAATACACATAACATAAAAGTTACCATCTTAACCATTTCAAGTGAACAATACAGTTATGCTAAGTGCATTCACAGTATTGTGCAACTGGTCTCCAGAACTTGTTCATCTTGCAAAACAGGTATTCTAGAAATTTGATTACTTGAAATATCTCATATAACTAGAATCATACAGTACTGTATTTGTCTTTTTGTGACTGGTTTATTTCACTTAGCGTAATGTCCTCAGGGTTCATCCATGGTGCATATTTTCTGTTTTTAAATCCAGCTCCACTCCTTGTTCTGAGTCTTGGTTGGTCAGATACAAGCTAGTCGTCCGTAGCTGGAAGCAGAAGTCCAGCCTGGGTGGCCACATGAGACATGGGGCCAGCTCCCCTTTGCTGCACCCTTCACCTGGTAGGAGGCTGGTGTGAGAACTTCCCTCCCCCTCAGCAGCCTCATTTTTAAGGAATAGTTTCCAAGAATCCTAGTGAACCAGGCTAGTGAACTCAGCAGGTTGCAGGTTGGGCTCATGAGGTCAAGGTCATGGGTTTGCTACCTCCAAGGACAAGTGTTGTGTGCTGATGGGGAACTTGGACTCTGGGGTTGGGTGGCCTGGGTGTGAATCCTGGTGCTATTAATTACTATCTATGTGGCTTTGGGCAAAGCATTTAACTTGCCTCAGTTCCTTTATAAAGTGGAAATTACAATAGAGTCGATGTGGGAATTAGATGACACGACCTCTCTTAAAGTACATAGCCTGGGCCTTGGCACGGGGGAAGTGCTTAGCGAGCTTGGAATTACTGGTTTTTATTAGTATTTCATGGGTCAATAACCTCCTCTCCATGGCTTCTGATGTTGCCCAGCTTGGACTGAGATGAGCAAGATGTGCCTTGGGGTTGTTTTCAGGTTAGTTTAGTGCAGTGTTTTTCAATTTTTATATATTTTTTAGCAGTAGAACCCTTTTGACAAATATCTTTTGTGTAGCCCCAGTACGGAGATGGAAAAAGAGAGTCGCTCCAACTGGGGAGCACGGAGCCCAGCCTTCCCTGCACTGCATACACACGCACCTACATGCATGTACACATGTATATGCACATGCACACACACACACACACACACACACTGCCTCCTTAGATGGGACTTCCATAAAGCCCTGGGCTGCATGGATGGAGTTGGAAACCTCGGCCATGGGAGGCCCTCCTCGTGGAGAGGAGTCCTGGTGGGGTCTCTGGCTCACCGTGAACAAGGAAACTCCACGTGTGGAAACTCACTGGGCTCATGGAAGGCAGGGCAGGGCTTCCACCTGAAGAGGCCTCAAGGTCATCACGGGCAGGCTGGGCTGCCAGAGGCCTGAGTCAAGGCCAAAAGGAAGGAATGCTGTGCCCCCCCCCCCACATCCCTTTGCCTCGTTTTCTCTGGGGTCCTCGCAAGACACCTTTCGCCGGCTTCTGAAGAGGAAACATAACTTAAAAATTAAGGTCTCTTATGGTGGGTCTCGGGTCACCTGCATGAGGACAGTGTGTTTGTTTCTAGCACTGTGACTGAGCCAGCCAGAAAAAGGGGTTTGTCAGATGTGAGTGAATTAATGGGCCTGTACATGCGTCTGTGTGCAAATGTGCATTGTGTGTGCATGTGTTGCGTGCATGTGCATGTCTGTGCATGTGTGTTTGTGCATGTGTGTGTGCACTTGTGCGCGTGTGTCAGTTTTGTGTGTGCCTGTGCAGGTGTGTGTCAGTACATGTGTGCATGTCTACAGGTGTGTGTGTTTATGTGTGTATGCATATATGTATCTGTGCATGAGTATGTGTGGTGTGTGTATCCGTGCCTATGTGTGTGACTTCTCAGAAAGGCCCTCACACTTCATCACGTTCCCCTGCAAGACTTTTCGTTAGTTCACTAATTCATTCATCCATTCACATCTTCCTTCAACAGACTAAATAATCGTAAAGTGATGAATTGTAATTTTGTTAAATGCCATGGTGCCACGAGAGCATATAATGGGGGCACCTAATTGCCCATCATTTTATGATGTCACAAGCCCATGCAGTCTCTAGGGACTTGTGTCTCCCAGATCGCAAACGCTGTCAAGTGCATTGTCACTGAGTTCCTGGCACTTCCCCATGCAACGCTGTGTGTGCGCTCTGAGCTCGGGGTTCTTGCCCTCCACACACACCTGCCTTATTTACGTGTATAACCCATTTCTTTTGTACCTGTGGCATTAGGTCACCCCCAAGGGCATGGCGGCGTGAGGGGCCTTGTTCCTCCTGCTGCTTTTTTGCCACATCAGGCACACGTGAGTCCCATCAGAGTGTTCCTGTGGCAACTCCAGGTGTGTGCGTCCCTGGATAGATGTGTTAACACCCCCTTGGATACGGAAAGGTGTATTCTTGGGTCTGAGGTCTGGGGGAATACCGAGGTCCTTCCGGGGAGAGGTGAGAGCATCTCTAGGTGTGTGGGTATGTCTCTGAACTTGCCCTGGGCCTGGACCCATTGTCAGTCCGCCCCCAGGAGCCCCCACTGCGTTGTCCTGCCAGTAATTACAGCAGATAAACTGCTCCAGTTGAGGGCTGCTGTCCCCGGCTGGCTGCCAGCCGTGCGGCCCCAGGCTGCGCCGTGGGAGTCCATTCATTTTAATAAGAGGTACACCCTGTGTTATTAAGAAGAGTGTTTATTACTGTCGCCACGCACTGACAGCAACTTCCATCATCGTTAACCGGCAGATGGGGGGAGTGCAGGGAGGCTGCACACTGCAGCTTTTCAGAGGCACAGGCCCAGCTGGTGAGGCTGGGGAGGGAGGGCCTGTCTCTCTCCCTCTCTTACCCCAGGAGCTCAGCAACGCCTTTCTGAGCAAGAATGGAGCTCCGGCTCAGCCTGACCCTGCTCGGGATGGGGGCTGCAGCTGGCAAAGGGGTGCTAGAGGGGACTCTGCTCGCCATCCACGTGCTGCCCAAGAGAGGGAAAGGGACCCCGGCTTTGAGCTTGCTCCCCTGGGATTAGGCAGGGGTGACCGTTTGGCTCACCTGCCCGACTCCTGCTGGTTTCGCCAAGGGCAGGCTAGACTTTGATTCTGCCTGGAATGCTCTGCCTGGGGGTTGCGTAAGTGCTCCTTGGAATCCTGCACTTTCAGCTCAATCTAGAGTAGCCCTGCACTGGCCCCAGCCTGCCTCGTGTCACCCTCATCCCGTCACGGGTTGAGGGTCCCACGCCCTCTTCTCTCTGTCCACCCTCAGAGGGACACTCCAGGAAAAAGGTCGCTGCCTCAGTCTCATGTCACTGCTGTGTCCCAGCACAGAAAACAAGGCCTGCTGCACGAAGGCATTCCTCGGAGCTGTATCCAAGCACTGAGTAAATGAAGCCCCTCGGTACTCCTCACCCTTCCTGTTGCCTCTGAGAATGTTTGGGTGTGGACAAGGGTGTGTGCAATACAACAAAGTGAAGTGGAATAGGAGGAAGAACAGAACGTTTCAAACTTGCTCAGTTCTTGAGGTCTCCGTCATTCTTTTCATGGTGTCCTAAGTCTAAAGAAACACCTCAAAGTTCTGTGTTTGTAGCAAGGTCTTCTCAGTTAAGTATTCATGTCTTAACAACTGATTGGCCATTTGAAACAACACTACACGTAGATTTTTAAAAATCTATTTTAATTTTATTCCTTGCTGCAATTGCATCCCAGTGGGACGTGGGAGTCTGCCGGCACCGTGGGGTGCAGCCTCTCCAGCCTCAGAAGGCAGGAGGACTGGGCGCTGCCACACTCATTTCCGGTTCCGCATTGATTTTTCTCACAGCAACCACTGAAAACCCAGGTTCTCAAAGATACGCTATCACTGAAAAGAATGTAGCAAGAGCTAATATTAAAGCTGTGAACCACCTTGAGCTAGCAGTTCCTGCGGTGCCCAATGGATGTGGAGTATTGCTGTGTTTGCCTGAAAATTTTAAAATATCCTGTGTTGCGTGTGTGTGTGTGTGTGTGTGTGTGCTGCGGTGCCCGGGGTTGCCTTGCTGCACAGTTTGGAAACGATGGCAGTAGAGGACCTGGGTTCCAGTCCCGGTTTATTTGTTTGCTTGTTTACACATTTATTTATTTAACAAACACGTTCATAGTACCGATCCTGTACCAAGCCCTGTTCTGAGAGCTCTATAAGTCTTAACTCATTTGATCATCAGAACAATCTCACGAGACAGGCACTGTTCTATGACGGCTCGTTTTCTGTGTCAACTTAGCAAGGCTATGGCACCCAGTTGTTTGGTCTAGCACCAGTCTAGATGTTGCTGGGAAGATATTTTTCTAGACGAGATTAACATTTGAATCAGTAGACTTTGAGTACAGCAGGTTGCCGTCCATAATGTGGGTGGGCCTCACCCCGTCAGGTGAAGTCCTTAAGAATAAGGTTTCCTGCAGCAGAAGGAATTCTCAAGACTGCAACATCAACTCTTACCTGAATTTCCAATCTGTTGGCCTGCCCTGTAGATTTCAGGCTTGTTAGCCCCTGAAATTGCATGAGTCAATTTCTTAAAACCAACCAAAATCTCTCTCACTGATCCATAGATATATATTAATATATATGGATGAAGACAATGTTCAACTGTTAACTAGCTTTATGGCCTTGGGCAAGTCTTTTTTTCTTTGGGCCTCTGTTTTATCATGGTCAAATGAGGGAATTGGATGAGAAGAATTCAAAATTACTTCCAGGGCTAACATCTGGGCTGCGAGGGGGCAGATAGGACAACAATCTCGCCAAGGATGCTGTGTGGGCCTGGCATGCTGGCCACCCAGCAGCCGTTCCCAGCCCACCTCTCCCTCACCAGCGCTTACCATACAGAACAGACTCCTGTTCCTGTCCTCCCTTATAGGTGGGGGAAGCCACGTGAAATTCTTCTGGCTAAAGCTGTGTTAGCTAATGCTGTAAGTCTACCGGGACCTTCTAGGAAATAGAGTATGTTTCCTAATAGGAAAAGGCTAGAAAGAAGAATTCACTGGTGCTGATCTTTCCCCTGTCTTTGTGCATCAAAGAACACCATGATGCTTGGAGCTGCAGCAGTTATCTTGTGACAACGAGGCACAAAACAACAGCTTAGGGTGGCAGAACAGAAACAGAAAGAGCCTGGGTCCTTGATATATGCTTGAACTGCCAAACCAACCCTAAGACCTGCTGCCTCTGGACTTCTTAGTATGCAGGCTACATAAATCCTTACAGTTGAGCCACTATGGCTGCGTGTTATGTAGCGTGCTGGCTGCGTGTTGTGTTACTTGCAAGTCACAGCATTCTTAACTGACACCAGTGCCTTCATCTGCTAGAGGCCACGACTTCACTTGCTAAGTGATCTAGGAAGCGTCCTGACATGGGGGGGTGTTGCTTTGGGCCTCAAGAAAACTGCATTTGCTCTTCTTGATTGAGTCATGACTTTGACCTCAAGGAGAGAGACACTAATACCATGTCTCTCCAAATTCCCAATTGGTAGCGCCACATTCTTGATCAGAAAGATTGATGCTCCTAGACGGTTTTAGGACAGTGTGCTTATCAAATAGGTGGCTTTGGAGCTCATGGAAAGGCCTGTGGGCCCCAAGGAGCCAGCACTGCTCATCCCAGCCAAACCTCACTTTCCTGTTCTGTGATATGGATGAGGGGAAAACCACAGATTTCACATTCTTGTATCGTAGAATGCTTGATAAACCTATCAAAATGGACCTGGGGCCTGATGAAGGTTATTATTCAATGTGGGTTAAGTAATAACACAGTTTTAGCTCACATCTCTTGATCTAACAAGTCCTTGTTTGTTTAGCAAACACTTTATATCACTTGCTATGTGCCAGGCCCTGTTCTGAGATCTTTACAAATATTAACCCATTTAATCAGCACTTCAGTCTTATGAGGTAGGTGCTATTACTATATAAAGGGGGATGATCACTGGGTTGATGTGAGCCTAGATGGGGTGTCTCGTGGCAAGCCACAAGGCCCTGCTCTTAACACTGTGCTTTTTTAAATGATGGACTTTTTAAAAATCAGCTGTTTTTACAATCAAGGACTTGGGTAGAAGCACATGGCATTTTGACCATAGTTCAGGATTGCCACAGCCATCATGTGTTAAATGATTCCAATGGGCTGGAATGAGGTGGCTGAAACTGTCAAACTGAAATTGAATAGGCTTACACATAAAGCCATGCACCTTTGGATAAAGAAACCCCACTGTGCAAACACGGAAGGGGAGAAGGGTGCTACCTGCACATGTGAGGGAAGACGTGGTGTGTGAGGGGCCTGCGGCTTCAGCAGGTCAGATCTATAGGGTGGTTGCATAATGTCAGTGGGACCCTCGTCTCTGTGATGGAAGTGGGTGTCCAGGGGTGGAGCAGGTAGACCTAGGCCTCGGTCTTCACCGTTGCCACCACACAAGATATTGAGTTCTGTTTTCTGAACTACACCCCACAGAGAAATAGCAACACACCAGACAGGGGTCAGAAAGAATGAGCAGGTGCCCGTCAATTCATGAGCAGATTAACAAAATGTGGTTATATGCACACCATGCAGTCTACCCAGCCATAAAAAGGAAGGAATTAATGTCTTTTACAGCAATTTGGATGGAACTGGAGACCATTATCCTAAGTGAAGTATCTCAAGAATGGAAAAACAAACACCACATGCACTCTCTAATAATTTGGAACTAATTGATGGCACACATGGGCACAGAAAGAAGTAAAAATCCTTGGAAATCAAGAATCGGGGGAGGCGAGGTAGAGAAGGGAGGTCAAAGTCATGACTCAATCAAGAAGGTACCATGAGCATTATTCAGGTGATGGGCACACTTGTAGCCCCCACTAAAGCATTATAAAAGCTATCCATGTAACAGAAACATTTGTACCCCCTTAATATTTTAAAATAAAAAAAAAAGAAAGGATGATTATGATGGGATGGGCCTCAACCATGGCAACTACAGTGGGCAGTGGTGGTTTTGGCCCAACCCCCATTCTCCTTTGTTTTGGAAATAGCCCCATGATTTTCCTTAGGGGATCCACCCCACCCCTCTTTCCATGTCATAGAGGTGTGGTCAACCCCCAGCGGGTGGACACATGACCCAGACCTGGCTATTCAGAGACTTGTGTCTTCCTGGCCACAGGGACTGGGTCAGGAATGGGCATGTGACCCAAGCCCTAAGAGAGCCTACCCATGGCTTTTGCTGGAATTCCTGGGAAACAGGAGCTCTCTTTCTGCAGTGTTTGCCAAGCTGGTGGGATGTAGGCTGAGTCTGCCAAGGCCTACCACATTGGGAGTGGCTGCCCCAGATACAGGCTTTTTCTGTTTCTATTCTGCCATCCTAAGCTGTTGGTTTGTGCCTCATTGTCACAAGATGACTTCTGCAGCTCCAACCATCATGATCTTTACTGAGGCACAAAGAAAGGCACCAGGCAGTAGGAATCATTGTAAAGGAAGGCAAGGCCAAGAAATAGGGGCAGGTTTCTGAAAACATTGTTTGAATCCTTGGATGCCACAGTCCCTGACTTTGGATTCTTCCAATTTCATGAGCCAGTAAATTCCCTTTTGAGTTGACTTTTTGTCCCTTGTGATTCTGATTGGCACAGCAACTGAGCCTGTCTGGCCTGACAAAAGGGCTTCAAATTCTTACACACCAAGTGACTTGCACAAGGATGAGACTTTTCCACGTGGACCCGGGCAGCAGCAGAAGAGCCAGTGCTGATGGAGAGGGGACCTCACAGACTGGGCTCCAGGGAGGTGGGAACGTTTTCTAAGGGCTGTGGCACCTCATCAAGGTTGTGGTCATCATGAAGGTCATTTGTGCATGAGGTAATGAATTGGACGAAATAGTCCTTGACCTCTGAGATAGGATGATTCAGCCCTAATTTGTATTTGGGTGTGGTGGGGACCATGATTCAGTGGAATGTTCTGGTGGAAAGATACAGATCTGGAATCAGAATCTCTGGGTCCTTATCCCTCTCTTTCTCTAGCCAGCTGGGTGGGGCAAAACCAGCTAGTTAACTGCTCAGACTCACATTCTCCGTCTGCCCAAGTTAGGGTCGTGCTGTCTGCTGGGGGTTACCATCAGGCTTCAATGCAGTAAAAGCTGGAAAGGGTTTGAGGAAATTAATGCCCTGTCCAGACAGATGTAAGAGGCTGGCAGCAGGAAGTGAGGTGGAGAAGGAACCGCAAGAAGGTTGGAGGGTCCAAGTGGACCACCTAGAAGCCAGGCCTGGGCTGCAGGGGCTTTCTTGGGGTTACACTCCCTCTGGAGAAGAGGTGGGTGCTGGGAGGGGGTAAGATGGCAGGTGTCTGTGGAGCATGGACTGTCAAAAGCCTGCCCTGCATTTGATAAAACCAAATAAGAGACCCCTGTAGGGCTACATTTGGCTAATGGGCCCCAGTTTGCCACCCCTAGGCTAGACTCAGGGAGTAGGTAAAGGACTTGGAGCCAGCTGGTGTCATATGAAAGAGCGTGTTTTGCAATTATCCACTCATCCTGACTCACAGGTCCAACCATGGAATGAGGACGTACGTGCCTGCCCAGGCTGGGGTTTCAGATGATCATATTTTCACTCCTTCTCAGGTGCCTGAGTGGGAAAAGGTCCCTTCATGCTAATCAGCAAAGCTTAGAAAGGCCCTGATGAGTCCTGCACACAATCTGTGACCTCATCTTCATCAGTGCCCTCTGTCCAGCTGGCCTCTCGCCATGTAGGAGGCACCATGCCAGGCTCTCTCTAGAAATCCCAGAGTGCTCCCGCCTGGAAGAAGCGCCTGACCCAGCTCCTCCAGGAGCCCCATTCAAGGAGGGGCAGCTGCTTTGCGTGAGGCTGGTCCTCCTTCCTCCCCTCCCCTCGGTGACACAGTAAGCCAGCCTAGGAACCAGCAGCCAGCGTCCGTGGTCCTGCTGCTCTCCCCCGTCTGCCCTCCCCAGGGACATCGAGGTGGACCTGACATTGGGACTTGTGTGGAGGCTGCCGGCTTTGGCAAGGTTGATTGGGACCCGCATGTCAGCCCAGGCCACTTCCTCATCACCGTAACTCTGCGCCGAATAACAAGACCACGGGAATCTGCTAGCGCAGGCCTGGGGAACGCACTCCATTACTCTCTTTTATTCTCCCGGGAGATTTATGTGGCCTATCTCCCTTCCCTTTGTCCACCTGCGAGGCCCTATAAGTCATGTACCGAGGCTGACAGGTCACAGGGCCTGTGCTGCTGCTCTGTCAGAGTGAGTGATGCCGGGGGGTGATTAAGAGAGAGGAAGGGTGAGAGGTCAGCAGCAGACGGCATGATGGGAGTTCGGGATGTAATTATCACTCCCGTGACATACTGCTGGGCTGCTCTCCCCCTTCTGATAATAGATATACACACTTGGGTGCAGCTCAGAGCAGGGGGCAGTGATGCTGAGAGGTGCTGAGGACCTGCGGGGACAGGCTTTGTGTCATGGGCCTCACAGGGGAGCTCAGGGTGCCAAGGGACCCAGCAGCATCTTGGCCCCTCCATACGGGGAGATGTTCCCCAGAGCCCTCAGCACAAAGCCTGGGACAGAGCAAGCACTAGTTACTGGCATTACTGTTCATCAGATCTGAAAGAAACTACTGGGGAAGGTGCAGATGGAACAAGCTCAGGAGGTAGGGCTGGGGCATGTGGGTTACGCAGCAGCCCAGTGAATCCCACCTCTCTGGATTCACACGTGTGTGTGTGTGTGTGTGTATGTGTGTGTGTGGTTCCCTCCCCTCCTCCACATTGAATCTGGACTGACCTATGACTTGCAGCCAAAGCGAGGTTGTGCAATCCTTGGCCTAGGTCTACAGAGGCCTTACAGCTCCTGCTTTCTCTGTCTTGGAGTTCTGAGCTACCACGTGAAGAAGTCTGGGCCATCCTGCTAGAGAAGTCACATGGAGAAAGAGGCCCTGGAGGATGAAGGATGAAAGAGCATGGGGAGAGAGGAGTCCCAGTGTTCCAGCCATCCCAGTAGAGGGGCCAGGCAGGAGAGGGAGGCCATTTCAGATCTTCCAGCCCAAATTGTAGCCACAGACTAAGCTCAGTCAAACCTCTTGGAACAGAGATGAGCCATCCCAGCTGAGCCCTGCCTTGCCAACCCCCAGAATCATAAGCAATGAAATGATAGCTGTTGTAAATCAGGTTGTTTTGGGACAGTTTGTCATGTAGTAATAGAGGACTCTCTTGTCTGTGATCCCCAGAGCCACCCTCCCTCTGCTCTTTGCCTCCTGCTAGGGTCCAGGCCCAAGCAAGGACCTCTTATTTGAGTGGACACTGCTGTATCAAATGGAATTTCTACCCAGCAGTGTATCAGGGATGGAATGGGGGAGTGGCCCACTGTGAATGCAGGCATTTAAAACTTAGACCAACAAAATATTTTTTCAGGGAGGAGGATTTTATCACCGGCATGATTTAGAATTGCTAGCATGTGGTAATAACAAAAAGCAGACTGATTTTTCATCAGTATCATTATGTTTTTAAATTCTTTAAGACAATAGACTCCTTTATTGCCTGCATCTGGGGTAGACTGTGCTCACTGCTCCGCCCTTGGCATACCACTGTTCCTAGTTCTTCCTTGAAGATATGAGCTTCAAGAAGAGAGAATTGGGAAGAGGTTGAGCCTGAAAACAGCCTAACGGCCCAAGGAAGGAAGGACAATAAGGGTTTTTTGGGCTGTGTTATATGCAGGGCTTTTGCAAGCATTGTTGCTTTAATCCTAAGGCAACCCTGCCTGCATTTTGACAAAGGAAGATAGGGAGGCTTTCCTGGGTAGGAGGTTTGCCTGAGTTCGAAGAGCAAGGAAGTGGTGCAGCTGGGGTGTAGAGAAAGCTTTTGAACTCTGGACTCCAGGACTAGTGAGGATGGAGGGAAGAATATCCCCAAAGCTGGGACACCCTGGACAAGGCTTGGGGTGGTTTCTGACAGAGGCTGTGGTGGCTTCTTCCTAATGCCTTTCAGAGGCAGCTGAGAGATTTATCCCACTTTTCACAGCTACTTCAGGAAGTGAAATCTGGATCCTCCCTCTCCCTTTTGCAGCACCAATGCATAGTGCAGTCATCAGGTGGTGCTGGGCGACCTGGTGCAGTCCTAGGTCTGCCCCTACGGCTGTGTGACCTTGGACAAGCTTTTCAACCTCTCATTGATCCAGTTTCTTTTTCCATCAAATGACATTAACAAGGGTATTTACTGCATTAAAACTGATGGGAGACTCAAATGAATCCATATATATAAAGAACATCGACTCTGGCGTTTGACATTTGTAATTAACAAATACTAATATAGCGCCATGGGTGGGCACTTTAAGAACTTTACAAAAATACCTACTCAATTAATTCTTTCAACAACCCTATAAGATGGGTACTATTATTATTCCCATTTATTAGATAGGAGACCCAAGACTCAGAAAGGTTCATGACTTACTCAGGGTCACACAGCTAGAAAATGGCAGGACCAGGACTCAAATTCAAACATGCCTGTCTCTCAGACACGTGCTCAACATCCGCACAGGGCTGTGCTCAGTAAATGCCAGCTGTTATCATTTTACCAGTTTCCCTGAATAAACTCCAGCAGTTGCTCTATCTCACCCTTTTCTTCCACAGGAATTATACTAGGGACTCTTTTATAGAAGCAATCACAGGAAAAGAAAAAGCAGAAAAGTTAAAGCAGGTACATTTTCCACCCATCGAATAAGCAAACATTAAAAAGTATGGTTGCATCAAGTCTTGTCAAGAGTTTGGGGGCGTGGGCACTTTCACTTGCTGCTGGTGTGAGTGCAAATTACAAATCCTCTTTGAAGAGATTATTCAGAAGGACAATTAAGATTAAAACCATGAATCCCTATGATTCAACAATGCCACTTCTTGGTGTCCATCGTAGAGAAGCACGTGCACATGTGGACAAGGTGACGCAGACACAAATATGTGCCACTGCATTGCCATGGGAATAGCCTAAGTGTCCATCTATAGGGGATGGCCACACAAAGCACAGAGCCACACCCTGCCCCACCCACTGTGGAGCGAGCACCATGCAGTGGTGAAAAGAATGTGGTAGCTCTATAGGTACTCACGAGAGAGGCCTTAGGTACGCTAAGATTCAGTGTTCCTGGTCATTCACTCTTCCAGCCAACAAACATTTATTGAGCACCTACTGTGGGCCAGGCACTGTTCTGGGTCTTGGGGACACAGCTGTTAAAAGTGCAAAGAGGTTTCTAATCACTGCTAAGTAAAAAAAATTGGTTGCAGAACAGCACATAAAAAGCCATTTATATAAAAACAAAATGACACCACAGCATGGTAATGTGTTTTCTTAAAGGGTACACACATATGTACATAAGTACATAGAAAAGGAACTGGAAGGTTACACATCAAATTGCTAATAGTGGTAACCTCTGGGAGAACAGGTAGAGAACCAGACTTAAGTCTGGTCAAACATTACTGATAATGTTTTATTTTTTATAGTGAAAATTTATTTTAGTATTGCTTTCATAATTAAATTTTAATATTAAAATGGGAAAAATCCATCAGGCAATGTGGCTTTCTACAGTGTAGACCTTGAAATTAGACAAATCTGATGTCTTAGTCTGCTCAGGCTGCCACAACAAAATGCCACGGACTGGGTAGTTTAAACAACAGACATTTATCTTAGAAGTCTAGAGGCCAAGTCCAAGATCAAGGTGTTGGTATCTGGTCTGGTGAGGGCCTTCTTTCTGCGTCCTCACATGGTGGAATGCGGAGGGCAAGAAAGAAACCTGCTGCCTCCACCAAGTCCCTTTATAAGGGCACCTAATCCCATTCACAAGGGAGGAGCCCTCATGGCCTAAGCACCTCTTAAAGGCCCCATCTCTTAATGCTGTCACCTTGGCAACACCTGGTTTTTGAAGGGGACACATTCAAATCATAGTAAAGAGGGTGACATTCACCAAGGTTCTCTCCCTTCTCTGTTTTGCCCAGGAAAACTCCAAGGGCCCCTCCCTCAAGCAGTCTCTCAGGGTGGTAGGGTACCCACAGGGCAGGAATTTACACTCTCAGCAGCTGCCAAGGCAGACAGGCCTGAGGTCAGAATTGGGGTGTGTGTGAGGGGAGGAGCGGGCAGAAATAGAGAAGGTTCTCTGGTGAGGTGAGAACCCTATTCCCAGCACAGCGTGGGGCTCCATGGAGGTGGAGGGAGTGAAGAGGTTCTACAGCAAAAAACTGGTCACAGAACCAATGCGTGTTAGTACTGTAGAGGCCATCGGGAGCAACGAGGGGGGCAGACACTATATTTCACTGTAAAACCTTTTCTTCTAATGAAATTCTGCGCAGAAGCCCTGTGCCCAAGATAGACCTCCGTGGAACAACTGCAGCTGAATCAGAGGAGGGGCATGGGGAGGGCTGCCCACTCTTAGGAGTCTGAGAATTGCATGGCTAAAATCCCTCATCTCACTTAATATTTCACTTTCCAGAAGCCTAGAAAAGGGCTCTTATTCATCCAAGGAACTCTCCACCTTCCCCACCAACCTAGACTCTTGTGGGTCCTCCTTGGCCTGAGAAGCTTTGCTCATATCTCATCCAGGTCTTCTTCTAACAAGATTTCTGCTCTTACAAGCCTCTCCTGGATGGTGAGGGGCAATGCTGACACTTCTGGGATGTTAGAACTGTTCTCTGTCTTGATCTGAGTGGTGGCTACATGAGTATATTCTACAATGTACAGAGAGGAGCTGGGCCCAGCTTACCCTGGCTCACGTCTGCTCACATCTCTCCCCCACTCTGTGTTCAGCGATGTCATGTTGCTCTACACCAGCCATGGAGGGAGTATTTCCACCACAGAAATGGGCAAATGTTATATTCAGGGCTTTTTTCCCCCATGAAGAGCCAGTTATTAATAGACATTGACTAGCATATTGCTGGGTGTCTACATATATGAATATTCATCAAGCTATACACCAATATTTTCTACATCCATGTTGTACCTCAATGAAAAGATCTGGGATCTCCAGACTCCCGGTTTCATGATTGCAACATTAATTACTTATTGTCTGCCTCCTTCCCCTAAGTTCTGTGAGGGCGGGAGCCACATCTACCTTGTCACCCACCCAGTAATTAGTGGTTTCATGAAAAAAAGAATTTCCATGATGCTACTGAAGTTTGGGCCATCCTATGGGTGTGCCCATCCATGGCCTGCCTAGGCTCATGCTGCTGAGGGCCTGGGGTGCCCGTGGGGGGTGCCCACTGCCGGCACCTCTACAGCCTAGAACTGTAAGGTTGGCATAGCTTCTTACCCCCACTACCCTGTCATATTTGGAAAACACTGGTTCCTTTTTCAGTCCTCTCCCACCCCCACAGATAGAATTAACTACTCTTTGCTCTCTGACTCTTTGCTTGTTCCTCTACAAAGCACTTACTCAGCCCTGTCAAATAGAGATGGTGGGGGAGGAAGTCATGTCTGTTTCCCCTGCAAGACTACAGGTTGTTTGAGAAGCACCATGTTTTATTTATATCTGCATAGATGAGACTGTGGTGCTTACATCCCCCAGCCCCTGAACAGAGATCTGTTGAATGAATGAAATTGACTTCAAGAGTAGCAAGAGAGAGCAGGTTTGGAGGAAGAATACACTGCCCCACTGTAAGGTCACACGTTGATGAAACAAGGGTGACTCTTCAGAAACAGGAAAGGCCAGTGTGCTTTGGGATGTGGACCTGCTTGGTGGTGGGGGTTGACCAAGCGATCTTTCGTGCTCTTCTCCACCTCTGGGGCCCCACTATTCTAAAGGGAGGAGATAGTTGTGAATATTGAGCACAAGGTCAGAGGGCACTCTGCCATGCGGGGTGCCCTCTGCCCGAGATGTGTGCCTCCCGGGGTCCTGCACAGAGACACTCCCTTTCCCACACACAACCCTCCAGATTCTTGGTCCTTCCAGCCTGAGGGATTTCACTCACCTCTGATCCACATCTTCTTTCAAGAAGGATTTTTATCATCAAATGTCTCCTTGACTGGGAGGAGCATGAGGGAGGCTGCTGGAGGTGCTAGAAATGTTCCCTATCTTGATCCGGGTGCTGGCCCCGGGGGTGGTTATATATGGAAACATCACTGAGCTGTACACATAAGAACTGTGCTTTTTGTGAGAGTTATACCTCAATGAAAAAGTAAAAGGAACAAACAAAAACAGAAACCCTCCCCACTGAGGAAGGCACTAGCCCAGTGACTAGTCCTCTGGCCCCTGCAGAGGATCCTAAGCAAGGGGCCAAGGGGCCGGCAGGGACTCAGGGACTCCAGACTCAGAGGCTGGGTAACCAGGAGGGAGGGAAGATGGGGGGATGGAGAAAGGAAAACCCTCCAAGCCTTCCTGGGGAAGATCAGGATGCTTGGACTTTGGCGGGAGAGGGAGGGTCAGGACCGAGGAAGGCCTTGGGCATTGATGAAGCCCTTGGGAATGTGGAGGATGGAAAGGAGTGGGGCAGGAGCACGGGGGACCCCGCCGGCCGGCTGTCCTGGTGGCGGGTGGGCCCGAGGAGAGCAATGACTGTGTCGCTTTGGAGGAGGGAGGGGGCAGGCTGGGGAAGGGGGGAGGGAGAAGACAGCGTGACTGCGTCTGATCTACAGTGACGAGTACCAATGTTAACTGTCACCTCTCATCTCCAAACTAAATCACACCTGGAATTGGAGGCGCCTAGGAGCTGATAGAGTCAGCGTCACAGAGGCGACAAGTCAATCAGCGCAGAGATGCGCGCAGAGACACCGGCTCCACGAGGCCCCGGCGCCTTCATTCATTCTGGGATTTACACTTGTCAGGCTGCCGCCTGGGGGTGGGCAGGAGGAGGAGTGGGCAGAAAGCTGGTCTCACTTCAGTTCCACTTAAAATGGGATGACTGGCGGCTTCTCCCCAGGGCCACCGCAGGCTGGGCCCACTTGCCAGAGCTGTCCCTCCACGTGTTTACCCTGTGGGTCTTTCCCCCGTCCATGGACTTCAGGCTGAAGGAGTGGGAAGAAGCCCAGCAAGGGGCAGGCAGGGACGGATTGGTGTTCTGGGGTTGCCAGGGGTATTGGTAGCCCAAGCAAACTTTGTCACACTGGGAGCATGTGAGGGCAACAAGAATTCTGTCCTGGGTCATGTGTTTGGGAGGGAACAGTGGGGCCTTGTGCAAAAGGAAGGGTGGATTTAAACTGACTACTTTGGAGCAATTCTATCTGTGGTCACATGAAATGGAAAAGATCTTTGTTTTTCTTTTCATGCATTTCTTTGCTCATTCAACAAATGGTACTCAGTCAGGCTCCATGCAAAGTGCTGAGGATTTAGCAGCACAGAGCTCTTACATCCTGAAAAAGGGGAGAATTAAAGTATGGAGAACTTCTCAGGTTGCCATCTGCTACTGTCTTAGAAATGGTGAATGAATCTATAGCTCTCTCCATCACTCTCCATCACTGACCACAACATCGTAATACTCGGCAGAGTCATTTATAAAGTGCTTTTTCACCTATAAACATAACTGTGCTAAGTGCTGTGCCAAGGAAAATGCCTAGCGATATAAATTCCAGATGGAGGAAAAAACATTGAGTTCCCATTGCTGTTTGAACATCTCTTTTGTTTTTGTCACCATGAAAGTAATAAAACTTCACTAAAGAAAATTTGGAGCAAGAGAGAGGGAGAAAAAAATCACCTAAATACAAAGTTAGTATTTTGATGTGCTTCCTTCTAGTCTTTTTTCCTATATCTCTTTAGCTTTTTTTTTTTTTTTGAAAGCCTTTAACCTAGGGCATATCCTGTGTCAATAAATGTGGGGTTAGGGTGGAAGCCTCCTTTTCTCCTCTGACCCCCATTCAGAGTGGCCCCTGAGGACAAGGCTTCATTCTGCCTGGTGCCTGGGCACAGAAATGGTGATACCGGCATTCGGTAGGCTGATCTCTTAATCCAGATTGGTGTAGTCATTTGAAACTGAAAGCAGCTCCTTTTTATGTCGCCTGCTTCTCGGCATTAACTTCTCTTTGATGTAATTTTTGCTTCCGATGCTCTCTCCCTTCATGGGTTAGATTAGTGTGAAATTGGCCTGGCTTCTCTAGAGACTGCAGTGTTAAGCTTCAAATACTTGGTCCTTATTGGAAATCCTTAACCCACATCAGGAGAGAAAAGTGGCAGCGTTACTTGGGAATGAGTGTGTCTGTGTGTGTGTGTCTGTGTGTGTGTGAACACGTGTGCAGGATTGGGTGTAGGGTAAGAGGGAGAGAAATGCATATTGGCACGGGAAGGTGGGGAAGTTGAGGTTCTTCTCCATTTATTGACTGCTGAAGATCTGCTCGTCTTAATCTTAGGGGGAAGGAGTAGGAGTGGGTCTTGCGGAACTGGAAAACATGGTGAGGAAGGAAGGAAGCGTGTTTAGTTTGCTGGACCTCTGGCTGGAGCTGTCCAATAGATCTTGGTGCTGAAGGGGAGAAAGTGATGTGCCGGTGTTCAGGCAAGTAACAAGACAGTTACATAACCCAGCCTAGATCCCTGGGGTTATGCCTGCTCCTATGTGTGTGTCACCTGGTTCAAATGTGACCTTGAAATGCACGTAAGACATGGTTACCAACGTTCTGAGAAGACTGGCAGGAGTGGGTCCCTTCACCAGTCCTGCCCTTCTTTCTTGTTGCCTCCCACGTGACAAAGAAGAATGGCAACTTGTGATTGGGCCAGGCTGCAGGAGAGAGGTACTCAACCAC
The DNA here is from genome assembly GCF_041146395.1 of Eulemur rufifrons. NCBI lineage: Eukaryota > Metazoa > Chordata > Mammalia > Primates > Lemuridae > Eulemur > Eulemur rufifrons. The sequence goes on from NC_090984.1 coordinate 102,429,952, forward strand.
AAGGGAGACCCACCTGGGCAGCTGACCCAGGACAGTGAGGGTCCCCTCCACTTTAAGGCAGAATTGGGGGGGCCTCCTGGTGTAGGTGATTTGGATCAGTCCAGAGGGAAGAGATGCTCCTGGTTTTGGATTGCACCTCAAACTTATTCCCCCAGTAACACAGCTCAGAGCCTCTGCCCCCAAATTCACGTTGCTGCCTGAGGACATCACTGGAAGACAGAAGCTGCCGAAAGCGGTTCTGATGGACAACTGGCCAGAGCTGTCCATAGAGGAAGTAACCACCAAAGTGTAAGACCATCAGGATGTTCTAGGGGAACTTCAGACTCTCCGTTCAAAAACAGCGTAGCTCCAGATATTTCCAGCTTGTTATCAGCCAACGTATAATTTCTCCCTGCAATCCCTATCCAACTTTCTGTGCCCGACTAGCCTTGGACCCCCAGCTTCTGCCTCAGTTTCCTTTCTTTCCCATCATGCCCCTTTTCCTGGCCTCAGCCCTCTGTTACCCGCAGCCACTATCTGTCTGTGACCTTTCTTTCACTTGCCCTGTTCTCTGTTCCTCCCCCTCACTCACCTTCCCACTCAGCTGGGTCTCCTCCTTCACCCCCTTCCTCCCTTGACTTGGGGCAACTGGCCCCCGAGGGTCTCTGCCTCTGGGAAGGCCGTGGCCCACTTTGGGTTAGCCTTGTGCCTCCTTGTGCTTGGGTCCTCCTCTCCCCTTCTTGAGTCCGCAAATCACTCCTTCCAGTGTCAGCCGGCAAATTGGTTTATCCTCCCCCCAAGCCGGCTTTCATTACCTTGCCGAAATGAAGCGATATCTCCTCGGCGGAGGCTTCCCGTCCGTGCCGCCGCTGGCATAATAAATGAAGACAAAGTGCCGGCGGCAGAGACCATCTCTCCCACCGCACCACCAGCCGCTGCCAGCTTCATTATTCGCTTAAGTTGCCGGAGAGAATTACTTAACCCTGACCCGTGTATTAGGGGCCTGTATTAATGCTGCGACAGGCGCCTCTTACGGCAGAGAACAATTTATTAGTGCCGAAACAGGCTGCTTTTCTCTGTCATTTTTCCAATCTGAGCTTTGAACACACATCATTAAACTTGTCTGACTCTCTCCCCTTCTCCATCATTCCTTTTTCATTTTTTTTTAAACAGAAAGCACCATAGAGAATGGAGATTGTTCTGAAAATCTCCAAGTGCCTCTCCCTCCCTTTTCTCTCTCCCTTCTTCTTTTCTTTCTTTCTTTTCCTCGTTCCTATTCTTTCCTTTGACTCTTTTTGGTCTCAGTCTCTTTGCCAGTCCCTCTCCTATTTTTGGAGTCAGAATATGTTGTGGGATGTTTGGTTCCTGGAAGAGAATCAAGTTGTCCTTTGGGTGGGAGGTCTGGGGGGCAGAGTAACCGTAGCCCCCTGTCCCCTGAGCCCTGCCTAAGCTGTCTCTCCCTGAGACTCCTCTACCTCTGCCTCTTTTGTGTCCCCAGCTGGGAGCATCTTGCTTGAAAACAGGTATTGGGATGGATGCTGGGCGCTACAGGAGCTGGGTATGAGGGAGAACTGGGCAGGGTTCCCATCTGCCATGGGGAATGCGTCATGCTCACAGCTGGGAGAGAAGGTGGGAGCGGTCTGGAGGCACACAGAGATGGCCATTCAGTGTCTGAAGTACCCTGAGCCCAGGGGCAGCCTCTGGCCACAGCCTGGGAAGTTGGCCATTTGGCTGTGCCACCAAAGGGCCACACACACAGCTCTCCCTGACAGTGTCAGTTTCTAGGTGTTCTCATCTCTGGCTCCCTGTGTGGCTTTGTTTCACACCTGAGCTCAATCTGTAGCTTCCACACCCTGCATGGCTCCTGGTCCTGGCTCTTCTGCCCTTGCACATGCTCTTGTGTCTCGCACCCACTGCCACCCAGAGCCATCTGTAGCCCTTCTCTGATGTAGGGCTTGCCACTCTCCCTCGTGACCATCTCCCTCTCTTTGTCCTGGGGACACATATGGCCACTGTCTTAGTTAGCGTTCCCCTGAAAGCAGAGCTGAGCAAACTTGGGTACAGGCAGTTTGAAAGGTGATACCAGGAAGCAGGAGTGAGGGGTGGGGAAAGTGAGGCTGATAAGGAGGAAAAGCCAGTGAAGGAGTGTGTTCTCAAGAGAGTTGCCGTGGTGGGGCTCCACTCCACCAGGCCCTCTGAGCTGGGTGCAGAATGACCCCAGAATCATCCTTCTGGGGAGCCTGGGGTATTTATCCACAGACTCCTGTCCCGTGTTGGCTAAGGGGGCACACACTCTTCCAGACTTCTCCACTGGGCTTGGTATATGGGGGTGGTCAGGGGTATGTGAGCTGCTGAGAACCTTCTCCTTGGAGAAATCCTAGGGCAGAAAACTTGAGAGAAATGTGAGGCCAAGCAGATCAGGTGAGGATGGGTTCACAGGGTGCTGACCAGCACCGCTATGGCTGACATCCAAAGTGGGCTGGGAGTATAGGAGGTGGGCACTCCCTGCCACCATCCCTTGTGCCCACCGTCCCTCATGCCCACCTCCTCTCACCGTCCCCTCCCTTTCAACCCCAACGCCCACCACCTCCAAGCAGTTCTGAGCTCTGCAGCCCCAGCCTGACCAGGGGCTGCACACACAAAGGATGTCACCGACCAGGCAGGGGCATAAACAAGTAAGGCAGGATGGGGGCAATAATCAGGCATTGGTGGGGATTGAGGAATGAGGGAGTACAGACAATCACGTAATTAAAATGTACACACTGAGCTGTGGCTCACACCTGTAGTCCCAGCTCCTTGGGAGGCTGAGGTGGGAGGATAGCTTAGCCCAGGAGTTCAAGGCCAGCCTGGGCAACATAGTGAGATCCTGTCTTTAAAAGTAATAATAGTAATAGTAACACACACTGTTAGACAAACATATTGGGGGCTAGAAAATTCAATCTGCAGATTACCAGTTTAGCATCAGGGTGGGGTCTTTGGAGGAGACACAACTTTTGAGAAGTTTTCTCTCACTTGTTTTGCATTCTTCCCAACTCTAGCTGCTGGCTCTGGGGACTGTTTGGAAGTGAGTCCTGGGGAGAGGGGCTGAGGAGGGGCAGGAAAGCCCATCTCCAAGGCCAATGGCTCTCCCCTAGCCCAGTCCTTCCCAAATTCCCTCGGCCTCCAGATCCCTGCAACCCTCCCTCCTGCTTAGCTCAATAGCTCTTGAAAGTTCTCTAATCACCTCTCTGCTTCCTGCATTAATGAGCCTCTCATCTCACTGATGGCAATCAGAATATTTGCTTATGAAAGGGACACGGTTAATAACACGATTGCTCCCCTCCGCCTCCTTCCTTCCTCTCCTCCCCCCTCCCCTTCCCTCGCCCTCCACACAATTCTCTCAATTAACGATAGGCAGAAATTAATTTTTTCCCTCGATCGAAACAATTGCAGGGAAGCGGATTGCCAGCGTGGCTGCAGATAGGGACGGCTCCCAGCAGAGCAGAGAGAAAGGAGCGAGATGGAGGAGATAGGCAGGCTCTATCTGCAGGCACAGGACAGAGTAATACAAATGTTATCCTTAGAAATGTACTTAAAGAGGATATGTTTATAATTCGGAGGGGATTTTCAGGGGCTCTCCTGCCCTCCCTCCCTCTCCAGGGCACTCCACTCCACTCCCTTCTGTAGAGCAGAACCCAGAGTTTGTTGAGAAATTTGCTCCTGCTGCCTCAAAACGAGTAGAGCAGAGCAAGTAGAGCGGGTCTGCAGTGGGAGGGGACATCAGGTTGGGGGAGGCAATCACAGCCATGGCCCAGGGGCCCAGGGCTTAGACCACTATTAATAGGGCTCACTCTGTGGCTAAGTGCCAAACACCAGCTGTCAGGTCTGACTGTTGCGTGAGCTTTCCAGGTGACAGCCTGGCTTATCTGCCACCTTTCCCACCCCTTCTGCACCTGCCTGTACCCTTGGCCTTCCTCCCACCCCATTCCTCCATCCAGGTAGAGACAGGAACCTGCGTGGAAGCCAAAATCATCACATCCTACTGGCAAAGTGGGTTTGAGAACACAGACTCTGAAGCCTGGCAGACTAGGTTTGAATCCCAGCTCTGCTGCTTAACAGCTGTGATCATAGGGAAGTCAATTACCCTCTCCGTGTCCTGGTTTCCTCATCTATGAAACAGGGATAGGCTTTTACAGGGAGAGGGTCTGGGAAACCCCATGTAGGGTTGTTAGGATGATTAAAGGAGTGAATATTAGTAAATGCTCAGATAGTACTGGCAAGTGCAAGTGCCATTTAAATGATTGGTAAAGCAGTTTTGGGTTTTTTTGGTTTTTTTTTTTAAGCTTGTACTCACGTGGTTCTGTGGCAGTCAGGAATTTGTTGATTCATTCATTCAACAAACATTCACTGTGCACCAGTGCTACAGAGGATATAGACATTTTAAAGATTTGGTGGTCTCCACACTTGAGTAATAAACAGCCCTAACGGAGGCAGAATTCACTGCAATCGTGGGGTGTGAAATGTGCTGTGGGATTTCAGAGGGAGGAAGAGGACAAATTCAGCCAGGACAATCAGGGTTGGCTTCACAGAGGAGGTGGCATCTGAGCTGAACTTGGAAGACTATGTTGAATTTTTATAGGTTGGCAAAGGTCGCTACCGGGTAGAGGGGCAGGAAGAAAGAGTGTGTCTAGCGGTGATGCCAACAGGTCAAGGGGAAAGTCAGAGAACTGGGCGGGGGAGGGAGGATTAGAGCAGCCCCTGCTGTCATCTCCACCCTTCTGTGGTCACCCCACCCCCACTGGGTCCCCACGCTCCCCTTTTTTCTCAATATCCAAGAAAGATTAACTTCTCTCAGTGCGAGAGAGAAAGTTATCATTAGCCGAGAATTAAAAGAGTGATTAATGATGCACCCTCCTCCTCTTCTCCTCCCCCGCCCCCAGGCCTTATCTGGTGGCGGTGAGCCGGACAATGCGGCGGGTTGGGAGGGGGAAGAGAAGGAGAGGGAGAAAATGGAAAACAATAAATACTAAGTGCAAGAAAAAAGGGAGCGCAGCGCTGTTCCCACTTGTTAGATTGAAGGCGCCTCTCCAGAGGGGGGAAGGCTCCAAATTGCTAATTAGCGCCTCTGAAAAGGCCTGGCTCTGATACGCGCGCCGCTGAAAGGCCGCCGTTAATGAAGCCGCGGCGAGCCCGCTTCCCTTTGACCGGCCTTCATCCCTCCTCCGGGCCCCGGGCCGGCCGGAACAATGAGGCGGGGAGCGCCGGCTCCCCCAGGCCTCGCCGGGACGGCCCGGGCAGCGCGCGCGGGGGGCGGCGCGGCGCCCGCGAAATGTGGAGGGGGAGATAAGGCCGAGCGCAGGGAAGAGGCTCACTCCCAGGGGCCCAGGGAAAATTTGCAGTTATTATGAAGGAGATGAGACAGATTAAAAGCCCTTGTGTTCGCCGCTTTGCCCCTTTATTTAGTGGCTTCATCTACGAGATGAAAGAAGTTGGAAATGACTTTCTCTGCTTTGCTGCTGCAAGAAGCTTCATGGCACATTTCTTGACTTTATTCCTTCTTTTGTTTCTCTCTTCCTTGCCTTTAACCCCTGAAAGGCTTTGCTGTGCGGCCGCAGGCACTTGAGGCTGGGAAATAGGGACTGGCAGGGGCCTCCCGTGACCGCTGGCAGCCAGACCTTGGAGGGCTTTGGCTGTCAACTCGAGGGCCATGGCTGAGCTAGGGAGGTGATGAGCTTGTCCTCCCTGGAGGGCTCCACGAGAAGGCTGATGACTGACCCGTTTTCTGGGTAGGGTGGAGAGTCCAAGAAAGCCCCGGGCCTTTCCCCAGAGGGCAGTAGCTGCTGAGCTTGAGCACAGAGTCTCCACAGCCAAAGCACCTGGGTTCAAAGCCAAACTCCACCACACCTTAGCTGGAACCTAGGCGAGATACTTCTCTGTGCCTCAGTTTCCTGTCTGTAAATGGGGATGATGATAAGACCAACACCTACTTCATAGGCAGGGTAGACTGATTGCATTACTGTCCCTGTTTTTTCATGCCTCCTTGCATCTGCACCCTTTGTTAGTGCCTTTGCAGACTGACTCTGGGCTTGGCCACATGACTTGCTTTAGCCAATGTGTCAGTTACAAGCTTGATTCAAGCAGAGGCTTGAAAAAGTGCTGTGTGTTTCTGCCTCCTTTCAGAGTCCTACAATGGTTATGAGAACATGCTAAGGCCGGTCTCTGGGCATGAGGACATGACTATGCCAGCCTGCTGGAGGCATATGGAGATGTGGAGAAGAGGTCAAGTTGTCCGACATAAGGACATTCTAGAACATTCCTCCTCCAGCTGACTGCTAATGCAGTCAGCTGGCACCTCCACACTATAGGTGCCTGCCACCATGCCTAGCTAATTTTTCTACTTTTAGTAGAGATGGGGCCTTGTGCTTGCTCAAGCTGGTTTTGAACTCCTGGCCCCAAGCAATCCTCCCGCCTTGGGAGTGCTAGGATTATAGGCATGAGCCACCATGCCCATCCCAATGTTGCTATTTTGACCTTCTTCCCATGCATTACAAATGTTCTTAGTGGCATCTAGAATGGTGAATCCTTTCCAGATCTTCAATTTACTTTGCCCAGATCCATCAGAGGAATCACTATCTATGGCAACCATAGACTTATGAAATGTATTTGTTAAATAATAAGACTTGAAAGTTAAAATACTCCTTGATCCATGAGCTACAGAATGGATGTTAGGTTAGCAGGCATGTAAACAATATTAATCGCCTTGTACATCTCCATCAAAGCTCTTGGGTGACCAGGTGCATCATCAATGAGCATTAATATTTTTAAAAGAATCTTTTTTTCTGATCAATAGATCTCAACAGTGGGCTTAAAATATTCAGTACACCATGCTGTAAACAGATGTTGTGTCATTCAGGCTTTGTTCGTCCATTTATAGAGCATAGGCAGAGTTGATTTAGCCACAATTAAGAACTCTTAATTTTTAAGGTTGTAGGATTTGGGGGATTGTAAATGAGCATTGACATCAACTTAAAGTCACCAACTGCATTAGACCCTAACCAGTCTGCCTGTCTTTTGAGGCTTTGAATCCAGGTATTGACTTCTTTCCTCAAGCTATGAAAGTCCTCAATGGCATCTTCTTCCAATATAAGGCTGTCTTGTCTACATTGAAATTTGTTGTTTAGTGTAGCCACCTTCATCAATTATTCTAGCTAGATCTTCTGGATAACTTGCTGCAGCTTCTATAACAGCATTTGCTACTTCACCTTGTACTTTTGTGTTCTGGAGATGGCTTCTTTCCCTAAACCTCATAAACAAATCTTGCTAGCATCCAACTTTTCTCCTGCAGCTTCCTCACTTCTCTCAGATTTCATAGAATTGAACACAGTTAGATACTTGCTCAGGATTAGGCTTTGGCTTAAGGAAATGTTGGGGCTGGTTTGATCTTCTATCTGGACCACTCAAACTTTCTCCATATCAGCAATCAGGCTGTTTTGCTTTCTTATCATTTATTAATATATGTTCATTGGAGGAGAACTTTTAATTTCTTTCAAGAACTTTTCCTTTTCATTCATAAGTTGGCTAACTGTTTGATGCAAGAGGCCTAGCTGTTAGCCTATCTAGGCTTTTGACATGTCTTTCTCACCAAGGTTAAATCATTTCTAGGTTTTTTATTTAAAGTGAGAGACATGTGACTCTTCCTTTCACTTGAATACTTAGAAGCCATTGTAGGGTTAATTGGCCTAATTGCAATGTTGTTGTGTCTCTGGGAACAGGGAGGCCTGAGGAGAGGGAGAGAGACAGGGGAAAGGCCAGTTGGTGGAGCAGACAGAACACACACAACATTTAGAGATTAAGTTCACTATCTTATATGGGCACAGCTCATGGTGCCACCAAAACAATTACAATGGTAATGTCAACGATCAGTGATCACAGATTACCTGACAGATATAATGATAATGAAAAATTTGCAATATTGTGAGAATTACCAAAATGTGACACAGAGACACAAAGTGAGCACGTGCTGTTGGAAAATGGTGCCAGTAGACTTGCTCCATGCAGGGTTGCCGCAGACCTTCAATTCATAAAAAACACAATGTCTGTGAAGCACAATCAATGAAGTGCAATAAAACAAGGCATGCCTGTTCATGGGAAGTGAGAAGAGAAAAATATTTTAAGAGATAATATCCCAAAGTGTTCCAAATTCAATGAAAACTATAAACCCACAGATTCAAAAAGCTCAATGATTCCCAACGACAAGAAATATGATGAAAATGACACGAAGACATCATAATCAAATTGCTTAAAGCTAGTGATAAAGAGGAAATCTTAACAGGAGTAAGAGCATAAAGACATGTTATATAGAAAGGAAAAAAGTTTAGTCTTTGTAATAATGGGAGCCAGAAGTCAGTGGAGTGACATCTTAAAAATACAGTCATGAGTCGCTTAATGATGAGGATACATTCTGAGAAATCTGGCATTAGGTGATTTTGTTATTGTGTGAACATCACAGAGTGTACTTACACAAAACTATTATGATATAGTCTACTACATACCTAGGCTATACGGGATAGCCTCTTGCTCCTAGGCTACAAACTGGCATGTTACCATACTGAATGCTACAGGCAATTGCAACACAACAGTATTTGTATGTCTAACTGTGTCTAAATTATAAATAGGAAAGGTGTGATAAAAATACAGTATTATAATCTTATGGGACCAGTATTGTATATGCAGTCCTTTGTTGACTGAAACATCATTATGTGCTTGGACATATGACTGTACTGAAAGAATAACATTGTCAACCTAGCATTCTATATCCAGCAAAGACATCCTTTAAAAATGAAGATGGGTCAGGTGTGGTGGCTCACACCTGTAATCCTAGCACTCTGGGAAGCTGAGGTAGGAGGATCATTTGAGGTCTGGGGTTTGAAACCAACCTGAGCAAAAGTGAGACCCTGTCTCTACAAAAAATAGAAAAATTAGCCGGGCATGACGGCGCATGCCTATAGTCCCAGGTACTCAGGAGGCTGAGGCAGGAGGATCACTTGAACCCAGGAATTTGAAGTTGCAGTGAGCTATCATGATGCCACTGCACTCTAGCCAGGGTGACAGAGCGAGACTCTGTCTCAAAAAAAAAAAAAAAAAAAGTGAAGACAATATAAAGACTTTTTTAGGGAAACCAAAGCTGAAAGAATCATCACAAACACACAAGAACTACAAGAAATGTTAAAGAAAATATTTCAGACAGGAGAAAATTATACCACATGGAGATCTGGAGCTACAGAACAGAATGAAAAATACCAAAAATGGATTTGTGAAACTATACAAAATCATTTTCTTTTTTAAAAATAAAATCTCTTTAAGTAATAATAAACTGTTTAACAACAATAAAAAATGTATTATAGGATTTCTGTCCTATATAAAAGTAAAGTGTATGAGAACTGATAGGACTTAGGACATGCTACCCCAAAATATAGCACCTTTGTCACAGAGGAAAGAGCAGAAGCAGGCTGTAGAAACTAGAAATTATTCCCCTCACCTTTTCTCCTCTGAAGTGGGCCATAAAATCCAGCTGATCTTTCCTTGAAAATAGGTCATAAGGCTAGGCATGGTGGCTCACACCTATAATCCCAGCACTTTGGGAGGTTGAGACAGGAGAATCACTTGAGGCCAGGAGTTTGAGACCAGCCTGGGCAACATAGCAAGACCCCATCTCTAATAAAGAAAAAAAAGAAACAAAGAAAAATTAGTCGGGTGTTGTGGCATGTGCCTGTAGTCCCAGCTACTTGGGAGGCTGAGATGGGAGGATCTTTTGAGCCCAGTGTGAGACTACAGTGAGCTATGATCACACCACTGCACTCCAGGTTGGACAACAGAGCAAGTCCCTATCTCTTAAAAAAAAAAAAAAAGGAATGAAAATAGGGCATAAGAACCTCAACAAAAATCCTTGCTAAATTCCCTCCAGTTTATTACCACTAAGTCATACACTTTTGTCCTCCAATCACACTTCTGCATTACTATCCATAAAAATACAGATATTCCTGTGTTCTGGGATCTTCATTTGTGAATGCTCCTGTGCTATGTAAAACTTATTTTAAATAAATTTGTATGCTTTTCTCTAGTTAATCTGTCTTTTATTATAGGTTCCTTAACCATGAACTTTGCAATGGGTGAGAAATCTTTTCTCCCCTACACAACAATAGTACAAAGGTTGGGAGAGAGGAAATGGTAGTATACTGTGGTAAGCTTTTATACTAGGCACGAAGAGGGATGTTATTACTCAAAGGCAGACTAAGTTAAGTTAAAAATGTATATCATAAACCCTAAAGCAACCACTAAAAATATAAAATACAACCTAGTAAGCTAATAAAGGATACAAATAAAATCATAAAAATGATTAATCCATAAGAAGGAAAAAAAGAGATGAAAAGGAACAAAGAACACATGGGACAAATAGAAAATAAATAGCATCATGGTAGATTTAAACTGAACTATTATGGACTGAGTTGTATCCCATTAAAATTAATATATTGGAGTCCCAATATCCAGTATCTCAGAATGTGACTGTATTTGGAGATAGAGTCTTTGAAGGGGTCATTAAGTTAAAATGAAGTCACTAGGATCGGCCCTAATCCAACATGACTGGTCACAGGAAATTTAGACATAGATACCCACAGAGGGAAGATCATGTGAAGACACAAGCCAAGGAGAGAGGCCTCAGAAGAAACCAAACTTGCTAACACCTTAATCTCAGATTTCTAGCCTGCAGAATGATGGGAAAATAAATTTCTGTTGTTTATCCAGTCTGTGGTATGTTGTATGGTAACCTAAGCAAACTAATATACTCACCATATACATACTGAATGTGAATATTTTAAACAACCCTGGTCCCCACCACCACTGCCACCAGCCTAGCCAGACTACAGGTGACTTGTTCCCCCCCCCCTTTTTTTTTTTGAGACAGAGTCTTGCTCTGTCACTGTGGCTAGAATGCCCTGGTGTCAGTCTAGCTCACAGCAATCTCAAACTCTTGGGCTCAAGCAGTCCTCCTGCCTCAGCCTCCCAAGTGGCTGGAACTATAGGGGAGCATCACCACGTCCAGCTAATTTTTTTCTATTTTTAATAGAGATAAGGTCTTGCTCTTGCTTAGGCTGGTCTCGAACTCCTGAGCTCAAGTGATCTTCCCGCCTCCACCTCCCAGAGTGCTAGGATTACAGGTGTGAGCCACCACGCCCGGCTGAGTCAAGCACTTCTAATTTCCTGATCCAGCTTTTACTAAACAAGTATTTAATTTTTAATCAACAATAGCTATTGAGCACCTACCGTGTGCAAAGCACTGTGCTAGACATTGATGAGGATACAATGAACAGGACAAGGTCTTCAGGGCAAGGGAGCAGGCTTCGTTTCTGTTCACACATTTATATGTATTGTGTGTGTGTGTGTATATATATATAAAACATATACAAGTATGTACACAAATAAAACAGTATTATATATGTATAACTGTGTATATATAATATATAATATATATAACTGTGTATATATAATATATAACTGCATATATAATATATAATATACACAGTTATACATATACAACTGTGTATATGCAATATACACAGTTATATATATGTGCGTGCATGTGTGTGTGTATACTTGTAGGTGCTTGGTAAATGTTTTGTTGAATGAGTGATTTAGTTGGGGAGACAAACTCTCCCAGAATTGGCTCTAATTCAGGCTGAATGAAGAAAGAGCTGCAATAAAGATACCGGAAAGTGCTGAGCAAGCGCCAAAGGAGTAGGCAAACAAGGGGGAGTCTTTTCTGAATCTTTACCGAGGTCACATTGGCATTAAGCCTTTAAATCACCCCAAATCCCAGGGATGTGCAAGAACCAGCAGTGGCATGATGTGCTCAAGCATGATGCAGGAGGTAGTGGAAGATGGATGAAGTGACAGGATCCAAATTGTGTTTAGGAACGTCACTCTGGTGCCCATGTAGAGAATGACTTTTTTGGTTGGACAGACTGCAAGTGAAAAGACCAGTAAGGCAGCTGCTACCTCATCAGAAGAGAGGTTGCCTGTGCAGATGAGGCCAATGGCATAGTGAAAACAAAAGAGAGAGGATGGATGCAAGACTACTGCAGCAGTGCAATCCATGAGACTTAGCATTTAACTAGATAAGGGGGTATAAGGAAGAAGCAGGAACTAAAAATGGTTTTGAAGCTTCTTACCTGGGTGACTGAATGGCAGTGGTGACATTTCCCAATCATGGAACTGTAAAGGGGCAGAATTTGATAGAACTATGGAAGAAATTAAGCTTTATTTTAACACCTTAAATTGGAAATGCTGGTGGAGAAAACAAGTGGCGATATCTAGCAGAAAGCTGAAAATCTAAGCTGGATTTCAAGAAATTTGGGAGCTTTTAGTGCTGATGCAGGCAACTGACACCATGGAAACAGCTATGATTTGTGGGAGAGAATTTTCACTTAAGTAGAAAAGAGGGATGATGGTTGTGGACACCTGTTGAATATTTCCTTATTCAGACATTTAGCATGCCCCGAACGGAATTAATCATCTTCCCACCAAACCTGTTACTCTTCTTAACTTCTCAAGCTGTTCGGATGGCACTGACCATTTTCTCTTAGTCACTCCGGCCCAAAACCTCAGCCACCTTTGTCTCCTCCCTTGACTCTTTACACAAGTTTCACCTATAGGAAATTCTGAAACTCCACAAAAACAACAAGCAGGAGATATAGTCATTTATAATGAAACTATTTTGGATGTCGTATAGTCTATCGTTTTGGTCACATTCCTATGCAAGTATTGATTTAATTTCCTTTATACATGAATCATACTCTACATTTTTAGAGTAACCTTTTTATTGATGTATAGCAGTCATGCAGAAATATACACAATCATAAATTGATGACTTTTTATGTCATTAAATATTCTTTCACAACATCAGTTTAAAAAGGTTGCAAGGTATTCCATCCATAGATGTACCATAATTTAGTTAACTAACCCTTGGAGGATTGCTGGCGTTTTTCCTAGTCTCATCTCTCTCTCAGAAATGCTGCAGAGATGCATTTACCTGTATTTAATATTTTTGTGCCAATTTCCCGTTTTTCCTTAGAATAAAATTCTTAGGGGCAGAATTTCTGGGTCAAAAGGTATGTGCATTTTAAATAAACTTTTAATTTTAGAATAGTTTTAGGTTTAGAGAAAAATTATGAACATACTACAATTTCTGTTTAGTCCATACCCAGTGTCTTCTATTGTTCACATCTTATGCTAGTATAGCACACTTGTCACAATCAACCAATATTGATACGTCATTAAGTAAAGTTCATACTTTATCCATATTTCTTTAGTTTTTATCTAATGTCCTTTTTCTCTTCCAGTATCCCACGACATTACATATAGTTTTCATGTCTCTTTAGGCTCCTCTTGGCTGTGACAGTTTTCTTAGACTTTCCTAGTCTTTGATGACCTTAATTTTGAGGAGTATTGGCACATATTCTGCAGAACGTCCCCCAAATGGGGTTCGATTTTTTTCTTACAGTTAGACTGGGGTTATGTATTTGGAAGGAAAGTACCATAAAATCCCATTCGCATCATGTACCAAGTCCACCTACCACCGACACGATTTATCACTGTTGATGTTAACCTTGATCACCTGGCTGAAGTAGTGTTTGCCAGGTTTCTCCACTATAAAGTTACTCATTTTTCTCCCCTTTCCATATTGTACTCTTTGGACGGAAGTCATTGTGCACTGCCTACACTTGGGAGTTATGCTCCAGGGTGGAGATTTTAAGTAAATTATTTGGGATTCTTCTGTGGGAGATTTATTTCTTCTGCATTTATTAATTTATTCAATCACTTATTTATATTAGTATGGGCTCACGAATATTTCTTGTATATTCTGAATTATATTCCAATACTACTTTACTTGCCTTATTGCTCAAGACATGTGTATTTTTAATGTTCTGAGTAACTCAATTTAAAACTGCCCCTCCCAAAGGTTCTACCAACTCTTGTGGTGCGAGGTGTCATTAAGATCCATTTCCCCTCAACTTCACACACCCTTTATAAAAGTAGGTCAGAAACCAAGGGTGAAGCTGACGCCCTTCCCCAGGGCCCAGTTTCTTCATGCCAACAAGGAAGATGAGGCCGGCATGCGGGGTCTTTTCCCCCCAGGGTCACCTCAGCCTCAAAGGGTCCCTGACCCCGCCCGCCCCTATTCGCGGAGCTTCCCAGCGTCTTGCCCCGTAGCCAAGCTCCTCCGTGGCCCCGCCCATAGCGGGCGGAAGTGGGAGCGGCCGCGGGGCGGAAGCGATGGGGAGGGGGTGGGCCCTCTTGCGCAGTCAGCCCTTCCCACTTCACCGCCCCACCCCTCCGGCCCAGACCGGAAATGAGGTCAGAGAGGGAAACCCTGGCGGGGAGCCTCAGCCCAAAAAGCGGCGGCCGTCGGAGGTGGCTGCGGCAGCTGGTGAGGGGGAGGAGTGGGTTGAGAGGGTTGGGTTCCAGGGGGCCAGTGTCAGAGGAGATTGGGGCTCCGGGCCGCGGATGAGCAGCTAAGGGTGTCTTGGGGCCGCGGCAGCCGACGGGAGCGGCGAGGGTGGTCGGGCCTTGTTTTTCAGGGCCCGTGCCCCCAGCCCGGGGGATGAGGGCCGGGCAGTCTCTGGGCCGACAGCCCCCTCCTCTTCTTTCTGCCTCTTTGGCTGGAGGCAGCGTGAGGGCTTGTTGTCCTGAGCCATGATCACTTTAGCCCTGGGGGACGGGCTGGGGATTGGTGGAGAGTCCTTTGAAACATGGTTTTTCTCACGTATGTGGCCATGTTGTGACTGCTGATCACCGAGGGAGCTCAGTCGCCAAGACTTGCTTTTTGGCAGTTTCTGCCCTAGAAAGGCTGACCCCCTCCCCCTGGTGAGCCCACATGAGAAGTTGCCGCCTGCCTCCACCACCTCCTACTCCTTCCCCTCCTCAACCCTGAGCTTGCCTCTCGCTGCCCACCAGCTATCCGTTCCTTCCTGTGCGTGACTCGACAGCCTAACCCCAGCCTTACCCCTACCCGGGTGCGTGCCTGGACCCGGAGTCCTCCAGGAGTGTGCACCCGAAACTAGGGTTCTTCTGTCACCTATTGTTTTGAGTTGCAGCCTTTGAGGCAGGAAAGGACTCTGCACAGGCGTTGGATTACAAGTTGTTTGGTAACTTCATTCCACTTTAAAGTTTGTGCTGTTCTGCCTGAGTTTTTAAAGCAGTAGTTCTTTATTAAGGAAGTAGATTTAGACATGCTCTTCCCGCTTCTTCATCTATTTTGGTCTTAAGGACAGTTGTCTTCTAGACCTCAGTCATGGTGTTTTAAATCACTTCTCATTGCTTAAAGGGAACTTATGTGCCTTTTGACACGTTGAGAAGTTTTGTTTAGGTGGCAGTTTTGGAAGTAGGTGTCACCATTGCTTCCACAGATGTGGCAGATAAGCCAGAAGAATTTTCCTGCCTTTGAGTTCATTGGCATAGGCACAGCATGAAAATAGGTTTTAGAAAGCCCTCTGCAAAATGAAAACTGCATGAGCGGAAATGTGGTCTGAGAGTGGCGCCACGTAGAGTTTTAAACTCTAATTATGGTCTTGAAATACTTAGGGTTTAACAAGGGCAAGGGAAGAAGTGCTAATTTAATTAGGTGTTGTACAAATTATATTAGACATTTCCTTTTAAAGGAGAATTTTGAAAATTACTCCTACTACTCTCATCCCTTGGAAGATTGGCCTCTAAAGTGACCCCTGAAGTGTGATGGTTTGATGAACATGAGTAGAAAAATAGGAAATTCTGGAAAGCAGTTGGCTGGAAATCTTAGAGACTCTACCCCATCTCTGTCATTTCTGCTGCTGTTATATCCTATTTTTCTGTGATTTGTGGCACTAAAGCACATAATTAGGACGACCACTTTAAGGATGGGAGAGGAGCTTAAAGGTTGTTAATTATTCACAAATGTATGCTATACTCTATAAGGCTCTATACCTGGTAGCTTCCAGTTGGTAGTTGGTACCAGAATGGGTGCAAACTTAGTCTCTTTTTTTCATTCTGAGTACAAACCTGGGTCACTATAAATTCCTGAATGGCTAAGCTTGTAAGTGGTCTTCCTTAAAATGTGTCACTAAGTTGTTCTGTTCTCTGCTACAGGCATTGTCAGCAGTGTCCCCAGACCAAAGAACTGGGGACATCCATTTTCAATACCTTAGTGAGACTGAGTCCTACCCTGTGTTTCCCCAACTCTTCTGTGATTTTGAAGTTGTATGTTTTTTTTCTCCTGTCTGATGAGACATTCTCTAATCTTTTTGAATCTCATCATTAGGGTAATTTAGTGACAAGGCTAATTGGGGAAAAGAGAGAAGGATCTAGTCCCCTGAGTTCACTTGTTTTTGCTAATATCCCAGTTGTCATCTGCTGAGTGTTTGAGTTTTTGTGCTTAAGAACATGTTGACTCTAGACATTTAACAAAGGCCGAACGCCTATTTTTAGTGGCTTAAGGGAGTATAGATGGTAGGAACAGAGTCTAAGTGTAGTCAGGTGAAAGATGACTTTATTTTCTATAGACAGGCAAGACTCTGGAGTACCATGATCTATTTAATAAAGTTATTCTAAAACCACAGATCCTATTCAGGCTTTCTTTTTCTTTTCTTTTCTTTTTTTTCCCCCAAACTTCCTTTTGGCAGATGTGGCCTCATGGATGAGCTGGTACATGACTTAGCCTCAGCCTTGGAGCAGACATCTGAGCAGAATAAGCTTGGTGAGCTGTGGGAGGAGATGGCCCTGAGCCCTCGGCAACAGAGGCGGCAGCTTCGGAAACGCCGAGGCCGGAAGCGTCGTTCTGACTTCACTCACCTGGCAGAGCATACCTGCTGCTACAGTGAGGCCTCTGAATCAAGTCTGGATGAGGCCACTAAGGACTGTCGAGAAGTGGCTCTGGTCACCAATTTTAGTGACTCGGATGACACAATGGTCGCCAAACGGCACCCAGCTCTCAATGCTATTGTTAAGAGTAAGCAACATTCTTGGCATGAATCTGACTCCTTTACTGAAAATGCACCTTGTCGGCCACTTAGGCGCCGGAGGAAGGTGAAGCGAGTGACATCAGAGGTGGCTGCCAGCCTTCAGCAGAAGCTGAAGGTATCAGATTGGAGCTATGAGCGAGGCTGCAGGTTCAAGTCTGCTAAGAAGCAGCGTCTGTCCCGCTGGAAGGAGAATACTCCCTGGACCTCATCAGGCCATGGGTTGTGTGAATCAGCAGAAAATAGGACTTTCCTAAGCAAAACGGGAAGGAAAGAAAGGATGGAGTGTGAAGCAGATGAACAAAAACAGGGCTCTGATGAGAACATGTCAGAATGGTGAGATCTCCCTTACTAAGTCAAAGATTTTCTTGGTTATTTTACCCAAAGTGCAAATGCAGTCTTCTACTTTCTTTCATCAGCCACTCTAGCATTGACTCTGTAGCTTTTCTTTAATCAATCATTAGTTTTTTAAATACTAGCTTTTTAAAATACTGTCATGAATCTATTCCCTCTTCAAGAAGGTTAGTTGTAATAGAAACACATTTGTTTTTAAAAGCAAGAGTTTGATTTTGAAAAACCGTTTGCTGCTGTTTATGCCATGTAGTTCATACATAGATATTGTTCTTCAGAACGAGGGCTTAGCAGAGGCTGGTGTATATATACGTGGAGTTTGTAAATGTTACTGGTAAGCTGTCTGTCTCCATTAAGAATCATGGCGTTAGATATTTTTTGACTGTAATTCTGTTCTCTGCTACTTGCAATTTGACTATATTGAGTTTATTTTTTATGGCTGACATTCAAATTGTCCGAACACATGTTGGGCTTTGAAACTAACATACTGAGTCCCATTAGTCTTATACCAAACGTGATTGACCAAGAAAATTTACCTCTAATAAGTACATGTTTAAAATGTCAGTGTAGTTTTGGTAACTTTTTATTTTTTACCTGTTAGATAGTCCTAGGAACATTGATGACCCCCAGCTTGATACTTTAATGTTATTAATAGTAATCTATGATATTTGTTTCTTCATGAGGATGCTATTGGTGTTTTGGATGGGATAATTCTTTGTGGTGCATTGCAGGATATTTAGCTTCTCTGCACTTTCCCACCCCTTTTCCTTGTATCAACCCAAATGCCTCCAAGCGTGCTTTCTAGATGGGTTGAGTACTCCCTGTTGAAAATCATTGTATTCTATTATTGCTAATATTAGTTAGCATTTATTAAGTAAGCACTGTATGCCAAGCCAAGCACTGTACTACAAAGGCTTAACACATATTAATATATAATGTTCACAATTCCACTGTAGATACCACTGTTTGTATTTTATAGAAGAGGAAACTGAGGTTATGAGAGGTTAGATAATTTGCCTAAGGTCACCCAGTGCCAACATTGGGAATCAAAGCTGATTCCAAAGCTCATTCTTAACCATCATGTTTTGCTGCCCTTTGAGTTTGCCTTTTCCATGACCCTTTTGTGGCTCAACTTAACTTTCACAACCAAAGAACATGTGATCTTTTTGAAGTTTGTCTTAAAAACAAAGACATAAATCTTAGGAACTCTGAAGTGAGGCTGTGTCAGTAACAGGAAAAGCTGTTTAGGTCTGTATGCCTGTACCTTTCATGGATGGTTTTTAATCCAGCTTCTAAGCTTTTTCTTATTAACTTTATATTTGCCATTGTGCTCAACAAGGTAGGCTCCTACTTTGGCTTTCCTGATTTTTCTTTAATGCCTAATTTCTCCTAAGGCCTATTTACCCAATTTATGTGTTTATTTTTGAATTATAAAGGTATTTTTTCCTCATGATACTATTTTTAATCAAGAAATGTTTACTCAACCTGTAGGCTTTCACACTATTAAAATCCTCTGTTGAGGCATTCACGTTTGTTTTAGTATTGGACATAAATACCAAATAGAAATCTTCTTACTGTTGAGAATGGTGATTTTAAAAATAGCTTTTTGGGATGATAGCTTGTATATGTTTCTTCCCTAGAATTTCTTGTTAAACTATGACATAATTGTGTGTGTGGGAAATTGTTAACTCTATTCTAAGATAACAACATGAGTGTGGCTCCAAATGCAGAGCCTGTCATCTAGCAGTGATGTGCTTCAGTCTTTCCTGGTCCTTCTTACCCTAGACAGATCTATTGCACCTAGGGTCAGGTTGTGATAGTATAAATTCTAGTTCTCTGAGAGTCTGGATAAATTGAAGTAGACAGGAATTCTTATGAAATTCTTACTTTTTTTCAAATTGAGGAGACCTCATTCCCCCATTTGGGCTATTGTCCTGGCACATCCTTTCACAGTTCTTTCAGTAATGAGGATGCCCAAAGGCCCTGCAGTTTAAAGGAATAATAGGTGGAGTAGTAGCACACATGGAATGAGAAAAATTCTTCCTTAAAATCTTCTAATTATTTAGGAGTCCAAAATTTGCCTTGACTTGTCTCGATACATCTATAGTTATAAACAGAAGTGCTTCGTACTTTTTCCCCCCTAAATCCATTTTATGTGGAAAGAGGGTGATTCTTATTCTTTGACTGCATATTGTATTCAGCCTCTCCTCAACAATAAAGTGGAACAAAAATCTTTTGATTTTCAAGCTGCCCTTGATTATTAAGCATACCTTATAAACAGGGTTAGCATTAGAGTATAAGTATATAGTAGTTAATGATTTGGATGTTATGCTGTCTTGGTGAGTTGATTCTGTTAATATTTTCCCACTTTTTTTTCTGCATTAAAAGAAATACTTTCCAGAGTCCTCCGGGTTATTCTTTTATAAACCTGCTTGGATGTGCCATTATTTATTCACATACAGATCAAAGTGTAGAACTTCACTTTTTATCAGTGGTATTGAGGGTTGGCAGAGTAATGGTCCACCATGCACAGTTTTTAAGATGAAATTGATCATTAAGCTTTGCTTAGCCTAGTCAATGGATAGAGTTTTTTAAAAAACATGTATTAGATGTTTAAGATTTGAAAATGTATATCTCAATCGGCATTATTTCTAGTTTCCTTAAGTTCACTTTTGCTAACTAAACATGGAGTAGTTTTAAGCTTCACCAGTATTTGTTTGCTTTTCTCATTCTGATCTTTCTTCAGTGCCATACCAACCAATCCCTTACAAGTTCTGAGGAACTGAAAGTGGTTATGATGTAATAGTTTTTTTATGCCTGCATAAAGATCAGACTATTAATTCTAATATTTTTATGTGTAGGTATGTTTGTGAATATTCTAATATAGAACAACTCCTGTAAAATTACTTTCTACTGATCTTTATTCAAATTGTCTATAGCATTGGCATGGTCTTAGGTCATTGCAGCCTCAAACTCCTGGGCTCAAGCGATCCTCCTACCTTAGTCTCCCAAGTGGCTGGGACTATAGGCACGTGCCACCACACCCAGCTAATTTATAGCAGCTCTTAATAGCTATTAGCTCTTATGTGATCATAGCTTAATTTTGCTCTGTCTTCACTAACGTATCATTTGTTTGTTCCCCTTGAATATCGTTTGGCTTTTTTTTCTTTTGTAAGTGAATTGGTTGATGATGGCCTGAAGTCACATTCAGGAGCCTTCCTAAGGTGATGTATTAGAGGCCGATCTCACAGCAAAGAAAACATTCCCTTCTCTTGGAAGGCAAGTGACAGAGATAGAGTGCTAAACCTCCCCCCTCCTTCTCTAGCCCAAGCTGACCTTCTGCGGCCCCTTGGTACCTCTTGTTTTCTTATTTTTATAGAAAATCAATATCCCTTCTGACACAAACAATAGCTCAGAAACAAGAATAAATGGGAGAAAGCTGAGATCTCTGTCCATCACCTCTCACTTTAACTCCCCCAAACTCTTTAATTATGAGCGTGCTTTGCTCCAGGTGTGTGTGACAGTGAAATTGCTAAATGAGGACCATTTTAACCAAAGATTGGGTGATCAATAACACTCTATAGCAGTAGCTTGTTGGATCAATAGCATTCATTATTTCATGGTTAAGCTAAGTAGCCTCCTTTGCAAGTGGAGGTCATTAATCAGAGGTTACTGAAGCTGTGGAAAGGAATATATTTGGTAGAGTGGGAATGTTCTGTTTTCTATTTTGTAAATAAGAATGCTGACCAAGAGTATACTTACTATTGTTGCAATTGGTAGTATTGCATTTGAGAGTATTGAATAGCTAGCATAGTATGCTTATGTAGATTTATTTAAAGTTCTACTAGTATATCCTTCGGAACAACTAAAAAGGACAGCTTGGAAGTAGATATAATGTTGTTGTATTTGAAGTTCTATCTCTTGAAAGAAATATCTGTCTCTTAAAAGAGTCTACCTCTTGAAAGAAATGTTAAGATTATTCTGTGTAGCTCCAAAGAAGGAGCTAGGACTCAGGGATAGAAAGTACAGAGCATTAAATGTTGCCTCAGTATAAAATACAACATTTTGTAAGTTAGAACTGTGTGAAAATGAAGTGAATTGTTTCACCAGGTAATGAGTTCTAGATCACTGGAGGGATTCAAGCTTGCGCTTCATGAGCACTTACTGAGTTACTGTGGAGTTGAGAAGGTTGGGCTGAAAGACTTCCAAGGTCCCTTGCAACACTGAGATTCTCTGATTCTTTTCAGTCACAATCTGCCTCCCCCACCACTGTAACTTATTTTAAAAGATGTCTGACAAGCAGCCTCCACTGCCCACTGGAATAGTTATGCAAACATAAAACATTGCAGACTCACGTCTCCAGAAACTTACATTTGGCCTATTGCCAAGATCTCTTGACAGCATAAAGCTGATGGAACTGCGTTGAAAAATGTGATTGCAGGTCCATATTAACAGTGCAGAGCCTGCCCGGAAGGTAGATGGCAAGACCCTGCATCCTTTCTCTGTAGTCAGTTCTTGGTTCAGAGTGCATGATCTGTTTCAGTCAGAAAACTGAACAGCTGCAGTTTGAGGTAGAGTGTTGTTTCATCCTTTGCTTCCCAATCAGTATCTTTCAGTTTCTATTTGGAGGCTGTAACTCCCAGAATATACTTGGATAGGGCAGCTTAGTATTTTCTCTGTGTGTATTTGTGTTTGGGGTAGGAGGCAGTCACAGGGTATTGAATCCTGGAAAGTATAGTTTCTAAGAATAAAGATTTCTGTTGACATGGGCAGAAAAGAAAAAAGCCCTCTTTGTAGTATTTTATCCACCTCCATTTACTGCAGACTCCTGGAATGGGGCCAGAATCAGGCAGTGAGGGTTGGGAGAAGTCTTAGACCAGCATAGCTGTGTGAGGTAAAAGCCTACCAGTTACACTGGGAATTAGGCTAGGGGCTCTGCATAGCCTCTTGGCCAGTTATAGAATTGGGAAGAGCATGTTACCTATTCTCCACGGGAATAGAGAATGCGACCAGGGTAATCTATGCATCCTTTCTGTTGGCAAATATCAAAAGAAGGCCTTTGAACAAATTCTGCAGAATAAGGGAAAGGGAACATCATTCTGAAAGTTCAGAGAAAGAACAAATCTTTGAAGATGATTGTCAGTGGGAGCCAGAACATTTTAGAAAATCTTCATGAGGATACAAGAAGATATAATGCTTTTGAAATAGGAGCAATGTAAGTCAAAAGAGAAAGATGGCTATTTGAAAACCCAGTAGTTTGGGAGGAAGAATTGTAGGGAAAATGTAAAATGTATTTGGGAATATTAAAATGAAGGACTATTTACTCTGCAGAAAACTGAGTTGATGATGTGGAAAACTTTGGAAGTCCTCCTAAAATGCAGAGGGAAGAGAGAAAATCAGTTCTGGAGGAGAGAGGACAGAGGCTCAGTCTGTATGTAAATATTTTCAAGGAAGAAACCAAAGCATTGGAGAATAATAATTTAAAAGATACAGCTGAAGAGAAAAAAATGTTCCTGAGTTGAAAAAATTAACTCTAAGGTTAAAGGGAAAAACTTATGAAAAGAGACCTACCTAGACATATCCTGGTAATGTTTTTGCATTCCTCATTGATGATGAAGCAGGTATAAAGAAAAATCTTAAAAGGAGTTAAAATAAGACTGACATTCATCCCTACAGTACTAAAGGTGAGGGCTACATTCACCTATGGAGTTCGGAGGGGACAAAGATTGGTGTCCCACCCCACCCTGAATTTTATACGCAGTAAAGTTATATTTCATATGGAAAGGCAGCAGAAAGACATTCTCAGATATGCAAGTCTTAGAATATATGTTTTTTAAAAATTTACTTTGAAAAGACATTTTATCTACCTGAAGATGAATCACTATTAATGCTAAGAACATATAAGTCTTAAAAGAATGGGTGGACTTCTCCAAGGCACAGCCCTCAGCTCAACGCCAGAGTCCTGAGGAAAGTCATCCCTTTGCAAAGTATACCTGATTGTATTAGTCATGGTAATGAGCCTGTCAGACTGGAGCGATTGCTCTGCCTTCTTTCATGGCACCGTCTGAATGAAACTGGAAAACAAACTCTTTCATTATATATTCTCATTACTTATAGGAATAATTTCAGAATTCATATGAGATATTGCTCGGAATAACCTCTCCCTCAGTCATGTTTACTACTACATTCAGAAGTCTGATTACATATGGTTATAAATGTACCACCTCTACCCAGGAAAAAGATGAAAAAAAACGTAGAGCAAAGATGTCTTTGGGCAGTGGATCTAGGAGTGACTTTTTCCCCGTTTTTCTGAATTCTAAAATAATTTTTAATTTTTGTTATAAATAAATGCATTATCATTTAATGAAAAAACTAAAATAAAAAATGCTTAGTTTTTAGAATGATGATATAAGCTGTAAACTTTATCCTGTTTATTTAAAATGTATATTAATTAGATGCAAAAGACACCTCTTACTAAGTTACTTGGTTAGTAAGATTTTAAATGGGGGAGAAACGAACCCAGCTGGTAACTTATTAATACTAACTTTTGATTATAGGTGATAAGCTAATTCTGTACCTCCTTATTGTAATTGAGACAGTTATAAACTACTCTTTCAGTTCTAAATGTACAGTCTTCTGTGGTTAGAAATATGAAAGAATTAGCAGACTCTCAAGTCAGGAGACAAGCTGTGCTTTTTTCCTCTCAATTGTGGGAATTCGGAGAGATTTGTCTTGTTAAAACTAGAAATTACCATTTAGGACTAGGAAGAAGGGAATTATTTTCATGAAAGAGTTAATAAAGATTCTGTATTATCTATTGCTGAAGAAAAAAATTGCCCTAAAACTTAGTAGGTGTGAACAACAAACATTTATTATCTTATAGTCCCTGAGATCAGGAATCTGAGAGTGACTTAGTTGGGTGGTTCTGGGTCAGTCTTCCCACGAGGTTATAGTCAAACTGTTGGCAAGGGCTGCAGTTCTCTCAAGGCTCGATGGGGGCTGAAGGATCTGCTTCCAAGCTCACTCATCTGGCTGCGGGCAGATCTCACTCCTTCACAAGGCTGTGGAATTGAGTTGCAGTTCCTTCTCGTGTGGGCCCCTCCGCAGGGCTGTCAACATCCTCAAGCATGGTAGTTGGCTTCCCCTTGAGTGAGTAATCTAAGAGAGGTGGGGAGAGAAAGAAAGAGAGCCCAAGATGGAAGCTACGGTCTTTTATAACCTAATCTCAGAAGTGACATCCCTTCTGCAGTATGCAGTTGGTTACACAGACCCAGGTATAGCGTGAGAAGGACTATACCAGGTGTGAAATAAAAGGAGGCTGGGTCACTGGGAGTCATCTTGGAGTCTGGTTACCACAGATGGCTACTGACCTGAAATTTTTTCCTAACTTAGTGTGTTGCTAAAGTCAGGAATAGTATTCTCAGACTATGGTATTTCCCAGAATTTACTAGGAGAATGTCTCAGCTTTGATTTCAAAGGAAGGGCATTCAGAAACCATAAGGGCAAGTGAGGTATGAGTTCCTGATAAAAATTTTGGTGTTTTTTTTTTTTTTTTAGACAGGGTCTTGCTCTGTTGCTCTGGCTAGAGTGTAGTGGTGTCATCATAGCTCACTGCAACCTCAAACTCCTGGGCTAGAGTGACCCTCCTACCTCAGCCTCCCAAGTAGCTGGGACTACATGCACACACCATGATGCCCAGCTAATTTTTCTAGTTTTTGTACAGGCGGGGTCTCGCTGTTGCTCAGGCTGGTCTTGAACTCTTGGCTACAAATGATCCTCCCGCCTCGGCCTCCCAAAGTGTTGAATTACAGGCATGAGCCACCACGCCCAGCCAAATTTTGGTGTATCTTATGTAAGTATGCTGAAAATGGATGCTTTTTTAAATTTAAGATATATCATTAAGGGGGAAAGCTTCTTTCCAAATTAAGTTTATGAACACTTTTCTTAGGGTTCAGCATATATGATGGATTTATTATTAGCTGATAAGGGGTAGTAGTCAAAGCACAGCTAGAGTTTCAACTGTGTCTGAAAGCTTGAAGTAGCAAAAAGCAAAGGAATACTCCTTCTCTAGTTCAATTAACCTGTTTGCATTTTCAGGGGAATGAAAATGAGAAGGTGAAAATGAGAATGAAATTCAGAGGTGTCTTATGAATGGAGAGACATGGGATTGACCTGTAGTAAATGAGATGAATCTGCCTGCGCCATCCGTGTTTTAGTGGGCATTCAGTGAGTGCATGGGCTTCACACATAACACGGCACTGGCTCTGATGCTTACTTTCTGTGTGATGCCGTCCAATTGCTTAACCTCTCTAAGCCCCATTCCGTCATCTATAACATGAGGTTGATGCATTTACCTTGTAGAGTTTGGGGGCAGAAGAAACATAATACTGAATATATAAAAGTGCTTCGTATATTACTTGGCCTATAGTAGAACTCAATAAATGATATTATGGGTATAATTAATAGTAGTCTTCTATATTAATTTTCCTAATAAACTCAGTTTAAGTACCAAACCCCTTCCTGAGACACTTGTAGATCTTGGCTGAGAGCAGTATCTCCCTCTCTCTTTTGGGTGAAACCTAGTGCAAGAAAAATACTAGATTTCATAGGCCACATTTTGTTTTTCCATTTTAAGTGAAAATGGGTTTGCATCCCATAGAATTTAGATTGCTGTTTTAATGAGAAGAATGATGTCGGTGAAGAAATTACTACTGTTAACCTCTAAAATAATATTTAGATACATATGAGAATTGGTACCCTAGAAGTAGCTTTCTAATCTTTCATCCTTTGCATTTGTATGTTGCTTTAGAGTTCACAAAGTGGGTTCATGTGCCACATACTATCACAACCTCAGAGCAATCTATCCACATTTTACGTGTAGAGAAGTAGTACTAGAGAGGTGAAGTGACATGCCACAAAGGCCACATAAGGGCGAGCAACAGAGGTGAGTCTAGAACGAATTCATTCCATATATGTAACATTTACTGAACATCTATTATGTGCCAGGCACTATGCTAGGCATTGGGGACATTGAGATGAATGAGATAATTTCCTTTCCCTGCCTGGATCACTCTCTTCCATGGTTGCAAGATTTTCTCCCTGGGTTAGGCAGGAAAGGATGAACTGTACAACTCTTGAGTAGTGTCAGTTCTGCCAGTTTGCCTGAAGGTGCCACTACCTTCTGATGGTTCCTGGATCTGGAGGCTTTAGGCTGTTTGAGGCCCTGGTCTAACCCTAGCGAGGAAGTGGTATTATTGCTTCTTTGGGATGTTAACTTCTGCTTTCAAAGGTTGTCTCTATCCAGCTAATGTACACAGGCTCCCCTCCTCCTCTGTAGTGGTTTCCTTAAACACAGGATACCCTGCCTCTTCCAGCCCTCCACTTTGTTGATCACTCTAGATCAGGGTTCTCAACATAGGCACAACTGGCATTTTGGGCCAGAAGATTCTCTGGTCTGGAGCTGTCCTGTGCATTGTAGGATGTTTAGCAACATTGCTGGCCTCTACACACTAAATGCCAGTAGTTCACCAACTCCCCCTCCGACCCTTCAAGTCATGACTACCAACAATGTTTATAGATATTGCCAAAGGACCCCAGGGAGAGAGCGGTACAAAATTGCCTCCAGTCGAGAACCACAGTTCTGGATGTTTCTGGTACTAAGATTGGGTTTTTACTTCATTGACTTTGCTTTTACCACTAAGTATGAGTTTCAAATTTAGAGAATTTAATGAAACCAAAACATTGATCTCTTCCATGGACTAAAAATACTATAGTTTTAAAACAAAGTTTTTGCTAATTTAGAAATGATACCCTTTAATTGCTCCATTTAAAAGGGCAGACAGTTCAATTTTAGAACTTAGAAGAGCAGTCGAGATGAAAGCATTTTCAAGTCAGTACCAAAGTGTACAATGTTCAGCTAATGGTGCTTGTCGTAGAATTATTTCAGTGGACAAGTTGTCAATAGTGTTTATTAGGCTTGATTCCTATGACAATATACTTATCTGAAAGTGGATGCCATTTCCAATCATCTGGTCTACTGAGAGTGCCTCTGATTACATAGGCACCTTGGTGGGAAGGTTAGATGGGTAGATGTGTGATAAAACAAAGAAAGCAAAATGTTACTCGCAAAATCTAAGTGATGGGTGTGGGTGCTAACTGTAACTTCTTTCAGCTTTTTTGTGTGTTTGAAAATACAATAAATATTAGGAAAAGTCTTTGAAACTGCTGGTTAAGTTGACTTTCTTTACACTTATATTGTTTCAGTTGAATGTGGCTCAGTTGCTTTTCTAATGATGTTATAATGATTAGGTAATACAATTAGTGGTCCAAAATTCAGCCTTTAATTTTGTTTATGTCTTATTTAAAATGGTAGTTTTGCTGCTAAATAAAGTGTGGGACCTTTTTGTAGCAAAAGGCAATGTAGAGAAGTGGGATGCATTGTTACTATTTTTACTCTCCTGTGAATATTTTTGAGATGTTTTCTGCCTTCTAATATGGGTTGATATCCTCAGTGTCATAAGGTTAAATTCTAGGCTTGTACCACCCCTTGTTAACTGCAGAAAGTTCTTCATTGAAAAATGTTCTCCCTACCTCTTCACACCCTTCTCCCACAGTCTAGACTAATAGTTCTTTATAACATGCTTGCATTTAAATTGTGATTGACATGTTTGTTAGTTTTAGTGCTAGTTATAGCACAGTGTCTGGTATTTGATTAATACTTAATAAATGTTTGCTAAATGAATGAATGAAGGTTTAGGAGAAATAGGGGGAAGAAACGCTCTGCTTCCTTTTTCTGTTAGAGACTTTTTATTCTCCCAATTTGGGATTGGATTTTTTTTTTGAATGATGTATAAGTTATTTGTAAGGTTAATGTATTTCTACTCTTCTGAAATATTTTAGAAAAATCCTAGTAAGATTTCATAAATCATATGAGAACAGGGAGTATAGAGCAACTCCTGAGGCAAAGACAGGAGGCATTGATGTTTCTAGGAGTTGCAGCCATTTTAGGAGAAGACAAGATTTCATTACCTGCTGTCTTTCTGGGCTTTGTCTCGTTACTTTTGTCTGAAGATTGATAAAGGCTGGGTTTCTGTCTTCCTGACTAAGCTTCAGAGGACCATAAGTGGAGTGGACACTATAGAAGTAGGATCACAATTTTTTCTTATAAAAATGAGGAGCAGAGCTTTTTTCCCCCATTGCCTAGTAAAAAGGCTCATAGCAAAAAAGTTATAACCAAATCTGAAGGTTTTGGAATAAAATATATAGGAGCCTGGTATCTTTTAACTTTCAGACTTGTTTGACTCTACAAAGATGCTAAACGAAAATTGTCTTTATTGAAAGATAGAAGTTTATTTTTAATAGAAAATTAAATTGAATTAGCTAAATTAACATTGTATAGTTGATTAAATCATTATTAGACTCCAACTGATCTGATTTTTTAATTTTATATAATCTCTGAGTCAGAAGTGAGTGAGGGCTATGGGACTAGAAGTTTGGCCTGTAACTTGGAAGGGGAAGTACTTGCTTCTACTTTATAACTTGAACTACATTTTTGCAAGCTGTGTCCTAGTGTTTATGTGCAAGCATGCCATGATGCTCCTAGCTTTTTCATCCTCAGAAAATGTTGCTAACAATTTTTTACATATGGTTACATTTTCACAATGCAGGTTATTCTGAGAACATGAATAGAATTAGCAAATGCTATCAGTTGATACATTCCTTTCCAGGTATGGGTGGAATGATGATACTTTTATGTAATTAAGTATTCTCTAGACATAATTTTTTTTTTTTATGAAGAAAACACGTATCTCCCTTTATCATGGTCTTAAAATCCTGGTGATATTTCTATGACATCTATTACCATTACTCCAATTAACTATATATAGGAAACTCCTTTAGACAAGTTTTATACAAGCCTTTTAAAGAACACTGATTCTCCTGAAATGCTGTTGGCAATAGTAGAAAATATACAGTGCCAGATGTCAACGTGTTTCTTGATCCAGTGGGTATTTTTTGAGCTTGCCCCTTTTATTTAGAATATGAGGAGAGAATGATACAATAAGGGATCAAGGAAGCACTGTATCTCATAGCGCTTACAGGTGTCTGGAAAAGAATTGATAGTCTTTGTGATAAAGCAAATGTTTTAAATTTTAATTGGAACTATTCAAAGAGAGGGAATCATAGACATTGCAGAGTAGACTTTGTAATACCTGTAGAGTAGGAATCAACAAACTCTCTGTAAAGAGCCAAGTAGTAGATATTTAGGGCTTTGTATGCTATACATTCTCAATTGGAACTACTCAGCTTTGCAGTTGTAGTGCAGAAGGAGCCACAGGAGATAGGTAAATGAACTATTGTGGCTGTGTTCCAATGAAATGTTACTGAAATTTAAATGTCATATTTCCATGTGTCACAAAATATTTGTCTTTTTATCTTTTCCCCCAATGATTTAAAACTATAAAAACTATTCCTAGTTCCTGGATCGTACAAAAATAGGTGATGGGCCATTGCTTGCTGACCCTTAAGTTTCAGTAGTGATTCTGCTAATCAATAAAGCGTATAACATGGTGGTCGAATAGTATCTGTCCCATGGCCTACTGTGCTTTGTAGCTCTCCCTCATATCAAGAAAAGTTTAAAAATATAAAATTTGCTTTATCTTTGAGGCTAGATGAGAAGAATAAAGTAGTGATATGAGAGACTGTGTAGTAGGCCTCAAAGGAGTCAGACCACTAATGTTCTTTAGAAATTGCTAAAAATAGAAAAACAACACTGTTAGGTTTAGCAGGCACAGTTTCTTAAACTCAGGAGGAATGAAATACTCAGTGAGGATGTTTTTTGGATTTAACTGCAGACCTCTTCAAAGATTCTAAATCTATCAGAATCTAGCAGTTTAGTTTTGTGAGACATTTCTTACAATGATCCCTGAGAAAGTTTTCATTTACAAGTACATAAAAAATAAAATGAAAGAACCTGTAAAGAAATAGGTTATATTTTATTGGCTCTTTCTGAAACAGATCTCTTGCATCTGTTATTCAGAGACAAGCTTAAGTGAGAAAGACATTGCTACTTAATTTAACCAACATTTTTAGGATTTAGTGTTGGCAAGATATTTGGAAATGTTGCAACATACAAAATATTTTCACATTTTTGATCCAGGAATATAGATTGGGATTTTCCCAAGCCTATTTCTTCTGTAGCATGGTGAAAATGCTTCTTTCTTGCTTTGGTTTGTTTCATCTTCTAGAGCAGGTAAAAAAAGGAAATAACTACTTTGGAAGGAAATACTCCCAATCAAGGAAATAGCTAATATTATAAAGGCTCGAGAATTCCAT
Source organism: Eulemur rufifrons (assembly GCF_041146395.1). NCBI lineage: Eukaryota > Metazoa > Chordata > Mammalia > Primates > Lemuridae > Eulemur > Eulemur rufifrons. Next base: position 102,460,641 of record NC_090984.1, read on the forward strand.
GGGACAAAATTTTATTTCATGGAGTTTGTTTTTATATTTTTATTTTTAACTTTAGTTCCTTTTTGTAAAACAAATATTTGGTATATTTGCTTGATATGAAGGAAGACAAATTTAGAAAATATAACTTTTGCCATATTGGTTATTTTTTTTTCTGTTCATGCATTTTTGTTTGTTGCTTTATAAATGGGGGAAAAACTTGAGAGATGCTACATGTCTTAAAGTTGGATAGCTTTATTTGAAACTGATAGCAATATTTAAAAATAAAATTGGCACTGTTTGAGGAAAGCTGTTGATGCTGATGTTGGCAATTTCCAGAATATATTATAAATCATCAAACTTGCATGATATTAGTAAAATTGTTGGCTACTTATTTAAGGTTGTTTCTGTTGCCCATGTGAACTTGCTCTGAAAGGGATCAGAGTATGCCACCCCAAAATTATGCTACATTGGCATTAGGATTATTTTCAGCTAAAGCAATTGAGACTCAACAGATGTAGGAAGAGTTCTGCCTTTTAGGCTTTATCTGCCTAAGCTAAGGCATGGGTTGAACTTTGCGAAAAGTTGTCCCCCTTAAACCAGGGAGAGAGGAGCTACTGTTCTTATTGAAGACAGCTACCACCAAGATGAGTATGTCTAAGTAGACTCATACAATTAACAAAAATTAGTGTAACCATTTAATTGGGCTTTTTCTAGAATTAAAGTTAATTTCCTTACAGTGATAACACAGAAGGGACTTATGGTAGCTCAGCTACCCCTTCTGATTGGTTGTAATGAATCTCCTGTTTTTTAGAAAGTGACCCATTTTAAAGATAAATTATATGAGGTGCAGCGGTGCACCTGTAGTCTCAGCTACTCAGGAGGCTGAGGTGGGAGGATCCCTTGAGTTCAGGCTGCAGTGAGCTATGAGTATCTACTGGACTCCAGCCTGGGCAACATAGAGACTCCATCTCCAAAATATTACATGGCACCTAGCTCCAGAAAATCCATTCTGGTTTATTTCAAACAATGGCCTCCCATAAACATTGTTTAACATTAAAACTAATTTTTTGTATTCAGAGGATAAATAAGCCCCTGAGGCTAACGTTAATTCTAACCAAACTGTTTTTTGTGCACCCCAATGTATGTGAACAATAAAAGTTATGTACTTCCCCCCTCCAAAAAGATTTGTTGGTAAATTTGTGTTGCTTAATATTCCAAACCAGGTTGAAATTACTTTGATAAGCCTTAATAAATACTTTTGTAATCCTAAACAAAGTGATTGCAGATGTTTTAAAAGTACTTTGAAATATAAGTAAAAATTTTAGAATTTTCCTCTTACATTTCTGTTATTTTGGGGGAAAATAAATGTGATAGCTTCCCTATGAAATTTACATATCTGATTGGCTAACAGCTGGAGTAAAATTAGGGAAGCTTGGGATCTTTCCATTTGAAAACCAAAATAAGAATGTACAGTTCTTTGTTTTTGACTGGAGCTGACGAGTTCTCTTGTGTTTTCCTCTTTTTTCAGTGAAACCAGCAGTGTGTGTAGCAGCAGTGACACTGGGCTCTTTACCAATGATGAAGGACGACAAGGTAATCTTGATCCCAGCTTTGGGATATTGGTTCAGTGTTTATGGAAGGATGCTAATGATTATAGGCATGGCTCATTGAGAATATGATGGTTGTCTATGGCAGTGGTTCTCAAACTTTAGGGCATATAAGAGCCACCTGGGGAACTGTTAAAACTGCAAATCCCTGAGCTCTTAGAAATCAAATAGGTCTAGAATTGGCCCCTGGAATCTGCATTTTTCACAAGCGCCTGAAGTGATTCCTATGCAGGTATTTCAGACATTGAGAATCACAGGTCCAGGGGGTTAGAATGTTGAGCCTGGGACTTTGGGAAGTTCCTTTTTATTAGAACCAAGAAATATCCCCATGTGTTACTCTTTTTTTTTTTTTTTTTGGATGTTAAGGCATTCTTATTTTCCCACTTAGAATTTAGTTATTTTTCTAACCTTATTTATAAGTGATTATAGTGTTCTAGGTGAATATATTATATAAAACATCTTTCTCAAGTTAAAACTCCTGAAGTTTAATATAGAACTCTGTGAATAAGGCTGGTGTGTGTCAATTACCAGTTCTTTATTTTTACTACCTAAACACTAATTTAAAACTTTGCCTTGATGTAAGGGCATTTTACAGAATTCTTGTCCTCTAGACTTGTGTAGGGCCACACTACTTGTACACCAATAAGAAATTTCCTGTAGCCTTTTGGGACTGTAGATTTTTTAATTTAAATAAGGCATTTGTAGATCTCTAAAATCTAGTAATTTTTCTAGATCTAAAATCCAATAGTTTTTCTCCACAGCCAAGTGACTAAAGGACAGAGGCATAGTGGCTACATGTCTGAGCCAGGTAGGCTCCCCAGTAACTGAAGGTATCCTGGGACTGTGAGACCCAGCATCCAAGTCCTGATTTTGGAGAAGGACTGTGGGCCAGGTATCTCGTCCATGCCTCAGAGTTGTAGGCATGAAGACAGTTTTATCCCCATGGAGTTGTTGAACTTCCTATTATAATGGAGGTTGTTGTGAGTACATTTCTATCTTTAAGACTCTGAGGGACTTAGGTGTCATTAGAGACTATGTGTGTGTGTACAGGTAGGCTCTAGCTAGGGTCTTGATTTTATCATCTCATACCAGGAAAGTCTGGTTGCCTTTTCAGGAGTGAGTTGGTATATACTGTTCAGAGTTAGTAATATTTGCTCTTTTTCTTTGTTTTTACTACAGTGCTAGGAAGTATCAGAATACACCTCTTAAATTTAGGTTATAACGCATAATCATATAGAGGTGTAAGAAGTGTGGACCTATTACAACAGATTAAGTTTTTGGGTCTTTGGAAAGCTTTCTCACTAATAAAGATTCCTTGGTTTATCATGAAAGCTTATAGAATATTCTGTAGCCCCAGCTCTCATTTCTTTCTCTGTCTCAACTTCACACATTCTGGTGATATTTAGAGGCATTAGAGTTCTCAACACAAAACTGTGTTATTTCCTGCTTGATTGCTTTGTTCATGCTGGTCTCTCTGCCTAAAATCTCCTCCTCCCTTTTCCTTGACTGACTGGTCATCCACCAAGACACAGTTCTCCTTTTGCCCTTCCAGGGCATATTTATGGACTATCTCAGTGGGTTTTCTTGCCCTGAATTTCTTGTTGGTGTTGGCTAATAAGTATCATCAGGGAGATAGGTGAGTGAGATTGGAAATATTTATTAGTCAAGTTTTTATTGTGATAATGCTGTTTAACATCCCCCAAAATTCAGTGGTTTATCACATGTATTTCTTGCTATGGCCCTGTGGTTCATCTGATCTTGCCTGAACTCAGCCGATCTCCAGGTTTCAAGTTAGGTTTACATCTACTCAGTGTACCTTATTTTGGGACCTAGGCTAAGGGAACAGCGGCTATATGCAGCATAGACATCTCATGGCAAAGGACATAAATTCCAAGTGACCAAGCCAGATTGTGTGTGCATATTTAAAGCCTTTGTTTGAATTATATCTGCTAATGGTCTGCTACCTCAAGCAAGTCATATGACCGACCCCTATGTCAATAGGATGGGGAAGTGTGCCCCGCCTAAAGGGGAGGGCACTGTGGAATCCAATGGCAAAGGGCAAAAGGTGTGGATGAATCATTTTATTGTAGAGCGGTAGTGAGGACTTGGAAACGATTATAGCTTTCCCTAGTTCCCTTTATGTTGGATTGCTGGTTGGCAGTAGTTGCGTTCTTCTGCTGAAGGCCACTACTCCTGTTTGGCAATAACCATGATTCTTTCTCTGGGCTCTGATAACATTCTTTCCCTTGTCAATCTTTTACCAATCCACGTCTAGGGTTGGTAGAGACCTCCTGCTGTGCTGGCTTCTGGGTACTTCACCATTCCTTATCAATTTCCTTGTTAGTACTTTCTATACCTTTGTAAATAGTCACTTCATTAATGTCTCCTCAATGATCCCCTTTAAATATGCCCTGTCTTTCCCAAACATATTCTGATTGGCAGCCCTTCTTCTTTCTTTGTGCTTTAGGGCTCCTTGTACTTATTGCTTTTCACCGCTTACCCTGTTATGTTGTCATTTGTAGGCGTGTGTCTTTTTCATTGAAGCTTTTCAAAGGCAGGAATTATTTTATTATTTGCAACCACAGTACCTAATACATTGTTGGCTTATAGTGAACTACTAATAAATAGTTATTGAGAACCCCAGTTAAGGGGAAAAACTCTCCTTTTTCTCTCCCAAACAAAATCGTACATAGAATGTCAAATTATAAAACAACTAAGCCTATTTTGGTTAAAGCAAGATTCTAGAGGAGCTGGAGGTCAAGAGCCTGGTGCATTCAGCCTCTTCCTTATTCTCTGGCAGCACTCTTTTAAGGAGCTCCTGCATCAGGCATCCTAGTGAACCCAGGTTGAAGACTACTGGTCTAGATGATCTCACAAGGTTCCTTCCGGTTCAGTGAGTCCGTTTTTGTATTATTAAAAATCTTGAGTGAATGCTTGAGAACCAAAAGATTTCCATTATATTCTGTCATTTGTCATCAGAAAACATGATCCAACTTAATATACTATTTTTATAAATGGCCCAAGGAATCCTTAGGGATAAGAAAAGAATTAACATATTGAAAGTGCAGAGAAAGTAATCATTGTACATTGATGCCTGTCTTTAATTCATCTGTGTACCTGGTTTGGTGAGATGCTTTTAGAGTAGTGGTTCTCAAAATGTGGTCCCCAGACCAGCTTAACATCGCTAGGGAACTTGTTAGAAATACAAATTTTTGGTCTTATCCAGACTAGAATCAGAAACTTTGGGAGTAGAGCTCAGCAGTCTGTGTCTTAACAAGCCCTCCTGGTGCTTCTGATGCATGCTAAAGGTTGAGAACCACTGTTTTAGAAAGACATCTGTTTGTGATGTGTTTTTGTAAGGGAACACTTTGAGTAATTTCTTTAGTGGTAATATCTGCTGCTATTCACCAGAATGCAGGTTTCATTGCCCCTCTTGGAGATTTCCACAGTGATTTAAGAGTTATAATTCTGGGTGTTAGTGGTCCATGAATTTGATACTTCATATGTGATGGGCATGTTCTGAGCAGCTTTGCTGGGATCCAGTGTACATTAAGAATGAATGCCTTATGAACTCTTTAGATGTTCTTGTAATAATTTCCTTTATCTTTACTATTTTGAAAGGGTGATGGGAGGGCAGACATGAATTTATCTATCTTATTCTTTGTTGGCAGGGTAAAACTCTAGTGGAAACTGAGATGCTATCATTGTAGCCAATAGAAGTTTGAACTAAGAGTCTGAGTATGTGGCTCTAGTTGCCATTAATGAACAATATGGCCTTGGGCAAATGGTGTAACTTCTTGAAAAGCCTTAGGGAATTAAATTATTTATTTCTGTGGTTAGTTTTTTCCTGGTAGCTTGGATTGCTAATAATAAGATGATTTTCTGTCCCATTAATGAGATACCAAGGAAAAAACGAAGTATGGGCATACATTCTTTATTCACCTATTATGAGATAATGCAGATATATTAGTAGCAAAAAATCACTCAGGACAGCTAGTTTTGAATTGAAAAACATATATGGGTTTTGAACCCCCAAGTTTATTTGTACCACTGAGGATGGCGTAGGGGAGAAAGTTTATTTTTGAAGTAAAAGATCTCAGGCTTGGAGTTAGTCAGGCTTTGGGTTCAAATCCTGGCTTCATCATTTACTAAATTGAACTTGACTTCTCTGGGCTTTCGTTGCCTCATTTGTAAGTTGGAGTTAATGTAGGGATTGGAAGAGATAACATTTACAGATTTTTAGCATGGATCCTGGTAGGTTTAAGGGCTTAGTAAGTGGTAGCTTTATTAGTTTTAGTGTTAAAGCAGTTCAGTCTAACACAGTATGACATATATGTAAAACTAGGTTGCTATCCTAGTTTTCGTCATAATTTGGATTAAGAAGAAGGACCAGAATAATTTTTTTGTACTTTGATTTATTTAAAAGTATATTGGAAACTATAGTACTGGGAGTCATCCTCCCATTTGACTTATCTTAGATGTGTTAAAATCCCAGCTTATGATATGATCTCTTTACTTTAGGAGATGATGAGCAGAGTGACTGGTTCTATGAAGGAGAATGTGTCCCAGGATTCACTGTCCCTAATCTTCTGCCCAAGTGGGCTCCTGATCATTGCTCTGAGGTAGAAAGAATGGATTCTGGACTGGATAAACTCTCAGATTCCACATTCCTTTTACCGTCTCGGCCAGCTCAAAGAGGTGAGTTCTGAGAAGACCAAAAACTTCATGCTTTTTTGGTTCTCTTAGGGTAGAAGAATCATCCGATAGCAAACATATTCATGCCTCTAAGCGTATATTAATTATCTGAATTTTGGAGCTAGTCCAGGGATTTTCTAGAAGATTAAAGGATGTGTCTCAAGGCTTGAGTTCTCTCCATTCCTACCTGAATCAGTCCATGGAGACTCCGGGGACATTTTAGCAGGGCATTCAGCTTGGCGTTGCCATTTGTGCCAGACATAGGAAGCCTAGCGTCATGTCACAGCTGTTTATCCTGATGTGAAACTGATAGATTATTGAGTGCTGCATGGAAATCTGAAGTGCTGGATCTTGGAAAAGAACAGATTTCAGTAAGAACATTCACATACAAGGTATAATGGCATTTTAAAAATGGATGATTTAAAAATAATTTCTTTAAATCATTTTTGTTTATTTATTTATTTGAGAGAGAGAGAGAGAGTCTTACTCCGTCGCCCCAGGTAGAGTGCAGTGGTGTCATCATAGCTCACTGCAACCTCAAACTCCTAGGTTCAAGTGATCCTCCTGCCTCAGCCTCCTGAGTAGCTGGGATGATTGGCGCACGCCACCATGCCAGGCTAATTTTTTCTATTTTTGGTAGAGATGGGGTCTTGCTCTTACTCAGGCTGGTCTTAAACTCCTGACCTCAAGCGACTCTCCCACCTCTGCCTCCCAGAGTGCTAGGAGACAATATCATTAATAATATTTTGGTGTGGATTCTTCCATTTGTTCTTTCTATGTGTAGAACATACACAGTAGTTAGAAAAATGGGATTATATTAATATAATGCATGCTATTTTTCCCATTATTTCATGGATTAGAATGTTTGTCAGATAAATTAGCATTTGATTTAAAGTTAGAAATTGTTAATACTACTTTACATTTATGTGGTGTTTTCAGTGTATAAAGTTCCTTCCACATGTATTTCATTGTGTCTTCAAAACAGCCTTGTCAGGTAAGACTGAGTGAGTATTCCTCCTTTATAGATGAGAATGCCTAGGTCAAAGGTAAATGGCATCCCTAAGATCATGCTGTTAGTAACAAAGACGTGGGAATAATAAATCCTTGGCAAATAGCCTTGTGATACTAGTTTAAAGGTAATAAGATCCTGGGAGTAAGGCCTTCAGTGTACTAGAAACATAGGGTTGCTTGTGAATTTTCTGCGTTCAGTAACTGAAGCTTTTATTCTTTTTAGGGTACCATGCTCGCTTGAATCGTCTCCCTGGAGCTGCAGCTCGATGCCTCAGAAAGGGGCGAAGAAGGCTGGTTGGGAAGGTGATAGCTCTCATGGTTTACTAGGCTCAGCAGGAAGATAATATCCCTGTGGAATTTGTGTGTGCTATTAACAATCAAAGGTGCTTTAGAACTCCCTGGAGCTAATGAAGCCAACTGGGATGTTTTGGGAGTTTACAAGAGTGAACATTATGTAGGATATGAGTGGATGCACCCATAAAAAATGAAACTTAATTCATTCAGAAGTTCTGACAAAGCAAACACTGTCATAACAGCGACTATAAACCTACAGGTCTGATCTCTGTCTCTTCTGCAACTTTTGATTAATTCTATATTATTATTGTATAAGTTAAAATATTCTTGGTTTCTCTGTGACTCCTCCAGAATTCATGAATGCATCTTTGTTCTTTCCTAACTTTGGTCTTTCATCCTAGAAATCATTTAAAAAAAAAAACCCAAAACTGGAAAAAAAAATCTGTTATCGAATTTCAGCAGCCCCTCTCTCACCATGAAGGAGGACTGTCCACTGCCTACTGTTTATTCAGTTCTGCCTTTGCCAGGGACTGTGCTGGGCACTCAGCTCATTTAAACCTTCCAACAACCTTGTGAAAAAGTTATATTCCCCTTCAGCAGATGAGGAAAATTTAGGTTCAAAGAAGTTAAGTAATGTCTTATGTTACCCAGATAGGAGTGGCAGAATAGAGATTTGAACCCAGGTCTACTTTTATCTTTTTTCCAAATTTTTATGTATTTTATTATTTTGTTTTATTTTTTTACTCTATCTTTAATATTGAGAACTAGGGTAATACAGGGGCTCATACCCGTTCAGAGAAGATGGTAGTGGGCAAAGAGTAAGGAAGGGAGAGACATTGAGAGTATTAACTCAATAAGCATTTAGAGTGCCTACTGTGTGGCAGGCTCTGTGCCAAGCCAGGTATATAGTGGTCAGAGCCATGGTCTGGCTACTCTTAAGGAGCTGCTATTTCATAGTCTAATCAGGGAACTGTTTTCTGAAGTTTTAGGCATGCAAAAGAAAAGAGGCTGTTTATTTCCAGATGAACTCAGATTCTTAGTTCTTTTTAAATTCAAATTCAGATCTCTAATTAGAAAAACATTTGGTCATTGGAAGACTAATACCTTGTTCCTTTTAAATCACTCATTTTACAGACAATAGACTGCTTGCTTTTGCTGTTCTGGGAGCCTGTTCTTAACAGAACAACTAGCAGGATAGGAGTACATGGATAGAGGGAGGCAGGGGGTTGGGAGTGGGGAACAGAGAGATGGTTTTCTTTCTTTCTCTTTATTGGTTAGGCTTGACAGATAATGTTCTCCCTGCCACCTACCTTACATTCTTTCAGTTCTTATAAAATAAGAATTACTCCTTGTAAGTCAGTTCATCTTGAAGGCTCTCTTTAGCTTGCCTGGAAGGGAACTGGGGCCTATTGGACGTGCAGCTAATGATTTTAAATGAGTGGGATAATATTTACTTGTTTAATTCATCTTCATCACCTTAAAGGGATATTTATCATTTCTAGCAGAGGTCACTGCTCTGCCCCCCAGCTTCCCCCTCCCCCATCTCTCTTCTCTTTTTCTAAATTGTAATCATAAATAATGAGTTTCATTCACAGCTCCCTGCCAGCGAGCTGCTAATTACGCAAAGTACTGCTTGTAATTTACACAGTAATAAACTGTAAATTTAAACATTACGGCACTTTAAGTTAATAATTTTTCTGCTGTAACAAATAGCTCATTTTTCACCCATCTTTTCCCTTGGCCCCCCCCTACCATGTCTGTGTCTGTGACCAGGAGCCATAGCTGTAAGGGAGGCAGAATATGAAGAATGCAGCATGTGAAACCTTTTCATTTAGCTCCACTCCTGCCCAGAATCTGACCTCAAATTAATTTTCCTAGAGCCAGTTGTTCTGCTAAAACATGTAGCCTAATGTTTAGTCTAATCCATACACATAGGCAAATACAGGTAACACCATTTGTCAGTACACAAATGTGTTTGAGGAACAGCCTTAACATTCTTAACCTTCATGCCCATGACTTGTGTTCTCTCATTTTAACACTGTACCTCTTAGCCGTATACATGTTGGTGTGCCTTCCCAGGTACTGTGATAGATATGTGTTGTAAATATACTCGAGCTAAGTGAAGGGTGAGTGCCTTCTGCTGTTGTCCAATTTTTTGGAGATGGTTGGTTTCTGAATTGCTTGTGGTGTTATGGGTAAGCTTTCACATTGCAATCTCAAGAACCCTAAATTTAAGAGTCAGTATATACAAACTTCTATTTTTACTTCAAGAGATGACATTTAAGGGACAAAATACAGACTGACAACTTTTGAAGTCACAAAAGTCCTTTGACTTGTATATATTTCATCAGCAGATACTTAAGTTTTATCAGAGAAGACTTGAGAAATGTCCCAGGATGAAGATTGTTCGGGCTATAATCACATAACTGTAGGGAGCTGGGTGTGCTGGCTTGTTAAAAATTGGCCACTGTTGGCCGGGCGTGGTGGCTCACGCCTGTAATCCTAGCACTCTGGGAGGCCGAGGTGGGCGGATCCTTTGAGCTCAGGAGTTCGAGACCAGCCTCAGCAAGAGCGAGACCCCACCTCTACTAAAAATAGAAAGAAATTATATGGACAGCTAAAAATATATTTAGAAAAAATTAGCCGGGCATGGTGGCGCATGCCTGTAGTCCCAGCTACTCGGGAGGCTGAGACAGGGGATCGCTTGAGCTCAGGAGTTTGAGGTTGCTGTGAGCTAGGCTGACGCCACGGCACTCACTCTAGCCTGGGCAACAGAGTGAGACTCTGTCTCAAAAAAAAAAAAAAAAAAAAAAAATTGGCCACTGTTGGATTTTTTTTTTTTAAAACTATTTTTACTCCTATATACTTCAATAACTCCAGGAGGTAACAAACAAACAGCATTTGTAATTTTTTAGATCACTAGAGAAAAATAAGTGTAGGATAACATGAAATACTTTTAAGATAGATTCCTGTAAAAAGAAATACAATTGTTATTGCATTTTAAGATTCACATTTGCCATGTGCCTTTGAGGTTGCCTTGGCTGGTATAGTTAAGGGAAGTGTGAGCTTGAGGACAGAATGTACTGTATATATTTGTTTCTGTGGTTGGCTGATACTCTTGTCTTCCTTGTGTTTTTAGGAGACCAGCATAAGTGCTTTAGGTACTGAGAGGATAAGCCATATCATCAGCGACTCTCGGCAGAAAGAGTAAGTGCTTATATATTTACTGGCTGTCCTAGCTTGTTCCTTGGAGAAGGAGGCAGAGGGGAGTTTTATGAAGCAACCTAGAAATCAGGCTTCAGAGCTGAAAAAGGAGACCTTAAAGATTTGTGCTTTGTAACAATTAACATGGCCAACCTCCCTAAGCCCGTGACAGTGATTTTCTTTTCCTTTCTAGACTGGTTTTATTTTTTTGCTTTTTATATCTGTAGGTGCTGTATTAGTAGCCTCCAGTAAGGATGTTTTATATATATATATATATATTTTTTTTTTTTTTGAAACAGAGTCTCGCTCTGTTGCCCGGGCTAGAGTGAGTGCCGTGGCGTCAGCCTAGCTCACAGCAACCTCAAACTACTGGGCTTAAGCTATCCTCCTGCCTCAGCCTCCTGAGTAGCTGGGACTACAGGCATGCGCCACCATGCCTGGCTAATTTTTTTTTTTTTCTATATATATTTTTAGCTGTCCATATAATTTCTTTCTATTTTTAGTAGAGATGGGGTCTCGCTCTTGCTCAGGCTGGTCTCGAACTCCTGACCTCGAGCAATCCACCCACCTCGGCCTCCCAGAGTGGTAGGATTACAGGAGTGAGCCACCATGCCCGGCCAGGATGTTATATTTTAAATTCATTTTTTCTGTCTCTTGTTTTAGTTCAAAATGGGTGGTTGCCTCTGTTCTCCTGTATTCTTTTGTAATTTTTAGACCTCCTTATAGAGAAGTATCTTTTTGTCCTAATTATTACCATGGTAAATTCAATGGAAAGCCTGTATGTGGCTACAGGAGAATCATTCTGCCCGTTTTTGTGGCAGCCTCGTCCCCTAACATGGTTGGTCTTTCACGTATCCTGTACACTTCATGGTCAGTACCCACTTACCATCCTATACGTATTCAGCCTGGTCTAATTTCTAATTTATAAAATAGGCAAGATGTGCATGTGGTTTATTGCCTTCATTGAGTTGGGGGTCCTATTGTCACTGTACAGCTGAAAGTGCATTGATGTCACACTGGTTTATTTGGGTTTATTTCCAGCCTGTCCAGTCTTTTACATTCTGTTATGCGGTTTTTTCCTTTGAAGAGTTATTTCTCAGCAAAATAGTTCACATTTAATATCTTTCTCCATTTCTTTTCCCATTGCATCTTTTTCCCATTTCTTTCTTTGTCTTCACTTCATTATTCCAACATCTTTTTATCTTCTCCTTCCATCTGTAATTTTCCTACCACTTCTTTTATTGTTTTCTTTCCTGTTATTCTCTCCCTCTCTTTAGTTTCTGGTTACCATCAGCTGGGAAAAGAGAACGGAATCAGGTAAGATCGCTTTTCTTTGTCATCTTTATTTTATCATTTGATTTCCTTTTCTTTAGAAAGAATAAAGCGTTGGCTTCTGATTTTCCTCACATTTCTGCTTGTGCACATGAGGTAAGGTTCCCTCTTCCCTGTGTTATTCCGATTTCCTTCAAGAACTGTTTTCTAAGAATATTCGATACTCGTTCTTTTTTTAGGTTCTCCTGTGATCATCAGTTTCTTACAACATATGTCTATGGAATTATGTTTTCATTTTAGTTTTGAACTTTGCTGTAAGAAAGCAGAATGAATCTCTCTGCTTATACTTTAGTTCACCATCAGAATTCTGTGCTGAGAAGTACTACACTGAAGCCTAAACATCTGAAGCAGAGGAAGATAGAGCTGCTTTTGGTGACGTGGGGTCAAGGCCTCTGAGCCTTGCCCTCTTAGCCTTTTTTCGGCTACCCCCTGAGGGGACCCTTGGCATATTTAGGCCTTTGTGTAGGAGTCACAGTTTAAAAATACAGTGGCTACTGATATGTTCCTTTACGTTTGAAGCTTTTTGATTTTTTTTTTTTTTTTTTTTGAGAATTCCTTTATTTTGGTGATTAGTTGTATAGTAGATGAAGATGATAGGTAAAAATTCTCAGGCTTCCTGTTGCTCAGTGTTTTGTTTTGTTTTTTGACTACTTGTTAGCTTATTGAGTTGATACACATTTTGGACTTGAAACCTTCATTGTAATTTTGTCATTTCAAAATGAACTACAGCAGTGGAAGACATAACTCATATATATGTATGAGATGATTTTAGGTGGCATGTAGACACACCGTCTTTAAGTTGTGCATTATAATGTGTATTAGAAAACGTAATCATTATGTAAAACTTGTTATTTCATGGAAACATAGGACAAGGCTGAGTAAAAATAATTGATATAAAGAAAAATACTAAGTAAACAGTAGTGCAGATGATAAGGAAATATAAGGAAAGGAAAGGATGATAAGGAAAAAGTCATGCAGGTGATATGTGAGAGACTGCAGTTTGGGGAATTCTAACCTAGGATACTAATCATGTTTGCATCATGGGATCTAAAGGCAGAAGGGGACCTGTGGTGATCACCGGTCCAGATCTGTTCTTTTACAGATGATGAACTAGAAGTCCATAAGGTTCATACTGTTTACCCGAAATCCTGCAGCTGGTAGGTAGGACTGAGACTGGAACCTCTATAGATAGTTGCTTAATTTATGTTCTTTTTAAGTACTTTTGAAGTTACCATTCAAAGTTCTTCCAGTCTTTGTCTTCCAGTCTTTGTATATCAGAATATATTACAGTCTAGATTTTTGAGAGAGGACTATTTATTGTGGAAAAAGTCCAAAGAAAGCTAGCAAACTTGAAGTGAGGTACTTTAATATATAGTATTTCATTTGATCTTCACAACCACCCTTTGAAGTTCATAGATGTTTTATAGATGAGAAACTGAAATTAATTTATAACCTGAAAGCAATATTTCATTTAGCCCTCACAATAACCCTTTTAAATAGGTAAGACACTTAGTGATATATCCATTTTACAGATGAGGATAGTAAAGCTCAGAGATTATGACATTTTTTTTACACATAGCAACTCAGTGGTAGATTGGGATTAAAAGTTAAGATAATTCTAATTCTTAGTCTAGTTCTTTTCCATTATACTGTGCTGTGGGTATGTGCTTAACCCATTGTTCTTGGAAACATTTGCCAGGATAAGGAAATGAAAAGGTAATTTCATGCTAATCTTGGGAACAAGGACTGATCCACAGTTGCTAATCAGTAGGTGTACGTTCCTATTACGTCACTTGGAAAGTACTGTCTTTTGCCCTGGAAGCGATTATTGTGTATCTGAAGTTTTTGAAGCATTGCTGTTTAATAAGGAACTGTCTTTTTGAGCTGTGCTAGGCCAGGTCTGGCTCATTGACGGGCACACTGTTAAACACGTGCAACTTTATTGAATGGTGTCTGTTTGGTATGGCAAAGGAATTGGGCAGTCAAAGGGGAAAAGTAAAATAGATTACCCTCTGGGATTAAGTCCGTTTCATACAAGCCGCACTGAAATAATCTTATTTATTCCTGCAGTTTAATCCCCTCTCTCCTCTCTACTCCCTGGATGTTCTTGCGGATGCTTCTCACCGGAGATGCTCACCAGCACACTGCTCTGCCAGGTAATTACCTTCTGTGGCTCCTGTGGACCGTGCCATATGCCTTTTTATAACACTTCACATTATAAAGTACGTTTGTGTGTAGTGTCCAATTTGATCCTTATAACAATCTTTTGAGGTAAATAGACGTTTTACAGATGTAGAAACTAAACCAGAATGGTGACGTATCTTTCCTGTGATCACATGGCTTGTATGTGATTAAATCTCAACTTTGACCTAAGTCTTCTGGCTCATATTTCGTATTATTTCTGCTGCTAAAAGCCCCATCTTCAAAGAACATTGACAATGTTCCTTGCCATGACCTGCAAAAAAAAAACCCTGCCCAATCTCACTTCTCCCTACATGTCCAGCTTCTTTTCTTATCGTTTTCCCCCATCTCTGAGGGAGAGATCCAGCTGTACCAGGGAGCTCCCTTTTGTTCTTCAAAAATAGCAATTCTTTCCTGCCTTGGAAGCTGCATACTTGTTCCTTTTGCCTGGAAAACTGTCTTTGAGCTGCTGCTTGTCTCAACTCAGGTGCCACCTCCTTAGAGAGGAACACTCAGACCATTCTATCCAAAGGGCCACCTCTGGCACTTTATGCTCATTATCTATTTCCTTTATCAAGACTCTTGTCACAGTCTCATTAGCTTATTTTGGGTGGGTTGTAGGGTTTTCTTTCATCCCACTTTTTTCATAGTCTCTCTTACTAGAATATAAGCATCAAACTGCAGGGACCTTGTCTTGTTGCCTGATAAATCCCTATCACCTAACACAGTGTTTGGCTCTTGCTAGGCATTCCGTATGTATTTGTCAAATGAATGACTCCTATGCCTCTCAATATAAATTCTTTTTAAGTTAGGTGACATGAGAAATAAATATCGTTTTAATGGTAATATCCCCTAGCAAGGTTGTTATCACAAAAGAGCAGCTGATAGGCTAGACCAAAAAACTTGTATTATTTCTGATGGCACAAAGAATTTCTCTCCAAGGTTCTAAGGATTTTTTTTCTTCCTCATAAGTTTTTAAGTGCATATGTTCCTAGATTTTGAGGCATAGGCTGCACAAAGAAGTTACTCCTTCATGGATACAGTTAGAACTTCTACTATGGACTGTGATATTAATAATAAACTCAGTACCATAACCTACTGCCAGATCTTTCTACTGGAAAAGAAGTATTTCTGTGGGGAAAGTCTTTTGAAAAGAGAGACCATCACAGATGGTGTTCTTAAGAATGTGGAAAATTGTGGAATGATACAAACTACTGCTGTAAAGCCTTTCCTTCAGTAGCATGCTGTTTATTCATCATTCATTCATTCAACATTTGCTGACTCCCTACTGTGTGCCAGGCTCTTTGTTTAGGTACTGCCCTCAAAGAGCGAACATTCTCATGAGTATGGAAATTGACAATTACAATAAAAGTTTGCATGTGAATGATATGAAGCACAGAGGAGGGGCTCCTAACTTAGGAGATGGGGAGCTTTTCTTAGAGGTGGTGGTGCTCAAGTCATCTTGGAAGTCACAAGATTTTAATCCATAGGAAAGCAGTCGTCAGCTTTTTATCTTAATACCAAATAGAATGATGGCCGTGTATACTCTGGGAAGACTGCATGAGTATCACCATATCATGCCAGATGCTAAAAGTGGACTACTTTGCCCTCTTCCCTTTACCTCTGCTACCTAGAGCTGTGCTATGCCGAGATCAGTATCTGTGCTTTTGTCAGGTTTTCTCTTTCCTTTAAAAGCTTCATCCTGTGGCTGGACTGGGTGTCAGCTTCTTGTTTCTTTGTGTATCTCATTATCCACATCATTATCTTCACTCACTTGCCTGACAGTGTTTGTGCCTGGACTTGGAAACATAAGGAAGTCTCACCTGTGCTTCTGGTGCACTCAGCTCTAGGGAAATATTGGTTGTTGCTTGAGATCATTGCTAAAAGCAAAGGAGAGAGAGTGTGGACAATTATACGTCATCCTTGTCCTTACATTTAGACAACCCTCCCAGGGCAGTAGATGCCAAGTAGGTTGCATGCATGAAGGTTCTTTGGGGTCAGTAGGGGAAGAAAAATTTTAAACTTACATTTATTTATTATCCTGTGCTTGAAATTTTCTTTTGGTTTTAAATTGTACATATATTAGACTAGTAGCACATATTTCTATTTTATGTGTATATATCATCATATAAATATATAGTGTTTCCTTGAGTTTTTTTACTCACGGGGGTGCATAGTCAATAGAGTTTGGCAACCACTGCTCTGTGGGAAACCATCAGTGCAAGTGACCTCTATGCAGTGTTTGAAAATGGGAAGGATGAAACCCTGAGCTCTCAGGGCTACCTCTCCCTGCTCTGAAATAGTGGGTGCCCCTGTCCAGCAAGTGGTCAGTGGAGAAGGAGCCGTCTAGCTCCAGTGTGGTGGACTGATGACATTGGATTCTTTTTGCAGCGGGCTTTGCCCGGAATGGACTGTTTAGCAAAAGCCTGGCACCAAGGAGGGAATGTCAAGTAGTGGAGGTAGGGAAGAAGCAGGCGAACGACTGAACTAAAAATTGTTTCGAATGGAAATTTTATCTCTTTCTTGTCCCATTTTATTTGTAGTAGGCAAAGATTTCTTTCAAAGCATCTGGGCAGCATTGGGAATTTCACACCCATCATTAGAACGATTTGTGTGTGTGTGTGTGGTGACTATGTTATCATTAGTGGTATAATTTTATTTTGCAAAGAGAGAAGTGTTTCCTGTTTTATCACAGCTTTCCCCGAGGAGGGCTGGTGTATTAATTTGCTGTATTGCCTCCTGGCTGTTCCCAGGCTGTTTTTCCTCTTCATCATGGAATTTTTAATGGCCCTGCTGCCTCTTGGGAAGCATGTGAGGAAGAGTTCCTCAGGGAGCGCTTCCCTTTTTTCACATGCCTATAATTACTCTCCTTTAAGAGCACAAAGAGTTTGATAATCATGCCTGAACTATGAAGGCTCCCTCCTGTCAGGTTACTGAGCTGAGGCTGCTGCCTGCCTGGACATTGCCGATTCTGCTCTCCCAAGCATTCAACTACTGCACGAGAGCCAGGGCTTTTCAACCACTTCCTCACTGCTACAGCCATATATAGCTCTGGTTCTCAGAATAGGCCTGGGGGCCCTGGGGGTGACGAGTGACCTCTAGGTACTCTCTTGTTTAGTTTTTCATTGCTATAAACAAATAAATAATTGGACCATAATTTTAAAATAACATTTTATTGATGTATCATTTTAAGACAGCCCAGATGGCAGGTGCAATGGATGAGAGGAAGAGTTTTGTGATCTTTGTACTATCTAATAGACTTGTAGATTTCAGAAATACCACTCTAGAAATACTTTGCTGGTTTTCAATCCTGGCTGCACTGTGGAATCACCTGAGAACCTTTAAAAAATAGATCCATGTTGGGCCCCACTTCCAGAGATTCTGTTTTAATTGGTCCTGGATGAGGCCCAGGCATTGGCATTATTTTAAAGCTCCCCAGGTGATTAATATGAGCTGGGGTTAGGAACTGTTGCCCTGAATGAGTATGGTTTTATGACTGTTGCTTTGTAATTTGCTTAATAGGGACTTGATTTCGTAATTGCATGAGCTCTGTGCTTTGGTATTGTGTGCACCCTTCCGTAAGGCCTCTGGACTTTGGAGAGCCTGCCGCAGGTAAAGAAGAGCGTTAGTATCTAGCATAGCACCTGTCACATGGTTATTAACAAATGGGGGGAGCAGAGTTTTGTTGGGTGGATTTATGGATAGTTAGCTCTGTGTGTGGATGAAATCATAAACCAACTGTTTTGGTTTTGTTGTTTTGGTTGCTAGTATTGGGATTTGCTATTAAAATAGCAATGCTTGGCGTTAAGAATTGCTGCTGCTCAAATAGCAGATGGTGTGAGTGGTGTTCTTGTAGACACAGAGATATTGTTGTCAAGGGCACAGTCACAAATTTGTAATAAGGAGACTAGTGCTGCAGGCAGCTTTCCCCGAATTGAGAGATTTATTGCTTGTGAAGGATAGTGTTTCTTACCATCATTACCTATAGGAAGTGATAACTAGAACTTATCAACTGCTATACACAGGTCAATTGCATCTGTATGATGCACAAGTCACCAGTTGTGGTTTTGGAGTGTTTCATGGCACTTTTGGGTTTTCTCCAACTCAAAGGAAAGGTCATCTTTTAGTGACCTTTCTTCTATTTTGGGTAATAATTTGGTAATGTATTGCCATTTCCATTTATCTTTATTATCTTTAATTCTGAAATAGCAAAGCACTGTTTGATATCTTCTCTTCATAGAGGTCAGCTTCCTTGGTAAATAAACTGTTTTTCCTTTGAGAAATCTTATTTTCAGTTCTAGTAAGGACAACAGATACAGCCTGGTATGTAAATACTATGCATGTTCCTTAATGAGTGAATGAAAAGTCTCATTCTACCATTTTCTTCATAGTCCATTGGCATAGGCAGTATGAGATTCAGAGTGTGGATATTAGTGTTAGGTAGATCTGGGTGAATGACTTAACCTCCTCATACCTCAATTTCCTCATCTTTAAAATGAAAATATCAGTATTTTTTTATTGAATGGGTGGGGATCAAAATGAAATAATATATGTAAATATTTAACATCTTGGTAGCTGATATTATTTTTGTTGTATAGTTACTACCCTACCCTGTCCTTAGGATAATTGCAATTTTAAAAACTTTTAAGTTGGCTTCCAGAGTCATTTGCTAATAAGATGTAATAAGGATTCTTGAGGTGCTTAAACGGCCTCAAATGGACTATAAGATATAAGAGGAGGCATTTGGACAGTGTTTGGGTATAAAAGAGAGAGACCTTCCTGCCCATTAGAGAGTTGAAATATGATAGGGTGAGCTCATTTGTAATTCATTTTATCTGTTCACAAACGTTATGATCTGCATATCAGAGTTGTGTGCCCAGCTGGCTGTGCCACTTGACAAGGAGTTTCAAAGAGCAAGAAGAAGACTCAATTCATACTATTAATTTTGACCTTTGGAGCCATAATAAACAGCCTCAGGTTTTACCCCAGGGCTTGGGGGAAAGAACCTTTTATTAGTCCTATGCTGTTGAGGATGCTGTGATGTACAGCAGCTCTTGCTCACCTCTTTAGTGCCTTAGTTTCAGCCTGTGTGAGGCTATGTTTCTGCTATAGTATTGTCTATAAAGCTGCCCAAGCCTATTGGAACTGCCCTTTATATAATACACAATTCTTGAATCTTTTGTCCTCTGTTGGAGAGTCTTATTTACAGCAGTTCTCAGCTGGCTGGTATCTTACTGTGTAAGTGGAGTGATGAAAGCATTTTCTCTGTTTTTCCATTGTAATACACCCATCTTTCCAACTAATATGAAACAATTCTGCTCCCGTGGGTGGCATGAAACAGCTTCAGGATATGCCCTGGCTGAGGGAAGTAGATTAGACAGAATTTTCAGGTGCTAGTTTGTCACAGATTGCTAAGGGTCAGATTTGAGTGAAAACCATGAGTGGGATTGCCAGGCTCTCTTCCTATTAGAAAAGCCTCCTCTGTTTCCTGTGATAATTGTTAAGTGTTTTTCTCTCCTTAGCTGCCCCTAATGTCAGATGCCTAGATCTTTTTCCACGTGCAAGTCTGTGAAAATATTTCCCTCCCTGGGTGTTTAATAAATGTCAGTTAATCCTAAAAGTAAAATCGCATATGAGGAAGGGGTCTTTCTACTTCCCTAGATTTAATCCTTTCCCTCATTTTATGCTAGCACCTTGCTTGTTCCTTGATTACAGCTCATTTTCTTGGATTATTAATTCTTGATTTGTGAGTTGGTCTTCCTACTATGCTATGAGCTCCTGGGATGGGATGTCAGCTCAGTCCTCTTGTATCTAACCTCTCCGCATCCAGCGTGGTATTTTACACAGGGTAGGCTTCCATGAATAGTTGAATAGATAAGTAATTAAGGTGAATAATTGGAATATATGGTATAGAGGACCTTTGGTCCCTAGATACATCATATTTTTTTCCTGATGTTACTTATTTGTGTGAAAATACAGAAAACAAATTTTACCCTAGATTTTTGTTTTTATTTCATACAAAAAATGAACTTTTCAGCAGCTTTTAAAAATGACTGATTTTTGAAGGTGAACTATTCCTTAAATTAGCTTGCCACTGGCAGATAAAGACAGTTTTCTCTCCTCAGGAGTGACTCTACACACCTTTGTTCCAAATCTAAAGCAGTCACTTCAGTAATTTTTTTGCCAACATTGGTTCTATTAAACATGCATGTATTTCTCAAAGTAATTTTTTTTTTCCCTAAAAGTACATTCCTGCCCCAAGGACATAGTGATCTGCCCAGTTTCCTAAGTAACACTGCAGTTTTAACAACTCACCTGATCTTTCAGTTACCTGCAGTAAAAAATAAAGTAGAAATGTCGTGTTTA
This sequence comes from Eulemur rufifrons, assembly GCF_041146395.1. Taxonomy (NCBI): domain Eukaryota; kingdom Metazoa; phylum Chordata; class Mammalia; order Primates; family Lemuridae; genus Eulemur; species Eulemur rufifrons. The sequence goes on from NC_090984.1 coordinate 102,481,310, forward strand.
TGCGTGGATATAAAGAATACTCTTTCAATTGTTAATTTTCAGCATTCACCTTCACACTTTCGATAAGAATTTAGTCACTTTTTCTGAAGTGAGAATTTTTTTAAAAAGAGTGCATTTATTGCTTTTACTGCTCCTCCTCCCCCTACCCCCCACCATCTTTCTCCCCTCCCTTAAATTCTTTTTGGCAAATGCCACCACAGTGGGAGAATGTGACACTCTTAGGGGAAGTACTGATGCCAGCACATGTGCTGCAAAGGAACATGCCCCAGGTATTTGCTGGCCTGAGTGAAGATTGTCCCTGAGGCCTTGATCAGATGAAACAGAACAAGCACAGCCTGTCTTTTCTTTAAATTAATTGTTTGTATACTGGGAAACAGTATTTTTATCTAAATTTATATTCATTTAATCATTTTATTGTTCTTTACATTAAATATTTATATCTCTATTATTGACTAGGTGGGCTTTGGGAGTTTGGTAGATTTTTTAACTCAGCAGTTTTTGCAGTAGGTAGGTGCTTATCAGAATTACCTGGGGAAAAACTTCAAAATAAACAGAGTGATTATGTTTTCACTCCAGCCCAACCTACTAAATTAGGATCTTGGTGGGGACATATGAATTTTGTAAAAGCTCCTTATGTAATTCTGATAACCGTTTGCTACTCTAATTGAGAATGAAGTTTTAATTTGGTAAAGACTGGGTTAACTTATACTTAGCCTTTTTTGTACTCTGAGTAATTGAAAGATCTCTTCCCCAGACATATAGTACATGGTTTGTAACCCAAGAATAACCATACACTACTCTTGAAAAAGAGTTTTAAAATGTCTGGTTAAATCTTCCACCATTTCTACCTACAGCAAGGGACTCTGTGTTGGTGAGAAAGAGAAGCCCATACTCTTTTCCCTTGCGCTTTCTGTTACCACATTTGTACATTGTCCCTTTTCAGTTTCTTTATTTATTTTTATTTCAGCATATTATGGAGATACAAAAGTTTAGGTCACGTATATTGCCCATGCCCCCCGCCCCCGAATCAGAGCTTCAAGCGTGTCCATCCCCTAGACGGTGGGCATCGCACTCATTATGTATGTATACACCCATCCCCAACGCCCCCCACATCTGCCTGACACCCGATTAATATTATTCCTGAATGGGCTCTTAGGTGATGATCAGTGAAACCAATTTGATGGTGAGTACATGTGGTGCTTATTTTTCCATTCTTGGGATACTTCACTTAGTAGAATGGGTTCCAGCTCTATCCAGGAAAATATAAGAGGTGCTATGTCACCATTGTTTCTTATAGCTGAGTAGTACTCCATGGTATACATATACCACATTTTATTAATCCACTCATGTATTGATGGGCACTTGGGTTGTTTCCACATCTTTGCAATTGTGAATTGTGCTGCTATAAACATTCGAGTGCAGATGTCTTTTTTATAGAATGTCTTTTGTTCTTTTGGGTAGATGCCCAATAATGGCATTGCTGTATCAAATGGTAGGTCTACTTGTATCTGTTTAAGGTATCTCCATATTGCTTTCCACAGAGGTTGCACTAGTTTGCAGTCCCACCAGCAGTGTATGAGTGTTCCTATCTCTCCGCATCCATGCCAACATTTATTATGTTGGGACTTTTTGATAAAGGCCATTCTCACTGGAGATAAGTGATATCTCATTGTGGTTTTGATTTGCATTTCCCTGATGATTAGAGATGTTGAGCATTTTTTCATAGGTTTGTTGGCCATACTTCTGTCTTCTTTTGAAAAATTTCTGTTCATGTCCTTTGCCCACTTTTTGATAGGATTGTTTGATTTTTTTCTTGCTGATTTTCCTGAGTTCTAAATGGATTCTAGTTATCAGCCCTTTATGGGATGTGTAGCATGCGAAAATTTTTTCCCATTCTGTAGGTTGTCGGTTTGCTCTCATGACAGTTTCTTTGGCTGTGCAGAAGCTTTTTAATTTAATTAGGTTCCATTTATTTATTTTTGTTGTTGCTGTGATTGCCTTTGGGGTCTTCTTCATAAATTCTTTGCCTAGGCCAATGTCTATAAGAGTTTTTCCCACATTTTCTTACAGAATTCTAATAGTTTCACACCTTAGGTTTAAGTTTATTATCCACAGTGATTTGATTTTTGTGAGAGGTGAAAGGTGCAGGTCTTGTTTCAGTCTTCTACATGTGACTACCTAGTTTTCCCAGCACCATTTATTGAATAAGGAATCTTTTCCCCAGTGTATGCTTTTGTCTGCTTTGTCAAAGATTAGATGGCTATATGAGGATCGTTTTATATCTGGATTCTCAGTTCTGTTCCACTGGTCTTTGTCTCTGTTCTTGTGCCAATACCAAGCTGATTTAGTAACCACAGCCTTGTAGTATAGTTTGAAGTCTGGTAAATTAATACCTCCCATTTTGTTCTTATTGCCTAAAATTGCTTTTGCTAAATGGGGTCTTCTCTGGTTCCATACAAAGCGTAAAATTATTTTTTCTATATCTGTGAAAAAATGATATTGGTAATTTAATAGGGATTGCATTGAATCTGTAGATCACTTTGGGCAGTACAGATATTTTAACAATGTTGATTCTTCTGATCCACGAGCATGGTATGGTTTTCCACCTGTTTATGTGCTCTGCTGTCCCTTTCCTCGGTGTTTCATAGTTCTCCTTGTAGAGGTCTTTTACCTCCTTAGTTAAATATATTCCTAGGCACTTTATTTTTTTTGTTGCTATTGTGAAGAGTATTATCGAAACAGCAATAAAAAACCTTCCCAAAAAGAAAAGCCCTGGACCAGATGGTTTCACACCTGAATTTTACCACACCTACAAAGAACTGGTGCCTAACCTACAAAAGTTATTCCACAACATTGAGAAGGACAGAATCCTCCCCAACACATTTGATGAAGCCAACATAACCCTGATACCAAAACCAGGAAAGGACACGACAAAAAAGGAAAACTACAGACCAATATTACTTATGAATATAGATGCAAAAATTCTCAATAAAATCCTAGCAAATCGAATCCAGGTGCTTATCAAGAAAATAATCCATCACGACCAAGTGGGCTTCATCCTAGAGATGCAGGGATGGTTCAGCATACGCAAATCTATTAATGTAATTCACCACATAAATAGAAGCAAAAGCAAAGACCATATGATCCTCTCAATAGATGCAGAAAAAGCATTTGACAAAATTCAATACCCTTTTATAATAAGAATGCTTAACAAAATAGGCATAGACAGGGCCTACTAAAAATGATACAAGCCATATATGACAAACCCACAGCCAACATCATACTGAATGGGGAAAAACTGAAAGCATTCCCACTTAGAACTGGAACCAGACAAGGTTGCCCACTGTCCCCACTGCTATTCAACATAGTGCTGGAAATCCTTGCAAGAGCAATCAGGCAAGAGAGCAGAATCAAGGGTATCCAAATGGGGACAGAAGAGATCAAACTCTCACTCTTTGCTGATGATATGATATATCTGGAAAACCCCAAGGATTCAACCAAGAGACTCCTGAAATTGATAAATGAATTCAGTAAAGTCTCAGGATACAAAATCAATACACACAAATCAGCAGCATTCATATATGCCAATGACAGTCAAACCTTTCAGTTTCTTTTTGTATAAGTAAACAGCAGTACCACCAAAGTTAAATAATACATGTTAAATAAATAACACATGTAAAAAAAATATCCCTAAATGAAAATTGGGGTGGGAAGGAGGTCAACCTTTTTATTTTTCCTTCCCTGCCTTAATTTTTTATGTCTGCAGTTGATGATATGGAATTACTTTGGGCTAAACAAAAAACTGGAACTCCCGCTTGAGTAGGAAGCAGAGGCTGCAGCAGTTGCCTGCCCACATGCTAACGTCCCCAGAATAACACAAGAGGCCTTTCCAGCCCACACATACTGTTCTTTACTCTTGAACGGGGCTATCCTAATGTTCTGACTATGCTATACAGCATGGCAACTTCCATTTCCTATCTCCTTTATTTAACTCCTCTTGCTTTAAGCGCCCAGCTTCCTTCTTACTAGCCCAGGCTTATTTTGGGTCCTTTTCCTTCTTTGTCCTCTAAGGTTCTTTCAAGGAGATGGAGGCCTGTCTTGGAAAAATAGATTTTCCTAAACCGTAAACTCTACCAATACTAGTGTTCAATTAAAACCAAAAAGGAAAATGTCTTACTGTCTTTTTGTAACAGTTTGGCTGTTTCTCTTCTTCTCTCCCCAAATGTTGACTAGGAAGGGATACATATAGAGAAAAATATCCCTTGTGTACTCAGTTTTAAGATATGATGTTAGTCTTCCTTCTGCAAAATAGCTCTCCAACCTCAAAATGGGCCTTAAGAGAAATACTTTAAGAAGGAAGGAGCATTTAAACTGCTTTTTAAAAATGAGCATGGCTTCTCTTTATCCCTGCCTTAGTTTCTCTGTTCATATTCTGTAGCCTAAAACGCTGTGCAGCTACAAATAGGGCTAGGTTACAAGATCTGTAGGTTGCAAGGCAGGTGGTGTCTATTTTGTTTATCACTACATCCCTAGTGTCTAGTACAATGCACACTTTTAAGGAATGATAGACATATTTTGGAGTAAAAAGATGAAACCATTTATGCACCAAAATGTTTACATTTTTAACCATTTTACTGAAATATGGTGGTTTTTAAAATGCTTTAGTAAAATAAAAGTAAATATGCTTATCTATTATACATGTAGGTTATTATATGGCACTATATTCTGCAACGTGTTTAGTACAATGCTTGGCACAGAGTAGGTGCTCAGTAAAAACTTTGTGTCCAGTGAAAGAAGCAGAAACACTGCTGAGTAGAAATGGAATAGTCCACACACACACACACACTTTTACAACAAAATAACAAGCTTATTACTTGGTTAACAAGTCTTGTTACTTGGTTTCGTTAGAAAGCTTTTAGTTCTTTCCTAAGTTTTAACCAGAGGAATTTATAAAATTTGAAGGACTTAGAATGTTCAGAACAACAATTAGAAGTGGGAATGGAGTGGTAGGAATAGACGGTTTACTGCAGAGAGAAGTACCAGGCCAGAGGCTTAGCAGTTGGGGGTCTGCATATGACATTACTGAGCAGAGAAGGGACGGGGATCCAAGGACCATTGCCTAGAGGGCCAGGGTCGTATAAGGACCACTTGAGCCACTGAGTCCTCAGTAGCCTCCTGAGGACATTGTAGAATATATCTGAATCATGCTTGAGGATAAGATCAAAATGCTTGGGCAGTTTGAGTTTGGGTCTGTATATGCTCAAGTTCCATGTTTGTGGAAAAGATGGGTGCTCTATTCTCTACATTTCTCTGTTTTGATGAGGAACAAATTTTGTAGTGTCACTCTCTTTTCTGCCTGTGTCTTGGCTTCAAAGGGAATTACTACCTGTCCATTCAGAGTGAAGTCCTATCTACCTTTGATGTTGTCTTCAATGTTGATTTATTATTAAATCAACATGCTACTAGGCTTATTCACATAAGGTATGAAATATGAACTGTTTTCTCTATTTTACACATTTATTCAGAATTAACTATTTGGGTTTTCAGAATTAACTGTTCATGGGGTATTAACTTAATTTTCTATACAGGAGAGAGTGACCAATAAAAGGTGATTTGGATGGAATTTTCCAAACCAATGGCTTTGTATTATAAATGTTGGCTTATAGCACTCTGCATTCTAAAAAAATTCCTTAGGATTCTAGTCAAATTCTTATAGTTTCCTGTTTATGAATTGAATTGACTTCGTAAGCTTTTGCTATTTAGAGAAATGAGTGTGTGTGTGTGTGTTTTAAACTGTGGAAGTTGCCAGATTGGGGGCCCTCTGAATAGGAAAATTGTCGATTCAACAGTTGTCTTGTTGCCTTGCTACCTAGATTCTCTTAGATTTGTCAGAGGTTCCAGTTTTAAGACTATCAAGAAATAGTCTTGATCCCTAGCTGGGATTACCAATTAGGAGTTTATCTGGTGTGATTTTATTGGATTCCTTTTAATATGTTATGTACGTTGGCTATTTAAAAATTTTTTTTTGGTAAAATACGCATAATAAACAATTTACCATTTTAAACCAGTACCATTAACTTTTAAGTGTTCATTTGGCCATTTGATTAGAACTTTTATTCATTCATATCAGTTCTAATCAGCAGCTAATGAGGATCAGCTATGTGTCTTGTGCTGCACTTGGTAGACCACTGGAAATTATGAAAGTGTAAATATGGTTTCTGTTCTCAGGATCCCTGTTCTTAATCTCAAGGAGATTAAGCTTTTTTGTTTCATTAGGGAAACAAGATATATGTGTACCAGTTTAATATTGATTCATGGTAGATAAAGCCTCAAATGTTTAAGGAAAGCTTTGTATAAAGGTGGGACTCAACTTGGCCCTTAATTGGGGCAGGATCTGTCTAGTTGGAGAGAAACAAGGAGTGGGGAGCAGCGTGAATTATTAATAAAATGGCGTACCAGCCATTTCAGTGTTAAGCCATTGTCTTTCAGAGAATCTTTTGTTTTTCTAGTTTTGAAGCTCTCAGTGTTTTGTTTTTAAGATAAGCTAAATATTCAGATGAGGAAACATTATTGACATATAATTAATACTTTTAAAGGTCACAGAAACCAAACTTATTTAACTTGTGACATAGACAATATTAAAAATTCAGATTTATAGTGGCAAAAGGGTTAAATTTCCTATTAAAATTCTATGCAAATATCTGTGTTCATGCAGCATTAAACTTTTCAATATCTTACCACTTGGGAGTAGGTATTTCATTAGTGGGTTTAGAACAATTGCAGTTACAGTTTTTATGAAAAATAATTGTGCAAAAATATGCATGTACTGAAACGCATATTTATTGAAATTAATCTTGAATATCTGCTACACTGAAATCAGGTAAAAAGTTTAGAAGGGGTGTGTATTATGGGTAAAGAGTGAGTTATGATTAATTCTGAATAATCTTGTGCCAACACTTAATGGCAAAAGATTGTGCCCTTTTGGTTTTGTCTGTAATGGGTCAAGAATTTCATCTGGGCTGAACATAATGTCTCATATACAATATGAATTACAAAGTTAAAACCATTTTTTCACTTCTCATATCTGCAGACAGGCGAATGTACATTGGGGACCACCATGTTCACGTGACATCAAGAGGAAACGGAAACCTGTGGCCACAGCATCTCTGTCTAGCCCCAGTGCAGGTGATTATATGCAGTTATCATTTACTGAGCACCTATGGTGTGTTGGGCACTAAATTATGTGTTTTGTATACCTTTTCATCTAATCTTCGTGATAAGGTAGGTCAATTATTCCCATTTGACATGGACAGACTGAAACCGTGAGAAGTGATTGGCCAGTTCTCCCTGACCCTGAAGTCTATGTTTTTCACTATTGCATGGCTTGCTAGTGTTTGGAACTCTATGTTCCTCTGTCAGCAATCTCCAGTCATCTGCGCTATTGTTCAGCACAGACAGGAAATTGGGTCCATATTAAAGAAAATCCAGTTGAGGTGGCAGTTGAGTCAGTAGTCAGGGAGTCCCATGGGTTAATTTGCTTCTTATTTGGTGTACAATACAATACATTCTTATTGCTTTTATGAATAATATGGTGTAGTATTTTACTAGTCAAGAAATTTTTAATTAAAAACAAATTTTCCGTTTAAAACTTTTCAGTTTTCTTTGTAAACTAATCACTAATTGGTAGGTAGAAGCCAAAATAGTGGTTCTCAATTGTGGGGGGTAGTGACAGAGAGCACAAAGAAACCTGGGGTGCTGGAAATGCTCCAGTATATGAACTAGGTGGGGGCTATGTGGCTGTTGACTTATGTAAAGATTCTTGAGCTGTGCATTTAAGATTTATGTGCTTTACTTCATGTATGTTATCCTTAAATGAAAAAAAGGAATAGTTATGTATTCATATCAGCGAGAAAATTGGATATTGAGTATATGTCATAGATTATTTTCCTTAGAAAATACTATATATTATGTAGATCAGAGCAACTGATAGCTGAGTAAAGGGTAAACTCCAGACAGCTACGGAACCGTACCCCCAAGTTTGGGCAAACTCTGAAATTGTCCTTTTTGAGCTTGTGTTTGGGATGTCTGCTTGAAGGTAACTCATACTGGACAGTGTTAATCACAGGTCTGATAATCATAGTAAAATTTTTTAGTGCTTTTCACATGACCAGGCCCTGAACCAAACACTTTGCAAGCATTATTTCACTTAATGTTTGCAACAGTTTTATAAGGTAGATGCTGTTTTTATTTCCAGTTTACACCTGAGAAAACTGAGGGTTAAATCACTTCCCCCACGTCACATGGTTGATCAATGGCAGAGCCAAGATCAAACCAGTTTCTTTGTGACTCTAGAGCTCCCTTCTTAAACACTGCAGGTGTTCTGTCTTTTTATATGGTAGGATTGATTCCAAACTATGACCCCACATCAAAACTCAGATCCTCATCCAGTCTGTGGTATTTGAAGCACTAAAACAAAACCTCCCCTCTTTTATCTCTTCGTTCTTTTTTTTTCCTCTTTAATATCTAGCTTCTATTTTTAGTTTTTAATTCTTTATAGGAGAAGAACCATTGAGAAGAGTTTTAAATCCTTATTCCATATTCAAATTAGAAAATGTATGGGATGTGGGGGTAATTAAACAAGACTTGAGCATTAAATGTTTCCTTACTGAGCCTAACTCCTCTCCTCTCACTTGTTGACTAAGCCCTGCTTCGCTGAGCATTTTCTTTTTTTTTCTACCCACAACCTGAGTGCCCCATGGAGGTGAAGGACATAGCCTGAGCCTGTGCCATCAGTCAGTAGAACAAATGGGCTTGCTCTGCCTAACATCGGGCCATCTCGGATTCCACCTCTTTTATAGGAATGAGTGATGAAGAGAGGTGCGTTCCGCTTTGCCGCTGTATTAATACACATCAGGGGCCAGCTCCTGGCACTAAATCACGCTACTGCATACATCTGTTATCGGATTCTTCACCAGTGTGATGAACAAGACTGCAGATAGAGGCTTCCTTGTGTCATTCTTTATAGGATTTTCCTAAAAGAATAAATAGCTCAGATCTCTGCCAACACTCTCCCCTGTCACTGTGATGAATTCAGCTTCTTTCTTAAACATGCAGCCACAAATCTTTTCCCTTTTTCCCCTCCCCCACTGGTAGAAAGTTTTGAGTTGAAATTGACTGAATTTAAAGATATTAATAAGGCTAGAGAGGTGAAGAGCAGGAAGAAACAGTGTGTCTTCCTTGTCTTTTTGTACTAATAGTAACAAAAGGCTAGAGAAAAGACCTGTGAAGCACCATAGGGTCGTTAAGTAGCCATCTTGAAAGTGTAGCACCTTTATTTTCTTCTTTTTATCTTCACTCCCCTCTCCTTTACAGCTTTCTAGCATGCAGGTGTCTGGTGCACAGAACCACACCCAGGATCCTAGTGAGTAAGCACGCAAACCTGCTTCCACGACTAATACGCCAGAACAGGGATTCCCAGCAAATCTTGACTTCATGCTAAAGTGAATTATGTATATGCTCTTAACGAATGTACTTGGATAAGAAAAAATGGACTATTTTCTCCAAAATTTGAGACCAAGTACTCTATTAAACATAAGGAACCCAGATGAAAACCAGACTTCATTTTCTTGAAATGATTTTCTTCATCAGAATGGTAGATCAGAACCCTTAGCATGCAAATTCCAATCCTTCAAAAAGTAAACACATGGCTTTTGGGAAAGGGAAATTGAGGTGATCAGAAATTCTATTCCGAGCCGGGACTATTTTGGCTATTCCCTTTTCTGTCCTTCCTCTCCTTGGGATGGGATATACATCCTTGGAGCATCATTCAGAAAGAAGGGTACCTAATAGTTAATCTGTTAATTAGTTACATCAGGTTTCCAGTACCAGGCCAGTGATGCTAGAGATGCATTCACAAGGGCAGGAGTTTTTAATCTGTTTGCTCACTCCTGTACCCCTAGCATCTACAAGAATACCTAGCCCGTGCAACAAACTCACTAGATATTTGTTGTATGAATAAGTTAATAGACTCTTAAGATCAAAAGAGTCATTTTCACTATTATTCTAACCCCATAGTTGGAGTCAGTAGGTCTATTTTAGAATGTCCCTTGTTTCAGGAGTCATAGGACAAATTCTTATTGTCCACTATGTCTTTTTGAAGTTTAAATGTTTTTTAAAGTTAAAAATATGTTTTAATATTTTTGAATGTAGTCATTATTGAATGACTACACGAGAACATTTATAGTAGATGCATAAAGAAAGACAATACAGTAAATATCAATGTACCTACCATCCATTTTATGATAAAGAACATTACCTTTAAAATCTTCCTTCTACTTTCCACGGAGGTAAAAATTATCCTGATAGTTTGTTTTTTTTTTTTTTTTTTTTTTTTTTTGAGACAGAGTCTCACTCTGTTGCCCGGGCTAGAGTGAGTGCCGTGGCGTCAGCCTAGCTCACAGCAACCTCAAACTCCTGGGCTCAAGCGATCCTCCTGTCTCAGCCTCCCGAGTAGCTGGGACTACAGGCATGCACCACCATGCCCGGCTAATTTTTTCTATATATATTTTTAGCTGTCCATATAATTCTTTCTATTTTTTAGTAGAGATGGGGTCTCACTCTTGCTCAGGCTGGTCTCGAACTCCTGAGCTCAAACGATCCGCCCACCTCGGCCTCCCAGAGAGCTAGGATTACAGGCGTGAGCCACCGCGCCCGGCCTCTGATAGTTTTTTGTTTATTGTTTATAATTCTTTTTTTTCAAGTATTTTTAACAGATATACATATTTTTCAGCAATTTATTATCTAGTTTGGCATGTTTTTGAACCTCGTATAAATGGAATCAAACCATATGTCATGTTTTATAAGTTCCAGTTTTCACGCAGTTCTGTTCTTGAGATTCATTCATGTTTTGTCCTGCCAGAATCTGTTCATTTTTAACTGCCGTATATATAATATTCCATTGTATGAGTATGATGAATGGACTACAGTTTAACATTCTTGATGGACATGTGGGTTGTATTTTGTTTTATGCTATGGTGAAAACTACTGCATTGTTCTCTGAGAGAACAAGTGCAAACATTCTTCAACTCCACACCCATTAGGATGGTGTATCAAAAAACAGAGAACATCATGTGTTAGCAAGCATGTGGAGAAACTGGAACCCTGTGCATTGCTGGTGGGAATGGGAAATGGTGCATCACTGTGGAAAACAGAATGGCAGTTCCTCAAAAAATCAAACATAAAACTACCATATGATCTAGTAATTTCACTTCTGGATATATACACAAAAGAATGAAAAGCAGAGACTCAAATAGATTTTTGCACACCTATGTTCACAGCAGCATTATTCATAATAGCCAGAAGGTAGAAACAATCCAGGTGTTCATTGCCAGATGAATGGATAAACAACATGTCACATACACATACAATGGACTGTTATTCAGCCTGAAAGTCTTTGTTATTCACAATGAGATTCTGACACATGCTACAACATGGATGAAGACATGCTAAGTGAAATAAGCCAGACACAAAAGGACAAATATTGTATGATTCCACTATTTTGAGCTACCTAGAATATTCAAATTGATAGAAACAGAGAGTAGAATGGTAGTTGCCTGGGGTTGGGGAAAGAGAGAATGGGGTGTTATTTAATGGGCATAAAGTTTCCATTTGACATGATGAAAAGTTCTGGTGATAGACAGTGGTGATGGTTGTACAATAATATGAATGAACTTAATGCTCCTGGATTGTGCATTTAAAAATGGTTAAAATAGTAAATTTTATATATATTTTATCATAATAAAAAATAACAAAAAAAGTTTTTCTAGGGTAGGGTTTTTTTCCCTGTGATTTGGTGACCATGTAAGGATAGGTATGGTTTTGGGAAATTTATTATCAGTTAATTAGCAACAATTATGTGTGTATGAGTTTGTTATGAGTGTGTGTACATGAGAGAAAGAGAGAGAAATATGAGTTGTCAAATATATTTTTTGCTGCTGTAGTTGAAGTTCCAAAACCTTGGAAAGCCATTGCCCTCAAGAACTTTTGTATATGTGCTATAGAGTAAAAGCTTTTGAGATATTTTTACATTAACCCACGGTGAGAAATTCATGTTTGGATACATGTGTGTATGTACATGTAAATCTGAAATAAATCCTGGGTATACTCTCATATTTTCTATTTCTTTCCATTGAGGAAAAAAGTGGTAATGATCATAACCCACTGAATTGATTTTGTGACCCACAATTTGAAAATTACTGTTCTAGGTTACATTCCTGGGAGTGGAATTATTGGGTGACAGGGTAAAATCTAAATTTTCCTAGATGTTACCATATTTTAGTGTATAATTGTGCTCAACAGAGTGGGTAGTCGCGATGGTGGTTTGTACTGCTCTACTCGGGCATTTGGAAATGTGAAGAAAATGGTTGTCACAGTGACTGGAGAATGTTAATGGCATTCAGTAGACAGGATCCAGAATCGTAATTGTTCCAATATGCAGGACAGCCCTGCACAAGCAATGATTATCCTGTCCAGAATGTCTTTAGTGACCTTATTGAAAAATACTGGGCCTTATGTTCTCTTTCTACCCTTTTCCTTGTTGTATGTATTTCTTGGTGGCACTGCCCTAGTGGAGCCATAGGGTGTGACAGAATGAGGATAGGGCTTTAAGTCCAGTATCTGAGTTTGAATCTTGCTTCTTAACCAGCTTGTTGCATCCCTGAACAATTTATCTGAGCTCTCCATACCTCAGTTTCCTGATATGGAAAATGGAGGTGACAATATCTACTAATAAGGATTTGCATTAGGAAATAAGATCATGATAGTGCAGTGCTTATGCAATGTATGCCTGTCACATAAGTGCTTAATAAGTGGTTTTTATTACATTATGAATTTGTGTTACTGAATATTCATTTATTCAGTTAAACCCATTTTCTCAGATGGAGAAATACTTATCTCACTTAAATCTTGCCTTTAAGTTTTTGTAGGAAAAAAAGAAACTTTATGTGGTCACTTGGGTTGATAGGACAGAAAATAAAAGGATTTAGAAAATTTTGTTTCTAAGTGTCTCTCTTTCTAATTTGTCTTATTCTAATGTATTTTCCCTTGATGTTTTTTCCTCCTTACTTTTGTAACAACCTTATTAGTTCACACGGATGCACTGGAGCCAACCACACCAGCATCACAGGCCCCAAAGTCTCCAAACTCTGAATGGTTGATCAGGACCTCGGCAGCAGAGAAAGCCACAGACTCAACTACAGCTACGTTTTTTAAAATGCCACAAGAAAAGAGCCCTGGATACAGCTAGAGAGCACATTTTACCCTCCAGGAGTTGACTGGGTGTTGTTGAAACAAATGTTAGACTTTGTATTATATATTCTTACATATCTTAATGGACATTCCCAGTCCTTTCTGCCAGAACCGACTCCTCTCCAAACACAGCAGCGGACTCTCTCTTAGGAAATCATGTTGTGGGGATCTTTTTTTTTTTTTTTTTTTTAAATTAGTAAAGTATTGGGGCAGCAATTTTTTTTAACTAAAAGATCATCTGCTCTGTTACATGATTATTGCTGTCCCAACATTTACCTACAGCTCCATTCACAGAGCTGTTGCTTTTTTGCAGTTCTGTCTTTGTTCTTGAAAAACTAGTTAACTGCTTTTGCATACCTTTTGTGTAGAGCTTTTAATATCATTTGAGGAAGTCCCAAATTTGTAGCCAGTTCCAGAATTTAAATACTGAGTTAAGGCCTGTATGGAATCGTGTTTACAGGAGATAAGGCTTGCCTTTGAGCCTAGTCTTGATTCGCTCAGAGTGCCAATAAGATAAAACAATCAAGTTCTCTCAACTGGGGGCCTCAAAAGAGAAACCAGCAACTTAGGCCTTGGGAACTTCTTCCATGTTTCTGCAGATGTTCTGATGGGATCAGCCCCAGCTGCATTGTATTTTCCCTCATCTCCAAAGTTTGTGTTCTACCAAATAGGACACACACACACACACACACACACACACACAGATTGGTGTAGTGAAGAAAGTGGTTTAGGTATACAGCAAACTTAAAATAGTCAGTGGATTGTGTTTTATAACTTGATGTCCCAGTGTAAGCCTTTATGTCCTAAGTAGGACTTTATTATTAGTATTATAGGTTCATAACGTGTAGCAGAAATTCATACTCTATTATAATAATGGCTTCTTGGGGCCATGCTCTGGGGAGGAAAAATGTCTCTGACATGCCTTTATACTTGGCGTGTTTATGACGGCTCAGCTGCGTGTAGAGTTATATATACAGTCATGCCTGAAGTTGGATGCTACCTTGTCAAAATGAGGAATAAGTGACTGCCTGGAGCTGCTGGAAAAAAGCCACACTTTCTAAAAAGTATTATCAAGAGTGTCTGTCATTCAGGGGCCTGGTTGATAGAAGGGCTCTTTTGTACGAAGTGAGTGCTTTTACTTTGAAATGCACAAAGGCTGTTTGCTAAGTGCTCACTGCTCTAGACACGTTGTAGAGGAACTCCCACTCCTGCGCTTGGTTATTTTCTGTCTTTAATAGGTGCTGAGTGGGGCAGTGCCTCCTTTCCCCAAAGTGCGATTGTCCTTTTTCCCCCACCCAGAATGTAATGGTGGGCTACTTTATCATGTTCCCTTTAAAAATTATAGTCGTTATCAGTGGAAACTCTAGAATTTGTTTGTTTACAGATGAGGTGGGGAGGTGGGTGGATGTGAATCTAGTTGGAAAGGGGAACTTGAAGCTAAGTTTACATAGCACTTTATGTAAGACTGAAAACATGTCAGTTCATAACAAGGAATGTGGTGGAGGGAGGGGGCAGATAGGGACTGTGGGATGGGAGAGGGGTAGTGCTGAAGCCAACCCAGCATCCTTCAGAATCACTCCTGGTTCTCATGTAGTAGTGAATGTACTTACAGGGAGTTTCAAGGCTACACTTCCCTTCCTTATGGGCTGCACCCATAGAAGTGTAGAAAATGTAACATCTGTTGAGTATGAAATGGCACCACTGAATGACTTCAGTGATAAAGGTATGTTTTATTGTCATGTGCATTCTTACCTAGTCCCCATAGTGACCTGTGGCACATATTTCTAACATACTTGGTTGGGTTTAAGGGAGAAATCTATGGACATAATTTTTTTCTTTGTGCCAAGCTCTGAGGCTCATGCAGCGATTGGTCCTATGATCATGGACTATTAATTAAAACCTCTGCAGGTCAAGTGACCAAGGTGTTGCCTAATAGTCTTCCTTTCTACCTATGATTAAAAATAATTTACATGTACAACTTAATTGATAGTTCAAACATCTCTACAAAGTCATGTCATTTTAGAGAGATGAAAACAGTCACAGAATTGAGTGATTTGCTCAAAATCACATACCTAAGCCAGGACTAAAATCCAAGACTTTCAGATTTTCTCTGGTCTGGGTTTTAATCTATTGTGTTTCAGTGATAGACCTGAGTCAGTCTGAGACTCATATTTGGAAAACATGAGTGTTGCCATGAATGTTTATCATCTTTGTTGGGCATGCTTTTCTAACATTTTGAATACTTTCAACAGGGATCACCCAAGAATGCAACATCTACCTGTACTAAATGGGAAGAAAATTAGTTGCCCGAGAGAATAGAATATTAAGCACACAAATACTTTCCAACACAGGGTTGTAAATTGTGCTCCTCATTTTAAGGTGCCGTGTATGCATGCTTCAGGAATTATTAATCACTTACTCTGCTTGCTTTCTGTATTAACCAGTTCCACAGGATAACCTTAGGATTGAGTGTATTTTGAATCTTTAAATTTAAATTTTCTTTTTATATGGCACAGTGTATATGTTATAAATTAAGAAAAATCTATTACTGTTTAAAGAAAGATAAAGTATAAAAAATCAGATTTTGTAATCAGTGTTGAAAAAAATCGGATAGCATGACTTACTTTGAGGATGGTCCTTGAGCTCATGTATTTGATCTGCCCAAAAGTAATAACTAAATCTGAGTTCCACAGTTTTTATTTATTTCAGGGTTCTGATTTATCCTAGCTGGCTATACAAGTTGCCTGTCTGAATCTTAATCTTTTGTTTTCTACAGTGGGCAAAAATCATTATCTACTTGTATGAGAATCTTTCATAAAAAGTCAGTTTTACTTACGAGTTTAAGGGAATTTGAAATTATTTTTCAGATGTAGCATTTTAAAGGAACAACTTCATTTGTATCAAAACTCTTGTGTTGCTTTTTGGTAAGAACTGATGAGAAGAGGAAATTATTAGCTGCTTACTTGGTACCAAATTTGGAAGGGGCAGAGAATAATTTTTACTAAGTGGTATGTAGTTGGAAAATAGGCCTCATTTTCTTCTTTGGATTCTTTAAAAGTCAAATGCAATTGAAAATTTCAGAGGACATCACTTTACTGGGCTACGAAATAGGCTAAAAACAAGGCCATTTTTGCAGCAAAATGACCAAAAGCTAAAATAAATCATCTTAATCTGTGATGCTTATGGCATCCTTTGTTAAGTAAAGTATAACACCCAGGACAAGTAATGAAACTAGTTTTGAATCCCAAATAAGTTAATCTCATAGAGCTTTGCATTTTGGAATCTGGGACACTTATACCTGTATGTGTACATCTGTCCCACAGACTGGGAAGTTCTGATGCAGAGTAAAAGGGCAGAGTTACTACCTAAGTCACTTGGAATTGAAAAAGTTAGTATTGTGACAAAGGAACTAGGCTGCCACAGTCATTGCTGATATGATGGATTCTCCACTTTGGCTCCAGGTAAAGGCTCCTGGTGATGCATGATTCATTTCAGGTCTTTGTTTTATTTTGGCTTCATAACTGTGGTTCTGAGCCACATAATTTTGTTTTCCTGGGGAGAAGGCTATATAAAAATCTCAGTGTTAGAGGCTGTATTCAGTTTTCAATACGTCTTGAGAACTTTATCTGAGCTGGGATGAGAGCAAAGTGGCTTACTCTAGTAGCTGTGGATGCCGTGTAGTTGGAGACATAGCTTCAAGGATGTGTCATGGTTCATAGGATGGTGGGAGGGATGGTAGAAGCAGTTTGTGCTTATTGTCGGCTGCTTCCTTTGCTAATGCTCAAGCTGCCAGTTTTACTTGTCAGTATTTTCTTATCACCCACTCCTGTCACAACAGTTAGCGGAGTTACTGTCACTGGCAACAATCAGGATGGGTTCCTACCTCATCAGAAGACTGGTTTAGAAGGAAAAGGTGAGGAAAATGATGGGTTCCACCAGCAAGCACTAAATGCAAGTGGCACAGAGATGCTTTGATCACAAAAGCATGTGTTAAGATCACAAAAAGATGAATGTCAAATGCTTGGAAATAGCAACATCAAAAAGAAATAAAGAAGATGAGCAGTATTGCTGAAAGCATGGATTACAAAGTTTTTAACAAGCCCAACAAAACAAACTTATGGCCAAAAAAGAAAATTTCCCACCACTGTAAATAGACATCATCAATACTTGGTAAAACTGCCAGATTTGGGAAATAAAAAATTTTCAAGTATGGCATTGGAGGATGGAACAGATCCTGAGGACTGTCAGTAAGGAAAGCCATCTTGGCAAGGTGGAGAGATGAAAAGCAGGGGGAGGAGATGGGGGGGTGCTTAGAGCAGGGCTTCTCAAAGTGTGGTCCCTGGGCCAGTAGCATCAGCACATTTTCACCCCGACCAGACCTGCTGAATCAGAAACTCCAAGAATGAAGCCCAGCAAGCTTTTAACAAGCCCTCCAGTGGGCTCTGGTGCATGTTAAAGGTTGAGAACCATAGACTTTCCCACTGTTAAAAAGAAATGTTTTAATGTACTATATCCTTCTAAGCTTGGAGGGGCTCTTGTATTCCCTCCATAAGTAAAGAGAAGTTTTGTGTATGATCCTTTGCAGAAACTTAATGTCTTTATTTCCCATATTTCTTTTTACCCCACAAGCTCCTGAAAGATCCCCTGGAAGTATTGAGGAAGGATGATGTGGAGGAAAGTACCATCAAGGCCATGTTTTGATGAATGGAAATAACCTTTTAAAAATGGATAAAAATATAACAGTGAATTTTTAGTGTATGAATAATAGTCATTTTTCACGATAGTAAAAATACTATTTGTGCAAGGCATTGCCACCTCTGAGTTTACCATATTTGTTCATTAGATCTTAGTTTCAAGGGAAAGTACCATGTATTTTCTAACATGATGAATCATTTAAAGTATGGCTTATAAAATGAAAACAATTGGGAGAAAAACCACTTTGGGTACATAGATGTGTCATAAAACTGTTCAGTTATTGGCAATCTTTTGCTAGGACTTAATCTCATTACTTAATTTCCCATGATTTTTCCATGATCCCATGTAGTTACCTCGTATTGTCTTTGTTTTCCATCAGCTAGTGATTCTTCAGGGGTTGGGGACCAATAGCAATACCATGCTATTTTTTGTTGTTGTCTGACTCATGGGTTCAGCATTTCAGAATATGGTATCTAATCTTAAAGCTCAAAGCTTTAAGACCATTTTTTCTTTATATTTTGTTTGTATTAATATTATCTGTGCTGGGCCCTAACTTGTTGCTGAAGCCTAGGCTCCCAAGTTGTGACTTTCAGGAATATGCGTGACTTACAGAGTTCATTGGGTTTGCAAAGGTATACTAGTTCTCCAGTATCATTTCCTTGCATGCTCATGTATGTAGACTGTTTAGCTCTCATGTCACTTTTTACAGTGTTTAACTGTACAATTTTTCTTTCCCATCTTGAAGACCAGTTAAAACAACCTCTGGCCAAAATTGTCAGTGTTACTAGATATCAAGTGTGGGAATAGAGTTAGAAGCCTTTTAAGATGTAAATTAATGTTTTATTTCTCTAAATGTTAGTCTGACCCTGGCAGACTCCTCATTCAAAAGTTTTTAATTGGGAAAGGAAAGAAAATATCAGAGAACTTAAAAACAGCTGTAAGTGGCTTTGACTTAAAACCAGCCCATTTCACTATGTATATATTCTACATCTTGCTCCTCCCAGAGGACCATGAAAATAGTCTCATGACCATGCAAACTGATGGCACCCCAAAATCATGGCATTGATTTGAATTGCTGTCAGTATTGATTGATCTCAGTCAGCCCCTCTCCTGTTGTCAGCAGCTATTGCAAACTAGCCATTCTATTAAGTTATTACGTATGAAATGTCCGATTTCCTTAAGTACTAAGTTTGACAGTTGATATCTCTGACATTTCACTTTGACACTTGTGTTATGTTTATTGTGAAGGAAAATCCTCAGTCATTCAAATGCATGTTTTGGCTTGTGATTATCTTTCAAATTTTTTTAGAGCAATTTTTGTGAAATCATGGGTAAGTCAAAAACTCGGGTTATTTTCAAATATGGGTTCCATTGTGGAACCAATGCAGCATAGATAGCTTGAAATACCAATGAAGTATTTGGGAAGGATGTGGCTAATGAATGCAGAGTACATCGATGGTTTGAGAAGTTCCATTCTGGTGATTTTAACCTTGAAAATGAGCCACGTGGGTGACCTGAGACCAAGGTAGGATAATAATGAGCTGAAAGCTGTAATGAATGCAAATCCGTCTCAACCTATATATGAATTAACAGCAAGGTTTGACATTACTATTCCAATAATATTTGACCATTTGAAACAAATCGGCAAGGTAAAGAAGATGGATAGATGGGTTCTGCATGAATTAAAAGAACATCAGAAGTGAAGTTGTCTGGAAGCTTGCCTTTCTTTGCTGTCATGACATAAAAGCAAACCATTTTTACACCGTATTGTTATATGTGATAAAATATGGATTCTTTTTGACAATTGCAAGCATTTGGCACAATGATCGGATAAAGATGAAGTGCCAAAACACAGTCCAAAACCAAATATTCATCAAGAAAAGCTAATGGTGTCTGTGTGATGATCCAGCGCTGGTATTATCCACTACAGCTTCATGAAACTTGGTCGATTCATTATAGTGATGTCTCCTGTAACCAGTTGAATGAAATGATGAGGATTCTTGTAATTAAGCAGTGCAAATTGGTCAATAGAAACAGGCCAATCCTCTTGCAAGCTCAACCAAACAACGCTGCTCAAACTACAGAAGCTGGACTTGGAAACTTTCTGTCATCCACCATATTCACCAGACCTTGTACCAACGGACTTCTCCCAGGCTTTGGACCACTTCTTGCAAGGAAAAATATTCAATTCTCAATAAGCTATGCAAAATGCCTTTTGCGATTTCATCGCCACTCGCTCTCTAGGCTTTTTCGCTGCTGGCATAAACAAACTACCATCAAGATGGCAAAACTGTGTGAATAGGTTAGGCACATACTTTGATCAATTGTACTGCTTCTTGTTTGAGATATAATAAACTCACTTTTGATTTGAAATCGGACATTTCATATTTAATGACCTAATAAACCCTTTCTACCCCCACCTTCTCTCAACCTCAGCAGCTAATCTCAGCCCTCTCCCACCAGGTAACAGCCTCAGGCAGAACTTCCCACTTACACACACCCTTCTCCTCTTTTCCTTCTTGCTAGTGCCTGCCCTGCCCAGGATGAATCCCTTCTGTGCCCTCAGCCCTCTCCCTTGATCAGATGCCTTGCTCAATCTAGCTACAGCCTCTCACATAAAAGCACATACAGCTTTGCATTTAAACATGTTCAAAGGTTCCTCCTTCAAACAAAAATACCGTTCCACAATCCTTCAAACCCCTGACTACCGCTAAAGTATACTGCCCTCACCCTGCACTCTTTTAATTCTGCAGTCCACTGAAGCAGTGGTTTCTAACCCTGGCTGCATATTAGGGTCACCTGGGGAGCTTTTAAAAATCCTAATTCCCTGACTGGACTACAGACCAATTATATCAGAATGGGGAGGTGGGGACAGGCTTCAGTCTTTCAAAAAATGTGCAGCTGGAGCTGAGACCCACTGTGCTAAAACCTGGCTGCTACATTTGCCACCATTAAAATTGTTTTTGCCGGGTTCACCAGTGACTCATAGCTGCCAAAATTTAGCCCTTAGGTTGATCTTTTTGGTACTGATGCTGTATAACCACTTCCTTTTTTGAAATTTTCGCTTTCCTGATTTTTCTTCTACTACTTTGCTCTTTCTCAGTTTCCGCAAGCGGGCAGATTGGTTGGTAGATCAGTCCAGCACAGACTGTGGGTGTCTGTCTCTGCCACTGCCTCCATTACTTTAATGAACACCTATATGCTAATGAGTTTCTCTGCCATACCACCTTAAATTCACTAACTTAAAGCGCAGACTTAGAGTGAAGCATTTACATTAATTACCTTAAGCTTCTAGGAAGGGATACTGAAGGTCTCTGCTCCTTCTCTCACCTCCTTTGTTCCTCCTCCAAGCCCACTGAGGTAGGAGGATTTGCCAATTCAATTAGTTAGATGCTAAGATGGATCACCCCTGTTTACTGCTGGGTGGAGGTGCTGTTCATGGAAAGTAAGGCCAGGACTATGGTCCCTATTCTGCTTTCTCCTTTCCAGGGTCTTGGACTGGTAAGGAGGTCTGTGCCCAAAAGAGCCTCCTCCATCTAATGCTCTCTTCAGTCTTTGACTTTCTGCTGCTATTAAGATTTTAGTTGGTTTAGGTGGTGAGACAGACCCTGCTTCCTCACCCTTTTTTGACCTTGGGCTCCATGTTGGATCTTTATCAGAGAACTTATTGTTGGGGTTTCAGGCACTAGCACTACTACTAATTAAGTGGAACTTGATTTCCCACATCACTGTCATCAGTGCATGCTGCCCCTGGAACTGGATGTAGGGGTCCACTCTTACCAGAATGGACCCTGTGTGTTGCTGGCTTCCTTGAATCAGTAGTTCTGATTCCAAATCTTAGGGAGGTGGATCTGACTAGTAGTCATATGCCTGTGTCCTAACTATAGGAAGTGAGCATGAGGTTATCTGGAATGTTTGGCTTCCATTGGGAATGGATGAATTCCTCAAACATAGGAAGGAACTTTAGATGCTAGACAGCCAATAAGAATAGCAAAGGTCCACTAGGGCCATTGCCCTCGCCAGTGATTCAACACTCATTTACTGAACACTAAGCTAGCCACCCTCACGGACCCCTTAGGGAAGAGGACAGCTGCCCTAAAGTGGGGTATTGCTGAGTCCTTTAGATACAATATTCTCGAAACCATTAGGACCCCATCCAGAGTCCCCAGTAATAATAACGGTGAATAGTGACTGAGTGACTATTATATGCCATTTGTAAACAGCATCTCATTTATTCCTCAACAACTCTAAAGCAGGTACTTTTATATCCATTTTAAATCAATGAAATATGCTTACAGTTACACATTAACTTGCTCAAGTCACATAGCTATTAAGTGTCAGCCAGGGCCGGGCGCGGTGGCTCACGCCTGTAATCCTAGCACTCTGGGAGGCCGAGGCGGGTGGATCGCTCGAGGTCAGGAGTTCGAGACCAGCATGAGCAAGAGCGAGACCTCGTCTCTACTAAAAATAGAAAGAAATTATCTGGCCAACTAAAAATATATATAGAAAAAATTAGCCGGGCATGGTGGCGCATGCCTGTAGTCCCAGCTACTCGGGAGGCTGAGGCAGTAGGATCGCTTAAGCCCAGGAGTTTGAGGTTGCTGTGAGCTAGGCTGACGCCACGGCACTCACTCTAGCCCGAGCAACAGAGTGAGACTCTGTCTCAAAAAAAAAAAAAAACGTGTCAGCCAGGATTCAAACTCAAGTCTATTTGATGTTAGAGTGTCTATTCCCAGCCAATACCTCTGCTGCCTCTTCTCACAGTAGGAATGAACTGAGTGCCACTGGACCAGGGCCACGTGTCTGATGAGACCCCTTTACTCCATAGGCCTGTTGCTCCTGGTGGATTGTTTCTCTTTCCAGGCAACTGTGAATGGGCTCATCCCTTCCCTGTGCCTACATCATTCAAAGGAAATAGCCAATTTCTCTGACATCCTCTTATTTCAACCTATTTTTGTTTTTGAAAGTGATCAGAGCAAAAGAAAAGTCAACAAAATCTTCCAAACCTATAGCAATAAAAAGGTTTTGTCCTGTGTATACCAGGGCACAACTGATGCCTAAGCCAGGAGGACGTGTGTTTTGAGTTAATGGTAGTAATGGACTAGTTTCAACATCTTGTTAAACATTAGGTACAAAACAGACATCTTTGACTGCTAGCAAAAGCTGTCTTAACACTCTTGGCTTTTAGAAACATCCCTTCATTCAGTAGATGTGTATAAAACACATTTCATGCCAAGGACTCTGTTAGGAGCTGAGTATATGGAGAGGAAGGGCATTCCTGCTCTCACGAAGTTCATGGTCTTCTGAGGAAGAGACAAGAAAAGCAAGTCGTACAATTTAGAGTGATGAATTCGGAGATAAGAATATCAGGGTATGTTGACAGCAAGGTGGATGACACTTTCTTAAACCGAGCAGTGAAAGGAGTAAAAAAAAAAAAAAAAAAAAACCAAAAAACAAAAACAAAACACTAAGCCAAATCCTGCAGGATGAACAGGAGTTCATGAAGAAGAGAAGATGAGCCCTCTAAGAGTAAAGAGCAGGTGTGTTCAGAGTACTGCAAGTATTTTGTTATGGCAAACATATAAAGCTTACAAAGGAGTAGGGAGAGGTCGGCAGGAGACAAGAAGTGAAGGTTCTGTGTACACTGGCTGGCTTGTTGATTTGGAGAGCTGTGGTAGTATTCCTCTGCTGAGCTCGGGGTGCATTCATGGAATCCCTCCTACAAATGGCCCATTGTGCAAACACAGCTGGAACTGAGATGAGAAGAGGTTTGGATTGCCTTGATCACCCTGGGAAATATAACCAGATCCACCTATTTGTAGGAGTTACTGACATGCTTAAGAGTAGATTAAACTGAATTGGAAATAACAGTTTTTATCGTGGTTATCACGGCTGACTGATTCCCTTACGTGTTCTAGCATGATGCCAGGTTATTTCCTTGGAACCATCCACTTATGTTGGTAGAATTTAATACACAATATGATGGTTCTAGTTCCTATTATTGTTCTTCAGTAACTAAGTTGTTACTATCAACTACCAGTTAAGCATTTTGGGCTTTGTTTCTCAGTAGTGACAATAAATTTGTGTTGATCCATTCATACCTGTTAGACTGAGCACTTTTGCAGTCTTTAACATCTTATGCCTGTAGAAGGTGTCCATAGCAGAAAACCAATCCAGCTGGCTCACACTAAGGCAGCTCTGATCCTGTGATTTTGGTCTCATTAATACCACGCTACAAATGCAATTAGCTAAACCTTTTGAAACTAACTGTGCGAAAGTGAACTAATTTTGTGTTCTTGGCCGTCATTGTTCCTGAACAGCTTCTGACTGACCAGCATTTTGAATTAGGAGATGTAGTCTAGCTTTGTACATAGAGGTAGGAAAGTGACTTTTATGTTCTATTATTAAAATATTAGGGAGGACAAGTAAATATACTAATTTTATCATTGCTCATAGCAGGAAATTAAGATATACTGACTAAAGAAATAGAGGATTATAGGGATTATATAAAAATATAGTTAAAGAGATGATTACTAGAAGAAAAAGACTGCCAATTATGAAACAAAACACGTGTATATACAACCAAACCACAAAAGTGAAAGATTTTTAAAACCATAGAATATGGTTTTAAAACCATAGAATATGACCAAACATACCTGTCATATTAATAAAAGTAAGCTTACCTATAAGTAAAAGACAAAAATGTCAAGCAAACGCTAATTCCATGTTGTAAGATTCGGAAAGGTTGAACAAAGGTGAACCAGGCAAACACAAGCAAGAAAACAAGTTGTAATCTTAATATCAGGCAAGGTTGCACTTAAGGAAAAAGAATTGAAAGAAAAGGAAGAGCGCTATATGATGCTAAAGGGTGCAACTCATAGTGAAGACAGAACATACATGGATATCCCCAAATAATGGAATAACCACTTATATACTGGAAACTGTAGTAGTCACAGGAAGAAATAGAAATTTAAAAACTTAGACTAAATGGATAATTTTTTAGGAAAGCATAATTTGCCAAAAAATGACTCCAAAAGAGAAAAATCAAATATACCAATTATAGAAGAAATGAAGAAAGCATTATTTCAATTGGCATTAGAGACTAAATACCTCAAAAGACCCTGCCAATGAAAACAGCCAATAAATTTTGGGGGTTAACGAAAAACTTTTTTGTGGTATTAATTTTTTATTCTATTTTAGCATGAAATGGAATTTTTTGTAAAGATAGGTATTTTATAGGATCCAAACAAAAGCCGACCAACCAGAAACAGTGAGGACACCTCAGGGACGTGAGCAGTGGTGACTTATGGTCCCTTCATTCTGGTGTTCCACTGTAGTGTGACACAGAGCCTCTTCTCCAAGACTTACAGAAAAGCTGAAAAAGTAGATTTCCCCTGTGCTCTTCTCCCAGGTCCTAATGTTGACAGCTGTCAGACCCATGGTACAATTATCAAAACCAGGAAATTAACATTGACAAAATCCTTTTGACTACAATCTTTATTTGAATTACACCAATTTTCTCAGTAATCTTCTTTTTCTTGTTCAGTGTTCAAGATCCATCTCTACTTGGGTCTTTCTGGGCTTTCTGTTCTGTTCTACTGGTCTGTTTGTCTCCTTGTGTTCAGTATCACACTGTTTTAATTATAGAGACTTTAGTGTATGTTTTAATGACTGGTACGGCCAATCCCTCTTGTAATTTTTCCTTTTCAATGTGTTCCTGGCTTTTCTTACATGTTTGTTTTTCTATATAAACTTTAGTATCAACTTGTCTAAATCCACTTTTTAAAAAGGCATATTGGCATTTTATTGATATTTTATTATATTTATTAACTAATTTAGGGAGAACTGACATCTTTACAATGTGGAGTCATCCTAGCCAAGAACAGGAGCTATGTTTCCATTTGTTCAAGTCTATTTTTGTACCTTTTCAAGAGTGTTTCAAAATTTTCCTTGTATAGGTTTTGTGCATTTCTTGTTAACATTATCTCTAAGTATTTAATCTCTTTATTGCTAGTAAATGAGGTTTTCTTTGCCATTATGTCTTCTAACTGCTTGTTACTCTATGTATGAAAGCTATTGATTGTTGTATGCTAATTTTGTATCCTGCCACCTTACTGAATTCTTTTACTTTTGGGGTTAGTTTTATCATTGATCCTCTAGCGTGAAAAATATCTAAATGCTTAGAGGAATGGTGAGAAGGAAAGAATGTATAGAGGTAAAAACATGGGAAAGCTTAAACCTTGGGAAGCAAGTGAGACCAAAGTCACCTTTACCCTTGAGCTTCTGAAGGTGAAGAAGGTATCTGCTGGGCCCTGATTACCTTGAGCTTCTGCTGTGATGACTGGGGTGGGTGCGGGAGGGAAAGCAGGGCCACTCAAGGTAGGGACTTTCATCTGAGATGTCCCGTGCAGTGGGGACCCTCAGAGTGTGGCTCTCACAGTGTAAGGGTGAACACTAAACAAACCACCAGGCAAATAACAGTAAGGAAACTTGCCTTTCTTGACCTTGGCCCTGAGTGGAGGAAAAGTTGTTTTGGTTTTTTTCCATCTAAAAAACTTGTTTAACAAGTTGTCCCTTATAGAGAGTTATGGCCCAAATTTATGCTACTTGTATGGTCCAAAATACTGCAAATGGGAATTTAATTTACAGTGGACCAAGGTCAGTAGTAACCCTAGAAAACTACCAGAAGCAACCACAAATTCTCTCTAGGGAAATGAAACTTCAGTCCAGGAATCAAAGAACTCCTACAGATAAAGTTATAAGTATGGGTAGCTCACAGTTAAAAACCACAAACCAAAGAAGGAAATAATAACAGGTATAACAGAGGTGAAAATGCTTATAAAAATAATACTATGAAAAACGTTAGCCAATAAATTTGAAAGCTTAGACAAAGGGGGAAAATTCCTAGGGAAATATAATTTACCAAAAGTCAATCAGGAGAAATAGAAAGTGTTTAGTCCTGTAACATTGAACAAATCTAATAAGTAGTTTAAAATCTGGGAGTGTGTATTCTTTGCAGAAAGATTTTATGTGATACCCCAAAATGCCATCAGTTCTTTTTCTGGAGCTAAACACGTTGATTATAAAGTTCATTTGGAAGAACGAATGAGCAAGACCATCCCAAGAAAACCCTGAAAAAGAGCCCTTGGAAGGGGGAGGGATAGTCCCACGATGTATTGAAACAGAAACCTTCAGCTCAGAAAGTGTGGTATAGGCACGTGACTAGATAGATCAATGGAACAAAACAGAAAGTTCAGACATAGGTCCAATTACATATAAAAATTCAAGATACAATAAAGGTGGTGCCCTAAGTCAGTGGGGGGAAAGATGGATTATAAAAATGAATGGTGTTGGGATAACTGGATATAGTCACGTAGCTATATATAGTTATATAGCCGTATAGAAAAAGGAAATTAGATCTGTTTCTCACAACACATGTCAGGATAATTTTCAGATTGATGAGAGATTTAATTGTATAATATTAACCATACAATTACTAGAAAAGAAAAAAAAACAGGATGAATTCCTCTGTAACAGGGGTCAGCAAGCTATGGCCCAAGGCCTATTTTTGGGCTACTGCAAGCTAAGAATGGTTTTTTCTTCACTTTTAAAGGGTTCAATAAAAAGGAGAACATGAGACAGAGACTTTATGTAGTTGCAAACCCTAAAATATGTACTATCTGACCTTTTATTTAAAAAAAGGTAGATACAATAAGAGGTATATTTGACTATATTTTTCAAAAATCTTTTGCATGTGTTATACAGTAAGCAAACTAAAATACAAGTGGTATCCCAGAAACATTTACATCACAGATTAGAGTTACTATCCCTAACTTATAGAGAACATAAAAATAGAGAATATTCTATAGAAAAATGTGGAAGAGATATGAACAGACAGTTCACTGAAAAAAAAGCAAATGTCTCTCAAATGTAGGAAAAGATGTTGAACTTTCCATAGTCAGTTGATTTTCACAGTAATCTAATGATTAGATATTCTTATCATCCCCACTTAAAAGACAAGGAAACTGAATCATGAAGATGTACAGTATTATGCCTGAACACAAAAAACTAGTAAGTAATGCTGTTAGGATTTGAACCTAGTCAGGCTGGCTCCAGATGAAAGAGTAATTTACCATGACTAAATAAGGCTTATTTGAGGAATGCAAGGATCATTTAATATTAGGAATAGCTGGGTGTTTCTTAATATGAGAAAATATATTTATCTCAATTCAAAGCCTGCATTGTGCTTCATTGAGAATACCAGAAGCAATTTCATTAAAGTCAGGAACAAGACAAAGATGTCTACTAATCATCACTATTATTTCAAATTGTTCTACAGGACTTAGATTAAACAATTAGATAAGAGAAAGAAATTGAATGTATAGAAATTAGAAGGGAAAAGAGGAGAAAATTGTAATTAGCAGATGATATGATTGAATTGTTTCCCTAGAAACTAAAAAAGACTGACCAAAAACTCACAAACAAAACAAGAATTTAATTAATTTTCAGAAATCAGTAGCTTTTGTATACACGATGTCCAATTTCAAGCTATAAGGGAAGAAAAGATCCATTTTACAATAGCAGTACAAAACACAAAAGATAAAATACCTAGGACTAAATTTAAGAAATATTATTTGCAGAAAACTTTAAAATCTAATGAGGGGCACAAAATGAGACCTGAACAAATGGAAAGACATACCATGCTCTTGCATAGGAATAATCAGCATCACAAACATATCACTTCTCCTTAGTTAATCTATAAATTTAATGTTGTGATCTCCAATAAAAATACCAATAGGATTTTAAAAAAAAGATTTACATAAACTGATTCTGAAGTTTACGTGGAAAAATAAATAAGCAAGAATAGCCAGGAAAGAAAGGGTTAGTGATAGAAGGAGACTAACTCTGTCTCAAAAAATTAAATTTAAAAAAACAAAAAATCCTCTCTGCTAATGATAATCTGTCTTTGCAGCTGCTCCCCGGCACTAGCATCACCGCCTCAGCTGCATAATTCCAACTGTATGAAAAGGCACGATTATGGGGAGAGTAAAAGAATCAGTGATTGCCAAGGGTTAGTGGGGAGGGGGTGTGGATAGGCAGAGCACAGAGGATTTTTAGGACAGTGAAAATACTCTGATACTATTAATATAATGATGGATACATGTCATTATATATTTGTCAAAATCCATAGAATGTACAACACCAATAGTAAACTTTAATGTAAACTGTGGCCTTTGGGTGATAAAGATGTGTCATTGTATTATAACAATACCAATTGTAACAGTTACATCTCTCTGATGGGGAGACTGCTTATGTTGGCGGGGGTGGATATATGGGAATGCTGTACTTGCTGCTCAATTTTAACTGTGAACCTAAAACTACTCTAAAAAACAAAATCTATTTTTAAAAAGAAAGAAAAAGCACAAAGTACCAATATCATATAAGAAGACAGTATGAAGAACTTCATGTCAATAAATTTAAAAATCCACATGAGATGGAATTTCTAGGAAAACACAATTTACCAACTCAAGAGTAAGTAGAAAATTTGACCAGTTTATATCTGTTTAAGAAGTTGAATCTGTAGCTATAACTTTCCCACAAACAATTCTCCAGGTCCAGATTTCTTCACTAGCAAATTCTTTTAAACATTTAAAGAAATGACATTAGTCTCATACAAACTCTTCCAAATAACAGAAGAAGAAAAATAATTCCCACCTAATTTTGAGGCTACCATAATTTTAATACCAAAAGGTGACTAGTACATCATTATTAGAAAGGAAAATTATAGGCCAGTATCTCTCATGAACATACTTACACATACCCTAAAGGAAATATTAGCAAGTAGAGTCCAATGATATGATGGTACCGCAGGAACCTAGGAGAGTCTGAGAGCTGGACAGCCCACTGGAGGTCACCTGGTCCAGCCTCTCCCAGGCACAGAGCTCAGTCCAGGATTCCTGGCCCCAGGGAACAAGGAAAGTGGGGAAAACCATCTGCTCAACTCTTACAGAAAAGGGAAAACAACAGTAGACAATCGTGGAGCTTTCCAGAGCAACACTGCTTTATGGTCTATGTGGCTGCTGCACTGATGAGGTTAAATGCTAGTAAGAAGGCTTGTCTGGAACCAAAGGGTGAGTACAACACAAGGTATCTGGATGTTACTGTTTTGCATCCCCATTGAAAAGATGATAATGTTGCTTCCTCTTAACCCTGAAACCCCAGAAGGAGGAAACATTTCTCTTTCTGTCACATCCAAGATTCCCAGGAGTTTTGTTTTGAAGGTTGGGTTCCTTTTGGGGAGGGAGGAACATAACACTTTTGGTGTTTGGTGTGTGTGTGCGTGTGTGTGTGTGTGTGTGTGTGTGTACGCAAAGAAAGGGGTTGCTTCTTCCCTCTCACCGCCCTGCATTACAAGTCTTTGCCTCTTGCTCTGAACTTGTACCTTTCAGCATTGTGCCAGGGGGCATGCAGTTTCTAGGCTGTCGGTTTTCCAAGGTCATCCTTTGAGAGTAGCTGACTGCTGGATGCATCTGTAGTAAGTCAGACCAGGGTCTCTTCAGCTGACTTAGTAAGCTCTTCCCCTCTGATCTGAAACTGCTGAGGACGTCTCAGCGTGGCCTGTAGACTGCTAGTTGCTATAAATTCCTAAAAGAAAACGGAAGCAGAGTTTAATCATTTCTGGCACCCATTCCTTCTCTCCTCTCTCCTCCCTCCCTCTCCTTTGGTGAGTGTGACAAAGGGTGTGACAATGTTGGAGTTGGTGGAGAGAGAAACAGTGGCCTGTGGGTTGGGGCTCAGAGAAAGAGGTTATCCTAGGATGAAATATCAAACCATATCACATTGATTTTCCCTTTGGGGGTCCCGGATATCACATCCTTCCATTTCCCTCTAGTCCCTGCCTGCCATTGACAGGGAAGCATTAACAGGGAATAATCAATGATGCTCTGTCCTGAAAATAAAAGGCTTGTCATGTCTCTCCATTTGGTGGAATGGATGTGGGACCAGGGGTCATGTGGCCACTGCCATCTGTCTCCTGACAGAGGCACTGACACAGACAAGCTTTCCATCCAGAGCGCTGCAGCCTACAGCCAGGTGAGTGCAAACTCTCCGCGTGTAGCAAGGAAAACAAGACTTCAATTTCTTTGAACACTCGTGTTAGGAGCTTGGCTAACTATAAAATATGGCATCTCAGGAGCAGCTTTCATGAACTTTAATTTCTGAGTTGCATAAAAGATCAACGTTCGCTAATATGCTGGATGCTGTGCTTGCGTTCCAAACAAGTCCGTGCACTCACTGTTTCAGGGTGGAATCACAGAAATTCAGAATGGAGAGGGACTTAAATCTGTGGTCCAGCCCCATTCCCCACCTGATATATGAGTTCACTGCAGTTTTCTTGGTAACCCCAATGGTTGTCAGAACATGCCTACTGCTTCCTGTTATTGTTCTTTCATTGTCAAAAAGCTCAACTCTTAGAAAGTTATTTTCTTATGCTGTACCAAAATCTATTTGCTGGTGCTCATGGCTGTCATTTGTATTATAGTAACCTCTCCACATGCTCCCACCTCTTTCACTTAGATCCACTACTTGAGTCCCAACTCCTGACTCTCTCCCACTCACAATCCTGTTAAATCCCTTTGGATTTTGCCCTTATATTTCGTTGTTCATCAAAACCTCTGACTTGGAAACATGCCAGGGGCTCTTCCCCTTTCAGACTCCTTGGGTTGCCTCCCTGCTCCTACCTAACCCCCCCTACCTTTCAGCCCAAAGGTAAGTGGAAAGCATCCCCTTCCACTTTCCATACTCTGTTCACTTAGCTGAAGACCCACCTAGCTGGCTTTGGAAGACATCCTTTGGACTTGTCTTAAGATA
Organism: Eulemur rufifrons; assembly: GCF_041146395.1. NCBI lineage: Eukaryota > Metazoa > Chordata > Mammalia > Primates > Lemuridae > Eulemur > Eulemur rufifrons. The sequence continues at coordinate 102,513,179 of NC_090984.1, forward strand.
GCTCTAATCTAAACTCTCTTTGCATTTTTTGGTTTTTATATTTAATTTTTTTCAGAGACGGGGTCTTACTTTGTTGCCCAGGTTGGAGTGCAGTGGCATGATCTGTGATCATAGCTCACTGCAGCCTCGAACTCCTGGGCTCAAGCAACACTCCCGCCTCAGCCTCCAGAGTAGCTGGGACTACAGGCATGTGCCACCATGCCAGGCTAAGCTTTGCATTTTTGATGCATGCTACAGCTAAAGCCATATTTTCATATCCTATACCCATATGATTTGATTTTATTGGGACCTACATGAAGAACCATACAACTATGGCAATTACATTTTCTCTTGTTAGATTCATTTGTTGCTCCACCTTTGGGAGCTCTTTTTAAATCAGATTCTGCCATTGAAAGCATTCCCTTTCATTTGCAACGTTGGTGAGTGGGCAAATTTGATAAGCATACCTTTTCTATCTTGGTCTCAATCACTGGCAAAAATGGGAGGGTGAGGTCCAGGAGACCTGGATGTCGGCTTTATAACTGAACGGAGCACAGGCTTTGGACTTGTCATTGAGAAGCTGAATTGCATTCTTGTTACAGACCCAGCTTCCCCAACCCTGCTAAGCTGCTACATAACCGAGAACAGTGACTGCACATCCTGTGAAGGCAGGCTTCACAGGAGAGCCAAGAAGAGGCTGGGCAGAGCACTCTGTTCCTTCTTGAAATGTACCAGTCGGAGAAGTTGTTCTTCCTCCCATCCTGTCAAGAATAATAGTAAGCACCTTATGGTTCCTTGCCATTTATGAAGCACTCTCCCTTTCATTCTCTCACTCAGTCCTACCTGAACTGTGTTGTGGAAGGCGGAGTGTTTTTCTTGCTGAAGTCCCTTCACATGTTAACATGGGCCTGGAAACAGAGGTTCTCCCCAAACCTGCCCTGGTTGGGTCAGTAAAGTGGTTCATTGGCCTTATTTCCAGCAGCAACCCCGATTTTCTTTCGGGCACCTGCCCTCTTCCGCTCTCACGTCATGAGGTTTAGACGAAATCTCTCCTCCCTCCTTTCTCCAAGCTCAAGGGGTGGGCATAAGTATTATACTAAAGCTAAGCACTGGAACTCACTGTCCCAAACTTTCGATTTTGACTGGGTGATAAGGACAGCCCCTGCCCAGAGACAGCATTCTGTGCTTTCCGGGGACTGCGTCCTGGTGGGTCAGTTCCCCTGGCCGTCCTTGACTTGCCTCTCAGAACATTCCTATCGGTTCTGTGAGTTCTCTGACATTTTCCCAGGAAATCCCACCGTGTCCCTTAAATGTATGAGAGTTACAGTCTATGGCCTAAAGCAATACAACTCTAAGCAAGATGAAGTGCAGGTTTCGGTAGTAACCAGGCTCTAAGCCCAGCCTATACTGACTCAGCACTAGCCCCACTAACACAACTTTCCAAACTTCCTGGTTGGCACCTCATGCTTCTGCCATCCATTAAGGGACAGCCCGGACTTGTCCCTGACAGGGAAGGGGAGTAGGAAATCCTTGGTTGAAATACAGATATACCATATCCAAGAGTCTAATATGGCAAAGATAGAAATGATGTCTATCTGATGTGATGTGTGTGTGTTGTAAGTGAACTTGTGCAGTGTCACAGTGGTTACCGTCTTGTAAGCGGTGAGACTGTTCCTTGGGGGTCATGAGTGGCTCCTGTATTTGCAGAATGAATCACCAGTGGGGCCTTGGGTGAGTCTATTTGCGCTTCCGCTTCCTCGATGGTAGGATGGATGGAATCATTATATCCGTCCCACTGATCATCCCTGCGAGCCTCGTATGGGGCCTTAACACTTACAGTCACGTTTATTCTCTCCTTTGGTCCAACTGTACTTGTTTTTTGGGAAGAACAAACAGAAATTTGTGTGAAAATACTTAGTGAAATGTAATGCATTGTATACTTTGTTATAAAAGCACCAATCTTCATCTTCTAGAATCTTCCATTTTCCTGGTTGCCTTCCGGATCCCTGACAATAATTCAGCAATCCCATTTGCAAGTGTTATCGCATCCTGGAAAGCCCTTCATTGAGGTAAGTGGCTTCGATTCATTAGTGTAGTCAGAGAACAGGTGCACGTTTTATAATCACTTAGAGCTTTAATTCCTTCTTATCAACATGTGTGTTACTCATTTCATGGTAAAGATTTTATTTGACAGAAAAGATGGAAGCAAATTAAGGGTGTAGCGATTCTGCCTTTTTTCCTGATAAAAATCACTACCTCTTCTAAGCAGTGGCCTGTGTCATCTTTTTTTCTACTCGCCCCAAACTTAACTTTAAAAAGCAGAAGGCATTTTTGATGCCCTGGACTCTTTTCGCAAGTCTCAGCTCAGTACTGGCTTCAGCCTTCCGACGCTCTCTAAGCAAAAGTCAGCTTGTTTATTAAAATGTTTATTCACATTTCAGTCTGCCAAGATTCTAAATCACAGAAGCCCAGGAGAATTAGAGGCAATATTTAGGAAAGTGCTTTGAGCGCAGTATCAATCCAAGGCCCCTTTTGCCTCACTCGGGAAGGAAGCCCTTCCTGTTGGTACCCACCGGGAGGTGATTCGGAGGGTTTCCGGGCTGGAGCTCCCATCGCAGACTCACATCACCCGTCAGCACCGACCTCCACTCCGCGGCACCTGGCACTGTCCTCAGAGCCTCACGCCGCCATCTCTGCAGGTCCTTGCTTTTGCGTTTCTTCTTTCCACCCTTGATATTTGTCCTTCCACCCTTGTTAGCTGTGCTCATCAGAGCTCTGTCTGCAGCTCCTTAGATTTCCTTACATCCCATCTCCCTTTCTTTCCTTTTGGTGGCATTTTTAGTGATAGAGCCATATTTGAGCTTTTGAGGGGTTCCTAGTCATGAACTATCTTCCTTATGCTATGGCATCATCCCTAATATGGCTAGAATTAGAAACTACTAAGATTTTTGAGTAGTGGAAAATGCAAAAGTAAAATCACATTATATTGCTACCCACAAACAGCTACACATTAGCATTTTGGTATAATTCATGTGAATGTTATTCTATGTGTATTTTGAAATCTACATGTATATAGTAATTATATTATGCATTAAATATTTGGTGTTTGACATGTTACATAGCCTTCCTGCCATATTAATATACATTTTTTATAAGTGCCATACTTAATGGCTGCATAATACTGAGTACATGGAACAGATAATGGTCCCATTACTGGAGACTGAAGTTCTTCCCAGGCCTTTTTTTTCTTTCATAAATAAACTCGTGGGAGATGAGAAGGAGCACAATGCACGAGACCACCCTCACTTGTGACACCAATTACAAGTCCAAGGAGCTTCCAAAAACTACCCCGAGGTTTGATAATTCACTAGAAGGGCTCACAGAACTCACTGATAGCTGTTATGCTCACAGTTATAGTTTATTGCAGTTAAAGGATACAGATTAAAATCAGCCAAGGGAAAAGATGCATGGGACAGAGTCCAGGAAAGTTCCAGACATGGGCTTCCGTTGTCCTTTACCCATGGAGTCGTGGGCAGTGTTACTCCCCCGGCATTGATGTGTGACAGTATGCACAGAACGTTGCCAACCAGGGAGGCTCACTCAAGCTTTGGTGTCCACAGTTATTATTGGGGCTCCATGGCTGACTGCCTGCGTGTGTAGACTTCTGACCTACAGAAACTTTCGTCTCCAGCCCCTCCAGAGGTGGAGCCGATACTACCTGGCCCAAAAATCATAAATCACAGTGTTATACTGTCCAGTGGCCACGGCCCCTGGCAGGCAAAGACACTCTTATCAAGCAGGGCATTCCAAAGTCCTAAAGATCACCTCCCTCTATACACACCGATAATCAGTATGAAACAAAACAAAACAACAAAACAAAAAAGATCACCTCCCTATAGCTGAGGACAAAGGCCAGACTGCTCTTTGGGTTAGGTGAATTCTTCACTACACACCCTGTAACAAATATCCTTGTGTGTAAGCATTGTTCATTTTGAGGGTTTTTTTTTAAAATAAATTCCTGCAAGTGGAATTATTGGACCAAAGTATATGAACATTTTTAAGACTCTTGATACATATTCCAAAATGCTTTCCAAGGAGTTGACCAGTTTATTTTCTGCCCCTCCCCACCCGCAATGTGCAGCGCATCTGTTCTGTCACACCCTCGCTTGCAATGGGCATTGTCATCTTAGAAAACTCCTGGCAGTGTGATAGACACAAAATGAATTCATTGGTTTTCATTTGCATTTCTCGTTACTAATGAAGGCAAATCCTTGCCCATTTCTAAGGTTTTATTATGAAGAATTTTGAAAACCCACAAAAGTCGATAGAATAGCTTAATGAATTCCCACATGCCCATCACCGCAGCCCCACGACCATCAACCCCTGGGAATCCTAACACATCTATAGCTCCACCTTCTTCTCTTGTTCCCATAATTTTTTGAAGAAAATCGCCTGGATGTATCATTTTATCAATAATAATTCAGTCTGAATTTCTAAATGATAAGGTCTCTTTATTAAAAGTCCACAAATACAATGATCATACTTTAACAATAATTCCTTAATGTTATCATATATTCAGTTGGTATTCAAATTTCCAATTGTTTCATAAATGTCAGATTTTTTTTTTTTTTTTTTTTTTTGAGACAGAGTCTCACTCTGTTGCCTGGGCTAGAGTGCCCTGGGGTCTGCCTAGCTCACAGCAACCTCAAACTCCTGGGCTCAAGCAATCCTCCTGCTTCAGCCTCCCAAGTAGCTGGGACTACAGGCATGTGCCACTACACCTGGCTAATTTTTTCTATATATATTTTAGTTGTCCAGCTAATTTCTTTCTATATATTTTTTAGTAGAGACGGGGTCTCGCTCTTGCTCAGGATGGTCTCGAACTCCTGAGTTCAAACAATCTGCCTACCTCAGCCTCCCAGGGTGCTAGGATTACAGGTGTGAGCCACCGTGCCTGGCCAAATGTTAGATTTTTTACATTTAAAAAAATGAGGATCCAAATGAGGATCAGATATTATTGAGATTCATGGAGATCCATAGATTTGTCTTTTAATTTAACGTATTTCCTTTAATCCATGGATTCTCTTTTCTCTCTCTCTCTCTTTCTTCTTCTAGCTGCTTCTCTCTAAGACATGACTTAATGTTCACTACTGTACCCCTGGTGCCTAAAACAGTAGGTGTGGTGGACAGACTCTAAGATGTCCCATGATCCCTGCCTCTTGGTGTTTACAGCTTTGTGTAATCCCTCCCCTTTCTTTGGCTGTGACTTGCTTATAACCAATAGAAGCGGCAAAGGTGATGAGATGTCATGCCTGTGATTATGTTATAGAAGACTCTGTCTTGCTAACAGCCTCTCTCTCTCTCTGTTATTCTCTCTCTTTCTCTCTCTCTCTGACTCTCCTTCTCTCTCTCTCTCTCTCTCTCTCTCTCCCCTCGCCACCCCCCCCCACCCCCCATTGCTGGCTTTAAAGAAACAAGATGCCATAAAGGAAATGGCCATGCTGGGGAAGCCCACATGGCAGGAAACTCTGAGCAGTCTCTCGCAGCTGAGGGTAGACCCCAGCTAGAAACTGAAACCCTCTGTCTGGCAGCTGCAAGGAAATGAATTCTGCCAACAACCTAAGGGAGTTTGGAAGCAGATGTTTCCTCAGTCGAGCCTCTGATGAGATTGCAGCCCTGTGGATACCTGGCCTGCAGCCTTGTGAGACCCTTAAGCAGAGAAACCAGCCAAGCTGTGTGTAGGCTTCTGATCTACAGAAACTATAGATAATAAGTACGTGTTGTTTAAAACTGCTAAGTTTGTGGTAGTTAGTTAAGCAGCATAGAAAATGAATGTAGTAGATACTCACTAAGCCTGTGTTGAATTGGTTAAATGAATAAACAAGAAGGCTAGTTAGGAAGTGGTCAGACACTGTGTTTTTAGCTGAATGTGTCTTCCAGCCACCGACCAGAGGGTGGAACTCCACTCCCCATGGCCTCTGGGGTGGTTTTGTGGCCACATTGGCACTGGCTGAGTCGGCCAGGCCCTCCTTCCAGCCAGGCTGACCGAGGTATCCTGTGACAATTGCTTCTCCCCCTCCCCTTCTCCTGGGACCTCCTCTCTGCCTGCCCACAGTAACCTCAGGGTGAGTTTCTGCAGCCCCTTCCTGAGAGCCCTGTGGACCTTCTCAATAGACCCGGCAGTTTCTTCTCTAGTGAGGATAACACTGAGCATGTGATCTTTGGGTGTCTATCTGCACTTTCTTTACCCCGTGACTATTTCTGCGTGTGGTGTGATGTACCTTCTCCTCTCTGCATAGCTTTCCCCATCTGATTTCTGGATGGGTATAAATTGTTCCCAACAAAAACCATCCAGTCCTGAGCAAAACCATCCAGCCCTGAGCTGAGTCTGTGCGGTCACTATGCACACGAGCCCACCCTGGGAAGCTCCCTCACCCCCCGCCCTGTGGGGCAGTCCTCTCTGTCCCCACGGCCCGGGGCTTCAGAGCCCTCTGCTCTCCTGCTAGTGTTCTCTCTGCCACCTCCCATATTCCAGCCTGGGTGTTTGAAAACAATCATTGTCAGAATATGCCATTTAACCTGTTTTCATTTTTTATTGTAAAAATAGGAAGCGAGACCAGTGGTAAGCCTGCAGATGGCTAATGAAAGCATTCCTCACAGCTGTTCAGGGATATATATTTTTTCTGCAGTCGAGCGAGACGGATTCCCATCACAGTGCGGGGACTTGTTCCATGAAGCCCCTCATCTGTCATGCTCGGGGGAGAAGGGGACAGTGGAGAAGTGTCATTATGGATGGAACTGGGCTCAGAAGTGACTGGTCAAGGTTGACACTGAAGTCCTAATGGAGCTGTTTATGGAAATTTTCCTGGGAGGCCGGTGGAGAGGGCAGCTCCAAACAACCCCTGCCTGTGGCTGCTTCCCGAGTCCCAATCTGCCTGCCTTGCAGCTGAAATAAGTGCCTCCCGGGTAGCTACCCAAGGAAAACACCCTTTTCCCTGTTCCAAACTAGACAGATAGGAAATCAAAACAAATATTATATCAGTCTTTGTGCTGAGCCTGAACGGGCGCTCTAATCATCTGTCCTGGTGCCACTGCCCCATCTCCCTGGGAACTCTGAGCGAAGTAGGATCAGGGTGATCTGCACCCAGTGCATTGAACCAAAGCGGGGAGTGCTTGGATCTGGGGTGGCTGCCTCAGGTTTGCCAATCCTGTGTGGGCAATGATTTAGTCTCAGAGTGAGAAGGCTGAGGGGGATAGAAATTGGTCCACCTCAAAAGACAGAAGCTAGAATGCAATTTCTCCTCCCTACTCCCTTTTCCTAACCTCAGGAAACAATATGTGCAAAGAGCTTTTCTGCCACCAATAGCTGTCCTTCCCCTCTCTACGCTCCTGCCTCCAGGCTGCCCCACCTGTCCCCACGAGTCCCCTGGTGTCAGGGGTGGTCCCCTCCCCGCCCTGCTGGACCAATGGCTGTCACGTCTTGACACTCTCTCCAAGGTTTCCAGTTTGCTTGGGGAAAGAGCCTTTCTCTCTGCCCCCTCCCTTTAAGTGTACGTATTGCCAGCCTCATCCTGAAAGGATTTGCAATGTCTGACAGAAGTACAAACAGTACAGCGAGGGAGGAAAACCAGGCAGGGGAAATAAAGGCAGGAGAAATGAGACAAGGCCACGCGAGGCTCTAATACCAAAGGCCGATTGATGTTCACTTGCTAATTTGGTTCTCAGTTTTCTGGAAGAAGGAAACATAATCACCAATTCCCTTCACAGTGACCATGAGATAAAAGCAAACTAGTTGTTTGGGAGAAAGTTCTGAAGTACCAGATGCATCTCTGGTGGGATGTTTATTCTTTTCAAGATGTGAGCAACGCCCTCAATAATGATGAGTTGTATGGGGTATAAAATTATTTAAAAATTTTAACTTTCTTATAAAGGCTGCTGTGAAGATCACTGGTGTTTGAATTCTGGGATTGTCTTTAGAATGTCTTATGAAATCGAGTTTGAAAATACAGTATATTTTATCTTTTTTCCTCCTCCTCCTGCTCCTTTTTCTCTACCCCCCTCCCCACCCCCACCTTCTCCTCCTCACCTTCTTCTTGAAAGGATACTAGACATTTTCTGCTTTCTGGAATCGGGGCATCTGGGCTCTCGTGCTGACTCTATAAGCAGTTGTCAGTGTTATTTGTTGCGCTATGTGTGTCCTGTGTCTGATCTCTCTGTGTAATTTCTGCAAGGGTGTGTTTGTGCATGAACAAGAATAAGTGAAAGTATCCAGCCCCACTACTTTCCCCAGTTATTAAATTACATGCAATGAGTCAGGGGTAGGCTTCTTCTAAAGCAGTGGTTCTCAAATTTGAGCATCTATCAGAATCTCCTTAATGCTTGTTAAAGTCAGGCCAGGGGCTCACGCCTGTAATCCTGGCACTTTGGGAGGCCAAGGCAGAAGGATTCCTTGATGCCAGGAATTTGAGACCAGACTGAGCAATGTAGTGAGACCCCATCTCTACAAAAATAGAAAAATTAGCTGGGCATGGTGGTACACACCTGCAGTCCCGGCTACTTGGGAGGCTGAGGCAGGAGGATCACTTGAGCCCAGGAATCTGAAGTGTAGTGAGCTATGATGATACCACTGCACTCTAGCCCGGGCAACAGAGTGAGACCCTGTCTCAAAACAAAAGCAAAAACTAAAACAAAAATAAAGCTTATTTAAACACAGTTGCTGGGCGTCACATCAGAGTTTCTGATTCAGTATTCTGAGGTGGGCCTAAGAATTTGTATTTCTAACAAGTTTCTAGATGGTGCTTTGCTGTTGGTCTAGGGATCACCCTTTGAAACCACTGTTCTAAAGAAACTTCCTTTCCTTTCCCCAAAACCATCCTAGGTTGGACAACCAGTTGTGGTCCATTTGGAAGTTCCCATCTCATTTTTTCATCCTGAGCCAGACAAAAATGGACTTTGTTTTTTCACTTTATTCTGAACCCAAACCAGAAATCTATCTGGGCAGGGTTTAGGGCAACTGGCATTGGAGCCACAAGGAAGCAAACAGTTAGACTTTGTGAACATGCGCGTTGTGTACTGACTAGTACCGTGCGAGCCTGTTCAGGAGTTGCTGTGCCGTGTGGCCGAGGACTGTGCAGATGCCAGATGGCTTCTCAGGCCCTGGAGTAGAAGTCCCCAGTGAACACTGGGAATGTGCGACTGTAAGCTTATGAATGTGGAATTTCAGTAATCCTTCACCTTCTCAGGTGGTTACTAGTAGGAACCCCTTAGTCAGATGGAAAAAAATAAAGCTTTGTAGTCACTCTTCATTTGCCCTCAAGAACCAAGAAAGGACTCATGGTAGTTCTTGGTGCAGCCGGAGCCTGGGCCACTCAACAGCAGGACATTGAGAACCAGAGTCCTACGCTAACAGAACAAAATAGGAGCAGAGGTCCTAATGCTCTTTGTGCAGATGTTTAAATCTTCCTGCAGGACTTGAGTTGTGTAGGATGAGGTCAAGGGCGTGCCCTGAAGAAGCAAACACAGAGTGCAGCACCAGCCATGGCCACACAGAGCCTGGCGTATCAGCAGCTGAGTGAGTTTGTTGAAACTAGGGTGTGAGGTGATCAATTGATACATGAGATGTGCTATATGTCATGGTGGCCCAGGCTTAGGAGAGGCCAGGCCAGCCCACTGTCTGATTATTTCTAATCTTTTCTTTTACTACAGAAAGATTTTCAGTCATCTCTTGTGGCTTATTTTCACTTAATTTTCAGGTAATTTCCTTAAAAGAGTTATCAGTAAGCCAGGAATTGATTTATAGCTGAAGTCAGTTTCTATGTATGTTGCTTGGTTCCAAATATATGTTTCAAAGCTCTGTGTGATATATGGAACCGTGGAGAGATCAGAAAACATACAAAGAACAGATCTCGTCATTTGTGAATTTGGTAAATTATACCATTTGAATCGCCACTTGAAAGTTTGTTGTCCTACAAGTCTTATGTCTTTCTCAAAATAAAAGAGGTTTTCAGACACCTGGGTGTCCAATTGCCTCTCATTCTCAGCTACCTAATATATTTTGCATTAATCTCCACTTTGCCTTTCTCAGTCCTCAATAGCTAAGCGTTACTCTAACCAGATTCCCAGTTGATTATTTTTTAAACGAGTGTTTCTCTGCTTGTGAAGGTTGCTTATAAAGATAGTTGCTACATCCTGAGCTCCTGCAGGCTATCAAAAGACAGAATTAGACATGAGCCTCCCCCTCTGTGCTCACCAGGAAAATATTAAATAGGATAGAGGCATGAGGAAGGCACAAGAACACATCCTTTTGTAGTTATGTTTTTCCGCCGGAACCTGCAGATTGGTCTTCATTTTGTGGAATATTTTTACAAATGTGTTTATTGACTGAGTTTTAGAAATGTGGGTGTACCTGTGGCTTGTTCTGTATCGGCTACCAGTAGGTTTAGGATTTCCTGCCTAATGTGTTAACTTGGTGTCATGAACCTGTCACACTGAGTAAGCGATAGAAGGCCACCGGAACCCGAGGACATGCCTCGTGCATGGGCAGCTCTGTGATTGACTTGTTGACATATCTAGGTTGGTCTTGAAACAAAAATGGACAAATATAGAAAGTCTGCTTTATTTCTGTGGTTGCTAGGTCTTTATTCTTCACTCTAAACTGCTAAAGAATGTCCTACTAAACTCCAGTTTTGAGCATTCCAACTTGTTGTAATGGCATTGGAAGTTGCCGAACACCTCACAATTATTCCTTCTACCCCATAGAAAGGGAACTTTTAAACAGGGCCACTTTCTAGGCTGGCAGGAGAAAAATGTGAACTTTGCTATAATTACGACTCTAAGGTCATTTCTTCTTCCAAATTCCCTGGGGTCTCCCAAAGCTTAATTGAAAGGTATACTTGGGGAGGTGTGAGAGTCTACTGGGGAGAGGGGTGGGAATGAGGATGTTTAGAGTTGGAGAAAGAAGGGGGAGAATTGAGCGGAGGAAGCAGCTGCTATGACGACAGAGTCAAGTCACAGGAAAACTGGAGGACGGTTGCTCAGAGTCAGCGGCGATGTACTGACACACCTGGAGGCAGAGAGGATTCTGGGACTGAGGGCCCTTAGCCAAAGCCTTCTCGTTACCCTCCGTGTGTGACACTGCACATGCCCGGTGGCAGGCAGGGTACCTTTGCAGTGCAGGGAGAGGAGAGACACACACCTAAGCACTCAGAGCCATTGTCTCCTCCTCCCAAAGGCCTTTCCACCTGGAGGAAGGTAGTCCACTTGACTTGCGCTTGGAGCTGACTGTTCCAGAGTTGGTTACAGTTGGAAAAAAAGGGAAAGGGGGGGTGTCACTATTTCCGTATGCTGTACCCCAAATGTCCTAATACCATCTCTCTTCCCGATCCCAGCGACGACTCTGGCTTTTGTAAAGTATGTTCACGGAAGGTCTTTATCTGTGTGCTTTTTACAGATGGCGCTTTCTACTTGTTCCTAATCGCACTTTAGTGGTAAAGAATCCAAGAAAGATGATGAATTAATTAGTGTTACTGACTTCCTAAGGGGGTGAGCAGTTCATCTCCCCGAGTCCAGTAATTTTCTAAAGTGAGAGGGAAGGGTTTGTGCACCTAGAGATGTGCATAAAGAATGAACTTTCAGATGTATAGAATGTAACACACACTGAACCATTTTAAAAATATCCAACAGATTTTCATTTAGTTTTGTCACATGCAATGAAGCCTGGAAAATGGCTGATGAGACTGGCCAGTTAGGCGAGTGCTGGTCCCAGTTCCAGAACCAAGGTGACGTTGGGCTTCTGAAGGCTAGGAGACGAGGAAACACACAAACAACCCAACAGCACATCATTTTAGCTAACAGACTGTTTCTCTGCTTCTCCCTCCAGCCTACATACCCCACGCAACGTCTCTCAGCTCTTTAACTGAAGGCACTCACAGTAGCGTTAGCACATTTTGGCGTCATTCGATCCATTTTTTAAATGGATATTCTGGGGAGTAAGGAAATAGTGAAAAGCAAAAAATCCTGGGTGATTTTCAGAGAGGAAGAGATCCTCGGAAATCTGTAAACAGAGGAAGGGTGCCTTCCCTATTTGGATTAGTTATATGGACTTAGGCAATGTGGGGCCAACCCCTCACTGCCCTATCTCTCCTTTCCCCACTAACCCCAGTTGCACCTCCCCAGCCCCAGCCCCAGACTTACTCCCTGTTGGTCATCTTCCAGTGGAAATGCTGAGCAGGGAGGGGAGAGCCCGTAGCACACAGAACTAGTTTTGACCTTGTTTGCTTACGGTGTACGTGTTTGTGTGTGAGCATCTGCACGTGCTTACTTCTTTATTCTCTTTGCATGTACCTCTAATTGATCTTGAAAAGAAGGGACAGTTAAAGAAGACGTTAAGGTGAAATGAAGCCATAACTGCAGCTGGAGACTTTTATTAAGTGTGGCAAAGTTCCCTGGGCTGCGCTGAAATTGTTTATTGATTTTGGTATGGCTGGGTGCTCGGGAGTAATCGCCTAGAATGCCGCAAGAGAGAGCGTCTTGTTAGCTCCCGCCCGGCACCACCGTGCTCTGGAGCTTGGCTCTTTAACCTGTAAATAAATACCCCTGGTTAACTCCTGAGGTGCCTCTGCCTGGGACCAGAGCTGCTTCTGACCTGACCGTGCACACCCCCGGCAGCATGGGAAGCCTCACGGGGTTTAATGCCTTCTGTTAGAAAGAGTTGTCTCAAGGGGGAGCAAAACCAGGGTTAGGTTTGATACGAAAGGCGCAGATCATTTTCTATCTTTAACATGTATTTGGTTTGTTTTCCTCATTTCCCTTTTAGTAGTAAGGTTGGAAGTTTGAAGAAACAAAGTAAATTGAAATTTTTTTCAGTGGTGGTTTCACTGTCCCATGTCCTTTGATTTTTTTTAGTGGAGACGGGGTCTCGCTATGTTCCCTATGCAGGTCTTGAACTTCTGGCCTCAAGTGATCCTCCCACCTCAGGCTCCCAAAGTGCTAGGATTACAGGCATGAGCCACCGACCCAGCCTTGTCCCATCCCTTTGTCTTTCTTTGTGTGTTTTTATCAGTCATGTGCCTTTCCCATGGCTGGGTCTTCCTGGCTTTCCCATTGCTAAAACTAAACTCTCCCTGGGGTCATGATAGAGACGGGATGGGCCTGGGACTGGTGTGGCTTGGTCTGCAGCCAGGGCTGCTCTCCAGCAAGCGAGCCTGTGTGGGGCAGCCGTATGGGAAGAGTGGGGTGTGCACAGGGTCCCACGGACTGTGCCCTCAAGCTCAGCAGGAGGTGGGAAGAGAAGCCTTGTTCTAGGATTATCTAAAGAAGATATCAAAGTGTGGAAAGAGAGCCAGAAGTTTGGGACAACTGAAAGAGAGTTTCAGGTTTCACCTGGGGCATCCTACTCCAAAGATAGGTAAGGCTGGTGTCTCTTGAGGTCCCCAGGTTGTCTCTGAACAGAGTCATATTCCTGAAGCTATTTTACTTCAGAATCAGGGTTGCCAGTGAAGGGGAGCCGGCGTCGTCTGCTCGGGTGGATTTTAGGTGGCATGCCCTCATGGTTGTTCTCTCTTTGCCTTTTGAGATCCTTTCACAATTCCCAGATGCCATTTCTCCCATGACCACGCGGCCGTCAGGCTGCTCGCAACGTGGTACGACATAGCTCCAAAATGATGGAGCCACAAAGCGCCGCGGACCAGGGGCTTATGTTGGAGTCCTTTGGAACTAGTAGCTATTCAAAAATCACATGGCTGTGAACTGTCCCTCTAATTGTCCTTAAACAGCCTCTCTCGAGATGCTGATGTAATGTTATGACCTGTGAGTGCCCCCGTGTTTGCCTACTCACCCTATCCCATGCAGTAACTATTTTCTCCTGAAATCAAGCAGTAGGGTATTTCCTCTTTTCGTTCTGTCTACAGCAAGTGTTTCCCCTGAATTATATGGAAAATCAGAGGTTCTTTGGAAAGTATTGCATTCTGACTATTTCTACAACTTCCCACCTCCCTCACCCTGAATATCGTATCAGTCTTGCCCAGTGTCTTAGGGAATGACTCTCTCGCCAGGGAAGGGAGTGAAGATGAAAGACAAAGACACAGCATACTTGGAATTTAAACAAAATCACTTTAGATGATACCTTGATATTGCTTTCTTATGCCTGTACTTAGCCTCCTAGGTAAGAGAGTTCATATTTGTCCCCCATCCAGCTGGTCATTGCTGGTCAAGGCTACAGAGGAGGCAGGAACTATCAGGATGCAATGGACCCTAAGTTAACTCTATGACAAATGTCATTCTCCTGAAACCTTGGAAGAACCAAAAGATTTCTAAATCTAAGATGATATCTTAACCTCAAAACCTACTCCACTGAATGACATCTTAGCAAAACAATGGGGTTTGAACAGGCCTTGGGACAAATTTGACTTGGATAGGTATGATTTGTGTAGATGCTTAACTTGTACAGATAACATCCTTAAGAATGATCATAGTATCTTCTCCTGTGCATGTGCAGTAGCACGTCTCAGGGAAATTTTTCTGTATCAAGCAGATCTGCATTCAGATCCCAGCAGCATGCTTGACTCCAATCCTGACCAAGTTGTTTAACCTTTATGAGTTAAACCTTCCTTGTGTATGTTGTAAACTTCCTTATATAAAATGGGGATGTGAGAATTAACCAAGATCTATAGACCATGTGTAGGTCAGCAAACTTTTTCTATAAGACCCAGATGGTAAATCTTTAAGGCTTTGCAGGCCCCTATCACCACAATTCAACTCTACCGCTATAGCAAAACAGCTATGGGGAAATGCATAAATGAATGGGCATGACAGGACTATGTTCCAATAAAACTTTATTTATAAAACAGCCAGTGGTTGGATTTGGTCGCAATTTGCTGACCCCTGCTTTAGAAGAAGTCTCTGGCAAATGAGAGGGCATTCGTAGCTCCAAACAGAGAGAGCTACAAAGCTTCAGTGGGCTGAAGTTCTTAATCTTCATGAAGTGCCTGCTCTTTCATTGATCATAGAATAATAGCTGGCTGACACTCAGACCATATTCAGCAAACTGGTTTGGCCAGTATGAAAAACTAATTTTTAAAAATCTTCTAACAGTTGTGCTGGGTGTGGATCCTACATTGCAGTCCATCCTATCTTCCTAGTTAATTTTCCTTTTCTCCCTAAGCTCGTCCATCGTGGACCTCATTCGGACCCTCCCTCTCCACAGTCTCCAATCTGGGTTTGGGATGCCTCCGTCTTCCATTACTTCCCCAGCCCATGCCTTTTAGAAAATTTAGAATTCCTGTTAGAATTTCTCAGTCTGTTGCCTCCATTGGAAAGAGTTATTTTTGACCTACCCTGACCCCGTCTTGAACAACAATAAAATGGGGATTGGGAGAAACGTGACACAAATCAATAGGTTATCCCAATAGACGTGATCTTTGAAGCTGTTTTTTCTTGGACAGTTCAGCAGTAACAAAGATAAATAGCGACTCCCTCACACTGCCACCTGAGCAGTAGGTGGCTCAGCGGATCACGGCGTGGCCTCTAGTTTGGGTGAGCAGCAGCTTTGAGCAGGAGGAGGAGCAGGGAAGATGCAAGATTCTGGCCCTGGGAGAGAAAAGAAGGCGGGCGCCTCAGTTTCTACTGATGGTGGCTGGTAACACAAGGGTTTCCTTCCGGTTTTCAGTTTGCTCTGCTTGCTCACTCACTTTCTCACTTATTCTCATCCCCTTAGTTTCCATTCATTCAATAAGCAGGTATTGAGCACCTACTGTGTACAGGGCACTGGCATGGTGAGATAACTTGGGTGTTCGTAGTAGCTCCTGTGTTTCCTTGGCCTGATTCTGAGGAAAGTTGTGGTTGAGAATCAGTTGCTATGGCTGATCTGAGGACCCTGGGGGAACAGAGGGGACAGTATCTCAATGGCTTCCTCTTTGGTCTTTCCAAGTGCACCAGTGGGCTGGAGTGTGGAGGATGGAATAGATGCTGGAAACTAGTCTCTTGTAAGGGTTAAGTGCCCCCCCTGAGCTCCTGTGGAAGTTGTGGTGGAGGTGGTACTAGTGGTGGTGGTACTGGTAATGATGATAGTAATAGATAACAAAAATATTGATCAATTTCTATATATAAGGTATATTCTAGCTGTATTACTTGTATTTACTCATTTAATTCTCACAACCCTATGAGGCAGGTATGTTCACCCTTCCCATCTTATACAAGAGGAAAAGAAGGCTAAGAGCGTTGGAGTCACTTGCTACCCATGACTAGGCTGTGGCAGAGCTGTGATGGGAAGCCAGGCAGTCTGGCTCATCATAGCATCGATTTCAATGTGTTATCAGCACCTGTTTACCTTTCTGTTTCCCCTACTTGACTGTGAGCTGGTTGGTGGCATGCACCATAATTTTTTTTAACATTTTAATATCGTAAAGTATAGCATATATACAGAAAACTGCACAAAACATAAAGTGTAAAGTGCAATGAATTATTATGCAACAAACACCTGTGTATGCACTAACCAGACATTGCCAGCACCCTAGAAAATTCCACCAGGGCCCCTTTCAATCCTTACCCCTCTTCTTCCTCCAAGTAACGACTCCCCTGACCTCTAACATGACAGTTAGTTCTGTCTATTTCTGAATTAGAACTACAGGGGATCATAATGTAGATTCTTTTTTGCAGCTGGCCTCTTTTTATTCAACTTTATGTTTGGGAGATTTATCTATGCTGTGACATGTAGCTGTAATTCATTTATTTCCATTTTGGCATAGTACTCCATGGTAGAGACATACCCAGTCTATTGATGTAGTCTGCTGTTGATAGGCATTTGAGTAGTTTCTAGCTTTGGGATATTATAAAGAGTGCTACTATGAACATCGTTGGCCCTGTCTCTTGGTGTTCCTGTTCACTTAGTTATCTTGAACTAGGAGTGGACTTTCTGGGTCAAAGTGCATTCCTATGTTCAATTTAGGTTTTGCAAATTTACCTTCCCACCAGCAGTGCATGAGAGGCCCTGTTGCGTCACATCTCACGAACACTGGGGATGGTCCCATTTTTAAGATAATTCATTCTGACCTTAATTTGCATCTCCCCAATTAGTAATGAGGTCAACAGTTTCATATGTCCATTGGCTGTTTGGAATTTTCCTTTTGAAGTGCCAGTTCAAGTCTCTTGCCTATTTTTGTGGTGTGTATATTTGATTTTTTTTTCTAAACTGGTTTTTGGGAGTTATGTATTCTGAATCCAAATCTTATGCTGGTTGCATGTTTGGCAAACAATCTTCTCTTACTCTGTTGCTTGCTTTTCTCTTGATGGTTTCTTTTGGTGGATTGAAATTCTTACTTTTCGTGATGTTAAATTTATTGATCCCTTCCTTTATGGGAGTGTTTTCTGGCTTATTATCCTCTAGAAGCTTTATTGTTTTGCTTTTCTTTATAGATCTGTAGTCCACTTGGAATTGATTTTTGTATATGGCATGAGGTAGGGGTCACCTTGCTTTCTTTTTATTTTTCCTGTTGGTATTGAATTGAAGCACCATTTATTTAGAAGATAATACTTTCCTCATTGCTATGCAATGTCACTTTGTTGTAAACCAAGTGATCTTATATGTGTGGATGTGTTTCTGGACTCTGTTTTGTTCCATTGATCCATTTGCCTATCCTTGTAGCAATACCATTCTGTATTAATTGCTGTGGAACTCCACCTAGGTCTGACCTTAATTCTATCTTTGTGTCCCCAGTGGCTATCATGGTGCTTGGCCATAATAGATGCTTAATAAATATTTGTTGGATGAAAGATCCTCTAGTACTGGTTGTCTGTGAATTTGCTTGCCATTGTGGAAGGCCGTGGGAGGGTAGGAGGAGGATGATGGAGGTTAGGCTCGGAGGGTGCTTTGGACCTACCAGTGTTTCACTGGGATAGTAGGACCTCAGTGTCTGCATTAGGCATATTCAAAGAGGCCATGGGGGTTAGTGGAGCTGGGAAGCTGTGACAGAGATGGGCATCAGAGGTGGGACAGCAATGGTGAAGTGGGTTAGCCGGATGCCCTTGGCAATGACAGTGGCATCCAGCTGTGCCCCTGGGTGGGCGATACAGAAGCTTATGTGGGAGGGGCAGGGAACATTAGCAAACTAAAACTCTCATCAAATCTAACCAAAAAGCCTTCCATCGTTCTCCTCCCCCCTCCCTGCCCCCGCCACCACCACTACTTCTCCTGGAAGTAGGACCTTGTCTCAAGCAGATTGGTGGGTCACCTCCTTCTCTCTCCATCTCCCAGTGGGAATCTGGCAGGGATCCATGTTTCAGAGATGGTTTCCCTGACTTTGGTCTCTCCCTGTCTCTATAGGCACCTAAGCTTCCTCAGATACCACCTTTAAGCTCTCACTCACTCACCCTGAGACCAACAGTGGATTCTCATCCTTCACAACATACATTTCAAACTCCTCAGTTTGGACTTTAAGGCCCTCCGTAATTTAGCCCTTCCATATTTATCCAGTTTTCCTTTTCTCTCCGAACCACTCCGGTTAGGTCAGTTGACTTGGTTACCTCATCTCCCGTGCGTGCCATGCTTATTCCCAGCTGAGTCATCCCTTCTGCTTAGAAGCCTTCATCCTCTCCTCTGTTCCATTCCACTTTAAAGCCCAACCCGGGTTTGTGCCCTGCCAAGCCCTGTCTACTACTTCAGCACCCTGTTCTCTCCCACGTCGGAAACTCTTGATATATTCATATCCAGTATAGAAAAGTTGCCATTTAGGGTTCTCCCACAGATTGCAAGGAGAGCTGTATCAGTCAAGGTTCGTTTGGTAGCTGTGTTGGTTTACTAGCTGCCACAATAAAATAGCAGACTGGGTGGCTTCAGCAACAGAAATTTATCTTCTCACAGTTCTGGAGGGTCAAAGTCCAAGGTCAAAGTGTTGGCAGGTTTGGTTTCTTCTGAGGCCTCGCTGGCTGGCAGACACCATCTTCTCAATGTGCCACATGCTCTGTCCTCGGTGTGACTCTCATTGTCTCCGTGTATCTAATTTCCTCTGCTCATGAGGACACCAGTCAGTGGATTGGGGCCCACCCCTCATCCCCTCTTTAAAGCCGTTATCGCCAAATACAGTCACATTCTGTAGTGCTGGAGGTTGGGGCTTCAACATGTGAATGTGGGGGCCACGTTGCAGCCCATAACAATAGCAACTCACAGTGGATAAAGCCAAAGAGGGGCAATTTATCCCCTGCAGCATCTGAAAAGTGGGAGCTGATCAAATTGTTGCGACTGGATCCAGGTGTCCCAAGTTGTCTAGGACCCTGCCCTCGCCCACCCTCAGCCCATTTTCTTCTGTGTTGACACCATCCTAAGAAAGCTCCCCTTCCACTGTGGCAAGACGGCTGCCACAGATCTGGGCTTACATTCCGACAACCCGGCTGCCCCAGGGAACAGAAATCTTCTGACCCAATGGTGCCGGGGAAAGTCCCAGGGCCACTTCTCATTCACGTGGCATCCCTGAGTCAATCGCTGAGATCCTAATGGGTGCAATTGGCTTACATCCTCCCGCCCCAGACACAAGGTAGAGGTGGTCTAATCAGACTGCGGAGACCAAGAGCTGGTCAGTGGTTCCCTATGGAAAACCAAGGGACTGTCATAGAGGGAGCACAGGAAGCGGAGTAAGGGAGACAAGAAATGTCCCTTCCAGCCGCTTTCCCCTTCATCACATGTTGATCTGCGCATTAGCCCCAAGAGGTGGGTCATCTTATCCTCATTTTCACAATAAGGAAAGGAGGGTAAATCAAGTCAAGTTGCTGATAAATTGGGATCTAAAGTCAATTACTGATCTGACTCCAAAACCCACTCCTTTCCTCTCTGAACTGTCTCTCTCAGCTTCTCCAGGGAAGGGATTTAGATGCTAGTTTCTTCAACAACTGGCACAACTTTGAGAAATCATAGGAGCTCAACTAGTTAGAGAGGCTGGAGGCCGAGCGGAGTTGGTTGCACTTTAGACATGCGGCGGGGTGTATGAAGCCTCAGGTGCTGGGGGCGGCAGGTAAGGCTCAGGGCTGGGAACAGAGGGCATCATGGATCCTGGGGATGGGGAGGAAGAAACCGGGAAGGATATACAGAGAGAAGTTCAGGAGGCAGAGCAGGTACAACTTACTTCCCACGGCTCTGCCTGGGGCACATGCAGCTCTCCTGGGGGACTGTCCTGCCACCTCCCACTTTTCCCCTCCACGACTTGAGTTTTGCTGTACAAGTGAGGGCAGGTCCTCCCTGCTCCTTCAGATCCTTCTCTTTGTTCTTCTTCTTTGCAGATTCCTTTCCAGAACGTTAAATTCACAGATTGCTCAGCTCATTGTAGCAGAGTGGAGTAATTAAGAGAACAGCCTGGAGGTTCTTAGTTGCTGTGTGACTTAGGGCAAGTTATTTAATCTCTCTGGGCTTCGGTTTCTTTATGTGCAAGATGGGCCTGAAAAGCGATTGATCTCATAGAGCTGAGATAATCCATCAGAAGTTCTCAGGACAGTGTCCTACATACTGTACATACTCAAAAATCAAAATTGTTGGGCATTAATGACGCAAGGCTGAGTAGCTTGGCCAGACAGGAGCTGCGCAGCCCGGAGCAAAGACTGTGGTGAGCAGAGGTGAGCTCGCAGGGACTTTACACATCCTCAGCTCAGAGCTACAGTGTCCTGGGGGTGAGGGTTCATGGGGCCAGCAGGTCAAGGGTGCCATCTGAGTTTGCTTTCCTTGAAGAGTGCTTAGAATAGGCTTCTCAGAAGAGGTGAGTCATAGAGAACGATTTTAAGAAAGGGAAGTTGCTGATTAATAGGGTGGCATGAAACTTCAAAAGCTGACCTCCATAAAAATTTAACTAGTAAAAATGAAGTCATTTTACATCCCCTCATATTAATTGAGGGCTCCTTTGGCATAGAAATCTATATGCACTGATAATCCCCAATGCACCTTTGATTTCAGAAGGCATTTATATGTATACTTTTGGCAGTAGATTTACTTCCTAATCATGTTTATAGCTTAAATTAATATGGAAATTAACCCTGAAACCCTAGACCATTTCAAAGCACTGGATTTTACAGACCTTGAACTACTTTAAAATAAATATTGAAAATGTGAACTGCATAAAAAATAAAAGCTGATAGTATTAATTTAATTTAATCTCCATTAAAGATATCAGGACTGAGTTACTGAGTTTTTAAACAAAAAAAGACATATGCTCTGTTACGGGCATGTGCCACTTATAGATATAGGTTATTTGAATGAAAAATAATGCTTTTGTCAGATGCTGGTTTATTGCTGGATCCCAACTAAGAATAAAGTTCTGTGGGTTTCACTTTAATGATAATCTCTGTGAACACATGTCTTTGTGCAGAAGCATTTCATATCCCTAGCAAGACAGAGCTACCAGGCTTTAGCACATCCCAGCTTCTGGGATGCTGGGAGGCCCTGTTACTGGGGAGAATAAGCTTCAAACAGTTTTCACTGTGGATATGAATTTGTTCACGCACAAATATTTATTGAACAGTCACTATGTGCCACGTACTGTGTTGTGTGTTTACTGAAAATAGTGGGTACGGGGAGCAGACATTCTCTGCCTTCGTGGGATTAGTAGCTTAGGGAGTGAGGGAGACATAAAATACATGGCCCTAAGGAAATATGTCATAATCTTTTGGAATAAGTGTGCTTGAGGGTGAACGTGGGAGGGGCATTTAATCTGGTTTGCGGAGGTCTGGGAAGGCCTCTCTGAGGACCTGACATTTAGCCTGAGATTCAAAGAAAGGGGAGAACTTTGCCTGCTAACCCTTCCTGCAAAGGTAACACATGCATGCCCAAATCACTCTACATGTCTGTCACTATGTCTGTGCAGACATAGCACAAAATTGCAAGGATCCTTAGTGCACCAGGTGGCAAGCTCGGGGTGGGGGTGTAGGGACTTAGTTTGTATACTCTCTCTCCAACATCCCTCCTCCCCACCCACCCCCAGCTGGTAGATGCGGAAGCCTCAGAGAGACTGTCACCTGCTTCCAGGCACACACCTGGTTAAGTGGCATAGCTGAGATTTGAACCCAAGGTTCTGCCTCAAAGCTTGTGTTTTTTCTCCACCCTAGGAGGCCTCTTAGGGAAGAGCTCCCCCCGCCCCCACCCACCCCACTTAAATTCCAAATGCTTCATCTTAAGAAGCAGTTGGAATTTCAGCTGCCTTCTTCAGTTTAGGCCAAAACAAATGGGTCTTTCTCTTTCCCAGAGGGATGCGCTGGACCAGAAGACATGAGCTACCTTCTTCACCCCTGGGGCTCCTGACAGATGGGCAGCTTAAACAGAACCATTGTAACCAAAGCCCAGGACTTCCTTTGGACATGGAGAGGTTTCTTTAGTTCCTTTCTACTGGGCTGGAAGCCTGCAGAGATAATTCTATCACCAGGCAGGGAGGGGTGATAGGGCTGGAGGCTGAGGATAAATGTACTTGCCTGAGGGCAGAGAGCAGGTCTGAGGAGTGCCGGGTGTCACCTGTGGGGCTGCCACACCTTGTGGGGGAGGGAGAGAAGTGTGACATTCTAAGCCCCAGAGAAGAGCAGCTTCCAGCCTTTATTCTCTTTTTTCTTTCTAACTGACATTAAAAAAAAAAAAATCTAGGTAATTATATACAGTAAAATGCACAGATCTTAAATTCAGTTCAGTAGATTGTGGCAGTGTATGTACTCATGGAATTGCCACCCTGAACAAGACATAAGACATGTCCATAGCTGCAGAAAGGTTGTTTGTTTGTGGGGTTTTTTTTTTTTTGTTTGTTTGTTTGTTTTTTTGTTTTTTTTTTTGGTGAGACTGGGTCTCAGCTCTGTCGCCCAGCCTACAGTGCAGTGGTATGATAGCTCACTACAACCTTGAACTCCTGGGCTCAAGCGATCCTCCCACCTCAGCCTCCCAAGTAGGTGGGACTATAGGCGCACACCACCATGCCTGGCTAATTTTTCTATTTTTTGTAGAGATGTGTTCTCACTCTTGTCCAGGCTGAAGAAAGTTCTTTTGTTCCCTTCTCCAGTCATTCCCCTGCCCCCACTGTGCCTAGACAGCTGGTGTTTGACTTCTGCCACTGCAGGTTGGCTTCATCTGGTCTTGGATTTCATGTGAGAGACAGCGCCGAATCCCAACCACTAGACCACCAGGGAGGATACAAAATATGGAATGCTTCATCAATTTGTGTGTCATCCTTGCGCAGGGACCATGCTAAACTTCTCTGTATCGTTCCAATTTTAGTATATGTGCTGCCGAAGCAAGCACTTGGGTTTCCTGTGAGTGGAATCTGACACTATTTATTTTGGTCTGGCTTCTGTCACTTACCTAATGATTATGCGACTCACCCAATTCGTTGCATGTATCAAGTAGTATGTTCCTTTTTATTGCTGAATAGAATCCCATTGCATGGACAGACCACAGTTTGCTTATCCAGTTTCAGTTAGTGAACAATTGAGTAGTCTCTAGTTCGGAGCTGCTATGAACATTTGTGTTGAGGTCTTTCTGTAGACATGTGTTTTCATTCCCTTTGGGTAAATACCTAGAAGTGGAATTGTTGGGTCATAGGGAAATTGTGTTTTACGTACCCTTACTGTAGCTTATGTCTGAAAGAGAAGCAGCAGAGAGATGGAGCCTTGTCTGCACATGGCTTTGCTATCTTATACGATAACCCTTGGTGGCATCTAGTGGTGTCTGATGGGCCCATTCAGAGTCATGTCCCTGTCTATTGTTAAAATGTGCTGGATAAAATGCGCTAAAGAGTTGGAAATGGGCTCTTTAACTTCCTTAATGCTGGGCAGTTGCTCCCTTTCCCTAAGGTGTCACCCCATTGGGGATTCCCCCTGACAATGGGTAGACACTCCCTACCCCCAGGAAGACATGCAGTGGGATTCCCCATGTTGGGATGGACATAGGAAAGGCATCACATGCTGGAGGGAGTGACAGTTCCACTACTTGGGTCATTTTTGAGGAGTGGAAGATGTCTAACTTATTGCCAGGAGACCTCATCACTTTGTAAACCAAGCCCCAGAAATGCAGGAGCCTTGTGGCCAAGTCTTCTCTCAAGCTGATGGGGGACAGAGGCTCTCAGACAGAGCAGGGCACAGTGCCGCAGCCTTTTCCACTTTGATATCTGGAAAAATAGTTATTCACTGTTATTTTTGAAAAGTGCAGAATCACCTGAAGAGATACCATTTGCGTTCTGGGAGAGCTGCCTACCGACTTCACAAAGATTTATTCCTCACGTTAATGACTGTTAGCATAGCAGAGCGAAGTGTGCCCAAGAAGCTGTGGCAATAGCAGTGACCATGGTGGTGGTCAAGGCTGCCTGGAGGATGCTCTTGGGAGAGTGGAAGCTTGGACTTGCACCTTCAGCATCGAGGACTTGCAAGCATCGGTGTTGCCAGGCACCCGATTCTAACCATGGGGAAGGGGTGGGGTTCCAGAAAGAAAACAAAACAGTCCCTGCCCTCTGGAAGCTTACAATCTGGTGGGGAAGGCAGAAAATTCTCCTCTGTAGCCCCCTCTCCACCCTGCCCTGGCACCCACACTGGGTTCTCGCTGCAGGCCGGACACCATGATGACAAATGCTGGGCTGCTATCAAAGGCTCCATTGAGAGCTCGTCATCGTGCATATAAAGCAGCAGTGTTGGTCCTGAACCTGACCCGAGGAGGCACAGCTATTGTCAGTGCTGTTTTGACAGCCCTTGACAGCAGGTATCTGTCAGCCCCCCGTTCTTCCTTTTCCCACTCCCCAGTGTTTTTTGCGAGTCTCAAAGTGTCACTTCCATTTGCAAGGCATGGAGGAAGCGAGGTGGTGAGAGGAACCAGTCATCGCTCGGCCTGTTGACCAGGGTGGAGGTCAGGCATGGCCAGAGGACAAGTGGCACCTGTGCTGGAACATCCCAGGAGCATGGAGTTGCTGACGCAGGGAGCTGGGGCCATAGGCCCCTTAGCTGAAGCCCTTCTTCCCTCTGTCTTCGAAAAGGCTGGTTTTCTTCCATGGACCGTCACTGAGTGTGGCTTCTCAGTGTCTCAGCCACTGGAAACCAGGCTATTACCCTAGGCAGGGGTAGAGCGATGAGTGGAAGGGAATGTCCTGGCTAAGAGTTTGAGCTGTCGGAGACTGATTTTAAGAGACAAGGAAGGGAGTAAACATAAGGTAGTGAGCTAAGGCTTTGGAGTCAGATGCTATAGCGTAGATGAACCTTGGACCCGTCATGCTAAGTGAAAGGCGCCAGATGCGAAAGAGTGTGTATTGTATGGTTCCATTTAGGTGAAAGGTTCAGAAAAGGCAAATCTATAGATACAGAAAGTAGGTAAGTGGGTGCCTGGGGCTGGAGAAGGAGGACAGGGGATGACTACAAATGGTCAGAGAATGATCTTTGTAAGGGGATGGAAATGTTCTAGGACTGAATGGTGGTGAGGGTTGTCCAACTTTGTAAACTTACTAAAAACCATTAGATTGTACACTTTAAATGGGTAACTTTTATGGTCTGTAAATTATGTCTCAGTACAGCTGTTATAAAAATTCTGACTATACTACTCACTAGCTGACAGACCTTGGGAAAGTTTGAGTTACTTAACTACTGAGTCTTCATCTGTAAAATGAGGATAATGATACCCATTCATAGGCTCATTGTGAGAATTATGGGCCTGATTCATAGTGAGCACTCAGTAAATGTAAATGGCAGCAGTTAACAGTTGTTACTAGTATTGCTATTTTT
The DNA here is from genome assembly GCF_041146395.1 of Eulemur rufifrons. Lineage (NCBI taxonomy): Eukaryota > Metazoa > Chordata > Mammalia > Primates > Lemuridae > Eulemur > Eulemur rufifrons. The sequence goes on from NC_090984.1 coordinate 102,538,862, forward strand.
TAAAAAACAGAAGTTTATTTGAGGCCAGGCACAGTGGCTCACACCTGCAATCTTAGCACTTTGGGAGGCCGAGGTGGGAGGATCATTTGAGCCCAGGAGCTCAAGACCAGCCCTGGACAACATAGCAAGACCCAGTTTCTACAAAAATTAGAAAAATTAGCCAGGTGTGGGTGCACCTATAGTTGCAGCTACTCAGGAGGCTGAGGCAGGAGGATCACTTGAGCCCAGGAGTTGGAGGTTGCTGTGAGCTGTGATCATACTACTGCACTCTACCTCAGGCAACAGAGTAAGACCCTGTTTCAGAAAAAGAAAAAAAATTTTTAGAGTTACTTGATTTAGGAAAGAGAGAGAGAGAGAGAGAGACACCAAGAATCTGTCTTGGTGTAGCAGTGAAATGGTAGGATTCCAGGGCTTTTGAGACTTTACCTGCTCTCCCTGTAGCAGGTGAATGTCTTTAATGATCTACCTCCATAATACAGTCCTGAATGTCCTCTCCGAATGTCAAGGAGTCTGGTTAAAAGAAACCAACCAACCTCATACCAGTGAGAGGCATGGTGGATACGCCAGTCTTCGGGTCTTCCGTAGATACCCACACCCAAGAGGAGTTGATGGTGCTGAAGAGAAAGTGAGGGGTCCTTTCTCTTGGGGTCCAAGTGGTGTCTAGTGCTCCTAGTTTCTCTCTTCTTATTCCACCTGTTCATTTCTATTTACCAACCCAGAAATGTCTTTGGCATTTGCAGCGAGCCACAGCTGGGCTGAAAGGTCCTCCTCTGCCCCAGGGCCCTGCTTTCCTCTGGATCTCATCCCAGGCTCCTGTTCATTCAGCTTAACAACCCCAGGAGAAGTGCTTCTTTCCCAGTAGTTTCAGCAAAATGGCCAGGGTTTATTGTCGCATCTCGTGGTCCTCCTGAAGCACTGTGGCCTGCGGAACACAGAGTGCTGGCTGGCCAGACCTGGTCACATGTCCTGGAGCAGGGGTGGCAGGGGGGAAGTCAGCCCCACTTAACCAAGGTTTATGGAGAGAGAAGGAGGGGAGGTCCTGCAAAGGAAAGTTGGGATTCTTACCAGAGGAAGAGGGAATAAGTGCTGGACAGATAAACCACAGACGTCCACTATGACTGTCCCTCTGGGGCCTCCACCTTCCCGTGCGAGTCTTAGAGGAATTCCAGAACTGTTGTTTGAGGAACACCTTGTCCCTGCTTGGTGGACTTCCTTGGTCTACGGTTTCCTAGAGGCCCCAAAGCTGTGCTTCTATTCCAGCAGAGTAGAGGGGTTAGCAACTTCATTTTAGTAAGAAAACGTCAGTCACATTTCTCATTGGCTCATTTTCAAAGCATGTGTCTCAACACTTAATGAAAACACAATATCTGTATTACAAATTCTCACTAAGGAATCTGACACCAAAGATTTAACTGGCTAACTCATAAAAATTTTGATTTCAAAAAGTAATTCCCACTTCGAACTGTGTGGGGCATTGACAGTCTGATGGTTCCTCTGGATATTTCAACATGCACCCCGGTCAGGCCAGAACCACTGAGAACGGTGTCCTTTGACCACATGGCTTCAGCCCTGCTGAGCAGCTAACCTGTGGGAATGTGCCCTTGGCTTTTACTGCGGTGTGCCATAAAAAGTGGTTTTGTCAGTCAGGCTATTCCAGGCCATGATGCAACAACAAATAAGCCTTCAATTCATAGGGATTAAATATTATACTTTTTATTTTTTTTTCTTTCAGACTAGGCTATCTCTGTAGGGATTAAATATTAATACAGAAAAGGTTGACCTTCTGTTCACCTTACAGTCCAGTGTGGCTCAGCTGGGTCTCTTCCAAGGGGACTTGGGGACCCAGGCTGCTTCCACCTGGCACCTCAGCTGTCTCCCAGTTTTTCCTTTCATTCTTGGAGGATGAGAGGGGATTGGAGAGCAAGTGAGTAGAATTCATTGAGACTTACGTCCTCATTCATGAGAAGTCAGTGACATGATGCCAACCTAACTACATGGAGCCTGGGACATGCAGTCTCCAAGGGCCTCAGAAGAGAAAGCACAGTAGCGAACACACAGCACTGTCTCCCCCACGTTGGTTGCAGGGAATACAGGTGCATAGTTACTACACAAAGGCCGAGATGTTGGAGACACCAGGTCTCTTGAAAATGAGAGGACAGATGGAACTAAAAACACAACTGGTTTAAATGTGGAAAATCAGCCATTAGACAACCTTATACCCTCTCCTCTGCCCCCAACCCCACATGGGGGACAACTGGTTTCCCCTCCCTCTCCCAGCAAAGGGAGGGAGGTTTCTTTCCTAGAGAAACTGAGGCAGAAAGACTTGGGACTCGCAGCTCTAGACATGGCTGAGGGAAGGGATCTCATATCGAAACAGGAACATTAAGTGGACGTTTCTACACTGCAAATCAGTACACTTGGCTCCCAGAGCTCTAGCAGTCAGAGTGGGGAGTAGGAGATTCTTCTCCAAGGAAGCCAAGAGAAAAGACCTGCAGGAGCTTGGTACTGGCTTCATCGCATGGTACCCTCTTGATGAGGCCTCGGAAGGAATTTCTCCCAGACCTTAGTCGGGCTTCTAAGAAAACAGCCGAGGAACACGATGTTAGGATCATCGCGAGTCTTGTAAGGAAGGGAATTTCCTTCTTTGCTTTGCCTCTAGGACACAGAACTCCAATTTTCAGCCATCTCAAGCAGCTGTGTGGGAATTCTGTTATGTATTTCTGGGCACTAAATTTATTCCTGACTTCACTATGTCACCTCATTTTAGTTTCACCCTGATTTCCATCGGTCACTGACTCATTCAACAAACATGAGTGGATTGAGTGTGTTCTTGGTGTTGGGGACCAGGGACTATTCTCACGGCCCTTGCACACTGGCGTTGGTGTTGGTAAGTGTTCTCAGTTCTGTGTTGGAAGCACGTGTGGGTGCACAAGTGGTATAGATAAATGCGTCCACAAAGAGTAGCGCTGGTCATCCCTCTGTGATGCCGGGGATGTGCCTTACATAGTGGCAGAATTCCCGTGGTGTCTTACTGCATCTGCCACAATGGCGGTTGGGCTCAGATCTGCTCACCACCATCCTCCCCACATTGGCTGGGAGAGCCCGGGGTGTGCAGAACACAGGTGACCTGCCCTGGGAGGTGCGTGCTCGGGTCCAGATGGGCTTGAGGATGTTTTCCACGGGCCACAGCCCGGCCTCTGACTCCGTCCTGTATTCTGCATCGCTGCGTGTGCACGCACATGCTCACACGTGTGCACACGCTTGCAGGGAAGTTAATAGAGATCTACAGCCCTCGTTACCATTTGCTTTCATAAATAAATACATTAAATCGGCAAACCAGATTTATTTCTGGCAACAGCTTGCGGGCGACACCTCCCCCTCTTATTCACAGTTCCCAAAGCAACCCCAGCCTCTCCCACCCCACCCCCAGGCGTGCCTTTCTCTCTTAAAATTTTATTTTTAATTTGTTGTGATGAATGAGTGACACTTCTGACAGCCGATTCGCGGAGATTAATAGAAACGACACAATATTTACGCCGGCGCTACGAACAATTATCCTGCCATCTATCTCTGAGATTATCTTCCTGATTGAAAACTACTCATCCGTGTAATCGGAATTATTTGGAATTAGAAGGGAATTTATAGCCCCCCTGGAGCACACGCTCTCCCCGTGCGTCTACACCTCGGTTCTCCATCTTTCTCTTGTCCCTCCTCGGGGCCTCTGGCCTCCTCTTCCGTCCCAATGAGGGGGCAGAGAAAATCTTTCTCTTCTTGAGGGGGGCTGCTTGTCAGGGCAGTGGGAATCCCTTTGGGGCGGTGTGGGAGTGCACAGCGTGGGATCTAGATGTCACGGTTGGTGGCGGGGAGGATCTTAGTGGTGTCATAAGAATTAGGGTCGGTGGGGCCAGCTCATGAGCTCAAGATAGATGAATATGAACAGAAGAAAGAGGTTTAATATGAAGGTGCAGAGGAAAGGTGACTTTGGGAAGCACATGGTGTCAGCCTGTGACAATGTAAGAAGTGTAAAGGAGCAGGATAGGATTCGAATGATGGTGTTGAGATTGCTGTTGGGACACTGTCTTAGCCAGCTCGGACTGCCATAACCGACGCCATAGACTCAGACACAGACATTTATTTCTCACAGTGCTGCAGGCTGGAAGTCAGAGATCGGGTGCCAGTGTGGATGGGTTCTGGTGAGGGCCCCCCTGGTTTGCAGACTGCCACCTTCTTGCCGTATCCTCGCATGGCAGAGAGAGAGAGAGAGAGAGAGAGAATGCGCATGAGTTCTCTTGAGTCTCTTCTTTTCAGGGCACTAATCCCATCATGAGGGCTCTGCCCTCATGACTCCCCAGAGACACTCTCTGCAAACACCGTCATACTGGGGATTAGGGTTTCAACGTATGAGTTTTGGGGAGACACACACATTCAGTCCGTAGCAGGCAGAGTGGTGCGAGGAGTGGGGGGGGTGAGTCACGGTCTGGAACCTGGGCCACATCGAGGCCCACATGCGGGTTGTGAGGGTGGGGAAGGGGAGGCTGGGCACCAGCACGTGCAGATCGGGAGAGGCTGGAGAGCTTGCTTGCCACACCGAGCAGGCTGGAGAGTGGGAGTCAAAGCAGGAAGGAATGGAGGTGCTGTGAGTGTGCTCTGGTCTCTGCTGCCTGCAGGGCCCTGCCTGTTAGCCCAGTGGATGCAAGGCTGGGCTCTGAGTCACACAGACCTCAATTTGACTCCCCATTCTGCCACTTCAAAGCTGTGTGACCCCAGGCAAGCTTCTTAACCTCTCTGAGCTTCAATTTTCAATCAGTAAATCCCTGTTTACAATCCTCTCTGTGGGAGGGTGTACAATCTGTAAATTGGGGGTAGCAATGGTACCTACTTTACAGGAATATTGCATAGATTAAATGAGATAATGCATGTAGGATTTCTTGCACAATTCCTAGTACATAGGAAAGGCTTAACATATGTAGATGCTATAGATGAGATAAACGTGAACCCTGGACCCCTTTAGGAGACAAAGACCTGGGCTCCTGGAGCAGCGCTGGCCGGATTCCTTTCTGCACTCTGGGCATCACACTTCCTGATGACCTGTCAACCTGTAGCTTCTCCCCTTCCCCTCTTCCCCTCCCCCTCTGTGGTACTGGAATGTCTTTGCAGCAGCAAAACAGGCAGGGGCCTGGTTTAATGGGTGCATGCTGGGATCTCAAAACCATCTGTGTTACTTCTCCTGTCCTCCGATACTTGTAATTGCTAACATGTATCGAACCTACACATACTCTTCCCAGGCATGTTCTAAGTTCTTTGCATTCATATATTTAATACACTCGATATCCCAAGAGGCTAAGCGCTATTAATTATTAACATCCCCATTTTACAGATGGGGAAGCTGAGGCACTGGGAGGTTAGATAACTTGCCAGAGCCACATGACTAGTGTGTAGGCAGTCCCTAGGATGCGCTCAAGATCTCTAAGCTCCCTGCCTCTGGTGTTCACACCCCGTGTAACTCCCTCCCTTGGATGTGGGCTGGGCCTAATGACTTGCTTCTAATGAACAGAAGGGACCAAAGTGGAGGAATGTCACTTCAGAGCTTAGGTTACAAAAGACAGTGACGTTTGTCTTGCTCATGCTCTCTCTCCTTCACTCTTCGTGGGCTGCTGGCTCTGAGGAAGGAAGCTGCCATGTGAGAAGTGCTCTGGAGAGGCGCAAGGGCCCGAGGGCAGCCTCTCCTCGACAGCCCATGAGCAACCGCCTCCTGCCAACAGCCAGGTGAGCGAGTTTGGGAGTTCAGATGCCTGCAGCCCTGGTCCACACCTTGCTTGCAGCCTTGGGAGAGGTGCTGAGCCAGGGCACGCAGCGAAGCTCGTCCCAGACTCCTTGACCCTTAGAAACTGTGAGGTAGGATGCATGTGCTGCTTTGAGCTGCTGAGTTTGGGTAATTTGTTATGCAGCAAGAGATGACTGATGTGACTAGCGATAGCCGGCCAGGACTTGGGCGGAGGCAGTCAGACTCCAGAGCTTGTGCTCTTGGCCACTTTGCTGCGTGGCCGATGAGGAGCCCTTTGGGATTGAGCCACACAGTTCCTAAGTCGTATCAGAGACAAGCAAGTGGGCTTGGATGGTGTTCTGAGGCTGCCACCTGACAGATTCGGGCTGAGATTAAAGAAAGTAACATCCTGGTGAAGAGAGATTTGCAAATACCAACTGGAAAATGTCTCTTCCCCCTTGGGATTAACTTAGCTCTGCCCAAGAGAAACGTACGAGAAATATGTTCCTATGTCTAGACGAGCTTCCCTCTGTAGGTAGCTGGCAGGTGAGGAGAGAGCTCTCCTTCTGTAAGAAATGAGGCATCATCAGGCGATTCTTGGGCCCAGAACTGATGATAATAGTCACTGATAGTGTCCTCAAGAAATGCTCCCAAGGCAAGGTAGCCTCACCTGGTGTGTAACGCGGCCCTGCCTCAGGGGCTGGTAGGACGTTGTCTGCGACAGGGTAATAACCTGGATGCCACCTCACTAGCGTTGGAAACACATGGAACCCGTCTGGATTCAGTAGTGTGCTCTTTAAATGTGGGATTCTGCTCTTGCTCTCCAGGAAATAGGGACAACATAAATTTGTCACTAGGACATAATTCCTCCTTTTTAATAAATGATTCATTTAGCTTAGGGAGAATTGGCCAGCTGTCTCAGAGAGAGACTATGGAACCTGTAGAATTTAGTAGGGTCCAGAGCCCATCATTAAATAACACAGGAAACCAACGTTTAAGCCACTGTAGGGTGTTTATTGTACAGGCAGGGGCAGGAGAGAAGACAAATGCTACATACAAATAGGGAAAGCACCAGCTTGGCTGAAGGGTTAGATACCTTGATGCTGGAGAAAATATTACCATATTCAAGCTGGGTTCAGACTGTGTTATCCTTCCCATGAATATCTTTCGGGGAGCGATATTGGGCCAGTAAAGGAAGTAGCCAGTCTCCCTGCAGCCTCACGCTGATTAGCTACTGGAGAGTAGCTTCTTCCGGAAGGACCCACATCTACCACAGGGCCCAGTCTCTCTCCCCTCTCAGCTGTCCTTTAAAACTTGGGTGGGTTTGAGCATCACTGTCCATCTGGTCAAGGCCTGGCCCACTACTCTAGAATGATTGGCTCAGACTGGGGGCATTACATGGGGACAGGAGGGTGGAGCCAGAGAGAAAGAGCCCTTGCTCTGTTGGGGGTTGTTCCCAAGGGAGGTAGAGAAAGTAGAGACTCAGGCACCTAAGAAGGAAAGAACATTAGCCTTCGGCCTCTTATATTGCAATTTCGTTTAATAATTGCCCAAACCCTAAATTGAAAAAAGATTCCCACAAACCTGGGTCATAGGAGGTAGAAGGGAGGGCTGGTAAGGGAAAGGTCAGACCGCCCAGGGCATCGCATCACCTGCTCCATGGTTTCTGGTTGCAAGCAACAGAAACTGACTGAGCTAACTCGAGCAAAGCTGGGCTGTTCTGGAAGGACGGAGGCACTCACAGGAAGGGCCAAGCCTCATGGAGTCCAGGAGCCAGGGCGGCTAGAGATCTGAGTATGCTTGGCTGCTCTCAGCCTCAGGACATCTGCGTCAAGACTCACTACCCAAGGAGAGAGTGTGTGATTGGCCTGGCATGAGTCCTGTGATTGGCAGTGCCACTGAGGCTGCAAGGAACGGGTGCGGGAGGGTGCGCCAGAGCAAACAGAAACAATAGATCATCTACTACATCACAACTAATCTCTCTCTCCCTCTCTCTTTCTCTCTTTCTGTGAAATCTTCGTAGGTTAATATCAGAAAAAGACAGCTTTCTTTCCATTGATCCCAAGCTCATCCAACAGAAATGAGATCATCGCTCCCTTACCTTATTGTGGATAACCGTCTTTACCTTCTCGGACTCCCGTCAACACCCGTGTCCCTGTACCAACTGCCTGTGTCCAGTGTGTGTCCTGGAGACATAAGCGGGGCCCAGGGAGAAGCTAGTAGGAAGGAAACTCGTGTGGAATCATGTGTATGGTTGCCCCTGTCTTAGAAGCCTCTTTGGATGCAAATAGATGATTCTACAGAGGACCAGGGCAGGGCCCAGGGACAGAAGCTGAACCTTATTTAAAAACGACAGTGAGATGTCTGTATTTGTTTGGGAGTGTGGCGTGCGGGGGCAGGGGGCACCGCAGTGAGGTGTGTGCCATTGTGATGGAGCCTGGGAGCAGAACAGACAAGGCCACCGGTGCCTCGAGCACAGCAAGCTGAGGAGCATGAACTTGCCTATCCCCAGGCCGCACCCGGGCTGCAGGGTGGTCCACCTGCGGAGAGTCACCCGAGAGCACCCTGTTCCGAAGCAGGGCCGTGGGGGCGTGTGGAGAGCCATCAGGGTAAGCAGCCTTAATAAAGGTGGAAGATGAGATCGGAGAGGGGTGGGTTGGAGCGGGGGAGTCTGAGGGGAGGAAATGATTGAGGGAGAAACAGATGCAATTGAGCAAGACTCCTGGAGATGGATTTCCCTGCCTTGGTCCAAACTCAAATCCCCGTGCTCAGATTAATTAGCAAGGAAATATTTTCCTGTCTGCAGAACAAGGCTGCTGGATTGCCAGTGGGACACGAGGGTGGGCAGTCTATCAAATAACTACTAATTAGGTTACTTCCCACTGCTGTTGACATGCTGGGGACATGTTCCTGGGCCAAAATAAAAGGAGGAGGAGGGGAGAGGAACAGACCAGGATCCTCTCGGCTCCTTTTAGAAAATTGTCGGCCGGGATTGGGAAGGAGAACTGGATCCAAAGGGGAGATAACAGAAGAGAAGCCACGTCTGATTAGGGCACAGCCCGTGGCCAACACCTGCATTTGTGCTTGTATTTCATTGTTTTCTACAGATGATCTGAAAACAGGGCCAGTGCAAGCCGTCACTGGGGAGCCCTGGGAGGGACCAGTGCTGATGGGGTAGGAATTTGGATGATGCTGGTGATGATGGTGGCTGTCTATTGAGTGTTTACTGTCCGCCAGGTTCTGTCTTTCTAGGTACTTCATTCATTCATCCATTCAACAAGTACAAGACAGGGGCTTATTATACACATTTGCCTCATTTATTCTCACAACTATGGGGAAGGCTGTTTAGCTCTTTTTAGATAAGGGAACGCAGGCTCAGGGAAGTTTAGTAACTTGCCCATGGTCACACAGCAAGTGAGAAGTGGTAATGCTGAGCTTTGAACCAAGGTTTGCCTCACTCCAGCCCTGCTGCCCGTCACCACTGCTCTGTGGATAATGCACATTTGACACATTCTCTTCTTTCTCATTCCTTTGCCTGTTTCCTCTTTCTTCTCTGAAGTCCGCAAGGCAAATTCTTCAATATGTTATATGCAGGAACCTTAGTTGTATGGCAAGAGAGGCACCACCATGTTCCCCAAGGTCAGAGACCTTGGGGCCTGAGAGTGACCCTGCGAGGCCATCATCTAGCTCCTCGTCTTTAGCCAGAACTGCATCTGAACCACGTCAAACTGATGAGCATCCGTCTTATTTATAGAGACCCCCACAGACGAGAGTGGTCCAACCCATTCCACTGACACCACCACCAAGCTGTCTACATCGTGCCCATGTGACATCTGCCTGTTCCCTTATGTTCTGTTTTCACTGGAGACCAGGCAGGTGGGTCAGCCAGTGTGCAAAGTGGCCCTTGGCCATCCCGTCTCCTGGCAGTCCATCCTCCTCACTCCACCCTTTCCTTGTACGCAGATCTGGGTCCCGTGGCTCTCTGGGGTGAGCCTCCCTCCTGGTGAATTCTGTTCTTCCATGGTGTTTATTTTTTAAGTTCTCTCTTGTAGTGCTCTTCCTGCTGTTAAAGTATCTATTATATTTGTAGCCTATGCACCAGCCTGTGAGTTCTTGAAGCCAAAGACTATGTCTTATGTACCTTTATGTCACCTGCATTTAGAATTGTACCAGGAATCTAGTAATGACTGTCTCATGAATGTTTGCTGAACGGAGAAGTAAATGCCTGGAAGACTCTTGATGGTTCTCATCCAGCCTGCCTCTAAATGTTTCCCTAATTTTTAATGCTGACACCAGACACCCCCCTGAAGGAGCCGGGTGCCTAAATATTCCATGCTAAGTACAGTGGGAAGATGAGAGTGCCCCCAAGATGCTGTTTACCCTGCGTGTAGCCAGGTTCCCTGTGAATATTAAATGAGCAGAGACTTCACACAGGTGTTACTACTGCTACTGATGCAGATCAGAATTAAGCACTGCTGCTGCTGATCCCAGACCTTTGAAAGCCAGACCTAAGCTTGCAGGCTTGGGGATGGGGATGCCAAGGCACGGGACGGGGAGAGACACCAGAGTGGCTGGGAATGAAAGAGTGTCCCCGAAAACCTGCTTCCTCGGAGCTAGTCCTGTGTGAGCAGAAGAAATCTATCCACAGAGGGGTGAGACTGCAGAGCAAGTGGGTTACCTAAAAATAGCAGTGCTGGTTTCCCACAGTTAGCGATGGGTCCTCTGCTGTGCGGCTCAGTTGCTTTGTCCAAGTTTGCTTGTTTATCGAGAGTCAAAGAAAAGGATCAAGTCATTCACCCAAAGATGGAAATCTGCGACCTCTTCTACAATGAGCAACCAGACAGGTGAGCTGAGAGAGAAGCCCCTGAAGGCTCAGAGGCCTGGGGCTGGGGGCGGGGTGGGCATGCCCAGGTGCTTCCCCTCCGCCTGCCGGGCTGCTGGGGGGAGGCAGGCATGTGTACGTGTGTGAGTGCACGTGGACGTGTGCGAATGTCTGTCTCTCCGAGAGACTAGAAGAGGTGCTTGCTTCAGTCACCTAGCCGGGCACCAGGCACACACAGTGGGTGCATAGTAAATGCTAACTAGGGAGTCAAGTAGGGGGAAGTTGAGGTCAGGGCAGGAGGAGGCAGGGCGAGGGGAACGTGGTATAAAATAGCCATAGTGTTTTTGAAGAAAAGGGGTGGATTTTGGAGTCAGGAAGCCCTCAGTTCAAATCCCAGCTTGACCACTTGCTAACACTGTAACCTCAGGCAAGTTACTGAACCTCTCAAAATATCAGGGTCCTCATCTACAAATTTTAAGAATGGGCATAATAGTACCTCTTTTGTAGAGTTACTGGGATTATTAAGTAATATATGTAGAGTGCCTGTACAAGGTGAGGTTCAATAAATTACAGCTGTTTTTCTTTTTATTATCATTTATTATGAAAATCATAGACAATGAGGATCCTCAGATTATTAATAGCTAGAATCTTAATTTAGAAAAGGACCCAAATTGAAAATGTTTGCCAATCATATATTTGCTAAGGGATTAATATCCAGAATATATAGTGAAAAACTAAAACTCTCCAACAACAAAAAACCTTCAATTAAAAAATGGACAAAGGACTTGAATAGACATTTCTCCAAAGAAGATTTACAAATGGCCACATGAAAGGATGTCCAACACCACTAATCATTAGGGAAATGCAAATCAAAACTACGGTGAGATACCACCTCACACCCAGTAGGATGGCTACTATTAAAAGAAAACAAACAGAAAATAAATATGAGGATGTGGGGAAACTGGAGCCGTTGTCCACCATCAGTGGGAATGTAACGTGGTATAGTCACTGTGGAAAACAGCATGACAATTCCTCAAAAAATTTAAAATAGAATAAAATACCAGAAATTAAAATAGAATACCAGAAATTCCACTTCTGGGTATGTACCCAAAAGAATTGAAAGCAGAGTCTCAAAGAGATATCTGTACATCCAGGTACAAGCAGCATCTTTCGCAATAGCCAAAACGGGGAGGTAACTCGAGTGTGCATTGGTGGATGAATGGATAAGCAAAATGTAATGTGTATATATGAGGGAATATTATTCAGCCTTGAAAAGGAAAGAAATTCTGGCACATGCTGCAACATGGACAAAGCTCAAGGACATTATGTTAAGTGACATAAGAAAGTCACAAAAAGACAAATACTGTAATATTCAACTTATGTGAGGTACTTAGAATAGTCAGACTCACTGAGACAGAAAATAGAATGGTGGTTGCCAGGGCCTGGGGGAGAGGGAAATGAGGATTTATTGTTTAATGGGCACAGAGTTTTAGTTTTATGAGATGAAAAGAATTATGGAGTTGGATGGTGGTAATGGTTGCACAATATCATGAATGTATTTAACACCACTGCAGTGTATACTTAAAAATGGTTAAGATGGTAAGCTTTGTGTGTATTTTATCACAGTAAAAAATTAGGAAAAAATTTTAATTAAAAAAAAATCAAAGGTACCAATTTTCCCCAAATTTATCTATAGATTTAATGCAATCCCAGTCAAAATACCAGGACGCATTTTAGAAATTGCCAAACATATTCTAAAATTTATATGGAGATGCAAAGGCTTCACAATAGCCAAAACAATTTTGAAAAAGAACAAAGTTGGAGGATTTATACTACCAGATTTCAATACTTCCTGTAGAGCTACAGCAATAAAATATTAGCATAAGAATAGACATATTGGTGAATGGAGAATTCAAATGTAGACCCATAGACATGTATGATCAATGGATTCTCTACAAAGATGCCCAGGTTTTCAGTGAGGAAAGGATAGTATTGTCAACAAGTGGTCCTGGAACAGCTTAGTATCCAACTGTTCCGTTCTTCTTACCTCACACCCTACACAGAAATTAACTCAAAATGGATCACAGGCCTTATGATGATTAACATGTGTCACCTTGACTAGGTCACAGATATATTTGTGGAACATTATTCTGCGTGTTTCTGTGAGGGTATTTTGGGATGAAATTAACATTTAACTTGGTAGACTGAATAAAGCTGATTGTGCTCCTTACTATGGGTGGACCTCATCTGATCAGTTGAAGGCCTGAATAAAACAAAAAGGCTGACATTGAGTGAGAGAGGATTCTTCCTGCCTAATAGCCTTTGCAATGGGACATAAGCTGTTTCCTGCCCTTTGGGTTTGAACTAAAACTGACATTCAGAGTCTTGAGCCTGCCAGCTTTGGACTGGGACTACCACTGGCTCTCGTTTTTTGGGCCTTTACACTTGGCTGGAACTACACTATCAGCTCTCCTGGGCCTCCAGCTTGTCAACTCACCCTGCAGGTCTTGGGAATTGTTAGCTTCCATAATCATGTGAGCCAATTCTTTATAATAAACCTCTCTCCATTTATCTATATCTATATCCAATAAAGACCTAAACTTTTGTTCACTGAAACACTCTGTAGCAGATTGAATCATGGCCTCCTGGAGATGTTCACAACCTGATCCTGTGACTCTGTGACCTTACTTACATGGCAAGGGAGACTTTGCAGATGTGATTAAATTCAGGATCTTGAGATAGGGGTATTTTCCTGGGTTATCCAAGTGGGCCCAGTGTAATCATAAGAGTCCTTTTAAGGGGGAGGCAGGAGGGTCAGAGTCAGAGTAGGAGCTGTGATGACAGAAGCAGAGGTTGCAGTGATGTGGGGCCACCAGCCCAGAAACCGGAGGCCTCTGGAAGCTAGAAAAGGCAAGGGAATACATTTTCCCCTAGAGCTTCCAGAAAGAACACTCCTGACAGCACCTTGATTTTAGCCCAGTGAAATTGACTTCTGACTTCCAGAACTACAAAATAGTAAATTTGTGTTGCTTTTAGTCACGAAATTTGTGGTGATTTGTCACAGCATCAATAGGAAACAAATACAGACGCCATTAAGGAAATGAAAAATCAAGCCATGGACTGGAAGAAGATGTCCTACCCCTCCTCACCCCACATGCACACGTGACTTCTGCCAAGAAGACATAAAGAAGTCTTACAGCTCAATAAAACAAAAACCCAATAATTAAAAATGGGCAAAAGATTAGAACAGACAAAGGAAGATCTACAAATGGCTGATAAGCGCAGAAAAAGAAACATAATATCACTAATTATCAAGAAAATGCAAATTAAAACCACAACAGGATTCTACCACATGCCCATTAGAACAGCTAAAATTGAAAAGATTGCTAATACCAAGTATTGATGAGGATGGCGACCAATTGAAACTTGCATGCATTGCTGGTGGGAATGCAAATGGTCAACTATTTGGAAAATTGTTTGCTAGTTTGTTATAAAATTAATTATACATTTACTATACATCCCAGCAATTCCACTTTTATTCACCCAAGATAAATGAAAACATATGTGAAAACAAAGATTTGTACTTAAATGTTTATAGCAACTGTATTTGTGATAGCGAAAAACTAGAAACAACCCCACATGTCCAATTAATATATACATTATAGTATAACAATATAGTGGAATACTACTTAGCAATAAAAAGAACTATAGACACAACATGAACGAATCTCAAAAACATGCTAAATGAATTGTCAGACACAGAAAAGTACATATGCTATGATTACATTTATATAAAATTCTAGGAATGTAATCTAGAATATCACAAAGTGGTTGTCTGGGGCCAGGAGTAGGGCTGGCAAAGGGGTAGGGGGATCTTTTTGGTGATAATGAAAACACTCAATACCTTTGTTGTGGTAGCAGTTAGGGTTCAGCAAACTTTTTTTTTCTATATAGAGCCAGATAGTATTTTAGACTTCGAGGACCATATGGTCTCTGTTGCAACTACTTAACTTTGTCTTGGTAGCATGAAAGCGGCCATAAACAATATGTAAACAAATGGACATGGCTGAATTTGGCTCAAGGCCATAGTTTGCTGATCCCTGGCCTAGACTCATCAGATTGTACTCTTAGAATGGGTGCATTTTGTTCTATGTAAATTATACCTTAATAAAGTTGATAAAAATAACAAAAATCAAAAAGAATATGTAGCTATTTTTGAAGTTAACTTTTTGGAAATCTGCATACAGAAAATGTACAAATCACGTGTAGATAGCTTGACAAATTTTAATCTTAGTATTCGGGTAGGTGTGGAATTGTATCTCATTGTGGTTATTTGGTGTTTCAGTTTTGATGATAACTGATATTGAGCATCTTTTATGTGCTTATTGGCCTTTTGAATTTTTTTGTGAAATACCTATTTAATTTTACCCAGGCTAAAAGTTTTTGGTTTTATTTTTTTCTTACTGGTTTATGTGAGTTCTTTATGTATTCTGGATATGTTTCTTTGTCAAATATGAGCGTTGCAACCATATTCTTCTAATCTGTGGTTGCTTTTCACTCTCTTACTGGTGTCTTTTGGTGAATTAGAAGCTCTTAATTTTAATGGCAATTTATTAGTTTTTCTTTATGTTTAGTGCTTTCTATGAGACATTGAAGACATCTTTGCCTACCCAAAGATATTGAGATATTCCGCTACATTTCCATGAAAGAGCTTTATTATTTTGCCTTTCACATTTAGTTATTCAACCTGGAAATGTCATCTGTGAATGGATATCCAGTTGACCCAATTCCACGTATTGAAAAGGCAGCTGTTTCCCACTTCACTGCAGGGACGCCATTTTCACAAATCAAGTAACCATCTGTGTGTGGGTCTATTTCTCTATTCTGTTCCGTTGGTCTAATTTTCTGTCTTTGTGCCAATACCATACTGTTTGAACTAGTAGAACTTTATAAATTCTTAGCATCTACTTACAAATCCTCAAGTTTTGTTTTTCTTCTTCAAGGTTACTTGGCTTTTGTTGAACCTTTGCATTTTCATATAAATTTTAGAATCAACTTATTAATTTTTTCAAAAAAACTACTGGGGCTCTGATTGGAATTACATTTAATATAAAGGTCAATTATAAACAATTGATCTCTTTATAATATTGAGTCTTACAATTCATGAACATTGTCTACCATTCCATTTATCTGTATTTTATTTTCTCTCAATAACTTTCTGTAATTTTCTATGTAAAGATTTTTGCACATCTTTTGTTATATTTATTTTTAGGCATATAATTTTTTAAAATGCTGTTGTAAATGATAGTTTTTTAAAAGTACATATTCTAATTATTTGGTTCTGTTATATAAAGGTACAACTGGTTTTTGTGTTTTGAACTTATATCCAGGGACCTTGCTAAGTTCACTTATTAGTTCTAATCATTTATCTGTTTATTTTTAAAAATTTCCGACGTAGACAATTATGTTGCTTGCAAATAATGACACTTTTATTTCCTCATTTCTAATTTTTACACCTTTTATTTATTTTCTCTGTCTTATTGCTCTGACTAGTACCCCAGTGCGATGTTCAATAGAAGTGATTTTAGAGGACATTCTCGCCTCATTCCCAGTTTCACGGGGAAAGGAAGGCTTTCAATCATTTGCAGTTATTGTGAAGGTGAAGTTTATTGTAGGTTTTCCATAAATAGCCATTTTTAAAATAAAGAAGTTCTCATTTATTCTTGGTTTGCTAAGAGTTCTTTAAAACATGGGTGATGAATTTTATCAAAATACTTTTCTGCATCGGTTAAAATGGCCATATGTTTTCTTTTATTCTGAAAATATAGTATATTGCATTGATTTTTGAATGTTAACATAGCCTTGCTTTCCTGTGGTTGTGATGTGTTTACTTAACCCTAAGTAGCTGTTATGTGTTTTCACTTTTATATAACTCTGGGTTCGATTGGCTAGTATTTCATTTATGATTTCTTGCATCTACACTTGTGAGGGATATAGGCCTGTACTTTTCCTTTCCTGTGATTTCCTTACCATATTTTGTATCCGATTAGGCTAGCCAGATCATGCTCTCTGCAAATAACAAGTTGGGCAGTATTGCCTCTTTCTCTATACTTTGGAAGTTTGGGTAAGGTTGGTGTTATTTTTTCCTTAAATGTTTGGAAGCATTCACCAATGAAATCATCTGGGCTGCAAATTAACAGACTTAAATCCTTTAATATGTAAAGAGAACTATTAAGATTTTCTATTTTTCTTATGTCAGTTTTACATTTTATTTTAAAGGAATTTGTCTAGTTCATTTAAATTTTCAACTATATCAGCATGAAGTTGTTATAATATTCTCTTATCCTTTTAAAGTCTGTAGGATCTGTAACCATGTTTTTATTTTCATGCCTGATGTCGTTTTCTTGTTTGTTTGTTTGTTTGTTTGTTTTATGATGAATCTTGCTAAGGTTTATCAGTCTTATTAGTCTTTTCTGAGAATCAATTTTTGGCTTTGTCATTTTTCTCATAAATATATTTATTTTCTATTTAAATAATTTCTACTCTAATAGTTATTATTTCCTTACTTCCTTCTACTTTTCTTTGGACTTAATTCACTGTTGATTTTTAAATTTTTGAGATTCATTCTCAGTTCATTTGCTTTCAGCCTTTCTTGTTAATTAGGGATATA
Organism: Eulemur rufifrons; assembly: GCF_041146395.1. Taxonomy (NCBI): domain Eukaryota; kingdom Metazoa; phylum Chordata; class Mammalia; order Primates; family Lemuridae; genus Eulemur; species Eulemur rufifrons. Next base: position 102,556,118 of record NC_090984.1, read on the forward strand.
AATTTCCTTCTAAACACAGCTTTAAATTCACCTCATAATTTTTGATGTATGATATTTTTATTATCATTCAACTGGCATTTAATTATTCAATTGAATTCAATAAAATTATTCAGTTTACTAATTGAATATCAAAATAATTATTTGTGATTATTCAATTATTGCCATTCAATTTCTATTAATTTTTTTTTGCTTTTTGTTGTTGCTATTCTTTTCTCCTTTACCATTAAATTTACATTGCAATTTTTTTCTGTTACCTTTTGTTTGTTAGTAGTGTTATAGTTAATTTCTAAACTTATAGGGATTGTCTAGTCCTTGTGTTATTAATTTCTAGCTTAATTATATTATGATCAGAGAAAATATTCTGCATTTAGTCTTTTAAAATTTGTTGAGAGTTGCTTTTATAGTTAGCATAAGATCAATTTTGGTATACATTTTGTATGTACTTTTTAAAAAATGTGTACTCTAAAGTTGTTGAATGAAGTGTTCAATATATGCCAATTATTTCAAATTTGTTAATCATGTTGGCAGAGCTTCGGTATTCTTACTGGGTTTTCAGTCCGCTTGTTCTATCAGTTACTGTTGTTTTTATGTTCTTTTTAAAAATTTATCCATATATACCCTTTCCATTTTTCATAATTCTCTCTTGTATTTCTTTTTTTTTTTTTTTTTTGTTGAGACAGAGTCTCACTTTGTTGCCCAGGCTAGAGTGAGTGCCGTGGCGTCAGCTTAGCTCACAGCAACCTCAAACTCCTGGGCTTAAGCGATCCTACTGCCTCAGCCTCCCGAGTAGCTGGGACTACAGGCATGCGCCACTAAGCCCGGCTAATTTTTTCTATATAGATTTTTAGGTGTCCATATAATGTCTTTCTATTTTTAGTAGAGACGGGGTCTCGCTCAGGCTGGTCTCGAACTCCTGACCTTGAGCAATCCACCCGCCTCGGCCTCCCAGAGTGCTTCTTGTATTTCCATATTTACATGTGGGATCATTTTCCTTCTGCCTGAGGAAAGCTATCCTGAGTATTTCTTTTAATGGGTCCAGTCACAATGAAATACTTATTTTTGTTTGTCTGAAAATGTCTTTATGTCACTTTCACTTTTGAAGTATTTTTCCACTAAGTATTCTAGGGTGACTTTATTTTCTTTAAGCACCTTAAAGATGCTGTTCCTTGTCTTCCGGTTTCCATCATTTATGTTCCGAAGTCAGCTGTCAGACTTGCCATTGTTCCTTTGAGGGTGATGTATCTTTTTGGTATGATTTCGTTTATGATTCTTCTTCTTTTTTTCTTTTTTAGTACATGAGAGGTTAGAATGATTCCTTTGTCTTTAATTTTCACAAGTTTTACTAGGATGTGTTTGGATGTGAATTCTTTTGTATTCATCTTGCTTGAAGTTCATAGTGCTTCTTGAATATTTGGTTTGATATCATTCATCAATTTTGACAATTCTAGGCCTTTATTTTTTGAAATATTGCTTCCATTAATTATCTCTCTTCTCAACTTCTGGGACTACAAATACACGTATTTGAGAACTTTTAAAATCATTTCTCATGCCTCTTTGCTCTTTCAAAAATATTTTGCATGTTTTCTTCTTCTCTCTGTGTTACAGTCTGGTTTTTTTTCTACTGACATATCTTCCAGTAAAATAACCCTCTCTTTATTTTTTGTCTATTATGCTGTTAAATCCATGTATTGGGTTCTTAATTTGTTATTGTATTTTTCAGCAGTAGAATAAATAAATCATTTCCAATTCTGAGGTGAAATTCTCCATCTTGTCTATTATTTTCTTGAAGATTTTCATCACATTTATTTTAAAGTCCATGTCTAATTATGCTAGTATCTGTGTCATCAGCGGCTCTGTTTCTGTTGGCTTTTCTTTTCCTTTTCTTTTGTTTCTTTTCATCTTTTCTTTCTTTTCTTTCCTTTTCTTTTGTGTGCCAGGAGATTTTATTGAATGCCAATAAGATTTGCATAAGAACAGTCATAGACAACATTGTCTCCCTCCAGAGAGAGTTCATTCTATCTTCCAGAAGGCAGCTAGAGCAGGGCAGACCACCTTAGTTCAATCAGGGACTAAGATGATTCAAAGCTGGTTTAGACTTCTTAAGGCTTGATCTACCACTGATGTCCCTTACTCTTGGGATCCAAAGGTTCTAACAGAGAGCTTGGGATGTTTTCAAGGCTACCTCTTCAATGCACAGCTGTTTTGGAAGTTCTCCAATGGTCTCCAATGTTTTGTGTTTTATCCAGTTTTTACGTTTATTCTTGGTGAGAGCATTGGTGTAATACAAGCTACTCCATCATAGAGAGAAGCAGAATATAGCCAGTATTCTTTTTTACAATCTTGAGACTGTTATTTAGGCTCCTACCCAGGACTAGCATTCATGTGCTTTCTGAAAAATATTTATTGAATTTCTGCTATGTTTCAGGCACTATTTAGAATCTCAGGATATAGTAATAAACAAAAAGCAAAAAAATGCTATACATATGGTATTTATATTTTAGTGTGAGAGATAGACAATTAGCAAAATAAGTAAGTAAAATATATGGTGTGCTAATGAAAAGTGTTAGCGAAAATAAATCAAGAAAGGAGACTAGAAAATGTTTAGGGGAGTTAGTTATAACTGCATACAGAATAGCCAGGTAAAGTCTCATATACATAACAACCTGAAGGAGGTGAGTGAGCAAGTAGTGCAGATGTTTGGGGGAAGAGCATTCCGGGCAGATGAAACAGCACATGCAAAAGCCATGAGGGCGGGCACAGCCAGTATGTCGAAGGAATAGCAAGGAGGCCAGTGTGGCTGGAGCAGAGGACCGATGACAGAGTAGTAGAAGATGAGGCCAGAGAGGAAATGGGGCCAATCTGTGGAAGGCGTTGGAGCTCACTGCAAGGACTTCAGCTTTTACTCTGAGTGAGCTGGAGCCATTGGCGGATTTGAAGCATATCAGTGACATGACTGCTTCTGATTTAGCAGGCTCACTGTGGTCACTATGTGGTGAGCAGGCAGAGGAAGGGCAATGGCTGAAACAAGGAGATGTGTTAGAATCAGTAATCTAGGTAGGAAAGGTCTCAGACCAGGGTATAAAAGAGGAAGTGCCAAGACTGAGTCATATACAGGGTGAGAAAGAGGGGAGTCTCGAGCAATTGGAAGAATGGAAAAACCACAGGTCCTCTGATCATCCACGGCGCTTGGTCCCACCTCTGCCTTAGTATTTATGATGCTGTATTATATTTAGTCTTTTTTATGTGTTTGTTCATCTCTGTATCCTTCCCTGGTCCTTAGCCCAATGCCTGGCTCATAGTAGGTGCTCAATAAATATTTGTTCAATGAACGCTGTCAGTGGACTGGTCAAGGAAGGGGAGTTAGGATAATGGGCCATGGTTAACGTATCTTCTTGAATCACTTTCTACCAAGTCCTCACACGCCCATCTGGAAGCCTCCTTCCTGGCAGGGAAATGCTAATGTCTGAAAGGGAGAGACTTTCTGCTACCTGCTGAGCTCAAAGGCAGGTCTTTGGGGATATGCTCTGGGGGAGGTTCTGCCCTCTCCCATTCCGTGGTTTAATGTGTAACTTGTCACCTTTCTGGAATGTCAATTTCTTTTATTTGCCTGTAACATTTTCACCTTGCTTCGTCTCCTTGGTTACCATGTGTGGTTCCAAGCCCAGGCCAGACCAGCCACAGGCCTGCCCACCTCTACTCCATGTTGACTGACAAAGGCTTTGGCACCCTGGTGTCTGGCCCTCGATCAAGACTTCTCAAATCCACCAGACACTCCCCAAATCCCCCATCCCAGGGCCAGCTGGTGGGCCAAGCTCCTAGGAGCATCAGCTATTCCTCCAGGGTAAGATCCTGAAGGGCAGGGGCCTGCCCTGAGCCCCAAACAGAGCTTTACGCATTGGAGGTGCTCAGCGGGGATATGTGGAATTAAACCAAATGCTGCCCTTGTTCTGCTAAGGTCTGTTCATTTGAAGATCCTGTCTCTATCTCCTAGAAGAGTTCACACCAACCTATAGGCTCCCTTTCCTCCCTCCCTCCTTCTCTCCCTCCTTTTCTTCCTTTTTTCTACAAGTATTTAATGAGCACCTAATATGCAATCAAGCATGGAGGGGCCCACAGTGAATAAGACATTCCAGGTATCTCTTTTATGGAAATGACAGTGGGGGACAAATTAACAAATCAAGGTGACCTCACTCAGTGGGAGATGCTATAAAGGGAAGAAGCAGAGGTCCCCAACAGAGGAGAGAGGTGGGGGGCCTGGTCTGGAGAGGGCAGGCAGGGAAGGGGCTTCAAAGAAGGTGACAGAACACCTGGTGAGCAGTGTCAACGTCTTCGTGATGCAAAGAATTGTTTCTTAAAGAAATCTGTAGCTAGTGACATAGGTGGATATTTGTTCATTTTGGTGGCAAGCACAGGGGTATTTGTTACCTTTTGTACTTTTCTGTATTAAAAGTGTTTCTGTACTTAAAATATTCTCTGCATCAAATCATCTGGTTGAAAACTATCCAACAATTCACAGTTTGTGACACGTGAGCCACAGCTCACAGGAATGATGAGTAACTACCCTGGGGCGTCTTCACTGCTCCCCTGAGTGACTCTCTGGTCCTTCTCTTGTGGCCACCCTGGATTTTCTCCTTTTCTCTTCCTGACAGACTCTTATTCATCCTTCAAATCCTAGCTCAGGCTGGATGCAGTGGCTCACACATATAATTCCAGCATTTTGGGAGGCAGAGGTGGGAGGATAACTTGAGGCCAAGAGTTTGAGACCAGCCTGGGCAGCATAGTGAGACCCCATTTCTACAAAAAAATTAAAAATTAGCCAGGTATGGTGGCGTACTTCTGTAGTCCCAGCTACGCGAGTGGCTGAGGTGGGAGGATCACTTGAGCCCAGGAGTTCGAGGTTACAGTGACCTACGTTCGGGCCACTGCACTCCAGCCTGGGCAGCAAAGTGAGACCCTGTCTAAAAACAAACAAACAAACAAACAAAACCAAAACCAAAAACAAGAAAAAACCCAGCTCAAAAATCAGTGAAGCTTTCCTTTACCTCTTCTTAGAGAGTGAGTTGTTCACAATCCATGATTGTGATCACACAGTACATTGTCTATATATTTCTAATAAATTCTAGCAGATTGTATCATAGTTTCTTTGTATGTCTCTGCTCTCAGTTTGCAGATTCTTCCAGGGTGACATCTAAATCTTGTCCATCTCTATCCTTGGCTTCTAGCACCGAGCACATATTAGATTCTCAGTGACATCTTCCATGAAGCCTGTTGGCTGCAGGCACGAATGTTTAACCTTCAAACAACAAGCTTTCCAAAGAGTATTAACAGAAGATATTTGTATACAAGGAATATGCTAATTAAAATTAGTTTTATTTATTCATTCACACAAACTCAGCAAGAACTCCATTTGGCTGCTATTAATGTTTAGTGTGATTTACTATAAGTACCAGAAATGTGAAAAATGTGTTTCTTTTAAAAGGAAAGACACAGTTTCTTCTGGTTTTCCCTCATCCCTCCCCCCATTCGTCTGAATTAGTAAGGCTTTACTTTAGTCGAGGTCTTTTCTTGCCACTTGCAAGCTGGTTGTGCAGTAATTTAATTACCTCTGAATCTACCGAAGGCAAATACCAAGCAATCTATGGGAAAAGGTTATGGAGTTCCAGGTTATTTATTAAGTCAGCCTGTGGAGTGCTCGAGGCGGTGATGGTGACCCCCTGCCCCCGCGTGTCAGTGCTGGGAGGGAAGCGCAGGTGGAAAAGTTTGCTTCTTCCAGTTGGCCAACAGAAGGACAGTGGAGTGCTTGTAAATATGAACGCAAACCAAGGCAGAGGGCCACCCAGCCCCTCCCAAAGCTCTAGGGCTCTTCTCTGAGGGACACAGATTAATAAACATAAAACTTCTTTCTTTTCCTTCCAGGAAAAGGTTGCCACCATTGTTGAGAAGGTTGTGGGGCAAAATGTGGGTCTGGAGCTGGGACTAACTCCCAGCTTGCCACCTTCAAGGTGGGAATATGATAGGACTGCCCAGTGCCTCAGTTTCCTCATCTGTAAAATGGGAGTGGTAATTATATCTCCACGTCACGGGGCTGCTGTGAGGATCAGATGAGTTAACACATATAAAGTGCTTAGAACAGTGCCTGGAACGTAACAAGTGCTCGGGTGCAAAAGGAGCTCCCAAGAAGCTTGCTCCCGCAGCCCAACTGTTCGGAGAGAGAGGACGGTCTGCATAGCTGCCACTGTCCCTTGGCAGTTTCCTCCCCCCTGTCCAACCTGCCTGGGCTACTGTGACTTAACTAATGAGAACTCATTTTGTAGAGTGCTATGAAAATAGGCAGGCTTTTTTTTTTTTTAGTCCAAAGACTAAAAATTTATTTTGGAGGTGGGGCTTGGGGCTAAGGGGAGATGGTGCCAACTTATTACGGAGAGAAATGGAATAACCAAGAGTGTGAAATGGATGTTTTTCTACCAATGTTTGCATTTTAGAGATTCTTAACCTGAGGTCTCAGGGCTTTTCTGCTAATTTACATCCAGTTTACATTAATTGTAATTAACGGCTCCCAGCTTGCACTGCCATATTTAGGCCCCCACCCTGCAGTACATCAGTTAGAATGCTTTGGGATGCAACTAACAGGAAGATGATGAAATGCAATACTGATTTAAGTAATAAAAACATCTCTTATTTCCTATAACAAGAAGTAGGTGGTTCCAAGGTTGGTTTCCTGGTTCAGTGGATCACCAATGCGTCATGAACCCATACGTTTTCCATTCTTGTGCTCTGTCACCCTCTGCACCCGGCTTTTCCTCTCCAAGTTTCTTTTTCATGGTTGCAAAATGGCTTCTGTGGCTCTTTCCCATCTCATCTGTCTTTTTATCATGGAGGAAAATATTGCCCAAATGCCTTCCCCTTCTCCCCCAGCAGACTCCCCCTCTAGTCTCATTGGCTGGGATGTGTGGAAACCTCTAGCTGCAAGGGTGGCTGGGGAAACAACAGGCATTTTCAGCCTCTGCAGTGTGTGACGGGCCCAGCCAGCCAGAAACAACACGGAGAAGACAGCGGGCAGACAACCCCTGATGTCTGCCGACCTTGCTCACGCTTGTCTTCTATTGTTTTCATTGATGCTCCCTTTTCCAAAAATCTCTTCCAACTCAAATATTAACTAGCACTGGTTCCTTTTTTCCTGGAAGATGGTCTATACCTTCCTAAGTCAGTTCTTTTTATGGGGCTGCAGCATACACTTGCCCAGGTTTTGATCTGCATGATTCTAGAAAGTTCATATGGACCACCATATGGATGGCGCATGCCCTTCCCATCCAGCACCCTGCAGACCATTTCTAACTCATCCTGTATTGATCTCTTACCTCACTCTTCAACTTCTTACTCTGCATTTCCTAATTAGTTAGCTTTCATTCATCATTCATTCAACAAACATTTATAGATCACCTAGTGAATGCCAGGACCTGGGATAGGCACTAGTTGGTAGTGGGATGGAGGATGACATAAACAAGAAAAAAGCAAGTCTTCATTCTCCAGGAGCTACATCCCAGGGGTGGAGACCGACATGTGAACACCTGTGATAAGCGTTCTCGTAGAGTGTGTCACACAGTCCTTCAGGGGTTCAGAGGAGGGAGTGGCCAATGTAGGGAAAGGCTCCAGAGGAGGTGACACCAGAGCTGGGTTATGAAGGACAATGGTGTGTTGCAGGCAGAGGGATGAAAGAGAATGTGATGATGTCGAGGAGAATATTCATGTGGCAGGGCATGGTGAGAGATGTGACCAAGGATATAGGTTAGAGACAGCAAACGACCTGGGCTGTATCCCATAGAAAACAGAGAGTCACTGGAGATTTTAAACAAGAAAATTTGTCCAATGAAATCTGTGTTTCAAAACAATGCCTTAGCTCACAGCTAACATCAAGTCAAAGGTGAACAACCTAAAGCCTGTTCTCTAAGATCAGAAACAAGGCAAGGATGCTCACTCTCGACACTTCTATTCATCGTAAAAGTCCTAGCCAGAGCAATTAGCAAGTAAAAGAAATAAAAGTCATCAAAATCAGAAAAGAAGAAGTAAAATTATCTCTGACACGTTCTGATTATACGTAGAAAATCCCCCAGATCTGTTAGAACTAATGAATACAGTAAAGTTGCAGGATATAAAATCAACATACAAAAATCAGTTGTATTTCTATACACTAGCAAGAGAAATCAATCTCATTTATAATAGCTTCAAAAAGAATAAAATATTTAGTAGTGAACTTAACCAAGGAGGTGAAAGACTTGTACACTGAACATTATAAATCATTGATGAAGGAAATTAAAGACACAAATGGAGAGCCGTCCTGTGCTCATGGATTGGAAAACAGTATTGCTAAAATGTCCATATACCCAAAGCAATCTACAGACTCAATGCAATCTCTATCAAAAATTTCAATGGCATTTTTTTACAGAAATAGAAAAAACAATCCTAACATGCATATGAAACCACAAAAGACCCCAAATAGCCAAAGCAATCTTGAGCAAGAAGAACAAAGCTGGAGGCATCACACTTCTTGATTTCAAAATATACTACAAATATATAGTAATTAAAACAGTACAGCACTGGCATAAAAACAGACATATAGACCAATGGTATGGAATAGGTAGCCCAGAAATAAACCCTCACATATGGTCAACTTATCTTTGACAAAGATACCAAGAATATGAAATGAGGAGATGGTGTTGGGGAAAGTGAATATCCACACGCAAAAGAATTAAGTTGGACTCTTATATCACATACAAAAAGTCAACTCAAAATGGATTAAAGATTTAATCTTAAGACCTGGAACTGTAGAATTAGAAAAAAACATAGGAAAAAAGCTTGATAATGATTTCTTGGATATGATACCAAAAGCACAGGCAACAAAAGTACAATTAGATAAGTAGGACTATATCAAACTAAAAATATGCACAGCAAAGGAAACAACAGAATGAAAGGCAACCTATAGAGTGGGAGAAAATATTTGCAAACCATATATCTCATAGGGGATTAATATCCAAAATATTCAAGAAACTCCTACATCTCAAAAACAAACAAAAAAAGCCTGATTAAAAAATGGGCAAAGTACTTGAATAAATATTTCCCTAAAGAAGATCACAGATAGCCAACAGGCATATGAAAAGATGCTCAACATCACTAATCATCAAGGAAATGCAAATCAAAATCATAATGAGATATCACTTCACACCTGTTTGGATAGATATTATTTTTTAAAAAAAAACAAATTTTGGAGAGGATATGGAGAAATTGGAACCCTTGTGCATTGCTGATAGGAATGTAAAATGGTGCAGCCACTGTGGAAACCAGTATGACAGTTCCTCTTAAATTAAAAATAGAGTATGATCCAGCAATGCTACTTTGGGGCGTATATCCCAAAAATTGAAATCAGAATCTCAAAGAAGTATACACACTCCCATGTTTATTATAGCACTATTCACAATAGCCAAGCTATGAAAACAATCTAAATGTCCATCAAGAGATGAATGGATAGAGAAAATGTGGTGTATATATACGGTGAAATATTATTTAGCCTTAAAACAGAAGGAAATCTTGCCATATGCAACAAAATGGATTGAACCTGGAGGACATTATGCTAAATGAAATAAGCCATTCCCAGAAGGACAAATACTGTGTGACTCCACTTTTATAAGATGTACCTAAAATAGTCAAACTCATGGAAACATAAAGTAGAATGGTTGTTGCCAGGGCCTGGAGGGAGGGGGAAATGAGGAGCTGCTGTTTCAATAGCTATAAAGCTTCAGTTACGCAAGATGAGTAAGTTCTAGAGATCTGCTGTGCTACATTGTGCCTATGATTAAGAATACTCTATTGTGTACTTGAACATTTGTTAAGAGGGTAAGTATCATGTTATGTGTTCTTATCACAATGAAACAGAAACAAGAATATAATGCCCTGGGTGGTTATGTGGGAGTGAGTTGAGAGAGGAAGAGACTGGGGCCAGAGTAACCAATCAGGAGGCTCTTGCTATGGCCCAGCTAAGAGTTGGTGAGAGCCTAAGATAAAGCAAGGCCAAGGGGTAGGAAGGAGGGAATGAGTCAAGTTGGACCATATTCTGGTGACCAGACGTGGTGGTTAATTAGAAGTGGAGGGAGAAGGAGGAGTCAAGGATGACTTGAAGGCTTCCAGTTTGGGGGTGGCTGGATGGTGCATCTGTGAGTTAAGAGGGAGCACAGACAGAAGAGAGAGTGTCTAGTAGAAAATGATAAGTCTGGCTCTGAGCACACTGAGGGTAGTGCAATTACTTGGTTGTCAGTGTGGTCAGACAAGAAGGAAAACTTTAACAAGAATCTAAAGGTAAGAGCCATGGTCCAGGGAGTGATTTGACAATGGAGGGAAATAGATTGAGGGAAAGGCAGGGTCCAACAGGATGCAATTCTGTCTTGTTTTGATTTTAGAGTGGAGGAGACTTTAAAGCATTTTGACAAGTTTCATGGAAGGAGTCATTGGAAAGGACCGATGATGGGAGAGAGGGAGGGGAGAGTTGATGGGACACAGTCTAGAGACAGACGAGCAGCAAGGTCCAGATGGAGCTCTTGTCCTTGGGCAGGAGGAAGAAAGGAAGTTTATCTGAGCTGGAGCGGGGGCTCCCCCCAATCTCTTTATCCCCTAAAAGGTTGGCAATCCCCAGAGATTCCTTTTGATATGGCAAATCCATATTCCTAAGAGTCCTGGACAATTTCTACTTGAAAATTTGACTGCCAGTATCCATTTCCTTTTGGGAAGGTAACAGCACCCTAGTTTCCTTATGGGGAATCACTTTTCTCCCACTGTGTATGGTCTTGGTGAGCTGTCGACCCCTCCCACCTCCTCACCACCCAGGTCCAACCCCAGTGCCTGGAGAGTCACGTGACCCAGACTGAGCCAATCAGTGTCTTTCCTGGGGCCTTCGGCCTTGGAGCCGAGTGAAGCAGAGTTAAGCAGGTGCTTGGCGCTCAGTTCATCCTGGTGACTGTGTCCCAAAGAATCCACCCACCAAGCCCTGTTCTCAGACCTCCTGAGCCACCCTAGTTTCCTGAATCTTTCCTTTGTTTTTTGTGAGTTACCTGAGCTCATTTCAATAAATTCTATTTCTGCTTCAGTTGGCCATAGCCAGTTTCTGTTAATTTTGACCAAAGCATATGAATGACAACTCTGAAAAAATGTACAATAATAAACAGCACATTCATTGCTGGCCAGGATGGTACAGGTATCTTCAACTTTGCTATTTTACAGAGCAGGTTTGGGATCAGGCATCTCTATGCCCAATTTATGAGAAACTAAGATGCAAGGCCTGAGAAGAGATACCAAAGTCCACGGCCAGCGTGAGCTCTGGCCACACCCAACTCTGAGACTTTTCCTAAACTCTTAGTCCTTCTCCATCTCCCACTCCTCGTCTCTCTTTGCTTGGTTTAATTCCATCCTTAAAGAAAGGCTGGAAGAGCTAACTATTCCCAATAGGTTCCATCCAACAGCTGAGGCATCTCCCAAGAAGTCATGGGGTTCTCAGGTCCTTCTCTAACTCAGCCAGGGGAAGAGACAGAAACCCATGGCAGAGAGGCCCTGAGCTCTGGAAGCAGCCCGCAGGGTGCACCCAGTCAGCACAAGCCCATCCCTCTGTGTCCCTCGTTCTCTTCCTGCTGTGTCTTGGTGGAAATCCTATTCCCTGTAGTTCAGTAGCACCGTAAGGCAGTGCCATTATGTGGCCCTTGCTTGGCACGGGGTATAGCAGAAAGGCTAAGAGCATAGACTTTCAAGTCAGGCAGAGGTGGGTTCAAATCCCAGCTCTGACACTTACCCACTGTGCGACCCTGGGCAAGTCACTTGACCACTCTGACTGCTGGTTTCCAAGAAGATGAACTGGGGAAAATAATCTCTGCCTATCAGCATAGTTTTAAGGGTTAATGGGACAATATAGATCAGACCTTAGCACCCAATAGGTGTGTGCTCAAGCAATGTGAGCAGTCATTTCCCTCATTACTGCTTTTTTGTAGCATGAGGCAAATACATACACGTGAGAAGATGAGCTGTGTGTTGTCGGTGGGGGGAGAGTCACAGCCAGGATCCCTGTGGGCAGGGAATGGACAGGTAGGATGTCGCACTTGAGCTGGACTGTAAGGAATGAATAGAAATTAAGACAGAGGGATGCACCCAGTAAGGACAGCTTGTTCATGGGACTTCATGCAGGCTGGCTGGGCGCAGGGCAGGGAGCTTGGGTAGGAAAACAGAGGAAATGGGGAGAGGAGTCTGGGCCTGGGGGCCTTTGATTTGTTGACTTAAGTCTCCTGTTATTCTGTGAGTCCCTGTTCTGGCACCTCCCCTTCCTTTAAGAAGAATATGGCACCCCCCATCCTCCAGGGGATTGTAGGCATGTGGCAAACTGCTGGGCCCATGAGAGCCCTGACAAGTGGGACACTAGTGGAGAGGCGGTCTGCCGCCGCCAGGGAGTGGGTCTTTGCTTCAGCAGGAGCCCCTTTCAGGGGTGTCCTTTGGAGGGGTTCAGACCGTCTTTCCTGGCTCCTCCTCCGTGCAAAATGTCACCAGGGTTGAGCCGTGTCACCCGCACCTGCCATGCCTGCAGAACGCCCTCTGGAGCGGCTGGGCCCAGCAGTGCCTCCAGCTCATCCTCGCCCTTGGCTTTAAAGCCAGCGCGCCCACGACAGCCGCTCCCCGGTCTCCTGTGTCCCAGCGGGAGATGATTAATGGCCTACCCGCACCAATGTGTTGTATTTAGGTCTATCCCCAAGCAGATAGATTTTTCTTTCCAGATAAAGTGAACGAGGCCCTTTCCCGGGCTGCGGGTCCCTGACGGCCCCTCCGGGTTGGCAGTCTGTGTTAGGGAACTCTGAAAGGTGAATGAATTGATAAGGCAGTGGGGGAGGGGGACAGCTATACCTTCAGTGGCCTTTGCAAACAGTGTAAAGTCACCTTGATGTGCTGGGACTAATGACACTGGAGCAAGCCAAGTGGAGTCCGGTGGCGCCGAGCCAGTGGCGGAGCCCGCGTCCCTACGGCGCTGTCAAGGCCCACCTCCCGCTGCCTGTGTCTTTTCTGCGTGGTGACGCACACTCAGCTCTGTCTCACACCAGGTGCAAGACCTCCTGAGCTTCCAGTTGCTTCCTCTGTAAAAGGGGATGTTAGGGGTTGAACTGTGTCTCCCAAGATGAGAAGTCCTAACCCCCAGTACCTGTGACTGTCACCTTATTTGGAAATAGAGTCTTTGCAGATGATCAAGTCAAGATGAAGTCATTAGTGTGGGCCCTGAGGGTCTTCCTGTGTGTCAGGTATGGTGGTGGCACCCGGGCTGCAGTGGTGAAATAGACAAACACGTGGCCTTCACCCTCTTGGAGCTCATGTTCCAATGGCAGGCTACTGGTGGAAATACTTGAGGTTCTAGCAATTAGAAGGCTTTTGACTTCAACAGCTCAGGTACCTTTCCATCCTCATAGTTTCTGTTAACCTGGGCAGTAAGGGTTTGGGTCCAGCATGAAGAAGAGGTTTACCTTCATTTTTGTTTTTTTAAATTGGGGATCGGGAAGTTTTAAGGGCTATAAAGTGCCTGTCCTTTACTGCACCAGCAAGAGGCTGGTCTCATGAGCCCTCTTGAAGGGGAACCTCGCCTGAAATTCTGCCAATATTAACATGCGTGAGTAACCCAGAAAATCAAGGCCGGAACCCTGTGTGATCAGAGCAAGTGGGTGTCCAGATGGCAGACGGGGGTCCCCGGGGTAGTCTGTGCTCACTGGTTAACTGTTGGACAACCCATGCTTGTGTCTCTTCTCCACGATTCTTCCACCTTCTGGAAACTTTGCTTCTTGGCCCAGCCTTCAGAGATGGGCTGGCCTGTCCCAGGGAGGCTGCCCCGACTGTAGAAACTGGGGCAGGCAGTGTTTCTGAGAGACCCTTCAGTATCCCAAAGAGTAGGACTTGTTTTGTGAAAAGGAAACCTTTTCAGATGACTTGATTGCCTGGGAAATCTTCCTGGAAAAAGCAGAGACACCAGCACCCCAAGGCCTTTCGGCTTTGGGCAGTTGTGCTGGGAATGCCATCTCCCGGCCTCACCAGCCACCTGCACTTTCTCACCCTCCGGGAGCCTCTGCCCGTCCCCCAAGAAGCTGCCCGGCCCTGAGCTAGGAAGGCTCTGCTCCCTCTCTGCCTCCTGATTTGGCAGGAGGAATGGAAACTTTCGTGGAAAGCACTTGAGCTGACGAATGCTCCCAAGTCAGGACTTTGACTCCAGCCCTGACAGGGCCATGGGCTCAGGATCCGGGGGAGGGGGAGCGGCTCTCCTTCTGGAGGTCAAGACCTCCCACCCCAGCTCCGCCCCTTGCTCTCTGCTGGCCATCAATCACCAGCTCTCCCGTGACCCCAGTGACAGCCGCACCACTAGAGAAGTCATTGTCTTTCGCACACCCCTCTTTTTTCTTGCCCTCCCCCCAGTTCCTCCTCCCCTTTATTATATATTTTTTTTCTTCTCTTTCCTGTGCCCATCAGTGGCTGTGGAGTCTGCATGGGGCTCGGTGGAATTGGAAGTCTAGAGCTTTTTGCTGTTTTGTTTAAGACCTGGTTATGGTTGTGGGATTTTTTGTGTGTGTGTGTCAGCTGCCTGTTATATCAATCACGGAGTCGGGATCTATTTATAGGTTGGGAGTACTGTGTCCTTAGTCACAAAGAGACACAGACAGGGGACTGTCAGCTGGTGCCGGAGGAGCGGAGCAGCGAGTCATCAGCAACTGGAAACACCTGAGGGGTAGACGCCCCACACCAGCCCCGTCCTCCTGGCGGCCAAGCATGTGAGTAACCGAACTTCTCCCTTCTCCTCCCCCAGACCCTGCCCTGCACCTTTCTGTCCTTTTCCCCACACACCCCCTTCTCTCTCTCTCTCTCTCTCTCTCTCTCTCAATGGATAAAAATACCTCCCATGCGTGCTCTTTCATCCTGGTTTTCTGCACTCTAAAGCATCCCTGCGTGGCCGAGAGGAAAATGTTGTCTTTCTCAGCCTGTCCCGGGAAGGTCAGAGGGTCTCGGGATGGCTGGGCGGGACCGGTGACACAAACTCATTTGGGATCAGTAGGTTCCTTTTTACTTTTATTTGTTTTCACTGAGAAAAAGTAAGTACATCAAAAGGGCAGGGGAAAGTTGACGTGCGGCTCGGCGGGGTGCTTATGTCTCCCAGCGTGAAAAGTTTTATCTGCCGGCAGCTCCGCTGTTTGGTGAGCTGGGGAAGGTTACGGTGGGGGAAGACCCGGTTCCCACGGGACAGGTGACAGAAGGAGGGCCCCTGGCAGACCTGGGCTCACCCTGGGAGCTTCCAGGTTCAGGGAGAGTCACCACGGCCCAATGACCGGTTTTCTCCAGTGCCTCAGAGAAAATGACTTTTTCTCCCCCTCTGCAGCGTGAGTTTGCTTTGAGAAGTCGAGTTGGGAGCTGAGGATTTGTCTTGCCTTCCAGGCTGCCGTTGGCTCCCTCATTTGGTGTGTTTTCTTAATGCTGAAAGGGGAACTCGGGTGGGGGCTGGGGGAGGAAGAGTCTCAGAGCGGATGAAGCCAGGTGTGGAGGGCTGTTGAGTGCAGGGCTCTGCATCCTTCACGAAGGAAGAAACTTAATATCGCGGTTCTTGTCAAAGCCGTGCTTGTTTCAGACAATTCAAACAGTGTGTGAGCTCTCTGTGCCCATTGGTGGCCCCGGGGGATGCCACTCCCCAGCCACTGTCCTGTGCTCAGGGGCTTACCTGCCTCCAGCTTCCCGTGGAACATTTGGGACTTTAGTTTCTGCATAATGGAGAGTGTTTACCCCAAATCCTGCACTTGGGGAGATTTGCTTTATAGTATTTCCAAAGGAATAGTAGCCCTAAATTTTGGAAAAAAATTATGTGATGGTGCCTAGTGTATACTATGTACAACTTTTTACACTTACCTCATCCCTTTTACCGCGGGTTTCTATCTACGTATGCAATGGTTACCACATGCTGTGGTAGGAGGACTACTTCTTGATTTGTTTGGGAAAACAATATCCTAACAAACAATCTTGTTGACAATTTAAAAGCACTAAACAAAGCAAAGAAGTCTGAATTGGTTTTTATTACAAACAAAATAGTTTTATCAGCAAAACGTAACTTGATGAAAGTTAATTAATATGGATATACACACATAAGTTTAGAGAGGCTATTTGATCTCATTTTTATTCTGGCTTTTATGAAACCTTAACTTTGCTTGGTTCCTTATTTTCACCTGCATTCTATTTAGGGTCTTAAATCAATTCATTCATTCATTATTTTGCAAGGGGTCCCGGGGTTCAGGGAGAAAGAAGAAATTAGAAGGTAAACTTCCATGTTCAGGTAGTAAGACCACATTTATCTGTGGAGAAATTCAGAATAAGGAATTTTGTGTAAACAGGGGTAAATGTCATTGTTTAAGACCTAGCATGGAAGGTAAAGTCTAAGGAATACAAGGGGAAAAACTCAACAATAGCCAGGAGTTAAAGTATATTACACATGTAGCATGTGTGATATTTATTTTTCTTATTCCAAGGGACTCTATTGCGATAAACACATCCTGCTAAGGTTTTCTCACAATAAGGCTGAAGTGGGATTTGGTGGGTTATTGTTAATTAAAGCTCAAGTGAATCAAGTGATTGAGACATTGCATTCAGAAATCAGAGCAGTCCGCTGTTGGCAGAGCTGAATTTGTAGGACTTTCAGATCTCATTGGCTTTTAAAAGAAAGTGTGGCATTTTTTTAACCTTTTAGTACAAGAGCAAATCCTTCCCTGCCCTCCCCAACATGCACCCTGGAGCGGCCTGGCCGTTGCTCATGGTTAAGTGCAGTGGGAGAGTCCTGCATTCCTGAACAAGTCCTGTGTTCTCATTAGCCTTGATGGCCGAGAGAGAATATTTGCTGGAATATTTAAGTAAGAACTACCCTTTCCTTAGGCTACCTGTCAGATGTTTTTAGGTGGGGTGGGGCTTGCTTAGCAGTGTGACAGAGGGGCCTGGCTTTCATTCCCAAGTTCGGGATGTGGTTTGTCCCATGGGGCTTACTTCTAGGATGCAGTTGGGGGAAACTTCAGTGCATTTGCATAAGGCGGCCTCTGATTACTTAGTTTCTGCTTCAATAACGATTAATTTTATGTGGCCCGAGCTCCCATCAAACTCATTTTTTTCCCAACTGATTTCTTAAATGCAATTGGTCACGGGGCTGTGTGTGACTTCATGTCTGCGAACTCTAACCCATTCCATCCTCGTCATTGTTTATTTCTCTGAATGTAAACAAGCAGTTGCCTGTGTGCATGCACTGTGGGTTTACGTGTCCCCCTCCCTGAGCACGTAGGAATCCAGTCCTGACCTCCTCCCAAACTGGGGACAGAGGGGCCAATGAGCAGGTGCTTTGGAAGACAGCAGGCTCAGGTGCAGGACCATCAATCTCCCGGAGGAAGGAACCGCAGATACCTGGAAAGTGCTCCCCTAATTCAAACCATTTTACATAGTTGAGGTCTCTCCAAATACCCCATAAATAAAAAATGGCAGCTGGCAGGATTTTTAAACCACTGGCAGGATTTTTAAACCAAAGACCACGGGCAGCTCTCTCCCTATCACTTCTCTCCTACAGTATATCTGTCCATCTTTCTCTTATCTCTATTTTTACATTTCATTATCCTCCCTCTTTCTCTCCCTCCTGCTTTCCCTCCCCCTGTTCGCCTTTCTTGAAAACACATTTCTATCTGGCACAGAAAATAAACTCAGATTGTGGGTAGTTATGTTAATCTAATTCAATCCTCAGCGGGTTAAGAGTGAAATTCTAATAGTGGAGCTGTTGAGGGCTTTTTTGTTAATGGCTTGGGGATTACATTGAGTTAAAGGCTCATTTCCTAATCAAACAGAGAGGGAGAGAGTGACTCCGAATATTTATGAGTCTCCCAGTGAGAGTTTAAACATTCAACTCCAAAAGCAGGGTTTCTGCTGGAGGAAAGAGTTAAAACCCCTCAGGGCTGCTGGGGAAAGAAAAATTAAACCAGTTAAGCCATCAGCATCTCCAGGCTGCTAGGACTCCCGTGCTCGGTAAAGTGGAAGGCGGCGGAGCCGGGAGAGAGGATCATCTCACAAAGCAAAAATGAAAACTGGTGGAAGCTCCGAAGCTGGAGTCAGCTGACGGGTTCAGAAATAAGTCTCCCGCAGCCCCGAAGCAGATGCGGGTCCCCGGTTCACCGAGGGCCTGGAGGGGGGCTGTGTGCCTTCAACTCCCCAAATCGCTCCTGCTCCAGTCCGGAGGTGAGAGCACGAGACAGGAGTATGGCTCAATTTGCCAGGAGCTGGAGAGCTCCCCTGGCTGCCTGGTGGGGCTGGAGGAGCAGATTCTCCCCCACCCTGGTCCTGCCCCTGAATTGCCCAGGGCTCCGTCTCCCCTTTGCAAGTCAATTAACGTCTCCACAGGACCCTGCTCCCTCTTTGATCTGGGATCCGGTCCCTGTCCCTCCATCCCTCAGTCCTGCTGCTGGCTTTGTTCACATGGGGACCTCAAAGCCCCTCTGGTTCACTGTGCCCCCGTGAACCAGCCAGAGAACTCGAGGGCCATGGTGGCCAAGGTCAAGCACTGTCAAAGCCAAGCTGAGGTCAGGAGTCTGAGTCCAGGCAAGTGTCTGGCCTCGCTCTCCCCTCGTTCTCTGGAGTACTGCAGAGGAGAGGGGACGGTCAGAGCCATATGGCAGGGAGTGAGGGTTCCTGCTTCAGCTTGGAAAGGAAGGGCAGGAGTCCCTGACACAGGGGATTCTGAATGCTCTGTGAACACTTGTCTTTCTTTTTTCTGCCACCAACCAAGCGAGCAGTTTCTATTTCTTTCACCTGGGCCTTTTCCCTGCTTCACGAGGTCAGGAGAGGCACCAGGCAGCTGACTTTCTTGCTATAGGATCTTTGGCTTTTTGTTTCCCCTGTACCTGGGCACTGTCCTTCTCCTAGTACTTCCTGCCCACCGGCCTGGGAGTCTTGTAAGTGCACTTTCATGTCAAGGTGGCGTTTAGGACACATCGACATCAGCTGTTCCGTGAACCCTTCTCCCTCTTCCTGGGGCTGTCACGGCCCTCAGCTTGTCTCCTTCCATTGCTGCCTCCACCCCTGTGGGGGGCTTCTTCGTTTCTGTGGGTCACCCTCAGCGGACCAGGAGTGCCGCAGAGCAGGCGCCATGCTTGGTTCCCCCTTGTCAGTCTGTCCTTCCTGCCCTCTTCCCTAACACGTGCCTCTGTGGACAGTACAGAGCTGTGGTCAGCAGCACACCTTCTGCGTCAGACAGCAAGGGTTCAAATCCTGGCATCACCCTTTCTCAGCTGCCAGACGTGAGCTATTGAACACCTCGAGGTCTCACTTTTCCCATCTGCAAAATGGGGATAACAGTGGAACCAACCGCATAGGCTTGTTGGGGAGGTGAAATGCATGCAAAGTGCTCAGCCCTGGTGTTGATGCCTTCATGTGCTCAGCGTGCGCTCACTTCTGCACACATCACGTCACGCCACTAAAGACAGCTCCGCACACGCTCCCTCTCGGGGCCTGTATCCCCGAATGTTGGCCGAGCAGAGTTCTGTGTCGGCAGGACTTCCAGCTTCATCCTCCAGTGGGCTGTTCCGTTAGGAAACCCTCTAACCTAGAAGGAAGTCGGGGCTGTGAAACCACCGCGGGAGAGCGCAGGGTGTGAGCCGGGCTGTGGGCAGCCAGTCTCTCAGTCAGCAGAAGGCCTGACTCTCTGCTCCCTCGGCCCTGGCTCGACTTCCAGTCACTCCCGCACCCCCGTCCAGCCCGCATCCTCAGAGGGTGGTTCGGGATCTCCCGGCAGAGCCGTCCACACCAGGCCTGGCTGTGAAGCCGGCGGGCTGAGTGCGCAGGGCGGCAGGTGACTGCTCCGTCCTCCCCCTCTCAATATGATCACTCGACAAATGAATCCAAGAGCCAAGGGGGCAGCACCCGAGTTCCTGCAGGAAGTGTCTTCTCCTGGGCTGCTGTGAGTCCTGACATCCACAACACTGCTCCTGTGTCTCTGTGCAGAGATGCGCTGCGCTGCCGGGCTCTCACCCCTCCTCCTCTTCTCTCCCCACTGACAGGGCATTTGCTTCCTGGTGGAAGCAGTGTATCCGGAACGTGTATCACAGTGCCACCAAACCCGCAAGTGTCCCATATTCTCACTCCCCTCTGCTCCTAGCAGGGGGTAGGTACTGCTGCTAATTGTAGCGGTCGCTGCCTCCCTGTTTGCCTCCTTACCATGCACCTTTGAATTCCGCAGTGCCTAGTGCAGTGCCTGGCGCATAGTATGTGTTCAATAAATGTGTGCAGTGTGCATAACTCTTCTCTGGGGGGGCACTGCTAATCCCTTAATCATGGGAGGAGAGATCTGAAGCTATCAATGTCCACCTGCTTTAACCACTACGTCAGCTCGTGACCCGTGGATCACTGTCCTTACCCCAGTCCTTCTCCCTTCCTTGTCCCTCTCTCCTGCTTTCACGGTCTGCTGTCCAGGAAAAAAAAAAAAAAATGGAAGGTGTCTTTTATTCATATGTGCACGAATCTTCCTAGGAATTTTATTCTGTTCAGTAAAGAAGCTTTGTCTAAGTCGATGTCAAATTTAATTGCTAAACTGGTCTCTCTCCTGTGAATAGTTCCCTCATTTGTCATGCTCTCTCCTCTCCCCTTTCTGGGCTATACCTGCCTCGCCTGGCTGTTCAAACTCTGCAGAGCTCCCGCGCGCCTCCTCTTGCTTTAACCACTCCGGTCCCGGGTGGTACACATGAGAGGGAGACCTTCCTTCTGAAGTTTTCCAAAGTGTCTGCTTCCATTAGCACAGACAAGGCTTTTGAAAGGTGTCAAGTTATGAACATCATTTTAGATACCGGCTTCTTCGTTTGGAAGACAGAGGATGAAAACTCAGGCTGCTGAGGGTTAAATGATAGCAATGAAAAGTCCAGGCATCTCTTGGGGACTAGTGACTTGCTGGGACAATTGATTAGCTTGGCTTAGTGGTCTTTCTAGCAATATTCAGGAGTGAAATTTTTGCTGATTAGGCTGTGTGTGTGTGCGTGTGTATGTGTGTGTGTTTTAGGGTTTATGGCAATGAGGGGTTAGGATGAGATATCAGAAACGTCAGGGATGGTTTGCTCCTAAGCCAGTCTCAGAGAGGACCTATCGCCCGATGTGTATCTGAGGTTATATTAAAATTATGGACTTTGTATACACACAAATCAGCTGAGGGGAGGCAGAATGAAGGGTCCATAGGGCCTCCTTGAACATTTTCTTTGCTACTCCCTGTGAATCTATAATTATTTTGAAATAAAAAGTTAAATAAAGTCACCTGGGAGGCGGCTCAGTGTTGAGGGCTGCTTCCACCTGCAGACTCTGATGGTCAGAGGGACAGTCTGGTGAGCCGTGGAAGGACTTGGGCACCGGGTGGTCCGGCCCAGTTCCAACCCCAGGATCACTGGTAATTAAGGTGCTCAGGCTCTCCGGACCTCAGTTCCCTCCATCGCAAAATGAGACATGGCAAGAGATCTCCCTGCAGCTCTAAAAGTTGACATTTTTTAGAACTGTTGCTCATGGTGAACCCAGTACATTGGGCTCCCAGCAGAACCAGTAAGATAGACCAGTAGGATAGCCTGTGTCCCTTTCATCCAAGGCCTTGGGCCCAGACGTGGCTTTTCTTGGGCTTTGTGGCTTTACCATCATTTTCTTTGGTTTAGTCTCTATCCTCACCTTCCCTGTCTACAAGCACATGTAGGGGGTTAGTGGAAAACTGCTCAGGACTATTTGCTCAAAAACAAGTATCCGAACTCTGTGTTTTGAATTTTGGTTTCAGTTTGTAGAGACCCTAGTTTTGTGCCTCTGTGGTCTTAATCCTCCTCCCTTCCCAGTCCTCCGGTGGCAGTTTCATCTGGGCTTCTACATGTCTGGAGGAGCCCAACTCCAGGGCACCTGGACCTCCAGCTTTGCTGAAAGTCCTTTGGCAGCATCGGAACAGAGGAGCACAGCTGGGATTTGGGAGGGGAGTTGCCAAATGCAAATCCTTACCTCCCCTGTAGCTTAATTTCTTCACCTGCTGAATGGGGCTGATACCTGCTGAGTGTCTTACAGGATTGTCATGAAGCTAAAATAAAAATCAGAGGGTAAACATTCCTTTAAAAGTGGAAATATTTACCAGTCTTAGATTCAATTATTCCCCTGCATGGTGACCTCCATGGGGCAGTTTGCATGAGAAACAGGCTTTAAAGCCAAGTTATGGGACCCTTACCCACCTCGCACCAGCTGTGACCTTGGGCAAATTCCCCAGCCTCCCCACTTCACACTGTTTCCTCGTCTGTAAAATGGGTGTGTTGAGAACACCTTCCTCTCAAGTGTTGTGAGGATCAAAGGAGACCTGTGTAAAGTCCCTTGAACAGTGCCTGCTAGGTAACAAACTCTCAAAGCCATTGTTGTGGATGGTGGCAATGACAGTTTGGCTGTTGTAATCATTTTTCAGGGCCCCATGCCAAAGAGCCCAAGAGGGAGGAAACTTTTGAAGTCCTTACATTCCTCCCAACCACCGCCCCCCACTCCCGCCCCCCAGGACAGCTTACAGCTGTAGCAGAAAGTGCTACCCTAGAGGCGGTTTAAAATATACCCTCGTCTTCCACAGTTCCCCGCTGAGAGGGCTCCATGTCCACATCCAGCAACCGAGTGAGCATCCTCGCGTTGCCCGTCCGGGGGTTGGGGTGACCTGGCAAAGCCTTATACCTCCCATGGAAACCTGCTCTCGGAGCCTAACAGTGGTGGCTGCTGCAGTCAGATGTGAAGGCAGGAAACCGTTGCACGGTTGTCTCGTGCCCATAGGCACTCAGAGCCGCTGAGTGTGGCTTCTGCACAGGGCCACTCCTCGTCCTCGCACAGGGCAACTAAGGGGGCAAGTGCTTGTTTTCCGCAGACTTGATGGTGCGTCTTTAGGAAGCACTTAGCAAGGAGAGGAGAATGGGGATGACATAAGGGCAATTTCTGCTGGCTCCGAGGGGGCTTGATTTGTACATAACAAGGAACTCGTGGAACCGACATTGCGCTCTTAGGGGACAATTCCGAATCCAGACTTGTGACCAGCCTGTTTGTGTGCACGTGTGCACGTGTGCACGTTAGGGGTATTGTGGTCAGCCATCCATGGCTCTCCTCTCTCCCCGTCTCAGGCTGAGAGTAATCTTGAAGGAACGTGTAATTACTGTTTACTCTAGGGCACTCAGCTGAGAACACCCTCATGTAATGACTCAAGCTAATTCTGCCTTCAGAAGCCCATTTGCTGTTGCTCCTTTGGAAACCAGTGGGGATGGAGCACCACTCTTAGCCCAGGGGAAAAGACCAGGGCAAGGATATCAGTCCCTGCAAGTACTGGCTTCACTCTTGGGTAACAGAACCATGGTGGTGGCGTCTTTCTCCTGCGGGATCTTCACTCAGATCCCTGCCCTTGAGATAGAAGGTTGGAAACAGAGCCCACTGCCACCTAATGAATGGTCTTGGTGGATTTGGGCGGTCAGCAGCATGGCTAAGGGAAGGGTGTGAAGAAAATTTCTAGAGACAGGATGATATCATTTTTTATTTAAAGTTTTAAAACACGCCAAAGATGCCACACTTTGCCTGGGGACTGTACGTAAGACAGGCGTGGGGATGAGAAACACCGACGTCAGGAGAGGAGGGTGTGTGCTTACTAGAATGTTCTCTGTACCCATCGCCACGCACACGTTTGCTTTGGCTCCCTCAGGCTCCTCCCTCGCTCTCTTTCCCCACCTATTTTTGGGATGAATTTGCCTAATCATTCAAGGTGGGGGATGAGGGCAGAGAAAGGGCAAGTGGCTGCATTATTATTAAACCTGTGGAATCTACTTGCTAAAAATATCGGAAATACTACCTTGCAATATGAAACTCGATGGATGTAGCTGGACACTGTTGTGGAGGCTGCCAGACTCGTTGTGGAAATAAAACTGATTTTGTATTAGCGTATTGAGCAAGCCTTTACATTAGCTTCCAGAAGCCACTGCCTGGTGGCTTTGTACAAACCACTTCATCTCTCTCTGCCTCTGTTTCTTTGGCTATAAAGGAAATGGGCGGATCGGATGATCGCCAGGGACTCTTCTGGGCCCAGCCCTGCACCCCTCCTGTGCCCCTCCCGGGCAGTGATCATCCTGTGTCACAGCCGTGCGCCTGTCTGTTTCCCCTCCAGAATTAAGTGCTCCATGGGCAGGAGTGGTGGTCCCACCTCCCAGCACAGTGCCTGGACATGACAGGCTCCCAACATGCTCTCCATGTACTGATGAAAGAAATGGCACAAATAGACGCCAACCCCTCCAACCCGGCATCCACTTGGCTGTTTCCAGAAATGCTACAGGCCTGGCCACCTGTGACCGATGGCTCTGGTTTCGTCCCTCCAAGCCCTCCTTCACTGGTTGGGGCGGCGGTTCGTGCCTTCATGATGTGAACTGGAGAATCTCTTAGTAATAATATTTAAATTGAGCTGCCTAAAACAAACCCCTTGAAAACACCTTTTGGGAACGAGATTTCCCGACAACCATGCTTACTGTTCTCCGTGGCCATTCTACGGTCTCTTTCTGGTTTTTTCCCCTCTCTCTGTCTTCCTCTATTAATTTAAAATATTACATTTGGAGACTTGCTAAATAAAGAGACCTCAGAGCACAAAGTATCCCTTATCCATTTTCTGGGTCCCTATGTGCTTCCTTGTAAAGACTTTTTTTCTTATTTTTTTACTAAATGGCCTTGATTTTATTATTAATCGCTGTGCGACAATTCTTTTTACTGTGTCTAACTTCTCAAATATTCTCCCTGAAGTCCTTAAGTCTATTGGTCTCTGTGCCCCTTTTCATTCCTGTCTTTGCTATTTTATAAAACTTATAAAGTGATTCCTTTATATGTCGGACCCTTGATCTCAGATCTCCCCTCGTCTGCCACCCAAGTCTCCCGGAAGAAGGGCTCTTACAATTGGGCTCTCCCAGTTCAGGCGGGCCTGGGTCTCTGCCATTTGCATACAGAGCCTGGGGGCATGCTTTGTTCTCTCTCCCCTGAAACCTCATATTTTCTTTAACCAGCAGTTTTCACATTGGGGATGAACCACATTACGAATTTAAAGCTTTATAAATTCTTCAGTATCTCTTTTTTCTCCATATTGTGAAAGCTTCTACCTTTTTTTCCCCCTGACAAGAGTCTCTCCTCCTGTTAACTGTACCATTACCTGATACCTCATCATGACATTTCCTCAAGACATTTCTCTACCATTTCCTTGCTTTGTTGTGTGGTGCTTGCCTGGTTTCTTGACTTTTTCACATGTCTCACCTCTGCAATTGCTCTTCTGAGCGTGAGAGAAGGAAAGAGGCATATTGTGAGGGTCTAGCTATACGCTAGAAGCTTTCTGTAGTTTATTGTACTTGTCCTTGTAACGACTGAAAGATGTAGTTACTACGATCACTCCCATTTCACAGAAGAGGAAACTGAGGCACTGAGGTTAAGGAGCTTGCTTAAGGTTACCCAGGTAGCAAGTCGCACCATCTAACGTCCCCTTCCACGATACACTACAGGGCTGAGCGCAAACTGGCAGCCAACAAAAACCACGTGAGGACCTTTTTGGATCATTTACAAACACATTGAACTTGGTCCACCATTTTCAAAGTTTTAGTCTTTTTATTTATTTTCTTTGAAAAGCGTTGAGCACCCCCTTCACAGACCCATAGGAAAGAGAGACCCTGAAATTCTAGCTTCGATTCCCCAAGTCTCTGCGTCCTTGTGAATATTGCAACGGACGTGTCCGTCAGATAAGCCCTCTGTTCACCACCCTAGCGCTCCTTTGGAATTGCTTTTCCATAAGTCATTTTTTAAAAATCTCCACAGGAGAGCCAGCAACCCGTGTTGGTGGAGTGTAACCTAACCTGCAGATTTAGACTGTAAAAGTGCCCGGGTATGGGGAGCTCTTTCAGGAAGCTCTTTCTCCTGCTTCATTCTGTCCACACCTTCCTGGCCCCATCTCCTATCCCACTTCCGACCTTCTATCCTCCCTTCCATCCCTTTCCATTTCACATTGTGTTTTTCCCTCCATACTCTTTCCATGTGACATCTTTCTGGAGACTCGAAACTGGTGGTCCCTCACCTCTCCTGCCACCAATATCATCCTAACTTCTTGGGGACACGCAGATGTCCTTCCCTCCACGTGGCTGTGTCAACCTCAGTCCACTGCCAGGTTTTCTCAGTGAAGGAGCAAGGTGAGGGAGGAGGGTCTCTCACCAAGGCGCCGGCCTTGGGCGGCTGGACTCCTTGCCCACTCTCCTGCGACCTTTATCTCCTCTTAATCCGCCCACCTGGGCTCTTGGGATGCTAATCACATTCCGAGGAGAGTAGTAATATCTCCCCACCTTGGACGGAGTCCAACATGCGCTCACTGCTTGGGACAAAGTGTTTATCCTCTCTCTGTCGGTGACCTTCCGTGGACACAGGTTCACCAGGTTTCTGCCTTTCCTCTGGCTTCGCTTTCTCTCAAGGGGCCCCGCAGCCTGCAATCTCCCTCCTAAGTACAGCGGGTGGGGCACCTGGGATGCCGATGGAGGTTTAGTGGTCACTGATGTGATTTCCAGTGTTTAGTGCTTCCTCCTTTTCCCTGAGCCACAGTGACCCATGGAAAACCCGAGATCGCTGGAGTTACTGCGACAACCCAGTGGAGAGCTTTCTTGTCTCTGGAGCACTCTCGCTTTCCCCCGGGACTCTTTTCCTACCCTGTCTGGCATTCTCACAGTCGCTGATCTTTGGTCTCTCTTCTCATAGGGAGACTACTCACATTCTCCGGTCGGGGAGTGGAGGCGTGTTGGATGTGACTATGGTTGCTCTCGGTGGAGGCCACTGGGTCCCCAGCTGCAGGGTGATAGGCTATCAGGGTGAACTGCAGGATCTGCTGGCTTCCTGAGTGGTGGCCTTGACCCAGGCTCTGGTTCTCCAGATTGGAGCGACCCAAAGGAACCAACAATGTCCTCTCTGATTCCCGGGCCCACCGCAGGGTCCGAGGCTGGGATTTCCCCAGACGGGGTGAGGCCGCTGCTGACTGCTGCCCCTCCGTCTGGCAGGGGTGTTAGCATCCCCGGTCCTGGGCACTCCCTTGTTTGTGGGTTCTGTTGTCACCCTGGCTGTCTGGGAAGACTCCTGAGAGGCAGGGAAGGAGACTGTCTTAGGTCAGTTTCTCCAGAAGCAGAGCCTGACGTGGGCGTTCTGGGCAAGAGCTGCATGGAGGAAGTGGTCTCTGGGGAACCCATGCGGGAGCGAGGAAAGAAAGGTAGGGCAGGAGGCAGCTCGGCAAAGATGTGGGTTCAGCCTGAGCCACAGGGAGCTCAGGAGCAAAAATGGTGCCACGGAGTTGTCCCACCTTGAGGCAAGGAGATTGGCCATTTCTACCCCCAAATCAATCCATCGTTGGCTGAGAGTTGCCCAGGGGTGAGGGAGTTACCTCCCAGGGCCTTCTGGACCAAGGGGTATTGGTCAAGGCAACCCGGCCTGGGTCAAGGGCAATTGCCAGGAGAAGGATGCGGCTGTTGGCAGCAGGGGAGGGGAGCACCGCTGGGTGAAGGGATCTGAGCGGAGCCCCAACAGCATCTAATGCAGAGAGAGCAGATGAGACGTGCCCTAGCGTGGGCCGCGCTCCCTCCATTTCCACGTCAGTGCTGCTGGAATTTGAGTAGGAGCTTCCATCACTCTCCAGGCTGAGCCCAGGGTAGAGCCCACCACAGAGCGCCAGGACCCTGCGTGTTGAGGATTCCAGGCCACAAAGACAGGGATTCCGAGGATGATCAATGTCTGGAGCTCGGGTTGCACCTCTCCCTGCTGGTGTAGCCTCGCCAAAGGCAGGGGAAGAGAGAGTCACTCACCACTGCACACTTTCACTCTGCGGGGAGCTGAGAACAGAGTAAGAAAGAGTCTCTTCGTCTTCTAAGAAGGGCGGCTTCCCTCCAGGTCCTTTTGATGGAATTAAGAGCCCACTACAATTGCCTTCCTGCAGGGGAGTCTTCGGCCTTTGATTTGCCTTCAGCAAAAGGCCAGGGTAGGGTGTGCAGGCATTGCCTGTTAGCAAGCAGCTTTTACCATAAATGTTCTGTGCCTGGCTCTGCATGGAAAAAATGCAGGAAGATAGGTTTTTATTCTTTTGGAGTTTAAAATATAAAATTAGCTGGGGCGGGGTGGGGGAAGAAAGAAAGGGGTCGCCTGCTTGCTCTAAGTGGTGTAGCCTGTCTGACTGCCTCAAGGGCAGGACAGGGAGTGTGTAAGGAAGGCGAGGACATGGGGAAGGGGACTGCATTGCTGCAGGACCACACCTACAGCACTGGGCAAAGTGCTTTGTGTACTATTGTACCTGACCTTCACAGCAAACCCTTAAAGTGGGTGGCATCTCCGATTTACAGCTGAGGGAACTGAGGCTCCAGGATCAGCCTACCTGAGGGGATTGCAGACGGAGGAAGTGGTAGAGACAAGTTTCAAACTCAAGCCTGGTTGCCTCTATAGCTCGTGTTGTCTCACCTCTAAACCACCAGGGCTTGAATACCTAACTCTGGGAATACCGGGGTAGGGATGGGCAGGGGTGGGTAGGTCCACGGGTGCATGCTGGCCCGTGACTCTAGGTCGACCAGCTTGTCCCAGTCCCAAGCGCTGGAAGCTTCTCCCTGTGTGGGCTCCTCTTTCCTCCTCAACCCCTGCTTCCTGCCATCCAAATGTGGTGCACATCCTTTCTGGCATTTCCACAGGCTGGTGCCCCTACCTCCAGCCCTGGGCCAACCACGTTTTCTCTATGTTTATTTGAAGATACCCACTCCCCGAAGCCCCCCTGGTGATATAAAGGCCAAGAGTAAAGCACCCCCATTCCTCATGTCCAGCATCCGTCCACAGGTAGCCATGCACCAAGAGCATGCCACGCTCTGCATCCGCGCTCATGTGCTCTTGCGCTCGCTGTGTGCCAGCCTGGAGCCTGCGCCCGCTCAGCGGTCCCTTGTGCACCACCCAGAATGCCTTTCCCAAGTGTGGCTTCAACACCCACTCTGTGCTCTGTGCTGCCAAAACTAGAAGGGAGATTCAAGGTACAGTGGTGTCCCCGTGCTGAAGGAACCGCCACGTGGACACAGGAGCCTGATGGCTTCATGCCAGCCTAGGCGATGATAAAAGTCCAGACTTTGGACTTGGGCAAACCCAGGTTCAAATTCGGGCTCTGCTGCTTATTAGCTTTATGGTCCCCGAGGAGTTAATCTGCCTCTTTGCGCTTCAGTTTTCTCACCTATGCAAAGGGGATGATGAAACCCAGTCTCACGGGGTTATGGGGATCCAGTGAGATGAGTCAGAGGAAGCACCGGCTCCTCTAGCGGCTCTGTGGCTCAAGTTCATGCACAGTGAGTGCCCTAAGGTGTCTGTGGACACAAAAGTGTCAGGTGGGGGAGTTCCCATGGTAACATTGTCAGTCGAACCTAAAACTTGGCCGACTCAAGAATGTGATTGTGGACGTGGGCAGAGGGTAGGAACGGGGTTTGCTTTAGAAGATGTTGCCACGTGATTCCTCTTCTGGTTTCAGGACCCAGTCGCACTTTTGAAGGCCACACAGCTTTCTTCTCTGGCCGTGCCTTGCACAGAGCAGGGAAGAAAGCACCCTTTCTGCCAGCTACTTTTTCCAGCCCTGGCATGTTTGTGTCCCCAGGCGTAGGGAGGGCTCCAGGGTACACAGGCCACCATCTGCTGGAGCCATCATGCCTGCGCCCCACTCCAGCCCAGCCTCCGGGACCCCATCCCTAGTTTTTGGCAGCCGCCTGGGCTGGGGGAGCCCAGGCCTGGGCCGAGTGACCTCACAGCTGTGCCTTCCAACCCCCTGGGGCTTGTGTCTCTTACAGGGGCCTTCCTGGCTGCCGGGCAGAGGGCCACCGTCCCTCACTCCCAGCAGCTCACATTGCAGCCTGCGTTGCGAGCTGGCAAAGGTTCTCCACCAACGGGCTGGCGTCTCTTGCATCTGTAGCTGCCTGTGCTCCCACCAGGGGCCTGGACCCCAAGTGGGGGTGGCTGAGCTGTTGGCCTCCACCTCCTGGGGCTTTGCCAGCTTCTCCATTTCTCTCTGACAGGTCTGGACGCTCCTCAAAGAGTATCTATGCTCACAGGAGTCCAAGGGGAAATTGGACAAGTGTCTCAGAAAACGGACACTTGTCAAATTCTACTGAAAGGATATTGACACTAAGAGAGGGAGTGCGTTTCTAACTTGACTCCCTGGAAAAGTATACAGCTTGTGGTGGCGATGATGATGATGATGATGAAGAGGAGGAAGCAGGCAGTCCCATTATTAAGCACATACTATGAATCAGGCACTGTGCATGGTGCTCTACTCCTGTCCCTTCTCAACAACCCAAGGAGGTTGGTGCTGTGATTTCTCCCCATTTTACAGATGAGGAGGATGAGGCCCAGGGGAGTTAAATGACCAGCATAAGGCCTGCAACTGTTGAGTGGCAGCACTGGGGTTTGAACCAGGTCCTACTCTAACGCCTGTGCTTCTGACCACTTTCTTGTACATTGTGCAATGCTTTGTGGAATTATGGATGCAGAGCTACAGAGGAGACTCCAAACAAGCAAGGAGTACTTCCCCATTTTGTAGGTGGAAAAACTGAGGCCGGTGGTTAAAGCACCCTCAGTCCAGTGCTCATGCCAGTACAGGACTTCTGTGAGGGTCTCACCCCTGAGGTGAGCTGCAGAATTGCTGGGACACTGTGTGCATTTTAGCAAATGCTCCATCCTGGGCCAGGGGAAATGCACTCCTGTGCTTTAGAAACCTCAGGTGTTGGGAGATAGAGGAGAGAGAGGAAGCGGCTAGAGTTGGCCCACCAGTGAGGTGTGCTGGGCGGGAGGCCACTTAAACCTGGAGTCAGGATCCAGGACCTCATCTTCTGGGGGTCTCCTAGTGACACCCGCAACCTGTGCACAAGTGCCATGGGCAGTCTTGCAAAGTGTGTGTGTGTGTGTGTGTGTGTGTGCGCCCTTGTGCCCGTGTGTAAACACTGCCGTTCCTCCGTGGCCAGGGCACCTCCCACGGCTCCACGCCCACCTCCACCTCCCTCCTGCCCTTCCACTGCCCTGGAGTCCCCTGTGCCAGCTACGCCGAAACACCATGTTTTCCTGAACAAGGGCCAGGCAGGTTGCATCCCTGCATCCTGGCACACTGAGACTCCTTTACGACTCTGCTGCATCTCGCCTTCTCAGAGATGCCCGCCCTCGGGCCTTCCCTTGCAGAAGTCCTCTCCCCTGCTCCGGTCCACGGTGTTCTCTGTGCCCCTTGTGCGGCCTCGAGCTGCTGTGTCTGTCAACAGGAGCTGTGTTGCAAATACTCAAAAGAACGCCCCAAAGAGCTCTGCATGTGTGCACGTGTGTTCCAGCCTCAGTGCCCAGGATAGTTACTCAATATGTTTTTGTGGGGTCCCGTTCACAGAGGAACCAGGACGGAAAAGTCAGGTGGCAAAGGGAGCTGAGCTGTCAGCACGGTGGTGGGGGTAAGGGGAGAGGAGGGTTCCTCAGCCAGTATTTTATGGTACTTAGGAAAAAGCAGTTGGGTCCCTGTTTGGCCACCACACCCCACGATCTCCAGTGTCAAATTGGATTACACTCTGGGAAAGGGGCCACCAATGGTCTTGTTCTCCCAGGGCCCAGAAAAGAGTCAGAAGTGGGTGACTCCCAGCCCAAGAATAAATAATCAAGTCAGTCTCAGATTTAATTGCCCTTTGACCTCGTGTCCCTGTCGCTGCTACCAGGTGGTCCTGGTGCCTGCAGGTCACCCCTCTGCACCAATGCCCCATCCCCATGCCCGCAAGGAGCCGGGGCTCCATGCATCCCAGCGCCGGCTGGCCCAGCTGGAAACAGCTGCGCGCAGCACCAACATGCACAGCGCAGCCAGGCACTGACCTACGAAAACACAGGCAGAATTACAGCCACCCATAAACAAATTAGCATCCTTTAAAAGGTGAAAAGCTCCATAAAATGTCTGGGTCTTGTTTACGGCTCCGAGGTGGGGTGGCGGGGAGCGGATTAAATCACCGAGGGGCCCATGTGGCGCTGGCTCCTCCGTCCCTCCTGTCATCTCCCCCCACCCTGTGGGCGAGCTCAGACCGGGGCGCGCACACACAGGCACACTCCGCCCCGCCTTCAATGGCCGCTCCGTCCGAGCCTTGTTCCTGCCAGCCCGGGTCCCAGCAGGTGTTCCCTAATTAGCAATCTCTTCATTTCCAATCAAAGCACAAAGCGGCCCCAAAAGCCTGTCTTTATGAGGGAGCGGAGCAGCGGCTAGGGATGTGCAGGGGGGATAATTGTCTTCGCCAGTGGCGGCAGTGAGCGGGCTGGCTAATTCATTATTGTAATAACTTTGCTTGTCCTTGGGGAGGTGCGGGTGGGGGAGGGAGGGGAAGGGGAAGGGACGGAGTGTGGCTGAGGGTGTGGTGGGTGAGGGTCTGGGGCCAAGTGGTGGGAGAGAGAAGAGCGGACCAAGGAACAGGGCACCTGTTCGCTCCCCTTCTCTCCGCCTGGCAGGGGGCGCTCCCTCCCTGCACCCACTCCCCACCGTGCGCGGGGACGGCTGGCCCGCCCTCTGCAGCAGCCACTGGCTGGCTGGCAAGGAGTCCAGACTTTCCGTGGAGCGGGCAAGGGCCCCGGTTCTGAAGGAGACTCTGGGTTCTAGGAAGCACACGCAGTTACTCTCCAAGGCCAGAGGGGCTGACACCCCAAAGAAACCTTAGGGTCGGGGCTGTGTGGTGGGGTCCAGGGAGCCAGGCCACTGTCTTCCCAGGACTCAAATCCCATGAGCTCCTCACCCACCTCGCACAGGTGGCAGAGGTGCTCCGGTTAGAATGTCCCCAAAAGCTGCCTTACACTGTTGTTGGCAAAGCCACATGACACCCCTCCAACACAAAGCAGGAACTACAGGGGTGGCTATGAGTGTCCCTAAAAAGAGGCCTCGGTGGCTGCTGGCCCCGGTTGCCCCCTTGCTCTGCCCTGGTGTACTCACCCTGACTGTTTGTCCCACAGTGAGCAGCACCCCGGGAGCAAGGGGTTGGAAGGTCCCCCACCCCCTCCAGCTGGAGTACAAGTAGACTAAGAACCAAGGAAGGGGGGATGGCTGGGGGTTGGGTCCCGGTGGCTTTTGAAGGGTTTGGGACTCCAGCTGAGCTTCCACTGGAAATGAAACACAGGTGTAGAGGAAAGAAGGGCGGCACTCCCTGTAGGGAAACAGCCTGTGCAAAGGCACCAGGTGAATCCTGGGACTGGGGACAAAAGGAGGCAGGTCTTATGGGGTGGGAGACAGGGTGCTGAGGGCCCCTGCAGGATCTGGGAGTGCAGGGTGAGGCCAGCCATGGAGGGCCCCACAGGCAGGCTGAGGGCTCGGTTCTTCATCTCCTGCACCCCCAAATCAATAGCAGTGGCAGCCCCAGCTAGAGAGCCCATGGATGGCGTGCCCTGCCCTGGAGAGAGGCTGATAGTGTAAGCCTTCCGTTTCGGTGTTGGCCAGTCCTTGCTCACACCGGAACTCGGCAGAAATGGCCTGGACCAGAACAGGGGCGTAGCAGAGGACCAGAGGGAAAGGGATGACCACCCGGGCTTCCCCCTCTCCCCCACAGCTACAATCCAAATCCCCACCATGTGCACTTGCTACGGGACATTTGCAGTAGATTCTGACCAGCCCTGGCCTGCCACCTGCCACCCTTTCTCTGAGTTCTGAGCATTTCCCCTGACATCAGTGCATGTGGTGACCTGATGGTGGTGACCATTGTGGGCTCGAGAATCAGAGGACCTGGGGTCAAATCCTGGCTCCATCTGTGCATTCAGCTTCCTTGGTTTCCTCGTCTGTAAAATGGGATGATAAGAGTACCTGCCGCACACGAGTGAACACCTGTGATGTGCACAGCAGAGGGCTGGCTCGTGCAGGGAGGGCTCCTCTCTGTCAGTGCCTGCTCTTAAAGATAGGAGAGTAGGGGGGTGGGAATTGGGTGTCAGAACCCCACTCCTCCTCCTCTTTCTACCCATTTTTCTCTCATTGGTGAAGTGCAGCGGAAAAGGCTGAACATGGACCCTCCGAGGGTCCCTAGTTGAAGAACGACACTGGGAGTTGTCACTTGGAGATCTACATCACTCCAGCATCAGCAAGCCCTGCCCCATCTCAGCCCTGCCTCTTTCTGCCTGGTTTGGGTGGGGAGGCCCTGTGGTCGGTGCCTGGTCCCTGCCCCTGTGCAGGAGGGGTGGCAACATCCCTGGCTTTGCTGACCAGGAGTCCCCCAGCCCTGGACTTGGTCTGGCCCACAGAACTGAGTTTGGAAGGCCGGGTGCCCAGCCCCAGCCCTCTCAGTGGTCCTTTCCTCAGGACATTGTGGCTTTGGTGTCTGGCTCTCACCCTAGCTTAAGAGTCAAGAAACCCAAAAGGCCAGCTCTCTGCACCCCCGCCTTTACAGATCCTGCAATAGCTTGTCAACAGATACCTATGAGCATCTCTGAGTGTCCAGTGGGCGAATCCGATGCTACACAAAGGAAGGAGAGGCTTGTTTCTGGGATGGAGAAGGCCTTTCTGAGGAGGTGACATGTAAGCTTCCACCTAAGGGACAAAGAGAGAACCAAGTTACGATCTGTGTGAGCTAGAGCAGTGCTGTCTAGTGGAAATATAACGCAAGCACAGATGGGAGCCACACGTGTAATTTTATGTTTTCTAGTAGCCACGTTCTTTAAAAAGTTAAAAGAAACAGGTGAAATTAATTTTAATAATATATTTATTTAACCCAACATATCAAAAGATGATCATTTCAACATGTAATCAATATAGAAAAATTATTACTGAGATACTTTATATTCTTTTTCTTGGGTTAAGTCTTGGAAACCTGGAGTTTTTCCACACTTACAGTACCCCTCAGCTCAGACCGGCCGAATTTCAAGTGCTCAGAAGCCACCTATGGCCAGTGGCCACCACATTTGACAGTGCAAGTCTAGAGGGTAAGAGCACAATCCCTGGAGCCACTTGCTGGCTGTGTGACCTCGGCCAAGTTGCTGAACTGCTCTGTGCCTCGGCTTCTCTTTCTGTAAAATAGGGTAGGACTAGAAACTGCCCCATGGAGTTATTATGGGAATGACATAAGCTCGTAAACACACAGGGCTAACGTAGCACCTGCAGGCAGAAGGGCTATCTAAATTTTACCTATTACTAATAGTAAGAAGAATTAGAAAGATGAGAATGATAAATCTCCGAAGGAAGAGTGGTCAAGGCAGAAAGCAGGGCAGAGGAGGAGCAGGAAGC
Source organism: Eulemur rufifrons (assembly GCF_041146395.1). Taxonomy (NCBI): domain Eukaryota; kingdom Metazoa; phylum Chordata; class Mammalia; order Primates; family Lemuridae; genus Eulemur; species Eulemur rufifrons. The sequence goes on from NC_090984.1 coordinate 102,591,453, forward strand.
CAGAGGGGCCAGGTGGGGAGAGGGGGGAAGCAGAGGCCGGTGGCTGGGGGCCGATCACATCCAGCCTCCAAGAGCTTGGTTTCCTTTCCAGCTCTGTGAACAGAGCCGGAGATCATGCTCTGGAGAGAAAACCCCAGGGGCCAAGACCTTGCCTGACACCTGTTGCGGGGTCAAGGGCTGGGGTATGAGCCCTGGGTGGGGCCTGCTGTCCCTCAGTCTTCCCCGTCTTGCTCCAAACTCCAAAACTGTTGCATGCCTCCCGCTCGCTGCCGCCTGGGAAGCGTGGGGCATCAGCTGGAGGGGGAATATTAATGATTCAATTTTCAACTGGGTTCCACTCCAGGGCCTCGCCTGCGACATGCATTTTTAATCATAACAAAACAGAATGACAAAGGGAGTCATTTGCAGCAAGGCAGCCCCTGCTGGCTGGCCCCAGCTGAAGGGACTGCTTGTAGGAAGGGTGGGTGACCCACAAGATATTCCCCTTTCTGGAGCCAACATGACCCCCCAACTTCAGAGAGGGTGTAGCTGTGGGCCCAGCCTCTGGCCTTGCCATGCTGCGCAAGTCATTCTCTCTAGCCTGTGCCTCATTTCCAAAGCCGGGCTGCTGGGCGGGGGGAACCAGAAACACTTAGGGGTGCCCATCAGCTAGGGCTGGTGGAGGCTGGCGGAGTGGAGATTTGACCATCTCCTTAGGGAGCTGGTCCACAGCAGGGACAGGGAACCACAGAGGGTGAGAGGGGCCCTGTGGGTATGGAGGTTGCACAGGATTCTACCAGCCCATCCTCCGAGGCCTGAAGTCCTTCTTCATTCTTTGAGCCTCTGTCAGGCATGGGCTTGTACACCTGAACCAGCCTCTGGGCTGGCCTCGCCTTGGTGGTACCTGGTGATTGGCTGGGCCTTCTCCGCAGGGGGCGGCACCTTGGTTCCTCACTGGTTCACCTCCACCTGCCACTGGGTCCTGGCACGTCCAGTTTAGCAATGAGCTTTGCGCCGAGTCAATCAGGACTGCTCTCCTTTGCTCTTCCTGATATCCTTGAATCTCCGCGTCTCCTTTCTGCCTACATTTCCCTTTGTCTGTACCACTCCCTTGGCACCTCTGCTGCCCTCCCGCCACCCTCCGTCCATCCGTCCCACATCTGAGCACCCAGTATATACCAGGCACTGTGCCTGGATGGCTCAGGCTAGTGGGCGAGGCAAACAGGAAGACCAGACACCGTTTCACTGCATGGAAAGTGCTGTAGGAGGGGTTGCAAAAGAAGCTGTGGGGGCCAGTACACTTTAATGTGCACATGTTATTTATTTAGCCAGTATTTATGAAGGACCCCCTACGTGCCAGGCACTGGGTGCTGTGACTATAATGGTAACAAAGGCAGACGTGGTCCCCACCTTCACAGAGTGCTCGGTTGTATAGGTCGTACACTCTGCGACGAAGGTGGTGAAGATCAAACAAACCAACAGGTGCCCCATGCTTCTTTCTAGATCCTCCCTTGTGACTTACGCACAGCGGGTGCTCAGTAAATGCTTGCTGGGTGGTGGGTGCCAAGTTGGCTAACTTCGTGGCTGTGCCACTCTCTTCTCCCTTGCTTTGTGTTTGAGAGGTCGGTTTCCATGTTGGGCCTTTACCTGCTTCCTGCCAGGAAGTCCTCTGTCCTGATCCTGCTCGTTCTGACCTCAGATGTCATAAGTTAGTAACAACAAGGACCAGCATTTATCAAACACTCATTATGTGTCAGGTGCTAAGCACTTTGCTGACACAGTTAACATAATCTTATCTAATCTTCACAACAACCCCATGGGATAGGGACTATATTATTCAACCCATTTTGCTAAAAAAGGAAAATGAGGTGCAGAGATGTTAAGTCACTTGTTCAAGATTGCACAGCAAATAACGGGCAGAGCTGGGATGTGCATTCGGGCAGTCTGGCCCCAGAGTTTGTGCTCTGAACATACTGTCTCATGCTGTGGCTGCCTCTTTTTACGTAGACAGCAAGCCAGAAAGACCCTTTTTCTCCCCATTTGCAGAAACTCGCTGCTTTTTAGTTAACAAGGAGGTCCAGGCTGTGCACCAAATCCTCCGGGAATCATGGAATGGCAGTGCTGGGGCGTCCTTAGCGGTCCTCTCCTGCACCTCTCTCAAGTGTCAGCCAGGGAAACTGAGGCTCAGGGAGGGAAAAGGACTGTCCCAAGGGCTGAAGACCAAGTCTTGGCTGAGTGGCTGTCTGAGCGGCTCTCCTGGCCCAGTGTGTCCGTGGCCCCGGGCTGACCTCCCAAGCACCGTTTCACAAGGAGTAACAGAGGTCGGGCAGCAGATGGCTGGTCTTAGATGGAGGGGCAGAGAGGCCCATGACCTTGAGTCTCCACCTGCCCCTCCGCAGTCCTTGAAGCTCCCTGGACCATTGTTCCTGGGCGCCCAGGCCCACTGCTCCCTGCCACCCTCCTCGCAGCTGGCACCTCCCCTCCCTTCCATTGATTTTCCCCCTGGGGTGACAGAAGCCAGAGACCTGTGATTCTCCCCAGGTACCCCAGGGCAGGAACAGGAATGAGGAGAAGACAGTCACTGCCACTCCTGGCTCAGTGCATCTACAGGGGCCGTCTACCCCCGCCCCGGTCTTGAGCCCTTGGGCCAATCCTTTTCCATCCCTGAGCCTCAGTTCCCTGGCTGTTCCTTTCTATCTCCCGCCCAAGAGTTCCTCACTCATCATTCACAAATTCCAGCACATGTGCTAGTGTGTGCTGGGTGCAGGGACATAGTAGTGAACACAGACAACAGTCCTACCTGCATGTGTCTTACATTCATGGGGGAGGCTGATGGGGGAGGCAGACAAAAAAGCCAAGATAGTAAGTACATTTAGTATGTTAAACAGGTAAGTGCCATGGAGAAAAGCAAGGGAACCAGGGTCACCCTCACTACTCTTCAGTGCCCCTGAGGGAGGTGAGGGAGCGAGCCCTGCAACGTTCCAGAGGAGAGCATTTCAAGCAGAGGGCAAGAGCATGGCAAGTGCAAAGGCCCTGAGGTAGGAACCGGCCAGGCATATGCAAGGCAGAGCAAAGAGGCCAGCAGCTGGTGTGGGGTGAATGAGAGAAGCACAGAAGGAGATGCAGTGAGAGAGTGAATCTAAGGATGGATGCCCTCGGACGCCACTGAACGAAGGGGTCAGCGAGAGAGAGAAATCACTTGCAGTGGCCCAGTCTCTGCTGGCACTGAGGCGTCCTGTCCCAGTGAGAGGGGAAGGCAGATTTGGCATCTCACCGGGTGGAGGCAGAGAACTTTCATCGTGGAGTCCACCTCCTCAGGCTGCCCTGGTTGGCTCAGGGGACACTAGAGGTTTTGCAGAAGGTAGGAAGGGCCCGCTGTTGTAGGTGTTCCTTCCCATCCCCTGCCTCTGGACCCAGGGAGTTCCAGAAAAAGACGGGTCCCGTTGCACACTGTGCCCTCCTCCCACTTTGTATAGTGCTATGGGTAGAATCCGTTGAACCTTCTAGAGAATGGGCAATGGGTGTGGGGTGTGGGGGCCGTGTAGGTGCTTGATTGTTCGTCTGGCTGAAGCTCCTTCACCTGGAATGCTTTGCAGTGGACGTGATCTTTCTCTTTGCTCCAGCAAAGCACTTCTCAAAACTCTAGTTCCCACTCATGTCCTAAGAAGGAGGCCTCAGTCCGTCCCTGACTTTCCTAGGAACTTCTGAGATCCTGGTCCTCGTTCTGAGGGGGACTGTGCCGAGAGGACACCTCCATGAGCACCACCTTCTTTGACCCCATCCCATCCCTCCTGCCTATGGCCCGGAGTAGGAGTCCCTGACACAACAACAACGTGGGATCCTGTGGGGACTCAAGCCACAGGGCTAAGGCCATTTTGCGCCGTGGGGGACTGAAGCTTCCGCTTTGCACACAAGCTTATGTTGTCTCCTCCTTCCTTCCTCCAGCCGCCTCTTTCTGATTTAAGGGCAGGTTTTATTCCCGAGCTGCCTCGGGGCTCCTCTTTCTGATTGCATTAAAGTCTCCGCAATTCTCCCCTCATTAATGATTGGCATATTTTTACCTCTCACTAAAGGAGCTTCAAGGCGACTCCCTGGGGGCCCTACTCTCCGAATGAAACAATTTCATCCTGCTCCAGAAACGCATTAAAAAGGGTTTGTCAGGATCTTATCACCAGTTAGAGAAAGCTAATCAAATTACTTCTATTTATTAGCTGGTACAGTAGTGTGTCATTCCATCAAGCCCTGGTGCTGGTTGCAGCCTGGGTGGGCATGAAGTGAGCACCCTGGCGCCCTGGCACCCTGGGTGCCGGAGGAGGGAGTGCCAGACGGGCTGTCTGCTGCCCAACCTCTGCCCCTAGCTGGCACCTTTGTGCCAGCCCTGCCGGCCAGGACAGCTCCTGGTACACCTAACCCATAGTTGTCCGTTACTCACCAAAGATGGCTCCTCACAGGTGGCTAAATGTTCTTCTCAGCCAGGGGGCGAATCTCAGCCCCGGGCTGCCTGTTCTTGGCAGAGCTGGGTATGAAACAGCAGTGTATTTAAAAGAAGACACATATTCTTTCCTCTTTTGGAAGAAAGGGTATAGGTTATTTTGTTTTCCTTTAGGTTTTTTTTTTAAAAAAAAAAAACAATTGCATGCATGCATCCAAAATTGACAATTGATAATATGTTGTTATATATGTTTCAAGTTTTAATAACAGAATTAACATTTGATTCCCTTGGGTTTTATCTTCTAGTTGCCTTCTTTTTTCCCCCTCCTCAGTGATGAGTATCATGAATTTATTGTGTGTCTTTCTAGGACTTTAAAAAGATCTTTTAAATAACATGTGTATTCAAGAATGGTACAATCTATTGGGTACAGTGCTCGCCTCTGCTCTGTGACATCGTGGGTGTCAGCGCGGACCCGGCATCACATCGCTGGGCCCTCCACACTTGTAGCTCTGTGACCTGGCTTCCCTGTGCCTCACTTTCTCATCTCTAAAATGGGGATAATAGCAGCGCTTACCTTATAGGGTTTGTCATGAGGATGAAATGAGATAACTAATGTGCTTAATGAAGAGCCTGGTATACAGTAAGTGCTCATGCATGCTAGCCATCGTCATTGCCATCGTCTCTATCCCCTTCCACCTACACCTTGTGGGGCAACCATGTGGCTTCCTGGCTCTACCTTTAATGTGTACATTTGTGCCCACCCAGCTTTAGGCTGCATAAGTATGTGTGATGTACACAGTGTCCAGACAGGTCCCCGCTGTGTGGACATGTGCGTGCTCTGCAAGGAGCCCCAGGGTCCTACAATTCACGGGGAAAGTGGGCCGGGTGGGAGAACAGGCCAGTCTCGCGCCTCGGCCAGGCCTCCCCTGAGCAGATCCAGGCTGGAGCAGAAGAGCAGCCCCCACCCCTGCCAGCCCAGGGCAAGGGGCTCTCCCGGCTTCGCAGCTGCCTCCACGGCCCCAGGAACGGTTCAAAAGGCTATGCCGAGTGCCCCCGTCCACCGCACAAAAGGACATATTGATTGGTTTGTAGAAGCATTTCCCGGGGTCCTTTATATCTCTCTCCCTCGTCACCCGTAATGAAGAGGCTGAGTGCACAGAGGAGGGAGAGGCCGGCACACATCCATCCGGGTGGGATTTCTTCATCTTATCAATCAGGACTTTAATTAGACACGTCCGAGAGGGCAGTTCCATCTCGGGGCAGGCGGCAATCTTTATCAAGCATGCCACATCTCTAATTACTGTGTACTGACAGATAACAATTGGGGGGCAGGGTGGAGAGCCCAGGAGGCAGGGAAAGGACAACAGGGCCCGGAGAGTGGCCATTCACCCAAGAAGAGTGTCCTTCCTAGACAACCTGGAAGGAATCACCCAAACTCTGCACCCAGAGGCAGGGGATGACATCCCACGGAGTGATTGCTGGGATGAGGCGTGGAGAATGGCCAGGCCAGCAGGTGAACAGATACAAGGACCCCTGTGTGCCCACGCTCCTGACACTATTCTTGTCTTTTCTTTACATCTGAATGTCACTGTTGCTTGGTGTTTTTAATGGCATGGTAGAAAGAGCCAGGAAAGACCTAGGAAGACCTAGGCTTGAATCCTATGATTTGGTTCCTTGGCTCTGTGACAACCAGCTTATGTGACCTTAGACAAGTGGCTTAACTTCTCTGGGCTCTGTTGACTTCACCGCAAGTGAGGACAGTCCTACCTATAGGTAAAATTGCTGTGGCCTGAAATGACACAAGGTATGTGCAGGAATGTATGTTTCTCCCTTTCTTGTCCATCAGATAAACAGCTTTATTTAGGGAGTGGGGAGCAGTTCAGAGCATCAAAGGCTAAAGACAAGCCTCCCGACTTTCTGGGGTGAGGGTGTTTTCTGCTCAGCAGTATTGATGAACCATCGGGGTGGGGGATCTGGGGGTGGTAGATGAGGCACAGAGCAGCAGGTTGGCAAACTGTCTTGGGTGAGGTCCCCTGGCTTGGGGGGTGATGGAAATTACATGCTTTTCTGCAACGGACCTGAGCTGGAACGTCTGCTCTCTCTGTTACCAAGTGAGTTCAATTGCTGATTCTCCCTGGGCCCCGGGTTCCTCATCAGCAGAAGAGGTGTAACTGCACCCCCTCTCAGGGTTGGAGAAGGGGCATGTGCTGTTCCCAGGTGTGGCCCAGCCCCGCACCCAGGTAGCTGCCCAGCAGCTTATTCAAGACCCCACTCTAATCTACATGCTCCACCTGCTGTAACTGGGACTTGCCCTTGCTCCTTCCTCTCTCTAGTGACTGGGTCTCCTGGCTCTGGGGTCCCTCTCCCCAGTCCTGAGACCTGGTGTTCCTCAGAAGAGAAGCCTGCGTGGTCCTTGCTGGGTGCCTGGCCACCCTGTCTAGATACCCGCAGCTGTTCATCAGCTGGTTCTCAGCCCGCAGAGCTTGTGTCCTGTCCCCCTCCCCCCTCCAGCTACCACATTGCCACCACTCTCAGAGATACTTCAAAATTCACATCTCTCTGTCCAGGCCTCCAACAAGCAGTTCCTGTGATCCACTCCCTGTGGCCTCCTGCCCCGAAGCCTACCTGGTCCCACCTGGCTCTCCTGCCACCATCAGAGCCCTTGTCCCCAGGCCCTCGGGGCTGACATTTCTCTTGAGACTTAGCTTGAAAGCCTTAAATGCTCCCGGCCTCCAGGGCCCCAGGCCAAGTCCCAGGGAGGATGGACCCTGAGGTCCCCAGCAGGTGGAGTGGGGAAGCAAAGACTAAGCGCTAGTTCTCTATGAATCATTTCATTTATCAAGGCTGTCTTGCCAGATGGATCCTTAATCCCTGCTCAGACAGGTTAATAAATTAATAAACCCACCCACTTCTCTCGCAGCCAGAATCTGAGCCGAGTTCTGGTGGTCCAGTGGGTGTTCTTTAAACTCCCCAGACAGGGAAGTGAACACGACTGGGCCCCACCAGCTTGGGAACATCTGAGGATGTCTCTGGGTGAGAACTCTTTCGAGAAGCTTTGACAAGCTCAGACGCATCCTCCTCCAAACTGGCGGCATAAAATCTGTGTTGGAGAATGGTGAGTGGTCGGAGGTGGTTCTCTGGGAGGCGGGATTCCTGCATCCCTGAGATTGCCCCATGAGTCCATCGGTCTGCACTTGGGCTGATGGGGACCCCAGGGTGGAAGTTCAGAATGCCAGGCTGGTTGGGACACAGGAGGGCAGGTGGCAGGGTGGTGACGGGGCATACAGAGAAGGTTGAGGAGCAGCCCACCTCAGAGACACCAGGGAGGATATGGGGAGATGGCGCTAACTCATGGAGCCCGCTAGAGAATTATGGAGGGCTCAGCGGGGCGGCAGAAAGCGAGTTCACAGGAAGGAGTGGGCACAATGGCCCCAGGCCAGGAGGCCTTCCCAGATGGGAGCCACCCTCCTCCCTCCGGCTCTCTAAATCAGACACACCTTTCAGAAGAGGTGACGTTCTGGCAGGGAAGAAGGAACAGCATGGGCAAAAGTAGGGGTCAGTGGGGCCCTTGGTGAGAGCCCCAGGCAAGCCTGCAGCAAAGTCCCGCTGAGCCCCCAGCCACCCCGAGACCAGGGAAATATCCTGACCTGAGTGAGGGCACTCCTTCCCCGCCTCTTGTCATGGTACACAGGCTTCCACTCGCAGGTGCCGTGGTCATCGCCAGGTGAGGAAACAGAAGCTCAGAAAGGGAAGCCATGAGCAGGCGCAGCTGGCTGGTTGAGGTCACAGGCTACGGAGCCAAAGAGTTCTGGTTGGAATTTGGCCTACCTGAGTTTTGATGTCCCCATCTGTAAAATGGGAGTAATGACATTCATGCTGCAGGGTTGTTGGATGTCGACCACTTAGCATAAATAACTGCTGTTTGTTTGTTTAGAAAATTCTTGTTGTGCTGGATCCTGGGATCACAGTGATGGAACCAGTAGCTTTTTTCCTGCTCTCAAGGCACTTGTGTCTTAGCGGGGAGATGCGCAGGGATGAGTGAGCAAAGATGAGATCATTCCAGAGTGGACTGAGTTGCTGTGAAGAGAATGAACAGGGTGATGGGACAAGGGGGTGGGGAGATGAAGGGATCTTCTAGACGGGATGTTCGGGGAAGGCCTCCCAGAACTGCTGAGCTCAGGCCTGAGGGGTGAGGAAGACTCAGTCATGCCAAGAGCAGCACAGACAGAAGGCACAGCAAGTACAAAGGTCTGCAGTCTTTAGACTGTTAGAGCAACAGAAATGAGTTGAGCCCAGTGAAGGGCAGGAGGGTCCAAGAGGAAGTTGGAGAGCCACGTCAGGCAGGGCCTTATATGTCATGGTAAAGAGGGGGTAGTTTTTTCTAAGCATGGCGTGAATGGTTTTACACAGGGGAGTGATGACATCACACAGTGGTTGAGCACATGGACTCTGAAATCAGACTGCCTAGGTTTGAACACAACAGATGTAACCACTTCCCCCAAAACTTAGTGTCTTACGACAACAGCAACCGTTTGTCTTGCTCCCAAACCTGAAACATGGGCAGGGCTTGGTGAGGGTGGTTTATTGCCTGCCACGCCTCGTGGTATCGAGCTGGAGTGGCTTGGCTGGAGCTGGAGGTGATGCTCAGTCACATGTCCAGCAAGTGGTGCTGGCTGTTGACTGGGAGCTCCATGGAGGGGACAGTTAACCAGAGGCCTCAGTCCCTCTCCATGTGGGCTTCTCCACAAGGCTGCTTGGGCTTCCTCGCAGCATGGCGATTGGGTGCCAAGAGCAAATGTTCCCAGCTGCATGGCTTGTTCTGACCTAGCCTTGGGAATCATGTGCCATCACTTCCACTTCATTCTATTGGTTAAACTAGTCACTAGGGCCAGCCCAAATTCAAGGGGACAGGGATTAGACTCTATTTCTTAAGAAGAGGAGTGGTAAAGAATTTGTAGCCAAGACTACAGGTGTTTGGAGAGGTAGGTTAGGTCAGAGGTCAGATTAGACAAAGCTTTTTAGGTCATGGCAAGGAGTTTTTATTTTACGTTAAGTACAATGTGAACTGACTGGACAAAGCTAAGTCCTTGGTGATGGGAAACTTGGCGAGAGATCGCCTGGATTCTGGAATTAGACTGCTGCATTTGAATGGTGCTTGTACTACTTACGAGCTAAGTGACTTTGGGTTTTTTTCCTGATTCTCTAGGCTCAGTTTCCTCATCTGTAAAATGAGATTAGTAACAGCACCTGCCTCAGAGGGTGGCTGTGAGGATGAAATTAATTTAATTCTTATAAAAGACTAAGAATAGTGCCTGGCACATATGTACTCAAAATGTTCGCTATTGTTATTAGTGTTGTGCTTTTGAACACTTGCTCTGGCTGCGGTGTGCAGAAGGCCTTGAAGAGTGGCTCGAATAAGGTCAGGGAGACCTGATTTGAATTCAGACATTCCAGGTGCTCTGCTCACATTTGTTTTATTAGGTATTTACCATGTGCCAAACTGTCTACATCAGTTTCCTATGGCTGTTGCAACAAACACCACACACAACAGAAATTCTCTTACAGTCATGCAGGCTAGAAGTCCAAATTCAAGGTGTCTGGCAGGGCCATTTAAGGAAGCATTAGTATCTCTAAGGAAGAGTCTTAATATATCTAAGGCAAGATTCTTGTCCCATGCCTCTCTCCTAGTTTCTGGTGGTTGCCAGAAATCTTTGGTGTTTCTAAGATGTATCACTGGGGCCCACTCTAATCCCGCATGGCCTCATCTTAACTTGATTACGTCTGCAAAGACCCTGTTTCTAAATCAGATCACATTCACAGGGTAGATGTGAATTTGGGGTGTATACTACTCAACCCATACGTAGTCTGGGCCGTTATCAGGGCTAAAAAAGGTAGAATAGTTGCAGACCCTGCCCTTAAAGTGAAAGAAAACTGCCCCACTGATTCCTGTAATACTCGGTAGGGAACTGCTGTGTGTCCTGAGCAGGGAATGTTTGCACCCCTAGCCGGCCGAGCTGCCTGGAACCCAGCCTGCTCTAAATACCTCAAGGCCAGACCCTGAACGACCACCCCTGCCCCCACCATGGGTACCTATCCCTGATTCGCCTAGGAGGCAGAGAAGATGGAGTCTGAGGGTTGCCTTTGTCTGCTAGAAGGACTCCTCTGGGGATAGGCCTTGAGACCCCAGGGGGCTTGTGCCAGGCGAGCTGACCTGAGCCTGGCAGAGCTGGCTGGGGGTGCCAGCTGCCATGCGGTGCCCCTCCTTCCCACCTCCCTGGCAGCTCAGCTCTGCCCAGGCACTGTGACCAGGCTGCTGCTTCTGGGGTCTGCTCTCCACGTGCCCAGGCCACAGGAGTGTCTGTCCCGGCTCCCCCCATAGGCTGCCCCCAGCCAGGCTGAGCCACGGCCCTGCAAGGACCAAGGAATACGCCTAAGATCAACCAGGATTCCGTAATTGGACTGTTGTTCTTTCATTTTGCCACGCCGTAGCGTGCGGATTATAGACACCACATGCTATAGATTTCCTGTCAGAGCTCATGAATCAAACCCCACTGTCTTATTTACTATCGGCCAGCGGCTGTGAATAACATCGCCCCAACACACGCGCGCCGGCATGTGCTTGTGCAAACACTGCCCACAGAGCAGCACCTGGGCTGCGTCCCAGACGCCACTTCGGGGGCTGTAGGGGGAGGTAAGGTTTCCCCTCCACCATCATCCCCTGCCCTGGCCTTTCTGCAACAAGCAAGGGGACTGGTCACCAGGGCAGTAGCTTTACCCTGCAGGGAGAATGCTCCATTCAGACTTTATCTTTCCTCATCCAAGTTAGGGTTACTTTCGGTGGGCTTAAGGAGGAGTCCAGACCCTAGACCAAGCTGGCATCAGTCCATGCCCATGCATGTGGGTAGTGGGGAAAGATTAATACTGTGCACGGGCTCTAGAGGCAGAGAGAGATGGGTTCAAGTCCCAGCTAGGTCGCTTACTACCTGTGCAACCCTGGGCTGGTTAATATTCCCTGAGTCTCAGTTTTTACATCTGTAAAATGGGGTAATGACAGTATTCATTCATAAAAGTGTGTGTGAGAGAGAGAGATTTAGATGAGAATTCATGTGTAGCGTGCAGCACAGTGTGTGGGGCCCAATACTATTTGCTTTAATCATGGATGCTGAAGCCACTGCCTGCACAGAGCATATCACAGACACGAGAGAGCTCACTTAATTTGCCCAACAACTCTTCCAGGTGGGTATCGCTCCCTTTTGCATATAAGGGACTCAAAGCTCAGAGGGGTTAAGTAATTTGTCCAAAGTTGTACAGCTAGTAAGTGATGGAGCTAGGCTGGAATGTGGCTTTGCCTGACGCTAAGGTCCAGGGCATTTCCGTTAAGCTCATCTTGAGGTCAAGGACGTTGAGCAAACAGTTCCAAAGCCACCTCCTTGCCCCACGGAGCCACCACCCAGTCCAGTCACCCAGGGGCAGCAGCCCTTTCCTTTCTCTCTGCGAGGAGCGATTTTTTTCCTCCTCCTGGAGCTTAAATCCTGATCTTGTGAATTAATAGACTTTTTGCTTTTTGTATAGACATCTTCATCACTTACAGCATGTACATTAGACTGTGGGCTCCCTGGGGGTATGGACCATGTGTGTCTAATTCACTGTTCTCCTTATATCTGATAACTGGTCAGGAAGTATTCGGATGGATGGATGGATGGATGGATGGATGTGTTTTAAACCAAATACCTGTCACATTTCCCAATGAATTTCTCTTATTTAGTATCCTTTAATAACAGCAACTTCAAAGTAGCACAAACCTGGGAAAATCATCACTCAAAGGCAAATTCCTCTGCCTTGATGTAAAGAGAGATGCTGGATCCCAGCACAGAAAACACTGATAACCTTTTCCCAGGCTCAGGGCAAGACCCAGCCCCAGTGCAGGTGTCTGGGTCTTGCCACTGCTGGGCCACGGGCCTGCCATAGGCTGCATGTGGAGGACAACAGGACTTTTTCCGTCTTGAGGACTGTTTCAATCGTAGCCACATAGGCTGATTTTATACCTTTTTTTCTTTGTTTCTTTAAAATGTAAGTCAGGAAGGAAGACCAGACTTCAATTTTTCTGGGCTATTCTCCTAGTCACCTGTGTAAGACCTCAATCATCCTTGGCCAATGCCATTCTTAAAGCCAGCACAATTCCAGGGAAACCAGGTCACTTGGTCTCTTCCAACCTCAATTTCCTGATCCATAAGATGGGACTGAGGATACCTGTCTCACAGAGGTGCTATGGAGCTTGGAGTCCCACATCTAGGATGAAGGATCATTTTTTATTTCTTTTGTGCCTTGACCGGCACCTATGTTATTAAACAAACATAGGCGATAGATTGCGGGGTTTGGGGGTGCCGCCCGGGGCTTTGGGGATTCTGAGCACAGTGTAGTTACTGACCCAGTGTGGTTGTGCTGATGCATGTATTAGGCCCCTTTTACCTAGGAAGATGGACACCTTTTCTTTCTTCCCCCCAGAAGAGAAGCTTCCCCTGAGTAATAAGGCCTGTAGGGCACGTACCGTGGGAATGAGGCGCACCTGCCCGTGGGACAGCACCAACCTCAAGGCCTGTTCGTGAGTCATCTCCGAACAGGCCCCCCTCCCGCTCCCTCCCAGAAAAGCTTTCACTGGCTTGTTCTGTGCCCAGAGGAAATGCTTCATTCTCAAATGTAATTGTGTCTGAGGAGGTGTCCTCTGCGACCAGGCGGGTCACAGAGCCAATGAGTGAGTCAGCGCATCCGGGCAGAGTTAATTAAAGCAGCGAGGGCTGGTGGGGGCAGCTGGAATCTGGGTGGCTGAGCTGCTACAGCAGGGGGTGACTCCCATCTGGAACGGGGCCTGGCACATGCTGGGGCTCCCTCTGTGGTCTGTGGAGCTCCCAAGGGTGCAAAGGGGGCCCCGGGTCACAAAAGGAGGAAACAAGGAGAAAAGTTAAGGCCTCGGTGGCTCTCCAAACTAGCTCAGTGCCATGGCTTAATATTGGTTGTTTCTACTTTCCTTTGGATCCTGCACGCAATATTCACAAATAATCAAGAGTTTCCTCTGACCTCTCTGTGCCCAGAAGGATGGACTGGTCTGTGAAGGGAGGGGTGACTCTCTTAGATTGCCATTATCCCAGAAAAGTGTGGCTTCATGAGACGAGCCCAAGATCTCCAAGCCTAGAACGGTGCCCAGCACATCATAGGCACTTGATTGACAGCTCTAGGATGAATGAATGAATGAATGAGATTTAGATTCTCCAGTTGGGGTTTATCTGAGCTATCAATAGCTTGGCAGGTAGTAAGGGAAGGTGGAAAGACGAGTTGTTGAAAGGAAAGGAGAGAGATGTACCCACTAGAATGTAAATTCTGCGAAGGCAAGTCATTTTGTCTTTTCTCATCGCTAGGTCCCCAGCACCTGGAGTAATACATGGCTTAGAGCAGGTGCTCATTAAAGGTTTGTTTAATGACAAATGGATAGAGATGGAAAAAAGGAAGGAAGAAGGGAGGGAAGGAAGGAGAAAGGAAGGAAGGGAAAAAGGGAGAAAGGAAGGGAGGGAGGGAAGAAGGAAGAGAAGGAGGGAGGGAGAGAGTGAGGAAGGGAGGGAGGGAGGAAGACTCAGGAAAAGAAAGGAATCTTTGCAGCTAGGAAAAGCTGATGCACAGCTGGGAAAGTAGGGCCCATATGGCTGGGGTGGGTCTAATGAAAACCAGGTAAGTTCAATGAGAGCAATACTATTCTCTATACCTCTTCTCATCCCATTTCTCGGGCACCTGTTCCTGGGGCAGACAAGCGTTCCCTTACTGAATGATGCTGGAGGTTTCTTTTCTTCCTCCTCTCCCTTGCTGCCACCCACCAACTTGCTCTGACTTCCAAAATACCCACCAACGAGGAAGTTCCAGCTAAGAGCTCTCACCACTTTTAGATGGGGCATCTGCCCTGAATCTCTGCTCTTTTCCCTCCCATGTAAACTGGACTAGACGATCTACTTCTCCCTAAAGCATGTCCTCCCTCAAGCCAGCCAGGGCTGTGGGGAGGGCTGGCTACATGCCCAGCTTCTTTTGACCGTGGAGGACACAGTGATAGACACAGAACAATTCAAAACAGCCCCTGCCCCTTGCTGTCTTCCTAGGGAGATAGGGCATATGCCTATGAGTGTCTGTGTGCCCAGAAAAATCTCAGTGAGCTGAAGGGATTATAGCAATGCTTGCAGGGCTGCCCAGGAGACTCAAAGTGACTGTTGCAGAGGCCCCAGCCTCTGAGGATGGCAGAAGCCAGGAGGTCCATATGTGTCTGCAGCTTCACCATGATGGACTGAGTCACTCCACAATTTTCAGATTTGGCACTTTGTTCGTTTCCAAACCAGAATATCCTAAGCCAAGCAAATCAATATTCCATCTCCCAGAACCTGGAGCCCTCTGGTGAGCCGGGTGCAATGACAGCTGTATCAAGGCACTTTGGGGGGCGACTGTTAAGTGAGAGAGACCGGGCCATGCATGACTCCCCACGAGGCTGATGGCCTCTGCCTGCCACTGTCAAGGACCACCTGGACACAGCTGGACTAGCATGACACGGCCTCTCCCTCTGCCCCGTCCCTCTCCAGGAATCAACAGGCAGTACATGAGTGACACGAGGCTTTGGCAACGCTGAGTGGGGCTGGCAGAGTTGGGGCTGGCAGGCAAGATGCGGGTGCCCTGGGCACACCTGCCTGCTGTCTGCCCTGCCTCTGACAACTGAATACACCTTTGTCATCTTGACTGGTAACCGTGGGTTAGTTGAGTCAGGTAGAGGACGGCGATGCTGAGACCACAGTCTCGGGACAGATACCATCGTGACCGGTGAGCTTTGCCCCAGTGCACGGCCACGGTATTACCCTGACCCTGACCACTGTGGCGTGGAGTGAGATAAAAGAACATGGGTGGATGAGCTCATCCGTCCCCACGTATGGAAAACCATCAAAGTTAACATCATTAAAGTCGCTTCCTAGGTCTGTTGTAACAAAATTCCACACACTGAGTAGCCTGTAAAGCACAAACGTATTGCCTCACAGTTTTGGAGGCCAGAAGTCCAAGATCAAGAGGTTGGCAGGACCATGCTCCCTATAAAACCTGTAGGGGAGGATTCTTCCTTGCCTCCGCCTCACTCTGGTGGTTGCTGGCAATGGTTGGCACTCCTCGGCTTTAGCTATAGCACATCAATTTCTGCCTCTGTTGTCACATGTGTGTGTGTCTCCTCTTTTTATAAGGACACAAGTTGTATGGGATTAGGGCTCACCTTGCTCCATGTGACCTCGCCATAACATTATTACATCTGCAACAGCTGTATTTCTAAGTTAGGTCACATTATCAGGTACTGGGGTTTAGGACTCCAGCATATCTTTTGGGGGGACACAAGTCAACCCAGAACATCCACCAACATCCTACCTTCTAGGTAGAGGTCAGGTATATCATTAATAGCGCACATATGTCACCATATGCAAAAAGCTTGTTTTCCTTTCTGTTCAGTGCACATGGCCTCTTCTCATAAACCATCAAGGGACAAGGACCAGTGAATGTCAACGGGGACACCCTATAGCTGATGAAGAATGTAAACTCCAAGAAAGCAAGGGTTTTTATCTGTCTTGTTCACTGTTGAGTCCCCAGCACCCATATAGTGCCTGGTACAGAGTAGCTTTGTCAAATACATGAATATAGTGGTTGGAGCTGCAGAGGTTGAGTCAGGTTTTAACTGTGTGACCCAAGGAAAACCACTAACCTTCCTGACTTTGTTTCCTCGTATATAAAGCAGGAATAAGAATGAGCACATGTAATTTACACATCCTTGGGAGTATCCATGAGAACCTATGTTAATGCATTTGCTTAGTTCCTGGCACATAGTAAGTGTTCAATAAATGTTAATGAAATCAGAATCTGTCAGAGGCCACTGAGCTGTCTGAGGTTTTGGGCAGCTGGGGTGGCAATGCCAGCCTAGCAAGGGGAATGTTGCCACTCATCTTCTTTTCTGCAGGGGAGGATTGAGCTGCTAAATTTAACCAGTGATCTGCTGTTGAGAAAGTGATTGATTCTCAGGGGGATGCAGGAGAATAGATTACTAGAGAGATATCGTTCTAGGACACCGGGCACGGGCACAGGCCCTGGGGCCAGATCCTGGGGGTTCAAATTCCAGCTTTGGCCCTGGCCAGATGTGGGACCTCTGGCACACACGGAGGCTCAGTTTTCCAAATGTAAAGTGGGAAGGATAATAACATCTGTCTTGCCGGGGCGTGGTGAGAATTGAATGGCAGTGTCTGGCCCATAGTATTGTGTAAGTTTAGCGTTATTAGAGTCACTTTTCTATGTCCTCTGCCCCATTGCTCGGAGCTAAATCATTGGAAAGCCCCAACCCTGGCGCTCACTGCTGACTTCTGGGAACGCGGGCTCTCTCTCGCTCTTCTTTCCCTCGGCCTCGGCCCGCCGCGCCCCGCGCTCTCCGAGACCCAGCGCGCCCTCTGGTGGCGCACGGCCCGGACTCGGCGCGCTCCGGCGGCCGCGCGGAGGGTCTCCATGGGCGCGTCCCGCGGCTCCGACGCTTCGCGCTCCGAGACGCCCTTGGTTTTGCCTTTCCCGCCTCCGCCGTGTCCGTGGGAAAAGCTGTCTCGCTCTGCGGCCGCCCGCGCGCGCGTGCCACTGTCCCGAAGAGCCCCGAGTGGAGCCGGCCTGGGGAGAGCTGGGGAGGGGGAGGGCAGGCGGCAGCGCCCCCTCCTCTGGGCGGGTTTCCCGGCCTTTCCCCAGGTTCCCGCCTCAAAGGAGGGAGCACAGCTGGGGGCGTCTCTTTTACAGTCCCCAACCCCCCCACTTTTTCCTCTGGTGTGATGTTGAAACCCACTGGGCAGCTCCGAGGGCCCAATACCTGCAAATTTGCCTGACTTAAGTTTTGCTCCATGTACCTTGGGCTCACCACCCATTTCTATCCCCTGAGACTGCGGGGTTAGAGTTCTCGCCATCTGCCCTGATGTGTGGATTTATTTAGATATTTCGTCATTTCGTCATCATCATCTCTAACACTTACTAAGCACGAAGCGCTTGCGAAGCGCTGTTCTTTTATCCTGACAGCGGGAGGACTATAGGTACGGTAGCACCCACTAGGAAACTGAGGCATAGGAAGGTTAGTGACTTGCCCAAGACCACACACTGCAGGGATTCGAGTCCCAGAAGTCTGGCTCCAAGCTGATGTCGCCACCAGTGTCCTGCTGCCCACCTACTGAATTCTGTGTCGTTGGTCCTGCTCCCTTGCCCTTGTGTGTGTACACTCTGACCTCTCCATCTAGAATGCCCTTCCTCACCCCCAGGACGCCTGCTTGGCAAACTCTTCTGTGAGCTATTCCCTGGCCCCTGTGGCCCCCAGGACCCTCCACCTCCACCCCCATCTCTCCATGCACCTGTCACCAGTATTACGTGTTTGCCTCTGCTGCGCCGCAGAGGCTGCTTGCTGTGTGCGTTTGCTCCGCCCACTGCCTAGGACCCAGCCAGGCACATGGCAGGTGCTCATGGGATGGAGCCGGGCTCAAACAGCAGCAGCCTTTTCCCAGGGACGTATTTCACTCTGAAGGAGAAGGAAAAGTACATTAATGGCGTTTTAGAGATGGAAATGCTAAGGGCATAAGGGGTGAGGGATTCACCTAACTCCACTCAGTAACCCAAACAGGAGATATTCTTACTACAGTCCCTTGTTCTGAGCTCAGCGTTGCAGGCCAGAGGCTTGGAAGAGACAAGGATAAGGTGAGGGACTAACCCGAAAGGATCCGTGGAGTCTCGGGAGTGTAGGCCTTGTTTGTACGGGATTTTATCTGCACGGGCCCTGGGCGAGAGAGTTTGAATCCACATTTGTTTTATTCTCCAGAGTCTTGTCTTGAAAGATCTCATCCTTTGGGCAGCCCTTCCTCCCTGGACGGGTCTCCTTTCCAGGCAGCCTTCTGTGCAGGTGGCCGGAGGCAGTGGAGACCCATTGAGTGGCAGAGCTGGAGGAGTCCAGGACAAAGATGGATTAGCCACCAGAGCTGGGGGTGCTGCTCTCAGGGCATCTCAGGGCCCGGAATGCAGAGCTTGTGTCCATTAAGGGCCCTGGTGTGCCCTCTTTCCCCTTCAATGACTAATGCCTGCCACACTCCCCACTGCCCACCCATGTGGTTCCCAACTTTCCAGACCCAGCCCAAGCCTCACACTCCCCATCGGGCCCAAGTCACTTGTTTCCTCTGCCCCACCCCCCTGCACTCCATCCAAGCCACATCACTGAGCACTCAAGCTTGTGTCAGTGTGGATCATTGGCAGGGATTTTCCAGGCCAGTCTTGTTTCTCCTGCTCTAGTGGACGCTGCTTAAAAAGAAGGATCAGGTCTTCTGTCCTGTCTGTGACCCCCTCAGTGGCCCGCACGATGCTGGGCACTAATAAAAGCCTAAGGGTAGGCAAATTGTTTCACTTCTGAGCCTCAGTTTCCTCCTCTGTAAAATGGGGATACTGTATCTATGTGTGAGACTGTGTACATCAGAGCACCCAGCACAGGGCCCGGCACAGAGCAGGCAAATCACACTCAGTGCTAGCTCCCCGTTTTCCATGTCGGCACATTCCTGCCGAGCCCCCCACTTCCCGCTCCGATGGAAGATTGACCCGTGTGAACAGTGTTCTCTCTCCCTCCACTCTGGCCTAGATGACCGGCATTCAGAGGCTCAGATACCCCTCCCTCTGCAGTCTCTTCCTCCCCTCTCCCACTTTTGGGGGGTCTGGGGGAAAATACAAGGGACTCACAGGGCTCCAGCCAAGTGGAGTTTGGGTCTTCTTGTTCCTTGCAAGACCTGGCTGGAGCCCTGAGGAGCTCGAGGTGAAGTTCAAGGAGTGGCTCCACCGCCATGAGCCGCTCAGAGCCTTCCCCACCCTTACCGTAAGGATTGGTGGGTGAACAGGTGGAAAATCGGGGAAGGGGCTAGGGGGTTCTCACTGGGCTTTTGCTGGCTTCACGAGTGACAGCGTAGGGGGTGTGAGCTGACCCTTCTTATCCTTTCTCTGCCAGGTGTATCTCCAGCAGAGCACTGGCTCCTACAGTGTATACAGGGTAGGTCTATGGAATGTGCTTGTCTAAGTGTTTTCTCATATTAACTCCTTTAATCCTCACGATAACCCGAGGAGACTTCCCACTTTTTTACAGAGAAGGAAATTGAGACACAGAGACCTGCTCAGATTATACAGCTGCCCCGCAGTGCTTGCTACCCATGTTTCACTGTCTGCAGGATGACAGAATGAACGTTTAATTTAAACCTGCAGCCTGGTTTCTTCTAGCCCAGCCTGCCTTTCTGGCCCGCGCATGGGCCTGCCAACCTCACATGGCCCCATGTGGGCAGTCTCTCCTCAGACCTCATTCCAGCCTCATCCTACCTTCTTGGCCTTGCCCACCTTTCACGGGGAAGAGGCAAGTCCCCTGGGAAGAGGAGAACCAGCAGCGGGAAATCAATAATCCCTCCTGTCCAGCCCCATCGGGGCATGGCCCTGTGGTCGCCCTGGGCAGCTGGGCTCTGTGAGTTTTTACTCAATCTTATTCTCTTGTCCAACTTTACGCTCCCTCATTGCCCATTTCCATCTCTCCTGGAACTCTGGTGGCTGCTGAGAGCTCCCTGTGGGGACCCCAGGGAAGGTTTCCTGCCTCCTTGGACCACCCCCTCCACCTGCACCCCAGAGGGGCGGGTTGTCTGAGCTCCTGCCTGGGGTCCCTGCCGGGCTGCAGCCCACCTGACAGGGGTAGTCCCGCGCCCGCCACGCCTACCCGATGCTGCCGAAAGTGTTTTTCTGAGTTCACAGGGCCTGGGAGAGAAGAGTCTATATCCAGAATCTTAAGAGGCAGGGAGGAGCTCAGAAAGGCACAGAAGCATTCCCCAAAATGGGATTTCCATGTTTAGAAAATGGTACAAATAATAAAGAGCCCTAAAAAAAGGTTCAGGACCTTTGATCCAGTAATTTTGCTTCTGAGAGCTGATTCTCAGGAAATCACTCCAGAGAAGAAACAGGAAGTCTGGGGCACCAGGAGGTTTGTTGCAGAACAAGAGCCGCTGAAACAAGGGGGACTGGCGCACTCAGCGGGCACCGCGTGTGAGGGGACGGTGTGGGTCAGTTTACGTGATGCTTAGGAAGGGTATGTGACAACATGGCACGTGGGCGTTATCACAAGGTAAGATGCAGAACTGCACAAAATACACGTGCAAAAGGGAATGAGCAACACTGAAGTAATTTCTGTATAAGTGAGGTCATTCCTTCTTTAAAATAATTTTTTCTTGTTTTAAATAGTCCTACAATTTCAAAAAAGAAATGAATGGGGCAGGGGTAGTGATTAGAAGCGGGTGTGAGGGGGACATCCGGGGTGCTGGCCATGCTTGATTTCTTGCTCTGGGTGCTGGGTATATAGATGTGTTCATGTGGCAAACATTGAGTTAACTGTCCACTGAGGGTATGTGGACACTTTTGTAAGTATGTTGTACTTCAATAAAAAGTTGAAAAATGAAAGAAAAAATGGAATTTAAAAAGAAATGGTGATCTGGCCGGGTACAGTGGCTCATGCCTGTAATCCTAGCATTCTGGGAGGCTGAGGCAGGAGGATCGCTCGAGGTCAGGAGTTCGAGACCAGTCTGAGCAAGAGTGAGATCCCATCTCTACTAAAAATAGAAAGAAATTAGCTGGACAACTAAAAATATATAGAAAAAAATTAGCCGAGCATAGTGGTGCATGCCTGTAGTCCCAGCTACACGGGAGGCTGAGGCAGGAGGATCGCTGGAGCCCAGGAGTTTGAGGTTGCTGTGAGCTAGGCTGACGCCATGGCACTCACTCTAGCCCGGGCAACAAAGTGAGACTCTGTCTCAAAAAAAGAGAAATGGTGATTACCTGGCATTCAGTAAGACACACTGGAATGGCAGCGTGCACAGTTAGTAGCTAGTAGGTTCCCTCCCTAAAATGTCCTATTATTAAAAATTAGTAATAATAAATCTGTTTTCTCTGGGATTGTTTGAAGGTGAAGACATGGGTTTTAAGACGATAAACTTAAGAGCTTAAAATATTTAGTATTTATAAAACCTCTAAATTAGTAGTTCCCAAACTTGAGAATCTTCCGGGTGACTTGAGGGCTGGTTAGGACACAGATTGCCGGGCCCTACCCTGCAGGTCTGGGGTGGGACCTGAAAATTTGTATTTCTAACAAGTTCCCAGGTAATGCTGATGCTGCTGGCCTGTGGAGCCCACTTTGAGAACCAACCTTGGGAACCTTCCAGAATCCCAAGCGTGGTGGAAGGGTAGACCCTTGCTGATGAATATCGAGACATCTTACTTGAATGCAAAAGTGAAGCTGGTGTTAGGTCTTGGTGACTATAATTCTACCATCCCAGAGGATGTCCGTGCCTGTGATCATCTGGCACTAGGATCTGTGCAGAACGAGTTGATTGAAACTGGCCCTACTGATGCCTTCCCCAAACTCCAGCCTGAGCTGGTATTGGTGTTGCCAGATGTGAAAGAGACACAGAGGCAAATTTGCTTAAGGGTGAGAAAATGCACAAATTAAAGCTATTGGCACAGTATCTTTCAACTCAAGAAGGGCCTTTTACAGGGGTGAAGAAACAATAAACAGCATGTGTTGAACAATTACTCTAGGCCAGGCACTGTGCTGGGAGCCTTCTACACCTTGTCTCATTCCCTCCCCAGACGTGCCCTGTGATGTCAGCCCTGTCATTATCCCCTTGCCCAGAGGGTTGCGCAGCTGCCCCAGAGCCCACAGCCCGTGCGTGGAGGAGTCGGGATTGAAGCCTGGGCCCAGAGCCCACGCCCTTGCCCAGACAGAGCCCGATGGGCACACAATCACCTCCTCTCGGAACCACCTGAAGAAGGGAGGAGAGGGGATCCCAGGGCTGTCTGAGTGGGAGGGCCAGGAAGGGCGCAGGGCTGTGAGAGGGGTTGGTGTAAAAGGTAGGCTGTGGAGAGGGCAGGAGAAGGGAGGAGGAGGAAACAATGTGCAGGAACAGCCCCAGGAAGCGAGGTGACATGGCCCGTATTTGCTGGGACTCCGGGGAGTGAGAGAAACGCAACTCAGAGCAGAAGCCCCGAAGGCTCTCCTATCCGCGTGTCTGGGGCAGATCTGGTCTCCAGGTGTGGCTGGATCCATCAGGGCTCCACCTCTCCTTATTTTCTGACTTCTCTAAAGGAGTATAATAGAAAAAGAAGGACAAATTGGGGAAATAATGCTAAAGTCAGGTTACCAGGGTCTAGTTTTCAATTGCCCGAGAGCACTCCGAGTGGGATGCCCGTGCCTGGGGCTTCTCTTCCTCCCTCGCCGGGTGAGCCTGGCAGGTGGCAGTGCCGTGCAGGCAGCCTGAGTCCCTGTTGCACTATCGTGTTGCTGTGCTCTGGGTCCAGCCTGGTGGGAGGCGATCCTGTCCCATGTAGCACACCCCCCAGTCATATACCTTCCTAGGGTTCTTATTGGCACCACTGGGTTTCTTCCTGGAGGTGCTTGGTTTTTATTCCTGTCCCCTGCTCCCTCCCCATGGACTCCAAGGCACGTGGGTCTCTGGAGCAGACCCTGGTCTGCTTAGTTGCAGACAGAGGAACTAGAAGAAGAGACAGGGCAGGGGAGGGGGATGGAGCTAACTCTGCTGTAGGAGGCTAGAAGCCCTGAAGGTCAAGTGGGCGAGAGAGCGCACTGGGCAGGTGTGCACACCTTCAACACACGGTGGCCCCACCACTAGTAGAAGGTGACCCCGAGAGTACCCTGGGCACTGGCCAAGCACATTAATAATTCCCCCTCCCTTTCCTGTGGGCAGGGTGGCCGTGTGGGAGGGGCCTTTCTCTTTAGCATACAGGTTGTATTTGTGGGGACACACACAATCCCAAGTCTGCTTGCTCGCAGACTGCTTTGTCCCAGGGCTCTATTGCGTTAGCCTTGACTTTAACAAGACTTAACAGATGATAGATAAAGAGGCCTGTTGCTCTGCCCCACTGCTCTGAGTCTGTAAACACCTGTCTACCTTTCTGGGTTGTTCCATCCTGAACTCCAAGGACATGCTACTAATCTTCAATATCTTTTCTTTCTGCAAACCCTTCCACCAAGAAAGGACCCTGGAGTGTCACACAGAGGGTGGATTGATTTTATTCATTTCCCCCTTGCCAGACAGAGGAAAGGGACTATGAGCTAATGAGATCCAGGAGACGGTATCTAGGAAGGGCTTTGAAATGGCAAGACCTCTCACACACATATGTCTTTACATGGCTTCCACCCTGCTTGGAGGAGCTTCCACCCCGCGCCTCCTGAGCCCTCTCACATCGCTGGTGGTAGAATCATGAAAGAACACATTTGAGAAGCTGTCCCTGTGCTCATGACATTGAGACCGTCCTACATTGCAGATGGTCCCAACACATCCCAGATGGCTTGGCTGTCCAGGGGCCTGGCAGGTGGGGTCAGCGGCTCACACTTCTCTGCCTGAGCTATTGTTGGTACCATTCAAGGTGGCTGCCTGGAGAGGTCCCTTGAGATGGGAAGCTGGGACGTGAGGGGGATGGCAGTGAGGCGAGGTGAGCTCGGCTATGAGGGATTAAGTAGCCTTTGTCTCTCCATTACCTCTGAAAGGCCCTTTGCAGCAGAAATGGCTAGAGTTAGAATTGCTACATATCAATGACTCTTCCTCTAAGATTAAGAGATATAAATAATAAACACACTTCTGAAGGTTGTCTGGACAACACCTGGTGTTATTAAAAGGTGTGTAGGGGAAGGGAGGATTTCCAAGATTGGAGTAAGTCTCAGAGGCTGCGGAAATGGCTGTTCTTTTTACACCTGTTGAAGGATTCGGGTACCAAAGGGGTGTTAGTTTGCCATGAAACTCCATGTCTGAATCACAGTGAGACTCAAAGCAGACCCACGGGCGTCTCTCATGGATGGTCCTATGTGGCCTTAGCCCTGACGTTGTGTGGGACTCGGTGGCTCACCGTGATGGACCAAGCATTGGGTTTTCAGGTCGGGGAGCTCGGGGGAAAGTGGGCGATTGTGGCTGGGCTCGCGGGAGCCCCACCACATCTGGGAAGATGTGCTCGGTCCTCCAGGCTCTGGAGATGGGATGAGGTAGAGAGGGGAGCAGGGGGATAGGACCCATATGAGCTGTCACAGTAATAGGGTCAGCCACTGGCTAATGCCTCAGTTGTACCCTGCTCTGAGGGTCTGGGTCTCACTTTGAGGCAGTGTGGACACGGGATATGTTATGGGGGGAGGTCACCGTGAGAAGCAGGCTCCCCCTCCCCAGAGCTGAAGTCAGGACCTCCTTTCAGGAGAGGAAGGGGTGGAACCGATGTCTGGTGACCACCTACTCTGTTCCAGGCACTGTGCAAAGTAAAGTGCATTATACATACTACCCTGCAGTGAACCGTTAAGGTCGGGGAAACAGAGGTTATAAATTGTCCCGGGGTCATGTTGCCAATGAAGGACAGAGCGAGGATTTGAGCTCAGGTCTGCCAGACTCCGAAGCTAGTGCTCTCCACCAACATCAGCATTCTCAGTAGCCGGCTTCATGCCTGATTTGAAATCGCCCTGTACTTCGTGACGATGTTTAAGCACCACCAAGCCACACTGCCCCTGAGTTTGGTCCTGGCTTCCTGCTGTGTTACAAGGGGAGCCACCGAAATCGAGTCATCGTAAATGGCAGTGGACGGTGACCCGAGAAGCAAGTATGTGTGGAAGTTACTAACTTTTAACCATTGGCTCCTCTAAATGGCTCCGGCGCTTCCAGAGGGGATATTATTCCAGGCATGGGTCTGATTTGTGGTAGCGATGCTTCTATTGTTTATTTATTTGATGCTGTTTAGAGAACAACTGATTGTACAGACACCGTTTTGATTTCCAAAGCAAGCTCCGGGGACACCTAGGGGTCCTGTAGAGGTTGTTCTTGGGGTGGACGTGAAGGACTGAGTGGAAGGGGGATGGTCCTTTCTTCCCACCTGCCTACATCAGAACAGCTACTTTTGCTGCTTTCTGTGGCGGGTTCATGTGTACAGTTCCATCTGAAGGATGACCATTTGGGGCTCTTTCTTAAAGTTTGGAACCCATTGCTTTAAAATGACACTTTTGCGACCCCAGAGGCAAAACATTTCTGCTTGTGTGTGAGTCTCCCTCCCGTGGGTCAGCCACATGCTGGCCATCGCAGAGTCCTTAAGGAACTCAGCCTCGGTAAAGAACCGCCCTCTAGCCCATCCTTTGATCCTGGGAACAATAAGCGAGTCCTTGGTTGAATGGCTAGGTTAGCAAGGATCCAAGGAACGAAAGAAAGTGTGCGTTGGTTGATATTGGAAGAAACAAGACGATAAAACCACCTGTTTGGTCTCATTGTGGCCTTTCAAACTGGAAGGGGAAGGAATACGAGGTACTGAGCCCTCCTTATTTTATTAGGAAATTTATTCTGCCTCCAAAGGGGGCCTCCTAATTTCTTGGGTGTGTGTGCAGAAACCCTTCAAGCAGATCCAGCTGGCTTCAGAATCGCTGCCCATTTGAACCCGCTCCAACCAAGCAAATTGGCCCTAATGGGGAAATTCTACTTGGCATGGATGGTCTTCCCTTTCGTCACCTCCTCCTCCTTCTTCCGGCTGCCCTTCACCTTCTCCAAGTCGTAGAAAGTTAAAATTTACCATTTGGCACCATTCCATGAAATCAGCTGGTTTCTTCCCCCACGTTATATTCCTTCTCTCGTTTTCTCCATTCAGTGCTGATAGCACACCTCATTCTGTTGGAAAGAACTTTCCTGTTAGGAAAGGACATGTCTTCATAAATACATGTTCAGCAGGGAGAGGTCTGGCCCACACTGGCCTCCCAAAGGGTTTCATTCCTAAAGTCTTCTTATAAATTGGCGGATTGGGCATAAGCACGTATTTCCCAGTTATCTACTGTGCTTAGGTGCCCAGCCTGCCCACGAAAGCCTCTCTCTCAGTCCTAGGAGGCGGCACTGACACAGACTTTGTTGAGGTGACGTGGTAGAATGGACAGGCAGTATAGCTCAGGGTGGGCTAGACTTGGGTTCTACGCCCACATTGTTTTCTGGCCTTGAGCCATAGCTCTCAGAGCTCCATTTTTCTCTTTAATGAGTAAAATGGGAGCAATGACACTCTGCTCCGACGTGAGCTGGGCTTGATTCCCCTGTGTGAGGACTGGATGGCGGAACAACGCCACGTGCCCAGCACAGCGTGGGTGCTCAGCAACGCCCGCGTCCGCGCCGGTCGCTGAGTCTGAAGACATACTAGAGCCGTGTCCTGCACGTGCACAGTGAGTAAAGGGTAGAAAATGAAAATGCTACACTTTTGGCGATTGACCAAAACAGAGGAAATGACCATATGATTGAACAAGAAACAGAGTTCCGTCTTTATTGCTGGAATTGGATAAAAGGCAGAATGATTTGGTGGAAGAACGGTGGAGTAGAGGGACAAATGATGAAGGTGCTGAGAGGGTTTCTGGACACTTTCAGGGGCTCAGTGATGTTTACTATTGATCTGTTTGGGGGCGATTCTCTTGAAAATGTCCTAAAGAAGTGTGGACAGTTGCCTTTTTCTGAGGACCACCAACCCAGCTGGGGGCTGGGAAGAGACAGAGGAACTAGGCAAAAGGAAGGGTGCTGGGGTACAGCTGTGTGGACCTGGAGTATTTGACACCTGGATCTCTCTCTCTCTCTCGTTTTTTTTTTTTTTTTTTTTTTAGAGCTAGGGTCTCGCTCTGTCACCCAGGCTGGAGTGCAGTGGCACCATCATAACTCACTGTAACCTCAAATTCCTGCTTGAATTCCTGGGCTCAAGTGATCCTCCCACCCCAGCCTCCCAAAGTGCTGGGATTGCAGGCGTGAGCCCCTGCGCCCGGCCCTGTTGGATCATTTTTATTTATTTCTCTAAAAAATTTATTTACTTTTTTGAAAAAGATTTTCCTCCAGAACTAAATTCAAATCCAAACAAACAAACAAATAAAAAAACAAACTAAAGAAATAAGACATTTCCCTTAACATAGACACACATATACATTCACCCCTCCCTGGATTTGGCCGCAGCTGGAACCATCCGTCAGCTGTGAGGGAACAAGCCCATACGTTAAGGATGGCAGGACAAAAAACAACCTGGCCTTGGAATGTTTGCTTCCTGAGATGATAGACTCTTACTTACCCTTTAAGCCACTGACATGTGACTGTCCTGTTGCTTGCAGCCAAAAGCAACTTAGGGTTATTGTTGGACGTGTGTGCACCTGGGGAAGAGATAGTCACCCAGGGAAGTAGCTTACTCAGTCTGGAGAAAACCAGGGAAAGGAGAGAGCACCGTGTGTACTTGGCCTCCTGGATTTGGTGGGAGAAAGAAGTAGAGACATTAGGCCAGATGGTTCTATTGGTGGCTTAAGATGACACCATTGACCTGAACATCCCAGCAACTGAGCCAGTGCCAGAGTGTTGGAGTAGGTGAGCGGGTGAGTGGGGTGTAGAGGGCAGGGACCACGTGGGCTTTTGTAAAACATGAGTCTGTGACTGGGTAGGGACTGCAGATAGTCATCCCTCACTGTCCTCACGGTGCGCTCCTCCCCAACCAAGGAGGAGGGCGGTAAATCATAAAATAGTTTAAATTGAAAGAAAGTCAGCGGCCCTCATCTGTTCGCTGATTCAGTCTTTGTCTTAGCCCTAGTCCTCTAGAAAACAGCCCTGAGCCAAGCGTCAAGAGGCTGGTACTTCCTTTGGGAGGTGCAAGCCCAGGGCGCGGAGGGCGGTGACAACGGGGAAGTGAGGCAAGGAGAGACTACACGAGGGAGCTGCACGTGCTGCTGGGGGGGGCCGCCACATTTCATCCAGCCTCAGAGAGATTTAGCAGAAACCTTCCTTTTCTGGAAGGTTTATTTTTTAAAACATAAACCGGCTGGTGGCTCACACCTGTAATCCTCGCACTCTGGGATGCCGAGGCAGGAGGATCACTTGAGCTCAGGAGTTTTAAGACCAGCCTGAGCAAGAGCGAGACCCCGTCTCTACAAAAAATAAAAAAAAAATTAGCCGGACGTGGTGGCACACACCTGCAGTCCCAGCTACTCAGGAGGTTGAGGCAGGAGGATCGCTTGAGCCCAGGAGTTTGAGGTTGCTGTGAGCTAGGCTGATGCCATGGCACTCTAGCCCGGTCAACAGAGTGAGATTCTGTCTAAAAATAAATAAATACATACATAAATAAATAAATAAGTTGCACCACAAAGGAGGGAGAAAAGAGGGGGAATTTGGGAGCTACCGTCATATACTTTTGGGTTGCGTCATCTGGCCCCACAGTAAGCCAGGTCCCATGCTCTGGAGGTAGAGGTGACTCCGCCTGAGAGGGGAGCTCACCAAGAGAGGAAAAAAAAGACATCCAGGGAACCCAGGGCGACACATACAGTCTGTGTGCGGATGCAGTGTCTGCACCTAAATTATTGTTCTTGCGCAGGCAGGAACAACCCATCTCTCCTTTTCCCATGTTCGTCCCTCTCCCTGTGGGTCTCGGACACCCCGCAGAAGGGCTTCGACACCTTCTCCACGTTGCTTCAAGTCATTTCCACATCACCCTTCCAGTCCGCCTGCAAAGCAAGTCCCGTAGGGCTGAGTGTAAACTCCATCGGAGCCTTCAGTAAGGAGAGTAAGGAGGAAATATTGCTGCTCCCTGCTCTGCCGGGCTTGGGAGAATTACCCCAAAGCAGTGTTTATCATGCCATTGAGCGGATGCCCGTGTTTAATGTGCTATCTGTCCTGACCCCAGGTGTCTCTCTGCATCACTGCTCTCCAACCGGCAATGCCACAGTCTGCGGCTCAGCCGAGGGTCATTGCTGACAAGTGTATTACCAGTGTTTATTCATATTAAATCTTGTATCGGTGACTGCCTTTTACCCATTTTTCTAAACTCCCTTTGGTTCTTCTGCAGTTTCCCCTCCTGCCTTGTCTTGCCCTTCTTGGAAAGGCAAACCCTCCTAAGTCAGGAATTCTATAGCAGCTTCGTGTTCCCAGTTGTTGATGAAGAATAAAGGTGTTATGGATGGCCCTGCTACACAGCTCAAGCCTTCATGTGGAAGTGGTACTGACCCATTCATAATTCAGAGCAGTGGGGAGTTCACCAGTGGGACTGGTTTAATTACAATATACATCTGTGAAGGGGAAAAAAAAAACGGTTGGCCAGCACTTTTGCCGTGTAAAAACACATTAAAAGCTATCATCTTAATTATGTTTTATTTAGGTATAGCCTTTACACTTTATAAAACAGTTGCATTTTATTTTTCCTAAAACCTAGAAACATTTGCTGTTTTTTTCCTCTCCATAAAACATTTTATTAGAACAAAAATAAAATGCACCTTATTCTGAAAAATATGTAAGTACAAAGTTCTACCTTAATTGAGCCATTAGGAAATATAAACACGTTTAAATGTCCCCAGTTTTGAATTTTATGTCATTCATGCTAGGGAGGCAGCCTCGGTCAACATGTTTTCTTTGCTTCCACTTAATAACAACACTTTACGTGTGGGGGGGGGGTGGTTTAGAATTAATTTTCTAAAGGTGTCATGTATTTTACGATTTCTCTAAGATAGTTATCCTTGAGAATAGAAATGTAAATAGAGGCATCATTTGTGATTTTGCAAAGCAAATTGTTCATTCTTTCTGTGGCCATGGTTGCCCATGAGATTTTTGCAGTTAAAACTATTAATATCATCAACCAAAGAGAAGTTTTTCTTTTACCAGTGATGAAACTCTAGGAACAAATTGCTTACACTACTATTTAAAATCAACTATGTCTTATGCTTAAATTGATGCCCAAATCACAAGAAATTAGATTACAAAGTAATATGTGACACAGACAAGAGTAAGGTCAAGTTTCTTTGTCATAAGAAAAAACCCCACGATCCAGTGTAATGGAAAATATTTAATTAGACAGATCGTTCATTCAGTCAATAGCTGGTTGTTCAATGTCTCTTCGCTACCAGGGACTATCAAGACATAGTCCTCTCTTCCCCCTCCTCCTCCTCCTTTTTCTCTTTGTGTTCCTCTTACTCCTCTTGTTTTTCCCCCAGAAATTTGGCAGGGGACAAAGCTATTGTAGCCATAATGTGCGCCTATTCTCCTGGTAGCTAGGAGGAAAAAAGATCTTTGTACAGAGAGACAAATCTCACTTTCCTGATCCTCCAACCTGCCTGCTCACTGCCGTTGTCATCTCGCATAGGACGAGAAAGAAGGAATGTAAGGTAAAGAGAGAACTTTAATAGACTCTTCAGCTGTGTTGGTGAGAATGGGATCTGGAGGGTCAGAAAAAATAATGGAGCTTTGAAATATCTGGAAGTTATTCCAAGACCCCTGGTAGGGATTTCACATAATGAAATGGATGATAGTAGTGGCAGGGGAGAACCCAAGCATTTATCCACTCAAGAGATCCCCTTCATATTTTATCTTTGGTGTCATGGCAGCAGTGCTAATAGGACATGAGCTTTCTTGCCCCAATAATGGCCCATTACAGCTTCAGGAAAAGCCATCATGTTTCCGCAGCATTTATCTGTCAGCAGGAGACTATTATGGGAGCACAAACTCACATTGTATTAGCGTTATCAGTTAATTATGGTCCTTGGGAGGAGTGCCAGCCAATGGGCTAGCAGTCTGCTGACCACCACTCAGGGATATAACTCCACATCCCAAATACAAGCATGTGAGAAGACAGCAGGTCCACAGAGGTGTGTGGTCAGGGACATTTCCCTTGGCCTGGAGCCCGAGGGGCACCGTCCCCAGAGATGTGCAGGTTAGGCTCTCTGCATAGGCCAGGCCCACCTTAGCCATTGTGGACTGTCAATGGATGCCCTTCCTGGACTCGCCGGCCCCAGCCCTCTCCCTGGGGTGGAACGGAAGCAAGCCTGGCTTGTGATTCAGACAAATCCACGGAGGCTTCGTCCCCATACGGGGCTGGTGGTAAGGAACGGCCACACACCTTGCGTGTTTCCCAAGGCCTCATTCTCACCTGGAAACTTGACTTCAAGGAACATGGGCACGGGTGAGGGACAGGGATGGCACAACCAAACAATTAGTGTCCGCACACTCACTGGACTTAGAGAGCATGTGGCAGACTCTCCAGAAATGCCTGTTGGATCTTATCTTTTAGTGATGACACCGCCGAGTCCTCTGCTCTCCTGGGGACCCAGCTGGGCCCACCAGCTTCCGCTAAGTTGCCTGGCTTGGAAGATGCCAAAAGCTCCCTCTTATCTTTGGTCCTAGAGCAGCACATGGCAGGGGAGGAATTCGAGAACCTGAGAGACGCTGCTTGCTGGGCCTTGTTTGTGCAAAAATGACTGGTGTCAGGGTAGAGGGAAGGTGCTGCAAACTCGAGGCTCTGCTAAGGGTAGAGGTTTCACCAGACCTCTGGGGCAAGGGGTGCTGTACTGGGGTCAGCTGCGTAGATCATGGCAGGGCCACTCGAGTGACCCTGAGATCCAGTCGTTGAGTAGGACAGCCCACTCTGAGGACTTAGGCCGGCTGGGATGGGAAGTAGCAGGTGGTTAGCGTGGATTGGTGTTCGACTAGATCCCTGACATGCTCTGTAATTTTTGTACCTAGGGGAATACAGGCGTGGGGAACTGAGTGGGCTGGGCTGTGTGTGAATATGTTTCCTAATTGTCTGCCACCTGGAGCTGTGCTCTTGGCAGGATAGCAGGTCATAAAGTTGGCATCCAGCAGCAAGTGCTTTCTTTCCCCCTCCCCGCAGGGAACCACGTGGGGAAGGGTGTGGACACAGAAGTCCGTGTCCCCACTATCCTCCAGCTGGAAGGAGTGTGGAGGGTGTTGTGCTGGGACACTTCTTGTTTTTCTTCATATTCCTTCGGAAGGAGCTTGAACTCGGGGAAGGAGGGCTAGGGAAGGCCAAGAGACTGGTCTCCTAAGATGTAGGAGAGTTGAATACGTAGAACCCAGAGACTGTACATGGTGCACTTTGCCAGATTCGCTGTGTGACCTTGGGTAGGTCATTTCACCACACAGAGAAAGGTACAGATTTGCTTCTTTGTCAAATCCGATGATGGCTCTACATGACTCCCTGAGCCCCTCCTAGCTGTAAGGTTCTGTGAGTATAATAAATATCTGTTTAAAGGAGTTTGTCCACAAAACAAAGTGAGCTGCTGTCCCCTAGGCCCTCCACCATTACCGTGTCTAATAGCCTTGGTCCCATTCCCTTTTCGGCTGACTTGCCCACCTGGGGGTACCCGAGTGCTGGGGCATAGGGTAGTTAAGGGGTGGCTTAGAGCTTCTACTAGGGGTGGATTACAAATAGCACCTGTTCTAGGTGAGCAGTAAAAGTGTGAAATCGTGACTGGTCGACTGCATTTCAAACTTGCAGGAAGCCAAGAACTCTCTGCCCACCCCACTCCACCCCCACGTGGCCTTTGTTTTCTGGAGAAGAGATGACTTTGGCAAGGTCACGCAGAGGAGGCAGGACCAGATCCCAGAGTCCTCTGCACTGCCCCACGCTGCTACCTCTCCAGCCAGAGGCAGGGGGCCCGGCCCTGGCTTTGGGAAGGAATCCTACCCTCCGGAGCCAGCTGAGGGCAGAGCGGGAGAAAGGCTGGTCTCCGTTACCTGCATCCCGGGACCTCGGAGGTGGAGAATAACTGTGTGCAGACATTAGCCTGGTTTTCAAACCAATGCAGACCTCTATTTTCTCTCATTTGCTCCCAGTGGCTTTGAGTCCATTGGTCTGGGGCGTAAAGGGGTCTTTCCTTTAATGTTACGAAGAGCCCTTTATCTCTACCGAGTGTTTTGTCTCCAGTTAAAAACGATGCACCCACACAAAGTAAGAAGCCAGCTGACCCCACACAACCTGCCAGGGCCTGACCCTCTTACCGGGCAGTGGCCTGTCCCTGAGCAGGCGGTGGCACCCAACTCCAAACTGCTGCAGCTTAACAGTTCATTCAACAAAACCTTTAAGAAGCAACGGTTATGTAGCACGCTGTTAGGTGCTGGGGATTCTCTGGTGAACAGAAACAGATGCGCTTTTATGGAGCTTACAGTCTAGTGAGGTAAGGAGGGAGAGGGAAGTATTACTCATATCAGTACACAGATAATTGCAAACTGTAATAAACTACCTGGAGCCAAGTGAATAGCAGAAGGTTCTGGTCCAGTCTGGAAGGTGGGGCCTTGTAGGTGGCAGGTGCAAAGACTGGGGCCCAAGGGCAGTGGGTATGGGCTGGGGAGGGGTATAGAGGGACCACAGGAAACTGTCACAGGAGGCCTTCCTTGTAGACCACAAACTAGGGCCTCTTTCCTAACTGCACAAGGGGACACTGGATTTGCATTTTACAGAGCGCTCCCTGGCCCCTGTGTCTTGGAGAATGGATTTCAGAGGGCCAGAAAGGATGCAAAGAAACCAGCCACTGAGGTCTTGGCAAGAGATAATGGTCGTGCGGAAGCCAGGCTCAAGGAAAGCGTCTCTGTGCCCCTCTTTCTGTCTCTAACCAAGTACCTATGTGATTAGAAAAAAATTCCGGGGCTGCTGGGGGTTGCTGACAGAGGAGACGCCTTCATCCATCTCTCTGTGAGATGCCTTCCTGAGCCTCGCGCCCGGAAAATCCCACGCGTTCCTCGACTTCAGCACATTTGAAAAATCTCAGCTCTGTTTTCCAGCCTGCTTGAGCGCCGCTGAGCGCGCATTTATCCAAGTCAAATATCGTCTGTGATCCTGCGGCCCACTCCCCTGGCCCCTCCCTGTGCGGCTGCCCCCACCCCCACCCCCACCACCGGGGTCTCTTGCAACCCTCCCTGCTTCATTCCTGAAGTGCATGAACACCGCCAGCAGTTACACTCCATTTAGACATTATTTTGATGATGAAATTATGTCTTCCCCTACTGCTCATTGTCTTCTGCAGAATATAGGAGACTATGGTGGTGGTCTCTCCTGAGGGATTCCCCCCCCTTTCAAATAATTCCATACCTACCCCACTCCCCACCCTCATTTGAATCATCAAATTGATTATTATCCCTGTGGCTGACGCATCTCAAAAAATGCAAAGCCCCAAAAGAAGGCTTGGGGCATGACTTACAGCTCATTTTGGTCCAGTGGCAGCCCATAATATTTGAGTTCATGGAGGGAGCAGAGGACGGGGATGCAGGTGTGTTCATAGCTGGGGATTCAGGTGTGTATTTGAAAGCGTTTACTTGTGCCTCAGAGTGGATGTGGCAGGTAAGTTGGTTGTTTTAACTACAATGTATTTTCCTAAGCAGACAGGAATTTATTTGCTCATGTCTGTGTCCTGGGTACACTTCTGAGAGCTGCCAATGAATAGAGCATCACTTTACACATCCAGAGAGCATTTTATAGATGCATGCCCTGCATGGAGCCATATGAGAACCGTTCAGAATGGACTGGCCCAGGTGGGAAGAGCTGGGGAGGGAATCTGTTTCTCTCCTGCTCTCTGGGCGGGTATGGGGGGGGTGTCTTACCTGCTGGCTTGACCCTTCACACTTTTGCACACCAAACACAGGGTATGAGGCTAGGAATTTCTAAGGCCATGGCCTCTTCTCTTTGGTGCGTGGGTGGAGAAATGTGACTCATTTTTAATTTGGAAAACAAACCCATCCCAAAAGGCTTAGAGGTGAGTTTGCTAGGCCTACCAATTAAAAGATGGTTTGGGGGTGGCAGTGGGGGTATATAAGCAGCAAATCTCCACCCACCCCCCAACACCAGGCCCACCTGGCAGTTGGATTTTTTTTTTTTTCCCCTTAAACTGTGAGAGGGCAAGCCTTACAGCTCTAAAACCCAGTCCTCCTACTGTACAGGAGGGGACCTCGCGCGGAGTGTGAGCGTCTTATTCCATTGAAGTCTCTCTGGCTCAACCCCCTCCCCCCACCCCAGCTTGATTCTGTCACTTTAAGTCCAGCCCCTGAGAGATAGCCAATGGGAGCCAAACCATACATCAGTCTCCCAGCCTTAAAGCTACAGTAGGGTTAGTGGGCTCCAAGTCTCGGGTGCCCCAGCCTCCTCCACCGCTCCGCGTCCCCTCTGCCCGCCGGCTCCGGAGCGCGCGGATGAGTGGGAGCGCGGGCTGTGCGCGCACGGCTCTCTGCCTCCCTCTGCCCGCCGCGGCCGCGTCCTCCCACTCTGCCTTCTCGCGCGCCCTGTGCCCCTGCCGGGACTCGCACCTCGCCTGTGCCCTTCACTCGCTCTTCCGCGTGATTTCCCCGCCGCCTTTCTCCACCAACTGGGAATGCTAAAACGGGACTGATGGACGTGTCCGAACTCTGCATCCCGGACCCCCTCGGCTACCACAACCAGTAGGTGTCCTTTTCGGTCTGTCCTTCTGCCCGTCCGGTTGTCTCTCTCCTGGGGATCACAGTTCCTCTTCCACACATCCTTGTGTAAAAGTGGCAGGGACCTCCGGGGGCACTTGGGGAACGTGGAAGGGGAAAAGCCGCACACTTCCTGGATTTCCTTCTCGGGCGTAAACCCGCCTCCAACTTTTCCTGCACCCCTTCGACAAACCCTCACTTTTAGGCAAGAGGAGCGCTCTCTCATACTTTTTCTTCCTTTTGCTCTCCTCTCTGCTCTTGCTCCGCGGTGAGAAAATATTTGAGTTTCTGTGGAATGGAGCAAGAGGGGAGGCAGAAGCGCCCAGAACAGGTGCAGGGATGTGGTTGCAAGGATGTCCTGTCCTGTCCGATAAAGCCTCCCCGCGGGCGCTTTGATGTATTATTTCCATCCTGGGGACCAAAAATGATCCCAGCAAGGGGGAGAAAATCGAACGTGCCGCGGCGGTTTGGAAACTGCAGGCGGCCAGTGCCCCGCTCGCCCCGCGGTCGGTCGCGGTGGGGCGTCCAGAGGGTGCGCACGTGGCGCAGGCGGACCCAAAGCGCCCCAGGGATGCGGGCTGCGTGGCTCCTGGTGCGCTGAGCTCCGCACGCCCTGCGAGGGGAGCGCGCATCCCGCCAGGAGCCCGGGCAGCCGGCCCGGCAAGGCGCCTTGTCCTAGGCAAAGTTCGTTCGCGGCTTTGGGGGAGGCTGCGCCGATCGGAACCATGGGCACGGTTTCCCTGCCCCGGGGCAGGTGTGCGCTGGCAGAGCCAGAACCTAGGCTTGTCGGAGGGACTTGGGGCGGCGGCTGGGGCTTCGAGACCGGACTCCCAGGAATCGCGCGTCCCCAACCCCAGGCAGCCGGCCGAGCGCAGAGTGGGAAAGTGGAGAACGGATGCCCGGAGAGGCGGGTGGCTGCCCCGCGCGCCCTGTCCGGGCTCTCCGGGTCCCACTCTGGCCACCCACGGTTTCCCTCCCAGCCCCCTCCGCGGGTCGCCGCGCCGCCTGCCCGGTACCTGCCTGGGTCTCCTCTTGGGCGCTCCGCGTCCCACCGCGCCCCCCGCGGGTGTCCCGGCGTTTGGGTGTGTGCTTGGGCAGAGTGGTCCCTCAGCAGGCTCAATAAATAATAATAGTAAACATCTAGGTTCTGGCGGACAGCTTTCCTGCTTAACTTTGTGCTCTTCTTCCTCTTTTTTTTTTTTTCTGAAGCAAACTAAACTGTCAACGTCAATGTCTCTCTCGTTCCACCGTCCTTTCATTTTTGTACCACTCGCTTCCCCCCCACCCCAAGAACCACGACCACATTTCTAAAATAAATACTCTGGATAATGTGGGGTCCCAGGAAGTACCTCCCCCCCCACCCCCGCACAGACTACTTGCGCCCACGGTGGGCCACGCGGGAGAGCCCAGGCAGCTTCACAGCAGCGGCTTGTGTCGCGGACCTCGCTGTCCCGGCCCCCACGCTTCTGGTTTTAGGGATCCCCTCACCCAGTCCCCCCGGGCAGAGGGCCCTTTAGATGCGCTGTAATGTCAGGAGAAGGCGGAAGGCGTGGGACTCGGAGATGAGGGGAATCCTTAATTATGGTGGATTTGGGTTTCCATGCTCTTGAAAAGTGGCTTTCATTCCCTTTAAAGGTTACACTGATCCCAGCTTGCGTGGCTGGGGTGGGGGTGTTGGTGAGCTGTGGACAACGTTCGGTGCTCGTGGGGCATGATTTCCTCACATAAAATTACCAAGTATGACAAATATTGGATATTTAAATTATTTAGGCTCCCTCTCTCCAGAGGTGACTTCTTTAGTTGAGCTTGAAATATCTATGTGTTTGTCCCTGGCACAAGCCATAGTCAATAAATATGAAAATTCGTATGAAGGAAGCACATTCTTTGATTGTGTTGACCAGGAAAGCAAGGAGAGAGAGGGAGGTTTAACAGCTGGGCAATCCATCCAGTTGACGGCAACCCTGGCTTGAGTTTGAGGAGAAATACGGGCAGAGAGGTGATGTCAGGGAAGCAGCAAAGGGGAAGGAGGTGGCCCAGGTCCCGGGGGTCTGGCGGGGGGTTGAAGTGGAAATCACTTATAAACTAAGCTTCACAGTGTTTGGGTTCCCAACCCTTCCTGGATTCTTTGCAGAGAATTAGCTTCTCACTCCATGGGGCACAGGAAAAGACAAAAATATACCTGCTGTCTGTACCAAGGAACTCAGCATCCCTGGGATTGTCATTTCTCAGAGCCCAGGATGTGCTGGGCAGCAGCCTCGGGCATTGGTGAGCTGGCCCCATGTACAGATGTGTGTCTCTTGCTGAGCGTTTGCATTTGCTATGCTGCAGAGGTGCGTCATTTCCAAGGACAAGCTCGCGTCTGGGGAGGCATCTTTCTGACCTTTACCCCAGGGTTTCGTGACATAGCATTAGTGCCATGGGTAGCCAGGTAACAAAATGGAGGACTGCATTCCTTGGTTTGGTGGAAGGATAGTAGGATGAACCCATTCATTAAGGTGCCGATGTTTCATGGGGCACCTGTATGTGAGTGGGTTCGTGTTCTCCGTACACACAGTTTTCACCCATGTGGATTAGTTGACATTCCCGGACTCGAGAAAACCCAAGGGCACAGGAACCAGAGTTCAGGGAGAAAGAACTCTCCAGCCCTCCCTCTTGCTTCGAACACACAGAGAGCATTTTTCTGTGCTTCAGTGTCATTCTCACTTTCCCAGGTGAGAAATGAACACGCACACAGACACATACGTACCTTCGTACCTTTCTATCCTTCATTTCCATTTTCCTGTCGCCGATCCTGTAGGTGACTCCGTTACCCTTTCTAATCAATATTTTATGTACATGTATAATCAGCCGGAGTGGGAGTCAGTGTGCTCTCCCGCGTGTGCCTGTGCACAAATGGGTCCGTGACAGGACCCGCTAGAGACCCGCCGCACACAGCCCAGAGAGCAAGTGGGGATATGTGGGGGGGGAGGGCCTGACCCACCTCCGATGGATACTTTGCTCTTGTTAAAGAAACAAAGAACAAACTGTCCCGAAGGTAAAATATGTGGGTTCACACGTAGGAAAAATGCCACATGGTAATTCAGAATCAGTGACCCGGAGAAAAACAAAAGGGGAAATTAATTTTTAATGGTACATTTAAAAATAAATCAGAGTGAGGACATTAGTCTTGGTTTTCCAAGGGAGGGGTTCTAGGAAATAAACCTTTCTGTGCCTGCCACCCCTCTGGAGAGGCGGGCTGCCGCGGAGAGGATGGGTCGTCGTCGCAGGAGTTGCTTGGGCCCGAAGGCGACAAAGTGGGAGGAAACGTTAGGTCAACGCTGGAGGCCCCGTGCCAGCTAAGGCCCTTTCCAGCTCAGTGAGATCCTGACAGCGCTGGAAATTTCCTCTTGGAGCTTACTATTTCCCTAACCCCTTTCATTTTAGAAACAATCCTCTATTTTACCAATAATTAGGACATATGAAAAGATCTCTTCCTTAAAAAAAAAAAAAAGAAATGAAGCAAAAACCTGGCCCACCAAGCAGGAACCTTTTCATTGTATTGATTTGGAGCAATCAATGAATATTCCATTTAGTCCAGGAGAGGAGGGGCAGAGGGGACTTTCTGGGGAAAGCACTTGGAGGGAGGTGGCTGTGCGAGAGATTTCATGTCACACCCTGCCTTCTCAGATTACCCCAGCCCTTGCGGGGGCCGGGAGTGGGGGCGGGGGGCGCCTTATAACTTTGTCCTGCACGTTCCATGCATGTTCCTGATAATCAGATATTTTGCCAAATGGTTTTAATGATAATTCGAACTCATTGAAAAAGTTTGTCTCCTCCCTTGGTCCTCTGCAGAATGCCTTGTTTCTTTTGAGCAAAGATCTGCATAACTCTAGAAGGCTGGTGGAAGGATGTGTGTGAGGGAGAGACATTGAGGGAGTGTGTGCATCGGGTGGGCCCTGGAGTTGGCTGAGAACCAGTGGGATTCGGAAGGAGACAGAAGTCCAAGACAGCAAACAGCCTAGAGACAGGATGCTTTTGACCTGGCCCCGCAGCGCCCCTGCCTACAACTCGTCTTCCCAGGTACTTTAAGTGACTTCTTCAAAATGATTAAAATTCTTGGTGGTTCCAAATGTAAGGGAAGGAACAGCAGCTATTTGGACCATAATTCACTGCTTCAAAGTAAAGCCCAGCCCACACCCTGAACACCTCCGGTCTGTCGTCCTCCCCTACCTACCCGCCATCGTCGGGTCTCTGTCCATCTGTCTCCAGAGCGAGACCCTTGCAGTGCTCTTCCCGCTGGACGAGGAGCTCTGCCCAGAATTAGCCAAGACTAATCACAGCTGCCCTGGGAGCTTGTCTTGGAGGCTGCTGGCTCTTGACTGAATGTCACCATGGGGGACCCCTGCTCAGCTTGAATGCTCAACCTCTGGTGTCTTCCAGAGACACTGTAGTCCCCAGAGGGTGCATGAGCTGAAGGGGGCTGCCAGTGCAGGGCCCAGGAAGTCAAGAGGGCACAAGTTAAAGATAGGCTGGCATCAGACAGATCTGAGCCCAGAGGCTTCCTGAACGTCCCTCCTGTTTGCCCTTGAAGCCATCCACTGATTTCTAGAGATAAATCAAAGACCTTTTTAGCATGTGTGTGTTGGCGTTCCTCGATTGGGCTTCGTCTCTGGTGAGTTTCACCTTTCTCAGTCCCAGCAGCCTCAGACGTCTGGGGAATGGTCACAGACGTGGTCATTCCTTGGAGGAGGGGCCCATAGGCTTTGATGGCCCTGGTGTCCCCTGGCGTGGCAGGGTGGCCTGGGGCAGGATTACATCCTGGTTGCCCCATCAGTTGGTGTGGCCTCGTCCCTGCGCAGGGAGGTTGTGGTGTTTATAATTGCAAATGTAATTAGCAGACCAGCTCTGGGGGACTGGAATGCTCAACTTGCCTGCACATCCCTGTGACCCCTGTGACGGCTGGCCCGGCAGATTAACCCTCACCGGGCCAGTCTGCCTCCTGACACTGCTGAGGCCACTGACCTTCCACCGATAATGGCAGTGCTGTCCTGGGACCAGACTCCTTCCTCGGGGTGGGGTGGAGGGTTGTCAGGGCAGTGGCTGGGAGAGTTCGGTAGCTGGGTGTTTTTCTTCCCTAGGGCACAGGGCTGGTGACCCTCACCTCTTGTGACAGTGCGACCCTCCCTGTGTGGTGGGCCGTGCTGGGGCATTTCTTCCCTCACTTTCTCGGCCACACTGGAAGGATGTGATGGGAAGACACCGGCTGCAAGCTGGTCAGTTCTGTGGCTCTGGAGGGACTCACGGTGACTTCTGTCTCGTGCTCCTGGGGCTTAGCGGGCAGCGGCTTGTGTTTGCCCACGTGTGAGCTTCTTCCCAGAGCCAGCTTGTGGGAAATGGCCGCTTCCTGGCTCCTGGGCTCTGAGCGGGGGTTCCACAGAGCCGGGCAGCTTTGGGTGGTCCCACTCAGAAACGGATGGGGAGGCCGTCATAGGAGAGAATGGGCTTAATTTGTTTCTGGGGACAGAGACCCCCAGACTAACCATCCAACAGAAAGACACCGAAACACCAAACAAGTAGGGAAACATGGAGCTGCGTGGTCTTTCCCTCTACCCTACGAGTGTGCTTGTGTTATCCGCTCTAGGGTGCCTTTCTGTGCCGATCAGGATTAAAATCAGAAAGGATCTTAACAGGACCTTTATTTATAAGTCATGGCTAAAGGGAGTGTCAAGCCCTTTCGTGATGCTGTTGAAGCCCCTGTTGTAGAGGCTGTTTCTGAACCCCGAAACATCAAAAGCCACGTCCATCCCTCAGGGAGTTTCCGCCATGGGGGGAGTGTGTGTGCAAATGTGTGTGTCACCGTAGGTGTGCCCCTGTAAGATGGGGTGGCAGTGGGGGTGGCAGTGGGCAGGGGGCTCTGCTTTGCACATAGTCCCTGCTGCCTGTTGTACCCTTGCCTGGGCTGCGGTCTGGCTGTGGCCACATTCCAGTAGGGGCTGCCGTGCCTTGGGATTGGTTTGTCCACCGTGTGAAGGGGAAGGGAGAGGGACCTGCGCTGCTTGTGCCTGCAGCCCGGAGCATTTCAGTCCTTCTTAAGGGCCTGTCCTCAGTTTTCTGGCCCAGGCCAGGCCAGACCCCGGAGAGGGAGAGAAGGGAGTCCTGCCCTTCTCTCGGATAACAGATGGCCACGCTCAGAAGAGCGTTTGGGCCATTCTGTTCCAGGTTCCCAACTTCCTCTTCTCTCCGTGGAAATACCCATTGACAAGCTGTGACTTAGAGCCTCCACTTTTTTCTTAAATCAAGGAAAATCATACCACTTAATCTGCCCATGGGGCTTTCAGTATGGAATTGGACAAGGTGGGGAAAAAAATTATCGGCTAGATGTCTTAAAGTCAGAATTTTCTGAGCTTGAGTTAAAATGGTATGAACCTAAAACAAAAGTTTTCCTGGGGGTCAGAGAGAGAATTTTTTTCATCTTCATTTTGCAGTGCTTTTTAGCCTTATACACATTTTGGTCTTAAAGAAGTTTTTTCTTTTCTTTGCTTTGCTTTTTTCATTTCTCTCCTTTGTTCCTTAGGACTTTCAAATATTCTATTCAGTATTGTCATTGAGCGTCCCCAGATTGAGCCTTTTCTGGGAATGGTTTTCTGGAAAATGTTATCTTATTTCTCAATGTCTTTTCATTCAGAGGTCAAAAGGCAGTTGAAACAAACTCCAGCGAGGTTTTGTTTTTATCTTCTGGTTTCAAATGTGATCAATTTTTATTTAAAACTATATCAGGGTCCTCTCCTGGCAATTATAGCTGCAGTCAGCCTCGTGCCTGACCATCAGTGTTTACTCAAACCCTGCATTTCAAATCAGAAAGGGTCTTAACGGGACCTTGTGCTAATGCGAAGTGTCCAATTAGAGTCAAGCCTTTCTATCGAGAAGCTCTGAGTTTCAAAATCCCCAAATACGAAGTGTTCTTTTCACTTGGATTTTTTATTTTAATTGCTCGAATTAACTAGAGTTCATACATTAGGGGATTTTTGTTTGTTTGTTTTATTCTTTTTGTTAATTCATTTAACAAAAATTCATTTACTGTTATGGCATTTACTTACATTTATGTTTTTGATATTTTCGCCTGGCTTGTGTTTTAAAAATGATACCTGCAAAAGGGTTTCGAGCAGCACTGTTGTGCTCTTGTTTTCTGAAGGGCAAAGAACACGGAAATAAAGTTGTAAGAAAATGCAGTAGAGGAGGCTGGAGTGGGTGAAGAAGGGTGATGTTTTAGATGAGATTTGCTCTCTCCTGTCTTACAATTTAGCATTTTCCTTTGTCTTCCCTTTATTTTTTTTTCCCTCTATTTTTGCTCCAAGTTACTGTAGTTTGCCCTTGTTCTTTTATCTCTCCTCAATTTCATGTTTTGGAGGAAGGAGTGTAGGTGTGTGGGTCTGTCCGAGTGTGCGTGTGTGTGTGTGTGTGTGTGTGCGCGTGTGGGTGCGTTTGAGCTGTTCGGAGCTGCTGAGCACGATTACTTGCGTGAAGTCCCGAAGCAGAATGCCTGTTACTGGCCCCCCTGTTCTGATGCAGGCATCAATACCTTTATCTACTGTCGCTGTCCTGCTCACATGTTTTGGTAGAAAAAACAAGGACGGTAAAGACCTGCTGTTTCCAGGCAGATTCCAGCGTGGCTGTGTCTGTTACCTGGTCAGCCAGGTGATGGGGTCTGGAGGTATCAGTGGGGGTACCCAGAAGCACTAAACTTTATTCAAAACCAATTTTTAAATTTTTCCCCTCATCTCACTGCCTCTGTTTGGAGCCTTAGTTAGGGATCTTGGTGATGCACAGTAAATGAACTGTTACATGCTTTTGTTTTTTGCCTTTCTAATCGATCAGCAGCAAACACTTCCCTTTGATGGAGAAACAGCCCTTCAGCATACAGAGTGCAGTATTTATCCTTTTTCTTTTAGCCTTACTCTCTGTCATTTGTCTCGTGGGTGTGTTGACATCGTCTACCTAAGCAGTCAAGCTAACAAGCTTTGGCGGAAAGAACACTGCTTTTACAGAAATAATAGCAATAATGTGATGGTTATAATAATTATTATAAAAGTCATAGCAGCTTGTACCTTTTTCTTCCCTCAAATCGCAAAGCCATTCTCACAACCATTTTTCTCATAGTAACTGGATGAGGGTGGCCGTGTCTTGCCCCTAAACATAAATATCTTTGTGCAAACGTAAGCATGCAAAGGCTTCAGGTTTACATGTCTGAATTCATCCAGGAGCAAAAACTGCCTGGTCTCTGAACGTGAACAGACCGGCAGAGGAGAATGCGGTGCTTACCGCGTGGCTCCCGTGAGAAATACTGGGTGCTTTGCCTTCGGATGAAGAAGGGAGAGGTGTCCCTTGCAAAGGAGGCTGCATCGAGTTTGACCCCACTACCACCAGCTTCCGGGCCCGTGCAGTCTCTGCCTCTCAGTGGCTCCTTGTTCCCTAGTTCCTCTGGCTGTGTTCTCGGGAGAGGTTAGCAGACCAAAGGCACACAGAGGACAAGGAGGGTTATGGCTTGGCGCGTGTGAAGATCTGGGAAAAGAACTGTGTGAAGACAGAGGCAAAGTCACCCTCCACTCTTGATTACCTTCTTGGCCGTTCAGCTTCTACGAGGCCGTTGTCCCTGCTCCTGGGTACCTCAGCCTGCGCTCTGGAGGCGGAGATTAGAGAGAGGTCATCAGGGAGCTGACCCTTCTGAATTCCCATGACCGCTCTTGTGACTTTTCATGCCGACTCCCAGACCCAAAGCCTGCTCACCTGCAGGCTGTGCTCATCTGTGCGTTACTTTGGACTCCAACAATGCCTTTGCTATTTCCTCTCTCGTTCCTTTTATTTTTGTCTGTAAGTACCTCAGAAATAGGAGGCAGCGCTGCTGTACCTAATATACCAGGGTCCCATGGCTGTCTGTATTTTTTTCCACCTTAATATTCTTACTCATGTTCTTACTCAATTTTTTTTTTCCTCAGGGGGAAAAAAAAACCCGAAAGCTTTGGATTATTAATTGATTATTAACTGATTTAACAAACAAAACATTCCACCCCCGAGGAATGCAAGCGAGACTTTGGCTGTGCTGCTCAGGTCGAGATCTGCTTTCCCCCTCA
This sequence comes from Eulemur rufifrons, assembly GCF_041146395.1. Taxonomy (NCBI): domain Eukaryota; kingdom Metazoa; phylum Chordata; class Mammalia; order Primates; family Lemuridae; genus Eulemur; species Eulemur rufifrons. The sequence continues at coordinate 102,636,296 of NC_090984.1, forward strand.
ATCGGTGAGAAATTTTATAGCTTCAATTCCCTTGTTGGACCCTGAGTAAAAAATTAATTCATGAATAATAAAAACCAATCAGTCTTGTTGAGTTTAAGAAGGATTAGGAGAAAGGGTGTTTTTTCTTAGAGAGAACATTTGAAATCTGTGTCATTGTCACCGAGTGTTCGGGGATGGCTTGAGCGTGCCTTTATTCACGGCAAATGAGCTGTTTATTATCCCGAGATGTAACGCACGTTCCTCGGTGGTAAGGCCAACTTACTGACGACTGTTATGGGGGTCCCACCCACTTCTCTCCCACAATCCCATACTCCAAGCCAGTGATAATTCGCTGAAATTAAGACAGTTTCCTGTAAGTGGCATATAACCCAGTAGCAACAGTCCTGGCACTGCGTTATGAATAAACCCATTTGTTAATGGGAGGCAGTCCTTCTTGGGTTCCCTCCCCTTTCTTTCCCACGAAGTAATTGGCCAGAAATTTACATGCCTTTGTAAAAACTACAGAAATCAGATAGTTCCCACTAATAGTATCCACTTCCAGAGTTGTTGTGAAGATTTAATGAGCGAATTCACAAGAGGCAGGCACATAGTAGGTATGCGCTAAATGTTCAGTGTTATTAATTTTTTTGATGTTATCTTTTGGAAGTTACTTTTTTATTCCATTGACATAACCTCACAATGATGGTCTGCCCCAGCAGTGACATGGAGGTGCTTGAACTGATTACTTTGTTTAATGCGATCAGTGTGGTTTAGGTTTCCATATGTAACAACAAGGGGATTAGAGAAGGAATTACACTTTGGGGTGATGAATAAGAAATTTCCTTCTGAATGAATCCCTATATTCTCAGACTCATAGGTAGAGCTGCCCAGTAAAATACAGGATACCCAATTAAATTTGAATTTTAGATAAACAATGAATAATTTTTTTAGTAGAAATAAATCTTATGTAATACTTGCTAAATTTGGCAACCCTTCCTACGCATGACTATTTTTTTTAGATTGATATGATTAAGAAACACTTTTCCCTTATTTTATCTGCATTTGACAAAGCCCCAAAGAATGATTATGTGTTTACTTTTTTCAAATTGTTTTTTAAATGACCATCTTTAACTTTTTGCCAATATGAACTTGTTAGGCTGGCCACGTCCCTGGAAGTTAGTGGGTAGAAGTGATTGCCGTCATCCAGATATATTGTTAGAGTGGCAATTAAGTAAATAATCTGCTGAATGAGGGCTCCTGACACAGCACCCAGGGCTATCGAATTTTGCCTTAGGGAGAAGCAGGGTAAGCCAAGCCTTTTGGGGAAACTGTCTCTGCATGACGTTTCCCTGACAAACAGGTTGGAGGGCTGCACTGCCACAGAGCAGAGAGGACCAGGGACCCAAAGCTGAAACAGAGCCAGCTGAGAGCGTGGATGGACCGGGGCTCATCAACAGGGTACCAGTGAGCCCCATTTCTCCTCCTTCACCGCTTTGAGCAGCATCTTCGCACAGCCCTGAGAAACACAACCATTGTTTCAAGCGTGGTGCCCTCGTAGCCCAGGGCTTGGGGAATGGAAGAGCTCTAGAGCCCCCTACAGGTCCTCTCTGGCACTGCACCCATGGGTGACTCCTGCAGCAGAGCCGTCCCATGGTGGGAAGGAGTGCAGGGAATCCCAGGGGCTGAGCCTTCCAAAACGCAGGACCCTGGGAGGAGGGAGCTCACGACTCTGCCTTCAGAAAGTGGCGTTTCTGAGCCATGTTCCATGCAATTTGGCACCGCAGCTGCCTTGCGTGGCAGCCCCTCTCCCCAATACATAGGCACACACCTATGCATAACAGACTCACTGCCTCCCTGAGCGTCTGACGGGCTGGCAAGTCCAGATAGGGCTGGAAAGTGTGCAGGACTCATTCAGCCTGAGGAATTCCCCCCAGCTGCTGAGTATGCAGACCTAATACAGGCTGCACCTTTTCAGAGCCTGATGCTGGCGTTCAGATTCTCTTCTCCAAGCCACCTAACTCCCTGGGGATCATTTTAGGATTTTCTGTAAGAAAAGTTTCTGGTGGGGATAGGAGAGCTAAAAATAAACTGTATTTATCCTTTAAAACTCTGCTCAGGTATCCCCCTCTGGGTGGAGCCATCCTGGACCCCTCCCAGCGGGGATTAACCTCTTTCTCCTTGTACTTGTTTTCTGTCTCATGCCTCCACCGGATTGTAGTGTTTGTCTTTTCCCGCTAGATCGTGACTCCAAGCTCATCTCTGTGTCTAGAACAGCACCTGACACAGAGTAGGTGCCTAATAAATATCGTTTGCACTAACCTGGGGAGATTGGAAGGGGATAATGGGGACAGAAGAGGGAGGAAGAAGGAAAAGTAGCCTGGAGAGTGCTGGTTCTGCAGCATCTGTTGCCTTTGTTGAGCTGGGGGCAGCTCTGGCTGGCTGGGGGTGCATCGTGCCCTCTGGGAGGCAGACGAGTATCGTGGTTAGGAGCAAAACTCTGGCTCCAGTGTTGACTGAGTCTGCATCCTGGCCCCAGTGGTGTGCTGGAACCAGAACAGGCTCCGAAGAGCCCATTGTTAAATTTTCAGTAGTTCTGTGAGCTGATTATTAAATACAACATTATTAAAAATTAAATTGCATAAACTTATAATTAAATACCTTGTATTAAAAGCAAAGGTAATAAATACTCAAAACTCATCGCTTCTTAATATTTAACTACATTTTACTTTCTTGCAGTCAGTTTGTATCTAATTTCCATATGATGGTGTGCTGCTGTCTGTTTCTTCCCGCCTCTGCATTCAGGGATGACATGCCGGTAGCTTAAAACTGGCCAGGATGGGAGTATTTACACCATGGAAGTTGGCAAATGCTACAAATCCATCTGCTGGTTATTAAACATTTATGATTGCATCACTGCCTGGCTCCAGCACACACGTCCTAGCTCTGTGATCCTGGATAAATGACTTCATCTCTCTGTGCCTCAGATTCCTCTGCTACCATGCTCTTCCTCATTGGGTTGCTATAAAGATTAAAAGTTGATAAACTTAAAGTACTTATAGCAGAAACTGGTATACAGTAAGTGCTCAATAAATATTAGCTCCTTTTAGTATTTCTTCTCACTGCTCTGGGCATGTGCCTATCCAAATTCTTTTGGAACAGGTGACTTCTCCGATAGAGGAATACAAGCTTTATGTCTAGAGTGTGAGGGTAATTTCTTTTCCCTACCGGACCCCTGCCCATGAGGTTTAACTTGAGTAGCTAAGAGCAGGAAGTAAAAAGCACTAATTTTCCAAGGGGAAAGGCCTTGGTGGAGAGGTATGCTTAAGCCTCTGGGCCATGAGAGGATTGTGCACCAGGCCCTATGAGGAAATGAGGCCACAGCAGCGCCAACGTGGTTGAACAGGTGAAGCAGGCACGGGTGAGGTCAGGAGAGGAAGGGCACAGATGCCAAGAACAGCCAAGCTGCAGTGCGGAGGGAAGATCTGTGTGTGGCTGCAGTGCGGCCCTAGGACCCTGTGGGGAGGCAGCTGCCCACCCTGGAAAGGCTGGGCTGTGTGGCCATGTCCACGACAGCCCCTCTGGCTCAGGACAGTGAGAGGAGCTGGTCTGCAGACACCAGGACCATAGAGGCCCAGGAGAGGGCCAGCGTGGGCTAGGGCTCTTCTGGACTCCTCCTTGGTGGGTTCCTTGAGTCCTAGCCAACACTGGCCCCGGCAGCGGCATTTGCATCAGTGGTTACCTGGAAATTGCTTCAGGCTCAGACCTTTGGCATCAGGGGAACAGCTCAGTGACTCAGATACACACAGTTCCCAGCCCAGCCCCTTTCCAATGATAAGGGAACTGTTAGCCCACAGGTGCCTGATAATGGCTGCATTTGTACAACTTTACAAGCCAGAAGGTACATCTCATCGCTAGGGTCTCATTTGCTCTTTGAACCCCCGGCCTATAGACAAATGCCCTTGAAAGTGGCCTTGCCAAGGAGAAGGCAGTCTTGAGAATTAAACCTTTCCTTCCCACCTCTCTTGGGAGTCTTTCCTTTCCCCTGAGCTCCTCAAGGGCCTGCCTGGGTCTGATGCATCTGTGAATCTGCTGCACAGGGTCAGTCCTGCAGGAGCCTTCAGTAAGTGTGAGATGAAAGCTTGGATACATTTTGAGAAAATGTGTGCATTGGGCTGAATTGCTGATGGGCCACCTGTTCAGTTGTACAAGTTGTTGACTGCCTAAGAGTGCCTGGTTGAGAGGGTGGATGAGGTTTGAACCTAGTTTAAAAATTTTTTTATTATTATTTTTTTTGAGACAGGGTCTTGTTCTGTTACCAAGGCTGGTCCACAATGGCCCTATCATAGCTAACTGTAACCTTGAATTCCTGGCTCAAGTGATCCTCCCACCTCAGCCTCTTATGTAGCTAGGACTATAGGCACGTGCCACCATGCCCAGCTGTGTTTTTTATTTTTTGTACAGACAGGGTCTTGCTATGTTGCCCAGCCTGGTCTCAAACTCCTGGCCTCAAGTGATCCTCCTGCCTAAGCCTCCCAAAGTGCTGGGATTACAGGCATGAGCCACCACGCCTGGCCTGAACCTAGCTTTTCTAATTCACAATGAGGCACACCTAGCTGGAGAGGAGCAGTGCGTATCCAAGGCGTTGAGGGCCCCTGGGCCCGACTCGTGCACTGGGAGCAGCCCCTGACTAATCTGGACTGAGGTTCTCTGAAGCCCTCTGTGTCTCCTTCTGCCAGGTGCCATCCCTGCATCCTGAATTTAGAGCTTGGCGACTCTGCAGAAGGCTTTCTGTTCTGTGTAACTGCAGCGCCTAGCGGGTCCCCCACGGCCCTCAGCTGGTGCAGGGCAGGCGGGGCATCCAGACTCTGCCCTGGCTGCTGCTGGTCTAGAGACTTGCTGGGGCCCTGTGTTCCTAGACTCAGGTGCTGGGTGGTGTGTGGGCGTGGGCAAGCCAGTGGCCCTGGCTGGCAGGAGCACATCGGAGAGAGAGCTCATGACAATAGTCATAGCTGCTCATGTCTGCCGTATGCCTGCCACGAGCCCAGCGCTGTGCAAAGTGAGTGCTTCCTGTGGCTACGCACACCTTCAGCCTCCTTCTCTCTCTCTGAAGCTTCACCTGGTATCCCGTGCATGCCCTGTGGGACTTCCTGCTCCCAGAGTGAGAAGGCGGGATGTGGGGCCTGGGAAGGACCCGAGAGGCTCATCGGCTCCAGCGCTCTCATTTTAGAGACGGGAAAGCTGAGGTCTTGAGCCGATGAGAGCCTTGGCCACGGTGCCCCAGCTCTGGTGCAGGAATAAGCCTAGACCTTGGGCTCTTGACCGAAGATGTCTTGCATCTCTGGGATGTAAATTGTTTGCCCTCGGCTTCATTAAAAAGCCTCTTTGACCTTGCAGTTCTGACTGCTTGAACAGCGAGCCTCGGGCCAGGCAGGGCAGATCGCTGACTCGATGTGCCGGTGTCACACTGCACGCCCACCCCAGGCCCTGCAAGAGCCAGACAGACAGCCAGAAGGGGTCTGGACAGACAGAATGAAGCAGACAACTCAGATTTAAGAAAATTAAAAGATCAAAAGAGTTTTAACAAATGGAAACTGGTAGGAGGAAAGATGAGCTGGTCGTTCCGGGCAAAGCAGGCTTCTCTGCCCTCAGTCCCCCTGGCGGGTCCCTGGCCCCTCACGCTTCTCTCCCGAGGCCATCCCTTTAGGTGGTTCTCTGCTCTTGGTGACCTAAGTGAAGACACAGTAGGAACTCCCACCCCTCTCCCAGTGGGCGTGTGTAGGAGGAGGTGGGGGTAAGAGCTGTGTGAGAATCAAGACCACGTGCTCTGTGCGCCTCACCTTGGCCTTCCCAGGGCCTCACTCCACGGCGTCGCCTGCTGCCTGCCCTGTGGGTGCTTCCAGACGGCATCCCGGCTACTCCAGCCCAGCCCAAGGTCAGCACCTAACTGGCCATCTCTGATCGGAGCTCTGCTCAGGGTCTGGCAATATTACCGTGTATATAAACACCCCTGGCTGAGCCGGGAAGGCTGCAGAACGTGCTATGGAGGAAGGAGCCCCTTCTTACGACACACGCTAGGAGAACATCGAGGAACAGACAGCCCCTACACGGTGCTGTGGAGCGAGTGACACCTTTGATGTCACACAGGTGTGAATTCAGCTGGCCACTCTGACTCTCCCTTGCTGTGCAGCCTTGGGTGAGCCACCTAATCCCTCTGTGCCGTGCTGGCCTCATATGAAAAATGTACATATGAATCCTTCCGTGACAAAGTTGCAGAACGATTTAATAAAATAACACTTGTCAGTTGCTCATGCAGGGGTGTCGTCAGGCCTCAGTAGACCAGATGTGCCCCAAGCATTCTCTGTGAACATGACTGTGGTCTTTAAAAAGGAAAATGCAAACTCATTTTAGAGTATTACTGAATTATGAGTTTATTATATACAACTAATAACACAAAAGTTACCAAGATTATGATATAGGGGAATCGAGAAATGTTGTGGTGTTAAAAAGAGTCCCTCAGGATCCTTTCGCAGTTCGTAAGTGTAGTGATTGGGTTTTCACGCTCATGTGTAGATGTGACTCAAACCTTGTTACGATATTGGCACATTATCTTTCTGATGCAAAAAAAAAAAAAAGGAAGAAAGAAAAAAGAGATCGTCATAGCCTCAGAGGTCCGTGTGGATTAAGATGGAAATATAAGCAACATAGGGCTGCATAAAAAGAAAAAGCAAGTGGCTGAGCAGTATATGTAGTAAAATTGCATTTACGGGTTTTTAAGCTCCAAGTGCTGGGCATATGCTTTAGAAACTTCTGGAAGGAGTCACAAAAAACTGTCATTTGAGTACCTGTGGGAAAGGGAGTCCTAGCATCAGGGGAGATTTTTGCCTTTAACTTTACTTTTCCGATTGCACAAAGTGTATATTCTCTAATGAAAATAACTAATTTATAAGTTAAGGAAACCGAGTTTAAGCAAACAAGCAAACAAACTAATAAACTTTTTAAGAAACAATGTGGCAATAGACGGGATCCTTATGCAAACTTGGAAGCCAGTGCTCTGGACGGACGAACCTCCAGAAACCAGGCTCTGTCCTTGCTCGGGCTCCCTGCCCACCTGCTCCCCCAGTCCCGTGGGGTGCGCATCTCACCCAGCCGCACCTCTGCTTGCAGCAGGAGCAAACCCAGGCAGGCTCGGCCCAGACGCAGCGGACACGGCAGCCTGGGTTGGCGGGGGTGGACCTCACCACAGACTCTCTCTCCACTTCACGCCTCATGGAGCCAGGCTGAGGGAGTCGCTGGAGGATCGTGACTGGCCAAGTGGGTGGCTGCTCACCTGCCCAGGAAGCCATTAATCTTGTGTCTCTGCGGCCTCTCCTCCCACGCCAGCCGCCTGGCACGGACTGACTCGGGAAAGAACATGAAAGGGGCCCTGGGCTCCACTCCATGGTGGACCATGACCCTGGAAAATACCATCTGGCTTTTCTGTGTGTCTTCTGACACCAATTCCCCAGGTCAGGACACATCAAAGAGAGTGCGTCTGGTGACATCTCTCATTGTTATTCCTTTGGCAGGGCCTTCAGAGTCAAGGTCATGCATAGACATGCACTTCCAGAGGCTGCCTGTGGGGCCTGGGGCCTCTCCGTCCTATGGATGCCTCAGGAGGGGGCTTGCAGGACCCCCAAGAGGCCAGGGCCTTACTCACTGCACCCGGTGGGCCAAGCAGCAGAACTTCCTGGTATTTCCAGCTCTGAATTTCCTTCTCTGCACGCTGATGCTTCCCACACAAAATAGCCAAAGTGCAGGTACCCCGCCCAGGGTGTCGGCAAATGTGTGAACAGTGACCTTGGCCCTAGGAATCTCAGCTTGAGTCACAGATCCATATTTTCTTTAGGAAGCTGGGTTTGCTGCCTTTAGAGTAATTCCAAAATAGAATTACTAGGACAAAATTTGGGCAAAAATTGAGACAAAATAATTTGGGGCAAAAGAGAGGGACTTTGATTAACCTGGATGCTTGGTACTCAGAAATGAACTACCTGAGCAGGGAGTTGCTCGTTGCTGGAGGCGTGTGAATGCCCAGCGGACCTGTCTGGAATGTTATGGAAGACACAGCATCGGGCAGGGATTACACTCTCAGGTGCACACTTTGCCCCTTTTAAATAAACCCCCGCATCTCATATCGATGGGGAGCAGAGGGTGGGCGCATGCGCAGCCTCGTTGGCCATCCTCTCACTTTCCCACTTCTGGACTTTCAGACGTGCGGCAGTGCCTCCTAGGCCAGCTTGAGCTTGTTGGAAAATTGGCTCTGTAACTTAATAGCTAACATGTGTCAAGATATTTACTATGTGCCAGGCACAGTGCGGCTGCTTCTCCTACCTTACGTTTTTGAATCTCACAACTGTACTGCAAAGTAGGCACGTGCATTTTCGGATGAGATGAGAAGATGGGGATTCAGCACCCCCAAAGTCATAGAGCTAATAAAAGGCGAAACCAGGATTTGAACCCAGATCTGCCTCTGGAGTCCACTGTGCAAGACACACTGTGGATGACAAGCGGTCCCCCTGCATTATTCTCTCCCTCTGTTGCAAACTACTTGGTTCTCCTTTTCCATCATTGTTAACCCCATCAGAGTTCAAAAGCAGTCAGGAAGCGCTGGATGGTCTCTGTTTTGCTACTGACTGCCTTGTCACCGTTTCACTTGTATCTCCCTAGAGTAGGGGGCAGTGCTCTACCTTGGTGGGTCCCAGTGGGTGGGAGGATGGGAGGGCTGCAGGGGAAGGGGTCAGAAGAGAGGGTTCAGGCACCACTGCAGGCAGGGAGGGGGCATGAATCTGGGGGTAAGGGGGTGGTCAGCATTGAGCATCACATTCAGGGTCAGCCGTTCCAGGTCCTGCATACACAGGCTCATTGCAGTCCTGCAACAGCCTGTGATGTAGAAGCTCTTCTCCTCCTGGTACAGATGTTGACACTGAGGCCCAGAGAGGCTGCGTGACTTGCCCAAGGTTGCTCAGCTGGTACACAGTGGAGTCAGACTCATACCTGGGTCTGCCTGACTCCTAAGTTCCAACTCACCTCCACTGTCTTGCATTTATTTCATCCTGTTCGGCCTCTGCTGTCTTGTTGAGGGGAATGAAGGAGGAAACAGAAAGGATGTTGTCCCATACGTGGATTAGGAATTATTTTAAATCCTCATTTTCCGGCTGGAGACCCTGAGGGCCAGAGGGTCTTGTTGAAGTCGGTAAGTCAGGACCGCCGAAGTCACTACCAGGTCCCTGTATGTTCTCTGGCTGCCATCTGACCTTCGTTTGCAGATGGGTCCAAATAGCAGATGCTGGTGTCTGGAAGGGAAGGTTCACTGTGGCTGTGTGAAGGCAGGAGACTGGACTGGTTTGCCGCCGACTGGCTGTGTTTTTGAGTCAATGCGCACATACCTTTATTTAAACAGCTGCCACGCTTTTGACAATCCAACAGGAAGCTCCCCGTGCTGGAGTCCACAGCCTCTCCGGTAGCTCTGCGATCTTAGGCAAGTCACTTAGCCTCTGAGCCTCCACGTTCTCATCTGCCTAATGGGGATAACAGTACCCCAGCTCCCTGGGTAGACGCCAGGCTAGGTGAAATCAAGTAGCCAACAAAGGCTAGATTTGCATCCCTGGGAGGCATGTTCTAGATGCATCTCTGTTGCTCACTTCTGCTCGTTATGCCGTCAGAGTCTGCATCATCTTCTTTGAATATGCTTGCTGATGGTGACTCCTTTTCCTTCGGGGGTGGATTTAATTTTTAATGCAGCCAAGGTCATCTGGAGGCAAGTCTCAGGAATTAGCTGGGTGACAAACCTGAGCAAAGAGATTTTTGATTACAAAGAAAGTGAGGATGCAACTCTATTTCTTAGATAATGTGGCCCTAAAGACAGTTCCCAAGAGGAGCTCCAAAAATGCTTTGATCAGAGACAGCATCGCTGGGAACTGGGAAGAGATGCCCAAGGTGACCATGAGGAAGGGGACAGCATTCACCAGGGTGTATAAATATCGGTTGGTCACAATCGGTCTCCTGACTTCACAGTCACCCCCGCTGCTCCTGGCCAGCTGCCGCTGCTTCGCAAGCAGCTGTGGTGGGAGCTCATGTGGGGATCCAGGGGACCTTGGGTAATTGTGGCGGCCGCAGGTCGGGCTCCGTCCTTGCTCCGTGCAGAATAAGTAATAGCCCAGCAAGATGCCTACACCTTTCTCATCTTACCAGCCAAACCTGCAAATTACCCAGCAGAACCCACGCTGCTTTGACCAGGAGGCCCAGTGAGCCAGAGCTTACAAGAGTCTAGCTGGGGGTGGAGAGAGGAAAGACACGCACCCCTTCCTGCTCCGGGTACCTCGTCTGCTCTTGAGAATCAGCCTGGCAGCAGGAGCCCTCCAGCACTTCATCCCCCTTTTCTGGTACCACCAACCCCTGGCATTTTCCTTCTGGAAAACTTCTAGAGAAACCGTTCTGGGAGAGGTAGAGATTTAGAAATTTTGGATAACAAAAGAGCAAGCCCAGAACATAATTTGGGGAGAAAGACAGAGCACGTGGGCAGAGAACTCTGAATAGTGGCAGGTGGACCTCACCTGCCAGTCTGCAGACCGCTGTGGATTAGAACAAAATGAGGACGGTGACAACAGCCCCGTGAGCCTCCTAAAAAGAACCCAGTTCAGGTGAAGACAATCCTTTATTCTCAGATTATGGCGTTCCTCACTTGGGATGTGACAATGGCTTCTCTTTTATGAGATGATGGCTGTACTAGGTGCCTTTTCCCCCATCAACGTTCCTACTTGACAAAATAGCGTCAACCCTGTATTGGTCCCCAGTGTTGGTGGCAGGAGGGGAGCGAGGTTTACCCTGTGAGGTTAGGAGACAGGATCCGCTGGCCTAGAACACGGAGACTGGAAACCGAAAGTCCTCAAGCTGGGCCCCACTCTCTGCAGGGAACCTGGGGACACAAAGGGAAGACATGGCAACAATTGTTTGCATTTGCTCTCCTGCAAGGGGCAGGCTCCTACCGATGGGGCTCCATCCAGCCCAGGATTTCTCCTCTTCCCCGTGGTGTTCTGCTCTTCAGGGCTGCTCAGAGGGCAGCTGATTCCAAGTTCTAGAGAAGTAGTTTTTTATCTGGTTTGGCTGAACACCATCCTCACTCTCCCTGGATCCTGCTCTGAGCTCTGGCCTCCCGCAGGGAATTGCCAGACACACGTATGAGAACAGCCCCTTTTACCCTTCGCTGTCTTTGCAGCTCAGGTCACCGTTGGGCCCAGCACAGCCCGCGATGTTCACGTGGGAGGACTGAGAGGAGGAAAAGCACTAAACTCTTCTGTCAAAGGGGAGGGGGACAAAAAAGGAAGACCCGAAACAGAGTGGGACTTGTCATTCGTGAAAGAGCGTGCCTTCCTCGTCCCCATGCTGGTCTTTACGGCCTGGAAGAAACCACGATGAATGGGGACTTCAGGGTGCACCCCAGTGTTCAGGTTGGGGTAGCCCCATTTTCCAGGCAGTGGGTGGGGAATGGAGGCCTCCAGCCCTCTTAGATTCTGACCCTCATCTGCAGCGCTCCTTGAAGCATTCATGGAATTCTTTCCTTCTTGTTTTAATATCTTTTACAAAGTGAATACTAGTAACATGAAACCTTTTTTTTTTTTTTGAGAGATGGGGTCTCGCTGTGTTGCCCAGGCTGAACTCGAACTCCTGGCCTCAAGTGATCCTCCCACCTTAGCCTCCCAGGTAGCTGGGACTACCGGAACATATCGTTTCTGGCTCTGGGAATTCTTAATTTGACTGCATTCAGTGAGTGCTTACTCAGTGCTGACTGAGTGCTTTGTAGGCATGATCTCATTTAATCTGTTCAACCACTCTTTAAGTTAGGAACTGGTATCCCATTTTACAGCTAAAGAAATAGACACAGAGAGTTTGCATGACTTTTTAGCAGGTGGGAAGTCAAGATTTGAATCGAGACCTGTCTGACTCTAGAACATGCCCATAATCACCGTGCCACCCTCATTCCCACTGTGTGGCCAGGAAACATTCAGAAGCAAATGAGACAGAAGACTCACCAGGCACGTGCTTTGAAATCGAACAGTTTATCTGAAAGCCCTTAACTGGCAGGATGCCTTTTGACAGCAAAAGGGAAAATGGAGAGATTAGGGAATGGGAGGGGGCATACAGTTAGGGAAGACAGACTTTGTGTGATGGTAAAATGTGGTCACATTTTAGAGGGGAAGGCAGAAAGAACATCAGCTCAGAATGCCTGCCTAGCTGGTGACAGACAGCCCCTGCTTAGCTCTGCATTTCTCTTGCTGCACTGGGGTCTGCTGCCCTTGGAGGTGGTTCCTGAAAATGCCAGAGAGGTGGAAGAGGTGACAGACAGTAAGACTCTGCTAATGGGGAGCAGGACCTGCCGGTCCCATGATTGGTGTGATTTGGACAAGTCTGGGTGCTCTCAGACACCTGGCATGCTCTCTGCCTATCTGCTATGGAAACAAGCTTCTGCATCCTATGTTGTACTAGGGCGTTCCATAAGGAAGAGTCTTGTGTGTGTGTGTGTGTGTGTGTGTGTACAAGTACACCACGCATGAATGTATTCCTGTATCGCATAGTACTTTTAAACTATTCATATTATATTATATTATATTATATTATATTATATCTTTGTTAATTATCTGTCTCTCCCACTAGAATAAAAGCTCCCTGAGGTCAGGGACCTTATAATCTCTTCCAGAACAGTGTCCAGAACGTTGAGGTATCTAATAAATATTGTGAAAAAATGAATTTAGTTAATATCCTAGAATTTACACCTTCAGGCTAGGTGTGGTGGCTCACACCTGTAATCCTAGCACTCTGGGAGGCTGAGACGGGAGGATCCCTTGAGGTCAGGAGTTCGAGGCCAGCCTGAGCAAGTGCGAGACCTCGTCCCTACTAATAATAGAAAGAAATTAGCTAGACAACTAAAAATATATGGAAAAAATTAGCCAAGCGTGGTGGTGCATGCCTTTAGTCCCAGCTACTAGGGAAGTTGAAGCAGTAGGATCGCTTGAGCCCAGGAGTTTGAGGTTGCTGTGAGCTAGGCTGACGCCACGGCACTCACTCTAGCCCGGGCAACAGAGTGAGACTCTGTCTCAAAAAAAAAAAAGAATTTACGCCTTTAGTGGAGCTCTTGGGAAACTGCAGTTAAGCTGCAGCCTCCTCCACCTCTTCCTTCGCCTTGTCCCCTCCTTCCTTCCTTCTGCCTCCCCTTCCCCTCCCCATACTTAGAATCATCTCTGGCGACAACTCCAGCCCAGCTTCTTGAAAACATACTTGATGGTTTTGGCTTTTTCTCCCTAGTCGTAACAAAAGTCATTTGCAACCAAGTGTATGGGTTGGTTTTTTGGCCAGATGGCTCTCTAACCCAGAGATGATAAATGAGGTGTAGTAATCAGATGAATAGTTTTTGTGGCCAGTAAACTATCTCTCATGGCATTCCCCTTGTAGAGGAGGGCCCAGTAGGAGGGGAGCAGGGGCAGGGAGACCCCAGGAAGCCCGTCAGAAGGGGAGAGACCCAGCTGGGTGTCGACATTCTGGTTGTGTTGTTTTCTAAAGCAATGCGCTGAGTGTTTGGTCCCGCCTCCTGTGTGTATTCACGTCGAAGGGAACTTGAATCTTGAGACCTCAGGCGCTGTTTGGCAGTGGGAGTGAAGGGGTTTCCAGAATTGAAGAAGGCCCAGAACGCTACGTGTTTCCTTGCGAGGTCATTTGGGAACTTTATCGTGGACATTGAGTCCATGGTCAGAAGAGGTAGATGCTTCCAGTGGCGTTTCTAGTGAGCCCGGGGTGAGGCATCATCAGTGAATGTCAGCAGACAGATCCAGGAGGGAATGGACAAAGCTCGGCATCTGCACGTGGCCTGTTCTAGCCAAACCACCCTTAGGATTTAGCCCTTCTCCCCTGCCAAGCGTCCTCTGCAGCTTCACCAAGTCACCATGGAAACCCCGGGACCTGGGCAGTGACCTCCACTCTGACTTCCCCTCTCCTGTGCTCAAGCCCAGCCCTGCCCTTTGGGGACCCACCTTCTTATTCCATCCTGTGCTGTTACCTGCCTGGAAGAGCAGCTACCCAGGGGGCAGGACCCCTTCCCTGTGATGGATGGGGTGGCCTGTGCTGGGGGTGGCCCTGCTCCTCTCTGGGCATGCAGTGGGAATGGGACCGCCAAGACCACCCTTGCTGGGCAGGTCTCTCAGGCTGTCCACAGCACTGGCCCTTAGGCTGCATGGCCACTTCCTGCCCAAGCCGCAGGGAGCCTGACTCCTGGAGTCCTGGGTTCTGAGCCTGATTTGGAGCCATTGCCCCGGCTGTGCTCTCACGCTTAGCTCGGGGCCACACAAGCTCACAGCCAGGGCTGTTAGGGTCTTCACAAATCTGCATCACAAATACATACTAAATGCCTCACTGATAGCATCTTGTTGTAAAAGTTATTTGGAAGGATTCAAAGTTATTTGGAATTATCTGGATGCCAGTAACTCACTGACTTTAAAATAGGCTATGATTTCTTGGAAAAGCTCAAGCCAATTCAGAAATTCTTACTAAGGAAAATCTAACCTACAAATTATTTTCAGATGTAATGAAGTGTTTATGAATATACCATTAATGAAGCAAGTTGATATAATGTCATGTTGTGCTCTGTAGACATGTAATGACACATTTAAAAAGTTTTGATTTTGCATTTTTGCTTTCCATATTGGGGGATTGAAATATTTTCGCGTATTTGAAACATGTGAAGGTCTTTGGAAAAATACATGGGCCAAAGGCTCTGTGCCCATCCATGGGGCTGGGTAGACAATTGCCCCTGCTCTGGCCCTGGAGAGTTGCAGAGTAGGGAAGGGGCAGGGTGAGGGGTCGGGAAAAGGAGGCGTTGGCTGGAGATGTCTGGGGGTCGCTGAGGGTGGCGGGTGGGGCTGGGGCTAGGAGTCAGCCCGGGTTCTGGACAGCTCCGATACTTAGTTCATTTAACCTGTCAAAAGGCTTTTGAACCTCCATCCTGTTGCCTGGGCTGCTCTCCTCTAACTTTGCAGATACCCATTGGCTCCCTCCTCTCTCTTCATTCAAGATTCCCTACAATTGTCACCTTAGGCAAAACGGTGCTCCCTCCTCCTCTAACCCAAGATGCAGTGTTAAGAAGCCATCAATGCCATGTAGACAGATACGCAGGCTGGAAGAGTAGAGAGTGTCCCGTCACTGTCTGTTCACTCGTGTGTGGTCTGCCTTGATCTGCTTCCTGAGGGCAGGAATTATGTTTTGTTCCCCAGTGCCTGGCCCCTAATAGCTGCACAATAAATATGTAGTTGTTGGCACAATGCATGAGCAAATGAGTGAACTTTGTTCTGTCTGCCTCTTGTGGCTGTTGGAAGATTCAGGTGAGAAGCGCTACACTCTTCAAATGATAAACTAATGTACCAGTGGCCCCAGGAGTGAGAACCCACATTCTGTTTGCAAAGGACTTTCCAGGAGTTCCTTCTGTGGCTCACACAACAGTGGTGCCCAACCTTGTGTGTGGGAGAACATATTAAAGTGCAGCTGAAGCCTCACCCAGAGATTCTGATTCCATGGGCCAGGGGCAGAGCACTTTAGGTGATGCTGATGCTGTCGGTCCTCAGACTGTGCCGGTAGCAGCCCTCACCAAGAACTAGTTGTAACTTTCGATTCATTTTGCAGAGTAAGACACTGAGCTGGAGCGCAGTGGAGCCTGGAGCCCGTGCTTCCAGAGCTGGGGGTTGCCCCCTCAGTGTTGGAGGGCTTAAGAGCAGAGCCCCCAGGCTAAATCCCCTGCCCGTACCTCTGGTTCTGGAACCCCTTGGCACTGGTGTTCTCACTTTCCCATTCCTTCTTTTTAGGCCAGAGGTGATCCAGTGATCTGGGAGCTACTGGCCACGCAGGCTGCTCAGTGTGAAGGTTGGGTCCAGTTGAGCCAACAGGGTCCCATGGCGGGTTCACACCCAGCCTGAGGCCCTTGTGGGCTGAGCATTGGTGCGGACCGTGCTATCTTGCAGGAGTGGGTCTGGGTGCCTCCAGGAGGTATCACACGATGCCTGATGACCTTGGAAAGGCGCACAGGGGTGCTGGAGGAGCCCAGGCCAGGGAGGCTGTCGTGGACGGAGGCAGCAGCTTGCTCACTTTCCCAGAGCAAGACACACCTTCTCTGCCTAATGTGCTTGTGCCCAGCGGCCCCTGGATCCCTCTGTCCAGCCACTGTAGACGCTGGACTGCAGGGACCCGGCAGCCCAGCCCTGGGACAGAAACCAGGCAGCACACAGAGCTCAGTTCCCATGTGCACTGGGCAGTCTGCGAGGACAGGGTGTCAGGCTGCAGTTATTTATATCTGCAGTGCAGACTCGGGCTCCTGAGTCACCGGGCAGGTGTGAGGGGACTTCAGGCGTTTGGCCCCCTGAAAGTGCACACAACCAGGTTCACAGTCACCTCAGGCCATCTGGCCCCAGTCATTGATTCATTCTACAAAACTTCATGAAGCACCTTCTGTGAAGACACAAAGATGAAAAAGACAGTCCTGTCTGTCCTTAAGGACCCAGCAATGAGCAGCCCTCAGATGCACAGAGATGGCGCTCGGTCAATCCTGGTTGAGTGAGCGAGTGAGCGCTGGAGAAGCGTGGAGGAGAGAGTGAGAAACTGCCAGGGAAAGCTCCTTCCTGAAGGAAAGGGAAAGGGCACTCCAGTAAAAGGTGTGACTGTCATAAAGTATGTGGGGAATGACCGGAAGTTCAATGTGCGTGGCAGCGTAGAGAAGAGAAGTGAGAGCTGACTCCTCCTGGGCACTGGGTTTCAGCCAGGTATGGTTCTATGTGCATTGAACACACCATCGCTTTAATCCTTTGGGCTGGGCAAGTTACGCCCATTTTACAGTTGCATAGCCTGAGGCCCAGAGAGGTTAGGTTAATGCTTGAGGCCATCCAGGCAGTCAAGTGTTAAGCCACTCACCAACTGGCACCAAACCAACCTGAGCCTCCATTTCCCCACCTGCAAAATGGGGACACCCAGGCTTCCCCTCCAGGTTTCTTGGAGGGATTAGGAAAGCTTTGCATGAGCGCACATGAAAAATCTGCGAAAAGGATACCAGATTCCCAGAGAACTTGGTAACAGTGGTTACCTTTGGAGAGGCCGTCTAGTCTAGGGGAATAAGGATTAGGAGAGAAAGAACATACCAGTTACTGGATCACTTAATGGGCCTCCATCGAGTAAAAGTTAAATGACCAGGACCCTTAGTGGGAAGGAGTTGGGGCGGGGGTTGAGTTTGAAAGAGAAGTTGGGGCTGGTGTTCCTGGAGTAGGGAGGGCATTTGTCTGTAGGGAACACTCTGCCTGCAGCCCCCACCCCTCTCTCTTTGAGGGGAAGGACACCCTGGCGACAGGCTTCCTCCTTAATATAGTATGTGCATTTTATCTCTGCAGACTTCTTGCAGACTTAGTTTAAAGATCTCAGCTCAATACCATTAGTGTGTATCTGCAGAGGGCCCTTTGTAAAATTGATTAGAAAGTGGGCTTTTGCATGTGGGCTGGGGGTGGGGGTGGGACCTAATCGGATTTGAGCATGAGATGGTATCTAATTCCCTGCATCTAGAAACTGGCTTGGGGACCTCCCTGGGAGCCAGGGCCCCCCTAATTTGGTTTGCGAATACATTAGCCAAACAAGCTGAGGGGGCTCCTTTGGGGAGAGGGTTTTTGGGGGGTGGGGAAGGGAGATGGTGGGAAGGCTGAGGAAATGGAGAGGGGACATACTTTCTGCACAGGTCCTGGGAGCTACTGTACACGAGAGCACCAAAGATGTGCATTTCCGGCGGTTTTACCCCAGCCGGGAGAATGAAGCAGAGTTTTACGAGGACTTGTTATTGGATTGCTTGCCATTTATCCAGCCCCTATATGTACATATTTTTTTCATTTTTCAGTCTTTAAAAAAAGTAATGTATTCACATGTAACAATAAAGAAGTCAAACACCATGAAAGTGCAGGCATGGCTGGTATGGTATGTTCTTTCTCCCCTAATCCTTGGTTCCCCAGATGGCCTCCCCAAAGGTAACCACTGTTACCAATTCTCTGTGAATCTGGTAAACTTTTCACAGATTTTTCCATGTGCACTCAGGCACAGCTTTCTTAATCCCCCCAAGAAACCTGCAGAGGAAGCCTGGGTGTTCCCATTTTACAGATAGAGACATGGAGGCTCAGATTGGTTAAATGCTAATTTGTGAGTGGCAGGGCCAGGACCCAAACTGTGGGGGGCGGTATGGCTTCAAATCCTGGGCTCTTGGCTGGTGCAGTGGCTCACCCCTATAATCCTAGCACTGTGGGATGCTGAGGCAGGTGGATCCTTTGAGCTCAGGAGTTCGAGACCAGCCTGAGCAAGAGTGAGACCCCATCTCTACTAAAAATAGAAAGAAATTATATGGACAGCTAAAAATATATATATAGGAAAAATTAGCTGGGCATGGTGGCACATGCCTGTAATCCCAGCTACTCAGGAGTCTGAGGCAGGAGGATCACTTGAGCCCAGGAGTTTGAGAGGTTGCTGTGAGCTAGGCTGATGCCACAGCACTCTAGCCCAGGTGACAGAATGAGACTCTGTCTCAAAAAAACAAAAAAAAACTTCCGGGCTCTTTCTATGAAATCATGGGCCTTCCTGTGTGCCTTTCCTAAAAAGAGAGGGGGCTATTCAGAGCTGAACAGGAAACCTTTGGGTTTTCACTTCTCCAACTCTTTTCTTCTTGAGTCTATCCATGTTATAACTATACCCATGCATCCTAAAAACAGGATGGAAACTTGCAAGGGCATCTTTGTTAGGGCCGCCTTCCGTTCAGCTCTCCTTTATGAGAGTAAAAGTCACAGTGAGTTGGGTGCTTGCCCACCCTATTTAGATCTGTGGGTTCCGCCTGCTTCCCTGCAAGGCACCGTGTGTGTCATGGGGAGTGGGGTGCATGTGGCGGTGTGTGCTACAAAATGAGTGGGCATCAGAACCTGGGGTCGGCGCCCAGTGTCACTACACATAACAGTACCAACCTCATAAGGTTCTTGGGAGGTCTGAATGCTACCATGGCGTTGTACCTGGCACATGGTGATACCTCAATAAATATTAGCAATTAGTTGGCCGGGCGCGGTGGCTCACGCCTGTAATCCTAGCACTCTGGGTAGGCCGAGGCGGGTGGATCGCTGAAGGTCAGGAGTTCGAGACCAGCCTGAGCAAGAGCGAGACCCTGTCTCTACTAAAAATAGAAAGAAATTATCTGGCCAACTAAAATATATATAGAAAAAATTAGCCGGGCATGGTGGCGCATGCCTGTAGTCCCAGCTACTCGGGAGACTGAGGCAGGAGGATTGCTTAAGCCCAGGAGTCTGAGGCTGCTGTGAGCTAGGCTGACGCCACGGCACTCGCTCTAGCCCGGGCAACAAAGCAAGACTCTGTCTCAAAAAAAAAATAAAATAAAATAAAAATACAAAAAACATTAGCAATTAGTAATACTAGCTAGATAACCTTTAATATATTACTCATCCACTCTGTGCGAGTTGCCTCAACCAGAATGTAAGAATAGTATTGTTCTTATTGGATACTATTATTTAACATCCAATATTCTAAAATCACAATCCATTTACATAATAAACCAGTATTGTTTTGAATAGAATTAGCATAGTGCCAGGTATACAAGAGACGCTCACTAAGTATGATTTCCCACTTTTCTTCCCTTCTCTTTACCGGCTTTAACTCAAGATCTTGGTTCATCTTTATCCTCATGTGAATCTAATTTCTGTAAAGTGACCCAATTTCAATTCATTCAACACATTTCTTGAGCGCCTGCTGTTTACTTGGCACTCTGCTATGTGCTGGGGGCACAAAGAGGAACACACCATGGGCCCTGTCCTCAAGGGACTGACAGTCGCAGAGGGGAGATGGACTGGGAACAGGGGAACCAGCTGCAGTTCAAGTTTGCTGTGTTTGGGGCGCGCTCCTGGGCACAGGAATAGATTCGCTGGCTTCATGTTCTTCAGTTCCTCAGTTTCCCCTTCTGAGGACTGGAGCTACCTCCCTTTCCTGTTTCTTGGCATTTGGAAGATGTGGAACAGCCTGGCTGATGTGGCTGGTCCCACCTCTCCCCGCCATCAAGTCCCCCTACCCACCACTCCCACCTTCCCCTCCTCTGCTGGAAGCTGTGGCTGCAGGAAAACAGGGCCACCGACGACGCTAAGTGTTGTCATCCGACCTGCCTCGGCCGTTCTGGACCACCTGTGCCCCTCACTGGCCACACGTTCTCAGCAGATCTTGATCCCAACCCCGCCCTCCCCCACAAAGAAGGTTATGTAGGGACCAGGAGACCTCAGCCCGGATGCTGTACTGTGAAATCCGGAATTATATAACAGCTGGATTAGGGAGCGATTATTAGCTTTGCTTAAAGATTTTCCGTTTACACAGGGATTAGCTGCGGGGGTTCCTTTAAATAGCTGGCTTTGCTAATGCATTTGTATTGCAAAGAAAAAGTGGGGGCTGGGGGAAAGGACAGAACTGTGAGGCAGAAGGCCTGAGTTCCAAGCCAGCTGTGTTTCCTTGGTGGGGAAAGTGAGCAGCGCTGAGCACAGCTGGGGGAGGACCTCGGGCAGTTTGCAACGGGCTGGGTGCCGACCACAGCAGGGACATTGGGAGGGCGGGGCACACCCGCACCGTGGTGGCACGTGGTGTGATGCAGCCTGCCCCACAGAGGTTCCCGTGGCCAAGCCCCTAGCTGGGCCCTGCCCATCTGTCCATCCTGGGCTTCTGCCGTCTTCCCGGCCCCGCCCCTTGCCACACACCCTTGTCTCAGGCTTCCCACCTACCTTCAGTTCCCAGGTTTGTACTGCCATCTCCTACCTCTGTGATTTGCACATGCTGGTCCTGCTGCCTAGAATGGCACTTCCCACCCTCTTCCCTTGGCCTGGCTGACACCTCCTTGGCCTTCAAGATACAGCCAGCCTCCTCCTCCAGGCTGCCTGCCCTGACTACCTTCCCCTAAGGAGGCTAGACACCCCTCCTCAATCACTGATTGGAAGAAGAGGGCCTGTGAATATGCATGTGTGTGACCCGTTCATGGCGCCTTAGGACACTTTATTGTCCAGTGACTTCGTGGTCACTGGTCACTTACTTGTATCTGCCATGAGCTGCTGAGCTAGGGGCAGGCTCCCTGTTGTGTCTGACTCAGTAGGTGTCTGGCAAATGAAATTAAATAAATAAACGAACAGTAGCTACTTTCTACATGAGGTAAACATGTTTCATCTCGAGGCACACAGAGAACCCCGCCCTCCCCACGCAACACAGCATGTCGCCGGAGAGAAACCCTGGTTGGTGTCAGACCGCAGGAGTGCAGACAGGTCCTGGCCCCACCCTCGCTGGGTGACCTTAGCCAAGTCACCTCGCCCCTGAGTGTCCCCGTCTATAAAATGGGACGGTAAGAGCCTGGTCTCTCAGTGTTGCTGTGAAGAGGAAGTGAGTTAATAGCGCACCGCACTTGGAACCGTGCCTGGGCGTAGTCAATCCGCGTCTGGTGGCCGTCTCCTGAGTTCTGCCCCTGGGTCCCCCCAGCGCCACCCCCCATGCTGAGCTTGCTGTCTCTCCCCTCCACCTGCCCCTGTGAACTAACTCTCCCCCTTCCCACCCACCCCACCCAGTCAGCACAGAAATAATCCAATTTTCCTTGATTATTAGTCATTACTTTCTGCTGCTGTTTTTGTTCGTTCCTTTAAAAAAAACTATTCTAGATTTAATTGAGTTGATTGATTAGTACAGTTACTGATTGGAAGGAGGTGCTCTGTAACCCTCTCCTCCCCTGGCCGGAGCCTTCGTCCAGAGCCAGGCCCGGGGCTCCCGCCTAGCATGGTGACCCGAGGCTGGTCCCTTGCCCTCCCGGGGGCTCATCTGTAAAAAGGGGATGGAACTAAACGAGCTTTTGATCCCCTCCAATTCTGTGAAAACTGGACATCTAAGGCCCCCGTCCTGCCTCAACCTTGGCTCGTGACTCATCCATCCATTTAACCCCACAGCCCACCTCCGCGCCTGGCACTTAGCCGGGCCGTTGCTCGGACCCAGCCGTGGGCAGGCAGGAGCCCCCGGCCTGCTAGGAGCTAGTGGGGGGCTGGCAAGATGCAGACTCCGCCATTTATAGCTTAGTGTGCTCTAAGCTCAGTGGAGTCTCAGAGGGGAGCCCTTAACTCTGGAAAGTTGTAGAATGGGGTGACACTTAGGTTCAGTACAAAAACAAAAACAAACAAGCCTAAACAGACTGGGGCGGGGCCGGGGAAGTGACCTTCATGGAAGCTGCCTCTGTGCTCTGAGTACTGCGCTAAGCACTTTCGTCTCATTTTCTCTTTCAACCTCACAGCAACCCTCGGAATAAAGGGACGCAATATCAGTTTTATAGATGAAACACCTGCAGCTCAGAGAGGCTGAGTGGCCTGCCTACAGTCACACAGCAAGTGAGTGGGAGAGACAGACTTTGGACTGAAGGCTGAACAATGTCAGAGCTTGTCTTCTTTACACAATGTCACCCCATATTACAATATTAAGTAATTTCAAGAAGGTAAAAAAAAAAAGATCAGCTAGCGTCACCTAATGTCACTATTTCCATGTTGGCATGTTATCTTCCACGCATATTCTTTTTATATTACAGACGTAATTAGAGCGATGTATCATTTTCTGTTTTTCACTTAATAGCATTCTATTTCTTCCCCCCTCTGGGTTTTATTCATTGATTCATGCATTTATTGAGCACCTTCTGTGTGTCTTGGCTCTGAGGTAAAACAATAGACCACATCTCTACTTTCGTGGCGCTTCCCCTGGGTGGACAGATTATAAGCAGATAAGCAAACACATAAGTAAGAGAATGTTGGATGCTGAGAATGACTGTGGAGAAAGTAAAGCAGGATAATGAGGTAGAGTGTATGTTGGGTGTCAGGGTGTCTTCCCTGAGGAGGTCACATCTCAGCAGAGAGCTGACTGAATGGGGGAGCAAGCCGGGTGTGTATCTGAGTATTCCAGGCAGGGGGCACAGCCAGTGCAAAGGCCCTGAGGTCGTGATGCCCTGGGCATACCTGGGGAAGAGCAAGGAGGCCAGTGTGGCTGGAATATGAGGAGAAGGCTGGCAGGTGAACTTGGAAAGGTGGCTGGAGCTGATCACACAGGGCTCCGGACACCATGGAAGAGACTGGATTTTGCTTCCAGTGTTTCTCTGATGTCTTCTAATATTGTTGTTTCGACAACTCCACAATGTGACACAGTGGATGTGGCATCATTTAGCAACATCGAGGTTGTTTCCTGCAGCGTGTGTGTGTGTGTGCACATGTGTGCGTGTGCACGTGTGTGTGTTTGGAATGAACATGATGGGGCACATTTCAAGCGTGTGACTCTTTGCTTCTGATAAACTATCTTAGGCCAAATCCGTAGGAACGAGACAACTGGCTTGAAGTGTTTGCTCAGTTGCTCATCGTGACCAGTAAGGCCTCACCGTGACGTCTGGAGCCAAGAGCAGAAGGCACGCAGGCAGCAGACCCGAGTGTGCAAAGGTGCACAGGCGGAAAGAGCAAGGTTGGCTGAGGCCTGGTGCCTTGTGCAGGCGACCTCTGGCCATGAGGGAGGACGTGCGCAGGAGCAGATGCCTCCTGGGGACAGGTCCCCCGTGAGCCGGGGCAGCTCCTCACCTTCCCTCCAAGCGGCAGAGCGGGTGGGGCTTGTGCATATTTTTTCCAATTTTTAAAAACTTTTATTGGAATAATTTTTGCTTTACAGAGCAATTGCCAAGATGGTCCAGAGGGTTCCTGAATACCCCTCGTCCGGTTTTCCTTTTCATTAACTCCTTACGTTACCAAGGAAGATTTGTCACAACTAAGAAACTGACCTTGGGACATTACTGTGGACTAAACTTCCTACTTTATTCAGACGCCACGTGTTTTTCCACTGATGTCCCTTTTCTGGGACTTCATGCAGACTCCCACACTGCCTTTCGTTGTCATGTGTCTTTAGTCTCCTCTGGTCTGTGACACTTTCTCAGGCTTTCCTTGGTTTTCTTGACCTTGACAGTTTTGAGAGCTGCTGAGTAGTTTGTTTTTGGAGTTTTCACCCTTTTTTTTTTTTTTTTTTTTTTTTGAGACAGGGTCTTACTCTGTTGCCAAGGCTACAGTGCAGTGGCGTCATCATAACTCACTGCAGCCTCCAACTCCTGGTCTCAAGTGATCCTCCTGCCTCAGCCTCCCCAGTAGCTGGGACTACAGATAGGCAAGCTGGTCTCCAACTCCTGGCCTCAAGCAATCCTCCTGCCTGGGCCTCCCAAAGTGCTGGGATTACAGGCTTGAGCCACTGCACCCAGCCGCATTTTTTAACTCTCTATTTCCATTTGGAATCGTGATGTTGAGGGGCTGTGACATGTTGAGGCTGAGCTTAGAACTCAGGAACTGGGCGTGGGGGCATGGTGCTGGGTTCAGTCCTGGCTTTGCCCCCTACCCACTAAGTGGCGTTGAGCAAGGAAATCTTGCATGCCAGGTGGGTGAGAATACTCACCTCGGGGGCCTGGCCGGGGCTGACTGGGATGAGACATGAAGTGCTCATCAACTTGGGCTTCCTTTCCGGCTTCGCTGGTGTGTGGGCACCTGGTGGAACGAGGAGGAGGAACGCAGGAGCCAGGGCTGTGAAAGGCCAGAGTGAGGATGGTAGGGAGGGCGTGACAGCCTTGCATGAGGCAGATATTTTGTGATGCTTTTGAGGATAGCGTCCTAATTTGATCCTCACCACGACTCCATGAGGTAGCGAAATGGGTCATCAGAGGCTCCGAGAAGGTCAAGAACCAGCTGAAGGTCATGGAGGAAGGAAGGACAGAGCCAGGACTTGAACGTGGGCCGTGAGACCCGGTGCTCCTTCCCGGCGAGGCTGACCAGAGCTGGCCGGCAGGGGGGCGGGCGGTCCTGGGGTGGACGCTGTCGGGGAAGCCCTGCGCCCTGCAGCCTGCGATGGAGGGTCTGTCTCGTGGGGCAGCAGGGCTGGGGTTTGGCCAGGCAGACACACGGGGGCGGAAGGCTAGGGGGTTATGGATTGCCAGTCTTTACACGTCATATTGATCTCAGGCCATTTATTACAGCGAGCGTTTTAATTTGTAATGTGGGTTTTTTTTCCTTTAGGTAATTTCATTTTTAACCCTTGAGTTACCTGTGAGACCAGCATGAGCACATGAGCAAAAGGCTGATTGGCATCAGCTTCCCAGGTAAATCTTAGGACCGGCCAGTGCCCAGCCTCCCTCCAGCTGTCTTCCCTCCTGTTCCGTTAGTCTCAGGCCCCTCCGGCAGATGACTGAGGCTGCCTCTCTTTTCTAGAAAAGGTACTACAATGAGACCAGACAAGCCAAGTGACTGTCTCAAACACACACAGCCTCAGAGCTGGAGCAGACGCCATATCCAGTAGTCTCTGGGCTCCTTCTACCAGGCATCATGAGTACTCAGAAGACATTAGTGCCCTTTATTATATTTTATTTTCAAAAAATTCTTATTTTATTTATTTATTTATTTATTTATTTTGAGACAGGGTCTCGCTTTGTTGCCCAGGCTAGAGCGCAGTGGCACCATCATAGCTCACTGCAATCTCAATCTCCTGGGCTCAAGCGATCCTCCTGCCTCAGCCTCCCAAAGTGCTAGGATTACAGATGTGAACCACCGTGCTGGCTATATTTTAAAATCTGAAATTTAAATTACAAAACTGTGATTCCACTCTTGATGGGGGACCTAGGGGGCCACAGTTCTAAGTGCGAGAGCTGATAGGTCTTGTCCTAGAGGGAGGGTGTGTGTGTGTGTCTGAGAGATAAAGAGAGATAGAGAGAGAGATGGGGGTGGGGAACACATTAGGTCTGTACGACAGAGGACAAAGCAATTTTGGCACTTAGGCCAAACAGCCAAAATTTACCCCCAATTCAACCAAGACACACAGAAGTTTGGAGGATGAGCAGCCCTTTGCAAAAAGCCCCCCCCCCCCCCCGGGGCCTGGGGCCGCCATACCCTTGCTATTGGGGGTTCCCGTTTCATCCACCTTGAACTTTCTAAATTCAGGGCTCGAAGGCCATCCCCACCCCCTCCCAGCTGAGCACATGGGTGACGGTGCCCTGGCGATTCCTCTGGCTCTAAGTGACGTCTCTTCTGCCCGTTCCCCTGTCACTAAGGCGTGCCCAGGTTTTCATATCTCCGAAGAGCCAAGTGTCTCCCTGAGCAGTCTAAGCGGTTGCCCGCTTGCTGCTGGTCTCTGGGGCTGGGCTTGGGACACCAGTCCCAGTACTCGGGCGGTCCTGAGAAGAGTCTGCCTGGGCCTGCCATCCTCAGTTTCCCGCTGACCGCAGCCTCGGCCCCTCCCCCCACCCTGGACCCACCAGGATGAGGACAGAGGCCATTTCTCTTCTGCCCACCTTTAAAGGCCAGTGTGGCCAGGGTAGGGAAGAAGGAACCCCGTTTGGAGCCACCACACTCCTCCAGAGACAGTTCGCCCCAGAGTGGCTGAGCCCCTGGACCCTGGCATCAGGAAGGATTAGCGTTCAAGCCTCTGCCCTTCCATGGACCACAGAAGCTGTGTGGCCAAGTGACTCGACGCCTGTGGGCCTCGATTGGTTTTCCCCTCTGTAAAATAGGGTGGAAAACTCAGAGTTATCTGAGGAGCAAATGAACTTACATGTGTAAAAGCACTTTGCACACAGTAACTGCTCAAAAAGAAAGGAGATTCAGTGTTATTATTCCATTAAGTCATACAGCAGCATTCGTGTCTCTTTTATTCTTCCAAAGAGCTTGCGTGTCTGTTTTCTCATTGTGTCCTTACGACAACGCCATGGAGTAGGGTAGTTTTTCTTGGATCTGGTTTACCAGTGCAGGGGCTAAGATGCAGTGAAGTGTGATGACATGCCCAGGGCCACTCAACAGAGCAGTGGGGGCACTGAGGCCTGACCCTTGGGTCCCAGGAGGGCCCTGGCTAGGTTAGGGGTGTCCCAGTGTGGCTCACCTGGCAGGCATGACAGCAGTTTGTCTCTCCGCCTCTGCCCCTCCCTCCCCTTCCCAGGAGCAGCTGTCTCCCCAGGTACCCTGACTTCCCCAGGAGGGAGGGCCTCCTTGGGTGTCTACAGGGGGTGACTCCACCTCCCCAGCCAGTGGCAGGGCTCCATGCCATTGCCAGCAGCATCTTGGCAGATGAAGGTTGCATCAGTGAGCAGTAATTGAAATGCAAAATAACATTTTGATCGAGCCAGCAGGCTGTTTATTTATCAGATCAATAGTCAAAATGCCCCATCTGGAGAAGCCAGTGTGATAAGTGACAGAATTGCCAAGGGCAACCCTGGTGACTCCAACCCCTCCCCCAGTGGCCCAAATTGGGGGCAGGGAACATGGAACCTGGGAGTGACCCCCACCTCTGCTTCTCCTTTCCAAAGTGTGGACACACACACCCCTTGCTTCATTTTCTTCTTATACTCAGTTTACATGGAGACTGAGCTCTGTGTTGTCAGGGGCTGCCCGTGCTGTGGCTGACGGCACCTGTACCCCAGAGAGCTGAGATAATAACGGCTGACGTTTATTGAGCACTTACTATGTGCAAGTGCTGCTGTTGATGTTTTATATCTATTGTGTCATTTAATCCTCAGCACAATTCTATGAGGTAAGTGTTTTGTAGCACCCATTTTGCAGATGAGGAAAGCGAGGCCTGGAGAGGTTCAGCAGCTGGTTGCACAGTCAGTGACAAAGCCAGCCTTCAAATCCAGGTGATCTGGGCCAGACCCTGCGTGCACAGGTCTTGTCAGTCCTCTCTCTCAAGGGCAGGGGACAGCGGACTGTTTCACTCACGTGGTGGGGTTCTGGCTCTGATGTCAGCCTTCTCCCAACCCTGCTTCCCACAGGTTTTCACAAATTGCATTGGTTTTGTGTTAAAATATATTTTCTAGCATTTTGAAACCAGATGTCTCAATGAGTGGCTCTCAGCCTCTTGCCTCTCTAAGTTGCCTGCCCAACACATTACATGGTTTTGGGTGCTTTTGAAAAACAGGTAAAACCAGGAAGTAAGAAGAATGCATACATCCTTTGTGAAGTCCTTAAACCAGGATTATCAGAATGTGATTAGAACTGATTGCAAGTTGGACCCTTTAGCTATTCTCGTGGGGACTTTCGTTGGACCCCAGGTCGCCGTGGGTTCTGCCCCCTGGGTGGCTGGCTCCCTTCTCAGACGCAGGTCCTGTCCTGCGACTCAGCTGTGACTGTCACGTCCCCAGGGGTGCAGGCCTCGGGGACTGTGTAATGTTGGTTTGAAGGGGCTCCTCACATCCCACCCAACTCTCAGACCTTATTCATTTGTGCATTCAACAGATATTTACTGAGCACCTACTGTGTACCTGCTAGGATTCTAGACACCAGAGTAGAGCAGAAAACAGACAAGGCCCCTGCCCTCGTGTGTGGGGTGTGGGGAGGGCAAAGACTGGTGTGGGAACGTGAGCAGTATAGTCAGGAAATAGCCAGGGGCCGGTGTGGCTGGGGTGGAGTGACCACAGGTGAGTGGGCAGGAGACAGAGTGACACAGGTGTTGGGGCCAGATCTCGGAGGCCGTCCGAGCTGCAGTAAGGACCCCTGGCTGCTTTGAACAAACGAGTGTTGTGACTTATTCCCCTTCGTGTTGTAACTTACTATGGCACTTTCTGGTAGTGTGACCCCTGCCAAGACATTTAACCCCTCTGGGCCTCAGTTTCCTCATCTGCAAAACGGGGAAATGATAGTACCCACCACAAGTTGTTGCAAGAAATCAATGACTTGATGACATAATGTCCCTGCCTAGCACGGAGTCAGCCCTCCGGAAGTGGGCACTACTGTCGTCATTACAGGGATCAGAACAGGGTTCCCAGTTGGCTGCAGTGGCAGGTCCCTGCCTGTCCACCTGAGTTAAGATGTCTCTTTGTCACCTGCGCAGGCTGCCTATTAACACAAAGACTGCAAACTTGAGTCCAGATGAGAAGTGGATGCTGGGAGTCCTGAGCTTCCTATGTCATGCCTGCCGTGCACAAGGCCACATAAAAAGGGCCACTGCCATGCCCAGACAGTGGGTGTAAGTAATGTCCCCCTCACTGGGTCTGCACACTGTGGGGCAGCAGTGAGGCCCAGCAACTGCACACACAAGAGACTCAGATGTGTGATCACACAGGGGCAGAGCGGAGGTCAGCACTGTGAGCCTAGCTCCTTAAACGCGGATTCCACCCTAGGTTGTATAAACAGAAGTATAGTGTCTGGGATGAGGGAGGTGTCAGTACGGCTCTGCTCTACACGGTCAGAACTCACCTGGGGAGCTGTGCTCAGCTCTGATGTTCCTCTTTAAGAGGAGCAGACAGAGCAGATAGGCTAGGAGGTCTGCCCAGAAAGTATCCAGCCATTGTTAATATAAAGACAACGGTTTGCGTGACGTCAGTGTAACCTGGCAGCCAAGGCGAGTGGACTGTACTGCGCATGCGTGAACAATGACGCCTTCACTGTACTAGTCAGTGGGGCACCGGTCGCCTCTGAGTGAGCGAGCACGTGTGCTGCGTGGTGGTCGCATTCAAAATGACTGAGTAGAGCAACGATTGTTTCTGCATCCAATTTTACGTTAAGCTTGAACATTTCTTCGCGGAAACTATTCGAATGATTCAGGTTTCCAGGGTCGATGCAATGAGTGCAGCGCAAATAAAAGTGTGGCACGACCGCTTGAAAGACAGTCGAGACTGCTGACAGTGACCCACGTTCTGGAAGGCCTGCAACAGGCAGAACACCCGAGAATGTTGACCGTGTACGGTTAGGGTAAGAGACACTGGGAGAACCGTGTGAGGTCCCAAGGTGCCCACTTTGAAGGGGACTGAGGCGTCATTGTCCTATGAACAATGTTTCTTATATCTTGTATCTTCTTCAACAAATGTCTCTATTTTCCATATTACATGGCTGGATACTTTCCAGACAGACCTTTATTCTCAGAAGTCCGGGGATGCCGACTCCAGCGAGGAGGGCTCGCCAGGGGGCAGGAAGCTGCCTGCAGCACCCGAGAGGGCTGCCTGTAGGCGGGCGTCAGACCTGTTCTATAGCTTCTGAGAATTACAGTTATATAAACTATAACTGGAAGCTCAGAGGGAAGAAATATTTTTATTCTTCACAAATAACTTTTTTGTAAAAACAATCTGAACGGTCTAAAGATGTAAACAGCCGCCTCCAGAACTAGTGCTCTCCCCGTCACTGGGCCCCTTACAAGGCAGACACCACTTGGCTGGGATGCAGTGAAAGAGGCTAACGCATCCATGAACGTAGACTAGGGCCCTTTGAAGTCCTGGCCTGCTCAAGTGCCTCCCCTGCACAGCCCCCTCTCTCTCTTCTTCAGGCCTCTACTTAGATGTCACCTCCTCCGAGAAGCCTTCTCTGACCAGCTATCCAGAGGCTTGCCCAGCCCCCCATGCTCTCCCCTGCTCATTCTTCACAGTGCTCGTCACTAACTGAACTTATACCATTTGGTCACTTACCTGTCTTATTACTTAGGATGGGCAGTGGTAGCTGTGATTCCATATAAGCCCAGGGACCCAGTGGCTTAGCACAGCAGAAACTGACCATGCCCACACAGCATTCTGGTGAGGGTGTTTGCAGGCAGCCTTTTACAAGGTGATTCAACGCCTGGGCTCCCTCCAACTTGTGGCTCTGCCGTCCCGAGGGCCGTGGAGTCTCCTGTATCCCCTGCCTATAGCCTGCATGTGGGCCAAGAGCGGGAGAGTGGAAGAGGAAGGAGGAGGGGAGAGCAGGGGAGGAGAGAAGTCTGTGGGAGATTTTTAGGGGCCAGATGAGGGTGTGGCTTATATCACTTTGTCCACATTCCACTGGTGGAGACCCAGTCACACGGCCACAGCTAGCTGCAAGGCTGACCGGAAATGTAGTCTTTGGGTGTCTAGCAAGAAAATGAAATAGCTTTTGGTGAACTCATAACAGTGTCAGCTACACTTATTTATCATAGTTCACTGAATCTATGGTATCATCTATTGTAAGAGATAGCATTTTTTTTATTTTGGGGACTGCTAATTAAACTGCAACATGCTGTCAATTTCAGAGGCATTCTGATTGCCAGGATGGTAAAATGTGGAAAATGGTACAGCTTTGAGTCCATGCAATATGGCATGCCTCTCCTTGAGGGCAGGGACCCGTCCACCTTGTCACCAACACATCCCCAGGGCTGGAATAGAGTCTAGCACACAGTAGATACTCAAAAGATAGTAGCTGAGTGAGGGAAGGAATGAAAGGGATAGTGCGAGAGCTACTCTTCGGGTGAGTGTCAGAAACGCCCCTGTGTGAGCTGCAGGGGGAGGCCAGCTCTCAAAGCCACTATGCTGTTGGGTCATTCTCTAGCCCTTGATCCCAGAGGGGAGGAAGAGAAAGAAAGAATTAGGAAAATATTCCTGGCCGGATGCAGTGGCTCATGCCCGTAATCCCAGCACTTTGGGAGACCAAGGCAGGAGGATCACTTGAGCTCAGGATTTCCAGAAAATTATTCCTGAGGAAGCCACATAAATTCAAGCCATCTCAAGAAACGTGCCAGGGTAGCAGTGTGGCCGTGAAGGGTGTCAGGTGGGCTGCTTTCTACGTCAGCTCATCCCCCTGGGCAGGTCACAAGCTCACTGCGTCTCTGACCCCCTGACCATCGGTGAGTCAGGCCAGGCTTGCTGGCCCAAGCAGAGATGTTGCGGGGCTTGGGAGCAACTGCCGACAGCAGCCAAGGCTCCCAGGACTCTGCCTCTGACTGCTGCTCCCCTTGGCCACCAGCTTCGATACTCTTCTCTCACTGCACGTTGGCAGAAGGATGACCTCACTCAACTCCTGAGCAGTCCATCTTACTGCTTCTGTCCCTGGAGAGGCAACCCTGGCACCGTAAATCTCACGGGAGAGACTTATTGGTCCAGCCTGGGTGAGGAGCCCACCCCTGGGTCTGTCAGTGGGGCAGGAACGTCTATAAGGTGGATGTCTATAAGAGGTGGATGGTGGATGTCCATAAGAGGTGGATGGATGGTGGATGTCCATAAGAATATGGCAATTCCTGCAGGAGCCCTGTGTGTACATGCGAGGGGTGGTGGGGAAGAGGTTAGTGCTGGGCAGTCAGTTCTAGTAGTGCCTGAAAACGGAGCCCTGGAGAGGGACTTTCTCAGTGCAAGTAGCAGACATGCAAACGCATGATTAAATGGGTGAATGGGTGGAACACGGATGGATGAGAGGAAGACAGTCTTTCTTGCTGTACGATTGAACTTTTTAGAAAGTATAAATGCAAGCCGTCGCCTCACTACCAAATGGGGATGCTAGAAACAACTGCTAATATTTATTAAGTGCTTACCGTATGCCAGACACTGTTCGAACCTCTTTTCTGTAGTAACTCGCTAATTCTCAAGAACACCCTACCAGCTGAGTACTCATCCTCATTTTACAGATAAGGAAACTGAGGCACCTAGAGCTTTAAAAACCCAGTTCTAAACGGGCAGAACTGGGCTTCAAACCCAGGCAGTCCAGTTGTAGTCACTGAGCTGTACAGCCCAGCACCACAGCCACTGTGAGGTTGGCATGCCGCGTAGAATCTGCTGAGTCTCCCTGGGGACAGTAGGTGGGATGTTTACGCCACATCACTGCTAATACACGGTGAAAAGAAGCACAGATTCAAGAAGAGTTAAGATAAATTTACAGATGTCAGAGCTCCAATCTCTAATGAAAGAGGTGTGTTTGGGGGCATATTCCAATTTTTGATGCTGTCCTTCCCCAAACAGAGCCCAGAGCACCGGCTTTGCTGTCCGGGGATCCAGGGCAGCCACTCGGCATCCAGTCGTCTCTTCCTGCGTTGGCAGAAACTCTTTCTTCTTGTGATGGATGCAGCCTGGAAAATCATGGATAAAAAGTCCTGATTGAAAGGCACTAATTACCCATCATTATTTTCCATGCCGTAATTTGTGCGGAACGAGATTTCAATCAGTTGTCTGGGATCAGCCTGGTTTTGACTAATCTTTCTAACGACAAGATGCTTAATTACAGATTTTTGCCTGCGCTCCAGCACATGCAGAGGGAGGCCAGCTCTCAAAGCCACTGCGCTGTTGGGTCATTCTGCAGCCCTGGGTCCCAGAGGGCCCCCAAGGGGAGAAAGGGAAAGTAAAGCGTCAGGAAAATATTCCTGGCCAGGTGTGGTGGCTCACGCCTGTGATCCCAGCACTTTGGGAGACCAAGGCAGGAAGATCGCTTGAGGCCAGCAGTTCCAGGAAAATATTCCTCAGGAGGCCAAATAAAATCGAGCCATCTCAAGAGAGGTGCTATGGTAGCAGTGTGGCCACGGAGGATGTCACGTGGGCTGGGCTGCTTTCTACGTCAGCTCATCCCCCTGGGCAGGTCACCAGCTCATTGTGTCTCTAGACCCCCACCAGCCCCCCAGCCACCCCCAACCAGCCTGGTGCTCTCGTTAGTAACTTTGAGTAAGTCATTAATTTCTCATGGCTCCAGTTCCCTCACCTGAAAGTCACCAGGGTAGGCAGCACTTGGCGTCAGTGACTCCAGCTGTGCTGAGGTATGTGTCCAGAAAAAATGTTATCTATCGTTGAAAGTTGAAAGATACACACATGCGAGATTTCAATCCCACAGGAGTGGTAAAAATAGCATCTGTTAATAAAATAGGCAATTCAGACGACTCAGGGGGAAGGTCAACTTGAATTGATGAGCTATCTGAGTTTAAGAAAAAAATATATATATCAAAGTAACAAACCTCAGTGCGCAGAATTGGATTCATCGTTATCCTTGGTTTGTAACACTTATCACTGGCCTGCCCTCGCTCCTCCCTTCCTTCCTTCCTTCCTTCCTTCCTTCCTTCCTTCCTCCCTCCCTCCCACGTAGTAAGTGCCATGAATCCATGCCCAGCAGGAAAGCTGGGACCCTGACAATAATTCATGTCTAACCACATGGCCCTCCCTATCCCTCTCCCCTGTTCAAGGCATTCTACATTCTTTAATACAGTTTCTAAAGGAAGTTGAGCTGTGTTACTTCCAGGTGCCCGAGGGGCTGATTCGTAACTAATAAAGTCTTGCTGGAGGGTCTGAGGATCTGCTTTAATGAATAGCTCCAACGGCCCCTGGTTAGCAAATTAATTATTGAAATGTACATAAGAGTCTCTCAAGTGTTCAGAAGCCATTTTTCTTCTATAGAGTGGATTCCCATTTCAGGCTTGTTTATCCTATTAATTTGCCTCGCCAACCCCTTTTCCTCCCGGTATGTGGCAAGTTCCTTGCAGAATTATCTTCAATTCTAAATCTGGGGAGCTTAGATGAGGGAAGAGGTTTGCTGGGTTTAACCACAGGCCTGCCAGCTGCTGGACTTTCTGGAAGAGGTTTCTTGGAAGAATCACAGCATCAGGCAACATCCACTGAGTGCTTGCTGGGGACCAGCACTATCCTAAACATTTGCCTTCAGTACCCATGTTTACGCAGAACACCCCCATAAAGGAGGTACTGTGGTTGAGCCCATTTTACAGATGAGAACCCTGAGGTCCAGAGAGAGTGACCTGGTTACTCACAGTCAGCAGTAAATTGTGGTAGAACTGGCACATCTGACACTGGTGTGTGCAGGCTCTGAGCCATTAAGGGGGGCTTGTTCCTGCTCTCAAGTGCAGGGCCCAGGAGGGAGCCCCAGAGGGCTCTGGGACAGTCCTTCTGCACCACCCAGACTCTCGGGTACGGTGGGTAAACTCCACCCCTCAGAGGAAAGCAAGCCAGGACCTGGGCTAATCAGGCCAGTCCATTCCTCTGTCCTTCCGGAAGCTTCTGTCCTGCCACCTGACCACCAACAGGCCACCTTGAGAGGGACAGATCCCTGGGCTATGATTATCTCCTGCTGGTACCCCTAATTTCTCTTCCCCTGCCAGAGGTCTGAGACAAAATAGTTTAACAATTTGGATTTCATTCAGTACTTTTGAGATTCTATTGGTCCCGTGTTAGGAAAATCCTCAACCCACTTTGTTGTCCGGAAGAGCGATGTCCAGGGGAAGGGAGAGCCCCCAGTAAGCCCTGGGGGTCAGACCGCCCTGGCCGCTGAGCAGGCTGGAGGCAGAGCAGTGCGGCAGGGGCGGCCGTGTTTCATCATCCCGGGGTGAAGCCGAGGCCAGGGCTGCTCTGCTGAGCTCCAGTTCGGAGACGGATCAAAGGGACATGATGCCTCGAGGGGCTTCGACCACTGACTGTTGCTCTTGCAAAGGCTGCGGAGATGGGCGTCTGTCCCCTCCCCATGAAGAGTCAATAGGCATCGATCCGGCTGGGAACTGGGTCCCAGCCACCCACGGATGATGGGCTCCACGTGACTCGCTCCTCCCCAGAGCACGAGTGTCAGCTGCCTCCCGCCTAACCCTGAGGCGGTGCAGTGCCTGGACACCAGCTCAGCCCCCACCCACGGCCACCTCTGAAACCGTACGTGCCAGATTCTCAGGCCTAGACGCAACCTGCCAGCCTCCCCGTATCCTCACTCCTTCCTCCTGCTGGACCTCAGCCTCCACCTCCTGGGAACCTCCACTCTGGCTGCCTCTCCGTTGCCTCCTGAGTCCGCCCTTTCTGACATCACTGCCCTCTCTCCAGGGCCAGCGAGTTCATTCTTCCCAGCCTGCAGCTCCACCCCTTGTCCACCCCCTTCCATGGCACTTCTAAGTCAGTGTTGGCCCCAGCAGGACATTTGCAATGTCTGGAGAAGGTTTGGGTTGACATGTTGCAGGGGTGGCGCTACTGGCCATTTAGTGGGTAGAGGCCAGGGACACTCCTGAGCACCCTACAGCGCACAGGACAGGCTCCACGACAGAGAATGACCTGGCCCCAAATGCCAGCATTGCCGAGGCTGAGGGACCCAGATCTAAGGTGCTGGGGGAGACTGGGCCCACCCTGCAGTGTTGCCCTGCGGAGTGAGCTAAGGGGCCTGGAGAATTTTTGTGGCCTTGATTTTCGCTCTCTCCCTCCTGCACAACTACTCTTGCAACCTGTTTCCCTTTCCTTGTCCACCTGGCCCCTGGCCCTCAGCCTTCACCGCTGCACCTCCAGCTGCACAGGGTCCCTGCAGGCTGAGTGGAGGCGAGGTGGGTGGGTTTGGTGGGTGAAGAAGGCCTCATGCAGTGGCCCCTCTGCCACCTAAAACTTCCCATCTGCGCAGCCAACCCTGCTCTTAACTCCTCAGCTAATTTCTCCACCTGCTTTCCAGATTCCTTTCAAATTCCTACCAGGTCGTCACTGCATCCTTCTTCCAGTGGCACTCAGATGGGACGCCCGTGAGAATCACAACTGGGGCATCAAAACCAAAAACAAACAAAACGCCTCCCGCAGGTTTCTGGGCCCCGTCTGCAGAGGTGCGTGTTCAGCTGTGACTGCGGAGGGCTCGGGTCCAGGAAGCCGCCTGTCCCACGAGCACCTCGGCTGACTTTGATGAAGGCTGAACGACAGTCTGAGAAAAGCCCACGCTGGCCTTTCCTACCTGCAGCCTTTCCATCCAGGTTCTGCTCTTCGCCACCATCAGCACTTAGCCCTGAGTAACGATGAGTCATCATTGTGTGCTTTGAGGAGAGAAGGGGCGTGATGGGTAATGACACCGAGGGAATAGGGCAGGACCGGGATTGCCCGCGGCCAGCTGGGACGTACGGATACCTAATTTTCAATTACCTTAAATTCCTCCCATTCTCATGTCACCTGTTCCTCCAAGAAGCCCAAAATTAGTACCAAGAATATCAACAAGGACACTCCCTCTCCGTGCCCACAGCCCCCAGTTCAGGAGGGCGTGCCGTCAGGTGTGCGGCCTGGAGGTGTGCGGGAAGGCAGCACTCCCCCGCCACACCCCCGCCCCTCCCCTGCCCTTCAAGGCCCAACTTCTCGGAAGAATCGAGCATTCACCACCCCCTCCAGGCGAAAGGTGCCAGCCACCTCCAGACTGCTAGGTGCCGGCACGCCTTCCCCTCCTCCCTTCACCTGGCCTCGTGGCTGGGTCGGACCTGCTGCCCACCCCTTCTAGATGGCTCTGCTCATCGCATTTCTGTGACGCGCTCCCTTTTTACTCTTCTCCCACTCCTCTGGGCATATCTTCTCTGTTCTCTCCTTGCCCTTCTTTCCCTCCACCTTTCTTTAAATTTTTGCTTTTCAATGAATGAACACATCATGTCCTGCAGGCCGAGGACAGATGGGGAAGTGGGCAGGCTTCCTGGAGCGCCCGGCCTCTTCGGCAACTTTCCTTTCCCTGCCTGGTGCACCAGGAACCAGGCAGCCCCGAAAGGCCCTGTGCCTCTCTCTCTGCTTCCGGTCTCTAGTCTTACCTTGTATGGATGGAGAGATGACAATGAGGCGCTTTGGAGCTCTTGGTGGCAGTCAGACATTGTTAGCATTTTTGGGGGCTGTAAAGATGAGATCTCTGCCCGAGGCAGCTCTTCCCCAGGCCTGGGCATGGAGAGGCAGAGTGCGGGGAGGCCAGGAGCTCAGACTCACAGTCGGACCAAAGCAGATAGCCGCATGCAGCTGGGGCTCCATGGATGGCCACTAGTGTCCCCAGCCTCTGGGCAGAGGGGGTGCCAGGCAGCTCCTGAGAGTGAGAAAATCAAGCTGAGGCACCTGGAAGGAACGTTCAGCACAGAATGAAGCTGTGGCCTCCTGCGAGTCCATACGGTCTGCAAATACGAATGAATGAAGACCAGAGGGGAGTGGCAGGGCTGCCCTGCCAGCGCAGTGCCCCTCTCTGGGCGCGGCCCTTTCTGGCACGCCGTGCACCTGTGTTTGTTAGGTCTCTGTCGTTCCTACCAGAGTGTGCATTTCTTGAGGTCCTGGGCTGTGCCTGTCACATTCCCGTTACCTGGCCTGCCCTTGGCACGTGGTAAGTGCCCAAAGTGCACATTGATTGTCCCTAGAAAAGGCATTCCTGGCCGGGCGCGGTGGCTCACGCCTGTAATCCTAGCACTCTGGGAGGCCGAGGCGGGCAGCTCGTTTGAGCTCAGGAGTTCGAGACCAGCCTGAGCAAGAGCGAGACCCCGTCTCTACTAAAAAATAGAAAGAAATTAACTGGACAACTAAAAACATATATAGAAAAAATTGGTCGGGCATGGTGGCGCGTGCCTGTAGTCCCAGCTACTCGGTAGGCGGAGCCAGAAGGATCGCTTGAGCCCAGGAGTCTGAGGTTGCTGTGAGCTAGGCTGACACCACGGCACTCACTCTAGCCTGGGCAACAGAGTGAGACTCTGTCTCAAAAAAAAAAAAAAAAAAAAGAAAGAAAAGAAAAGGCATTCAGGGGAGGGGAGCACAATAATGGTCCTGGGAATGAGAAATCTGAAGGAATGAAATTGTTAGACGCCCCTCTCCCCTGGGACTCAGGCCCTAAAACAGCAGCCAGCTTCCCATGCCAACCCGCACTGGGGCCAGGGCTGGGTTTGCTTCCTTTCTGGCCCTGAAGTCCCCAACCAGGGCTTGGAGCGGGGGCCCAGACACTGCAGGATGCTCCGTGCCCCTCCGAATCAAGAAGGAGGGGGGCAGGAGGGGAAACCAAGGCTTGGGGACAAAGCTGCTGCCCGCCCTGGTGTCCTTCAGGGCTGTCTGAGCCGGGAGGCTGGGGTAACACGGTTGGGAAGGCTGCGGCCTGCTCTCTGCTGGGAGTGGCTGCGGGCTGTCCACCTGCTCCTCCAGGGCAGATGCCTCTTGTACGTCTGGGGGCAGATCTGAAGCAGGTGGCATAGAATACGTGCCCACTAAATAGTAGCTACTGTAATTACTGTTTATATCAAGTGTATCTCCCAAGATCTCTGGAGCCCTCCGGAGTCCGGGGAAAGGTTGGGGGTGAACGGCCTGAAATCTGGGAGCTGGTTTGCCCAGCGGGGCTTTCCACAATGGGCCTGGGGTGTTCCCATGGACAGAACCTAAAGCAGCCACTGGGAGAGCAGGAGGGATGGACGGGTTGGCTGTGGGCAGCTCTTCCACCTGCCCCGGAAGGGCAGCTGGGGAGGAACCCAAAGGCGCACATGTGTCTGCTCAGTTAGAGTTTCCTCCAGATGACGTCCTGCCAGGCCGGTGGCACCTCCAGGGACTCACCACTGGTAGCTGGAGGGGAGCCCAGGGAGATGACCAGCCAGAGATGTAAAAGGGCCCCAAGGAGACCCTCAACTAGGGGACTTGGGGCTAATGGGAGAGGTGTCTCAGAGGACTTGGGAACATTCCATTTGGAGCAGAAGAGACCCAGGAACCTCTATCTTCACACACTGCATTCCAGGAGATTGTAAACTTCTTGAGAGTAGAAGCTTTAGGTGTATCTTTTATCTTTGTGTCCGCAGCTCCCAGCTCATGGTTAGACTGTCTATGGGGCCGTGAGTTCCCCATCTCTGGCCATGCTCAAGGCCCTGTCTCTGGCCGGGAGGATGGGCCAGCCCCTCAGGAGGTGCATCAACTATGAAACCATGAGTGGGACGGGGGACAGGGAGGCCTCTCCCCACCATAAAGTCGCACAGACACACTTTGTGGCATCAGTGTGTGGCCAAGGATTGCAATGTGGGGGTGGACTTTGTGGGTGTGATAAGGGGGAGTCATCTCTCCATTAATGGGGCTGTCCTGCCGACCTCTCCACCCTCTGCTCCTCTCCAAGACCCTTCCCTCTCTCCTTTCATCTGCTCTCAGGCATCAGCCTCGGCCCCCTCTATCTCTACAGTGGAGGCTCAGGGAGTGAGGCAACCGTCACCAGACCAGACGAATGGACCCAGGCCACTGGACTCAGATCCCAGTGCTGGGTTTCCCTGAACACACACTTTGATCTCCCAGGTGTGAGCTCAGCTGTCTTTCTTGTCCAGGCTGAGAGAGGGACAGGTCCCCTCCGTTCATCTTGGGAGCTGGAGTATGGAGGGTCACACCCTCCTCGGCTTCCTCCCCACCTGGGTGGAGGCGCTTTGGTCACAGGAAACATTCTATTATCCCACACCGTGATCCTGCCTATGGGTAATACTCCTCCACTTCATGTGTGGGCAGGGAGGCTTGGAGATTGAGAAACTTAAGGTTAGAAACAGCTGGAGAACGTTCTAGGTCAGGGTTGGAAGGCTCCCTGGAGCTTTCTGATGGAGGAACAGTCTCTGGGGGGACGGGTGGGCTGGGTGGAAGCTGGCCTGCCCAGGTGCCAGGAAGGGAAGGGAGAGGGGGTTTGGGAGCTACTTTCTGGACGTGCCTTCTGTTACCAAGCCAGGACCAGTGGCGAAACCCAGAGGGCAGCCAGTTTGGCTGGGATCTTTGCCACAAGCTGCCCTCCTGCCCTGGTCACATGACCAGGCACCACTGGTCCCACTCTCGGTGATGGCAGGGTACAGAGGGAAGCTCCGAACTTGGGCTTACCTGATGCCCCGTGGAGCCACCATCATGGGCCCAGGACTCCGTGAAATGGGTGATCAGGTCATTGTACTTAGGGTGCCTGGCCAGGGCTTGGCAGCCAGGACTGTTACGTTGTAGCCACCGAGCATTACTGTTATGCAGAAAGGTTGGCCAAACATTTTGGCCCAATAGTTCCCATCTTGTGTCACTCTGAAGCCAGCAATTTGCAAAGCTTTGGGGTGCCTAATCTGAAGCTTATTGATTAAAACATAGTTTTTTGAGGACTCAGAAGGTTCTGGGGGTAATGCTAGTAACTTGCTCCAGGCTGTGCTGAGTGGAGACAACTTGATCTTCTGCGCCATCATTTTATCTCTCCAAGGCCTTAGCATAGAGCCCCTCCTAGCTGCCCCGCCCCCGGGCCACACCCGCCCGGCCACGCCTGCCACGCCCCCACACCTCTCCCCGGGCTGACTTCCCGATCTGTGTCCACAGGCTGCTGAACAGGATGTCCGCAGACGACCGGCACCTGGGCTCCAGCTGCGGCTCCTTCATCAAGACTGAGCCTTCCAGCCCGTCCTCGGGCATTGATGCCCTCAGCCACCACAGCCCCAGCGGCTCATCTGACGCCAGCGGTGGCTTTGGCCTGGCCCTGGGCACCCACGCCAACGGTCTGGACTCGCCGCCCATGTTCGCGGGCGCTGGGCTGGGAGGCACCCCGTGCCGCAAGAGCTACGAGGACTGTGCCGGCAGCATCATGGAGGACTCGGCCATCAAGTGCGAGTACATGCTCAACGCCATCCCCAAGCGCCTGTGCCTCGTGTGCGGGGACATTGCCTCTGGCTACCACTACGGCGTGGCCTCCTGCGAGGCCTGCAAGGCCTTCTTCAAGAGGACCATCCAAGGTGCGTGCTGCGCAGCATGGGGCCTGGGCAAGGGGTGGGGGGCTGGCGCCCGGCCTGTGGGTCCAGCAGGAGACCCAGGGATTCTGGGGCCTGCCAGGTCTGGGTGTCATTGGATCAGGGCGTCTGAAGGGCCCCTTCTCTATGGCTCAGGGTTTCCCACAAGGACTCCCACAGCAAGACTGTTGTTGAAATGACATGCCCCCAGTACAGCACCCCAGAATATACACACGAATGCCAAGCCCTGGGTGCCTGTCACCTGTATGGGGTATACTGTCAAATGTATGCCCCTCAGAAAGGTTATTTTCTGGGGGAAAAAATAGCATCATTTGCCCTGTGATTCCAGACTTACTGAAATAAAAGGGTCCCTACAGTGTTTTTGTCTGATTGAATTGTACCACTAAGATGTGAATGATTTTCTCATTGTTAAAGACTCAGGCCTGCCCAAGTCAGGACAGGAACTCACCCTGTCTGGATCCCAGTTTGACCTATCTTTTAAATCTTTTTTCTTTCTTTCTCTCTTTGTCACCCTGGCTATCGTGCAGTGGCATCATCCAAGCTCCCTGCAGTCTCAAATTCCTGGGCTCAAGTGATCCTCCTGCCTCAGCCTCCTGAGTAGCTGGGACAGGCGTGAGCTACCATGCCTGGCTAATTTTTTCTATGTTTAGCAAAGACAGTGTTTCACCCTTGCTCAGGCTGGTCTCGAACTCCTGACCTCAAGTGATCCTCCTGCCTTGGGCTCCCATAGTGCTAGGATTATAGGCGTGAACCATCGCGTCTGGCCTTCTTTTTTTTAAAGACAGGATCTCACTCTGTTGCCCAGGCTGGAGTGCAGTGGCGTGATCATAGCTCAGCCTTGAACTCCTGGGTTCTAGCTATCCTCCTGCCTCAGCCTCCTGTAGTTGGGACTGTAGGCGTGTGCAGCACCGCACCCTTAAGCCTTTTTTCAAAGCATTTGCTTATCA
This sequence comes from Eulemur rufifrons, assembly GCF_041146395.1. NCBI lineage: Eukaryota > Metazoa > Chordata > Mammalia > Primates > Lemuridae > Eulemur > Eulemur rufifrons. Next base: position 102,678,502 of record NC_090984.1, read on the forward strand.
GCTGAGTCACATTCCAATGGCTATGGGGGTGACAGCTTCTATCTGTGGGTACTGGAGTGACTCTCTGATAACTGAGCACAAGAGCCCTGGTGGGTCCCTCTATAAAGTCACCCGGAGGTAAACTAGGGATCATGGTTCATCTGCCCTCCTGGGGCCGCTGTCATGTTCGCGGCAGAGAGAGGCTCGTTGCGTGCAACATCTGTGATTCTGACTGTGGCAGGCCCTGTGCAGAGCACTTGCTTTCATTCAGTCAAGCATCTGTTGAGCATCCACTATGCACCAGGCATAGCTCTGGGTGCTGGTGACAGGATAGACAAAATCCCTGCGTATGCAGGTAACGGAGACAAGCTGATGCCATCCCACTGGGACAGAAGCTGCAAACCAGCCTGGAGAAAGGCCAGGGGACACCTGTCCTGCTCCAGGATCAGATCCCTCCTCCAGGTCCCTGCCTGCCTGGCTGTCCCTGGGGTGTTCTCCCCCCACCTCCCAGGCTGAGCTTCCCTGGGATGATTCTGTTTATTCATTCAACAAATATTTATTTGTTTAAATTTCTTCAGATGACAATCTATTCATTAAACCAATTGAGGGCATTAGGATTGGACATGTTCCCAATTCTACATATTAGTTGGGATGGTGCGGTGGGTTGGCTGACCACCAGGGCTCCCGGGCCAGATAGTTACCTTATTATAGCTGAGCCTTGGGCATGCTGCCTCAGTTTCTCTCTGGGCTGCAGTTTCTTAGTCTGTAAAATGAGATCTTGTTCCTACCTCACACAGAGCTGTTAAAAAGCTTAAGTGAGTTATTATATATAAAGCACTTAGAATATTGCCTGGCACCAGCAAGTGCTAAATAAATGCTTGCCATTATTATTTTCACTTTAACAATGTTGAGACATATTATTACTAAAATAATAGACATATGCTTTAATTTATAGAACAAGCTTTTGTAATCTACACATATTTAAATAAAACAGTACAATCCTTATTTTGATCTAACAGGATTTAGATTATTTGAGCTATTTTAAGATTATTTGAGCTATTTTAGTTTTAAATATTTATTTTTTTAAATGAACCCTTAAAAACTAAACATGGTAAAAATTAAAAGAGTAGAACAAGTTTTCCTAAAACTCCAGACCTTAATTCTCTTACCTATCCTAGAAGAAGCCTTTAACCAACTTTGTCCAGCAAATATTCCCTTCTGTATCAGGCCCCGTGCTAGCCCCCAGGACATGCAAATAAATGCATCTTGGCCCTGCCAGCTCTACCCCCTGAGTCCGGGGAAGGCACGGGGGTCTCTACATTTGAAGAGCGCTGCATGGTGATTGTGTCTCTTGCCTCAGCCAGGTATGAGAACCGCCTGTCTGATGGTTTTCACAGAAATCATTGGATATTTGATAAACATGAAATGTTTAAACCAATTTAAGTTACTGAGATAAGGTCTTTCTTTCTTCCTTTTTTTTTTTTTTTCTTGAGACAGAGTCTCACTCTGTTGCCCCAGCATCTTCATAGCTCACAGCAACCTCAAACTCTTGGGTTCAAGCTATATCCTCCTGTCTCAGCCTCCTGAGTAGCTGGGACTGTAGGTGCACACCACCATGCCCGGCTAATTTTTTCTGATTTTTGTAGAGATGTGGTCTCCTCTTGCTCAGTCTGGTCTAGACCTCCTGACCTCAGGCGATCTTCCTGTCTCCGCCTCCCAGAGTGCAGAGGTCGGAGTGTGTGTACTCCCAGAGCATAGGCATGAGCCACCACGCCCGGCCCGTTTTTCTATTTAAATTGGAAAGTAGTCTTGGAAAGTAGTCTTGGTGAAATTGTCATTATTTTAGACTCTTTGAAGTCAGTTTTTGGAAAAATTGCTTTTAGAAGACAATCCCGTTTTCTTGTCTCCATGTCCTTCCGTGGGCTGGAGAGTTCTGTATCAGCAGAGGCTGCTGTGTGTAAACTCAGAAGCCCCACTGACAGAGCCCAGGTGGCTGAGAATGTCCTCGCCAAGGCAGGAGTCTACACGAAAGATCTGTAAACAGTCTTAACTATCGGCTACCGTGAATAGGATAATAATCTCTTCAAAGAAGTCAAAAAACAAACAGCAGCATTTGTGCAGTAGGAACTGAACCGCTCCTGCCTCCTCCTCACAAGGGGACTTTCGAGTTTATACCTAGAAAGACGTTGATACCCAGAACAGGGAAAAGTAAACTCTGACAGATTACTCTGGTTGTTATATTAACTCTTTGGTTTTATTCTAACAAAGATTTAGATTTTGTTGTCTCTGAACGTAATAATGGTAGAAAACGTGGAAAAATAGGAAAAGTATAAAGAGGAGAAAAATAACCTATACTTGGACAACCACACGAACAAACTAAGAACTGAGGGAGCGTTTATTGAGTCCCTGCTCTGAGTGAGGTACAGAGAAGAAACAGGAGCGAAGGGGACATAGGTCCCGTCCCAGGAAGCTGGACTCGAACGCTTGGTGCCCGTGAGTCTGTAGGCCCAGCGGTGCGCTCAAGCCAGGGCAGCCTCCTCAGCACCTGCCCGGCTGTGGAGGGTATTCAGGCCAGTTTTTCCAAGTCCAATAACGTGGGCAGAGGAATTGAGTCATGGAATGATCCATTCACCAGTAAAGGCTTGGGAAGCTCTGAAAATCCTGCTCGCTCACACCTTGCCTCCTCCTTAGATCAGTCGCTTCTATCTGCTCGATCCTCTTGTTATCGATCATGGGAAGAAATTTTACAGAAACAAAGATGTCGTGATAGACTTAGGGAGAAAGCCCTAGGACAGGCATGTCCACGAATACTTATATTACATACTCACTGCTCACCTGCGCTCAGCGCAAGTCATGTGGGGGTGGGAGGGGACGGTGGGCAAACCAGAGCCTGCAGGCTGGCCACCTGGTTCTGTAAATCAAGGTTTGTTGTAACACGGACACGCCTGTTTGTTTACATGCCATCTGTGGCTGCTGTGGCATTACAACAGCCGGGCAATAGCTGCAGTGAAGACCCGGTCCTTTGCCCACCAGGGTCGTGCTCCTCTGCACGACAGCGCCGAACGGGGCAGATTCAGTCCCCGGGCTCTCCGCGGCTTATAATCAACCCCTCATAGTGCCTGTTAAGCGTTTATTCCAACTTTGCCCAATTGCATGCTATGAAAGGGAGTTTGTTGTCAGTGCTGGGGGCTGTGAGACACCGAGAGTAGATGAGCCTAGAGATTGAGAAAGGCACCTTCCTAAAGGGACAGAATGGCTCCAAGGCAGAGATAGACCTCAACCTGATTGAATTTACTAGCACATCAAAAAGAAAAATAAAAGTGCCCAACAAGGATTGGCCAGCCCTGGAGGCATACAGAAAGAAGCCTTAGGCAAAGGCACTACTCCCAGGAAAAGGGAGTCTGAGCCTAGGGACAGCCTGATGTCCATTAAACATTTTGTTCTCCTGATTAATACCTTTCGGACTGTGGTCTGGTTCCCCCAAAGGTCTTCTGCCAGGAGTGAACTTGCTGGTTAGGCAGACAGCTCAGTTTCTCCTCGTGTCCGAGCTCTCCCGGTGCTGCTTCCCCGCGCTCCTGAATTTGGGCAGTCGGAGTCTGCCCCTGCGAGGCGGAGCCCGATTGTGTGGCTGGCACAGTCAGGCTCTGGGGCTCAGGGCTGCGTGCCAGAGTCGGGGCTGTGACACTAACCTCGCAGTAATGAAAACCTTTGTAATGAGTACGGAAGCAACGAGGCGGCCTTTGGGGGAGCCATCTGGGGGGCCTTTTCCAAGTCCTAGACCTTGACCTTGTCTCCCTGTCTCTCCCTCTCAGCAGCGACTCTGCCCCCGTTTTATTGAGAAGTTAGAAGCCCTGGGTGGGGAACTCCCTCAGCTTGTTGCCACCAAACATACCCGCTCTCTCCGGTATCTGCAGTTGCTCTCATCCTCTGAGTCCACAGCTGTTTCTTGCTGCCTGCTCACCTCTGGAAGAGATGTCTCCTACCCAGGCTTTGAATCCTAGCTCCTCCCTTCATCCCATCATCTCCTCACCTTTGTCCTCCCCTTCCGCTTTCTGCAGTCTTCTTCCTTCTTTCCTTCCTTCCATCAGCACCCAAACACCGCTAGCATCCCCACTCTTAAAAAAAAATATCCCCTCAACCTTCAGCTTCCTGGGTCCCCTCCTTTTCCTCCGCCCGGTTCTTACCCACCTTCTGTGCCCAGCTTCTTCCTCTCATGCCCACGGCTTCCATTTGTCTGAAATCAGGACGAACCCTAATTCCGTGACTCCTGCGCTCAGCCTCCTCCCCCAGCTCCATGGCTTTCCCACCTGATGACCATTTCCACGTGAATGTCCCACACACCCCAGACTCTCTGAGTCCTAAATGGAACCAGTGTCTCTCCCATCAGACATTTTTCCTTGTGTCCCCAGTTCCCTGCCTGCCTCACCCCTCCACGTTCAAGCTGACACCTGGGTCTCACGCTTAGCTCTGCTTCCTGCCCCAGTACCCACCTTCCACCCCAACCCCACATCCCAGCAGCCGGCCCTGTTCATTCTCCCTCCTCCGTGTCCCTTGAGCCACAGCTTGTCTCCTGTCCCCCTGCTGCAGCCCGGGCCACCACTGTCCCCACCACCTGGTCTCCCGGCTGGCAGACTCACACCCCTTCCCAGTCTGAGACCTGTCTGAACACACGGCTGACCGTGCCTCTCTTCCGCCTTGCGTGTGGGTGGACGCGCCCGGGATGGCCCACAGCCCGTGCCGCTCTCCCTTGCATGCTGGGGTTCAGCCTCACTGCTCTATTTTCCAGCTCCCAGAATTTGTCACATGCACTCACTTTCTAGATTTTGTACACTCTTCTCTCTGCTCCCTTTTCTCCCACCCTCCAGCCTCTACTTTGGTCTGCTGGGTCTCCGGTGAGCTGGCATTTCCCCCAGGAGGCCTCCTCTCATGGGACGTAGGTGGGACCCCTCCCGATGCCCCTCCCCTCACACCACCTGTCACACTGCGGTTCTTGCCATTACCTGTCCGATGCCCCAAGCAGACTGTAAGCTCCTAAGGCACAGGGTTCCATTTACCCAGATTCTCACTTAACCCTATGTCCTCTCATGGTCCCTGGCATATAGAAAGTTCTCAGTGTGTCTGGATACAGGGCGACTCTCACTCTGTGACCACCCCCCCTTCCTGGCTTTCCTCAAACTAAAGAAGTTCGGCCAGTTTGCAAATGTAAAGTTTTAGGGATCTAGATAAAATAATCAAATGTCTGCTTATAATAATGTATTAATTTTACTTATACTTACCTATTTTAAATCATATTATGTAAAATAGTATATTTTTAAAAAATTGTTTTTCTACTGGTTGTGTGAAGGCTTATCAAATTTTTCATGTGAATCTTTGATACTAATGTCTTTGCCTTCCTTCTCTCAAGCCGCTTTTTGAGTCATTTAAGCAGTGTTTCAGAGCGACTGCTTCCACTCTCGTCTTCGTTACTTGAGATTTCATGAGTATGTCTGCGCTACCATCCCCCAAATTTTATTTTAAGCCCTAAGTACACTTCCTAGACCATTAGGAGAGTCCTTTTCTGTTTGTGCGGATTTACAATCATGACTTCCACAATGCATCAGGTACTATACTGCTTTTGACACTCAGCATTTGTCATTGTGAGATTATATTCCTGGGAATAACTAAATTTGTGTTAAATTGCTTTAGTCCCTTTGTTATTGATTCACTCGGGTGGCTAGCAGTTATTATCGAGGTCTTCTTAGGGCCATGTGTCCTCCCAGATGGTAGTTTGGGGTTCACTGTAAAGTGGTTGACCTAGTAACACTTCTAGTATGAGACCTTACAAAGACTCAAATCGTAAGCAACTTCCTCTTTCCTAAAGGACAACATTAGAGAAAACTCCTGCCCTTACACCTGAGCTTGTGAAGTAGCTGTTCGGTTCTTTGGTGAATCTCTATTGAGCACCAACCGTTGTGCCGGGAGCTGGGCGTACAGCGATGGCCCCACCCTACTGGGCCTGCGTTCTAGGGAAAAGCGGCCCATGAATATGATAAGGAAAGCGGCCCAGGACAGCCTGAGACAGGTGCTATGAAGGAGAAGAAGCAATGACGACTCCAGAGAGTGACTGAGAGAGGGGGTCTAACTTGGACGGAGGATTAGGGAAGGCTGTGCTAATCAGGTGACTTTCAAAGTAAGTTGAAGCCCATGAAGGAATCCCGGGACCAGCATTCCAGGCAGAGGACACAGTGAGCGTGTCTGGGTAGAAGGGAGGGCCAGTGCAGCTAGTGTGCGTGAGAGGAGAAGGGGAGGTGGCGGCTAGAGAGGGTGGGCAAAGTCTTGGGGCCATGGTGAGTGCCCCACTTGGGCTTTTTCTAGGTGGAGTGGAAACCATTGACTGACACGTGATACGTGGGTGTGCGGGGTAAAGCCAGTCTGCACCCCTCCCTGAGTTCCCAGGGCAGGTGGCCGACTTCCCACAGGTCACTGGGAGACCCTTCCAGCGACTCTGGATCTATGACTTAAGAGGAGGAGGGGCAAGAGAGAAAGAGGCCTGGCACAGTGCTTCCCCTGTTCACCTGGGACGCAGATGCAGGCTTGGAAGGGAGCTCCCCGAGGAGAGGGGTAGGGGGATGATTGATGGGTTATTCCACCTTGGACCGCCTCCACGCCTTTTGTCCTGGAGAATGCAGCTGGCAGATCCCTGGAGATAGGAGACAGTGGTGCAGAGACAAAACCCTGGAGTGGGCAGGACTCAAGAGCCGGGTGCTGGTCCCAGCCCAGGGACTTGCCAGCCTGCTGACCTTGGGCAGGGACTTAGGCCCTCTGGCCTCAGTTTCCTCGTTTATATAAAAAGAGCAGATTAACCCCACAAACCATTAGCTCTCTGCCGGGCACTGGGGGAATGACAGGAAGAGCAAATCCCAATTCCTCCTTTTGGAGACACGGCCAGGATGCAAATCAGAACGTGGCCAGCGTGTGACTGAGACGACACAGTCCACAGGAGTTTCATGCTTTCTGGAGGGCAGGGAGGGCTTCCCAGAGGAAGAGACACTTATGCCGGAATGGAAGGTGACCTTGGCAGCAAGAACAAGCGCCCAGAGGAGCTGAGTGTGGGGGTTCAGTGGCAGATGACGCGCTAAGGGACAGCAAGTAAGGAGTCATATTTAAGAATGGGGTGCTATTTAACCTGGCTCAGAATCTCACCTTTACAATTTCTTAGTTGTATCTCCTTGGGCAAGGGACAGATTTTCTGAGCCTTCATTCCTAATCAGTAAAATGGGGCTAATAAGTAGTTCTGCCCCTAGAGTGTTACTGAAGAAATTAAATGAGACTTGCATGTATGTAACTTAGTGGCTGGCATGTGCTACCCACAAAATAAGAAGGAATTGTTTTATTTATGCCTGGCAACAGGAAGCCATTGAAGGTTTTTGAGTGGGAATTACTCAGATCTCCTTTTAGGAAGATAAAGATAAAGATAGGCAATGATGGGAATGGTAGTCTGGAAGCCGGAAGGCCCAGGGGCAGGCAGAGCAGTCAGGAATTTTGTAACAGTCCAGGTAAGGGGCATCCAAACCAAGACCAAGGCAGAAGGGTTCAAAGGAGAGGCTTTAGGAGCTTTCAAAAGTGGATTCAGTATTAAAAGTATAGCACCTATTGGGTACAATGGACACTATTACGGTGATGAGCATAGCAGAAGCCCTGATTTGAGCGTTATACAAGATCTGCATGTAACAAAAACACTGGTACCCCCTTCATTACTGTTTTGAAATTAAAAAAAAAAAAAGTATAGTGGACACTGAAGGGAGGAGGACTTGTAGATTTCTAATTTAGGCTACTAGGGAGATGGCACAGCCATGCGGGGGGAACAATCCCAGAAGGAAGAATTTTGTTGGTGGGGGTTGGAGTGGGGAGAAGAAGCATGAGACAAAGGATGAGGTTTGGGGCATGTTGAGTGTGATCAATTTGCAGAGACCCTGGGAGTTGGAAATTGCAGGCCAGAACCCAGGAGTGGAATCTTGAGTGGGATTTTTGAGCCTAGTGAGATCTTCTAGGGCTATGGTTCTCAAAGTGTGCCCCCCCGGGCTGGCAGCAAAGGGTGACACCTGGGAGCTTGTTAGAAATGCACGTGTCAGGGGGGTGGGGCCCAGCAATCTGATTTCACTGGCTCTTCAGGTGAGCTTGATGCAAGCTCAAATGTGAGAACAGGTGTTCTAGAGAAAGCTCCTCAGAAGGAGAGGGAAGGCGGGCAGGGGAGGAGGGACCCTGGTGAGCAGAAGCCGCGTAGAAGGAGCCGTGAAAGGAGACTCAGAAGTGTTATATTTCATCAGTTCTGACGCGCACGTTTTCCCCAGGTATTAACATCTCTGAACTGGGCTGCATGTCACAGTTACCATCAACCAGGTAATGGCTGTATGGTGGTTGTCACAGTCCTCACTGCACATCACAATGTGCAAAGAGGGGCCAGTGGCCTGAGACAATGACGAACACTTTCTTAAGGAACAACATTGTCAACTCTCTTGTTAGTAGAGAGGACGATTCTGTGGAAAAACATGAAAATGATGACTTTGATGAAAAATGATTTGGAAGAGTCCGACTCTGAGAAGTTTTGGCACTGTCTTAACCAATTCATTTTTCTTGTATTTTTCTTGTGTGCGTAAGAATGCTGTGGGATCAAATCTATAAACAAATCTGAAAGAGCTTTTAATAAGAAAAAATGAAAATGCTAGTGGCAAGGAAGCTCGGTCGTAGTTTAATTGGCAGATTCTTTTTTTCTTTCTGGCGGTACATAAAATAATGGTGCGTCTTAGAGTTGATGAAATACACGTGGAAATGGCCAGGGCTGTTGCAAGAGGCCCTGCAGAGAGAAGGGAGATGAAATCTAACAAATTAGCCCATTTGAAGAGGGTGGTGATGGATGTCTGCTGCTTTAGGGAGGACCAGGAAGGGAAGGACCAAGAGGAGACAATTGCGTTTGGCAACTGGGAAGTCGCTGTTGTGGAATTCTAGGATTCTCTGGGTGGGGAGTTCTTGTTTTCAATTCATTTGCATTCGTTATCCATTCAACAGATATTTATCAGGTGCCAGGCTCCTACTTGAGATGCAAAAATGAAAGACCAGCAACCATCTCCATCCCCAGTAAGCACGCAGTTCAGAA